>NC_066623.1:34004879-34623256 GCF_025201925.1 Gopherus flavomarginatus | reverse complement strand
ATTATACACACAAAATAACGTATGTTACCACTGTAAATTAGCTGTTACCACTTAAGAAAGAGATCTTGGAGTCGTGGCTAGTTCTCCAAAAACATCCGCTCAATATGCAGTGACAATCAAAAAAGCTAACAGAATACTAGGAACCATTAGGAAAGGGGTAGACAATAAAACAGAAAATATCATAATACACTATATAAATCCATGGTACACTCACACCTTGAATATTATGTGCAGTTCTAGTCATCCCATCTCAAAAAACAGATATTAGAATTTTAAAAAGTACAGAGAAGAGCAACAGAAATGATTAGGTGTATGGAATAACTTCCATATGAGAGTGATTAAAAAGACTAGGACTGTTCAGCTTGAAAAAGAGATAAGGGAGGAGATGATAGAGATCTGTAAAATCATGACTGGTGTGAAGAAAGTAAATAAGGAAGTGTTATTTCCCCTTTGCATAACACAAGAACTAGGGGTCACCCAATGAAATTAATAGGCAGCAGGTTTAAAACACAAGGAAGTACTTCTCCACCCAGCACACAGTCAATCTGTGGAACTCATTGCTATGGGATGTTCTGTAGGCCAAAAATATAACTGGGTTTAAAAACAATTAGATAAGTCCATGGAGGATAGGTCCATCAATGGCTATTAGTCAAGATGATCAGACATGCAATCCCATGCTCTGGGTGTCCCTAGACTCTGATTGCCAAAAGCTGGGAATGAATGACAGAGGACACCATGTTCTGTTCATCCCCTCTGAAGCACCTGGCACCGGCCACTGTGAGAAGACAAGATATTGCGGTAGGTGGACCATTGGTCTGACCCAGTATGGCCATTCTTATGTTCTTAATAACTACCTACACAGGATTTCATAACTTTACATATAATGTTGCTACATACATTTCACCATGATAATTATCATGTGAGTTATTAGTTTTCAGATACCTCACATGGCATGTTTTGGGCAAAGATTATTACAATAGTTTGTAGAGCAGTGTCATAAACAGATAGCTAAGGGTTAATGTCTCTTTCACCTGGAAAGAAGTAACCTGAAACACCTGACCAGAGGACCAATCAGGAAACAAGACTTTTTCAAATCTGGGTGGAGGGAAGTTTGTGTGTGAGTCCTTTGTTCTGGTCTTGTGCCTGTACTCCCTCTCGGCTATGGGAAGGATTTTTCTATCTCCTGCTTTCTAATCTTCTGTTTCCCAGTTGTAAGTACAGAAAGGACAGTGGTTTATATGTTTTTTTTTGTATTTACATGTGTGTAGTTGCTGGAGTGCTTTGAATTGTATTCTTTTTGAATAAGGCTGTTTATTCAATATTTCTTTTAAGCAAATGACCCTGTATTTGTCACCTTAATACAGAGAGACCATTTTAATGTATTTTTTCTTTCTTTTTATATAAAGCTTTCTTTTAAGACCTGTTGGAGTTTTTCTTTAGTGGGGAACTCCAGGGAATTGAGTCTGCAGCTCACCAGGGAATTGGTGGGAGGAAGAAGTCAGGGGGAAATCTGTGTGTGTTAGATTTACTAGCCTGACTTTGCATACCCTCTGGGTGAAGAGGGAAGCACTTCTGTTTCCAGGACTGGAAATAGAGAGGGTGGAATCCCTCTGTTTAGATTCACGGAGCTTGCTTCTGTGTATCTCTCCAGGAACACCTGGAGGGGGGAAGGGAAAAGCTTTATTTCCCTTTGTTGTAAGACTCAAGGGATTTGGGTCTTGGGGTCCCCAGGGAAGGTTTTTGGGGGGACCAGAGTGCCCCAAAACACTCTAATTTTTTGGGTGGTGGCAGCTTTACCAGGTCCAAGCTGGTAACTAAGCTTGGAGGTTTTCATGCTAACCCCCATATTTTGGATGCTAAGGTCCAAATCTGGGACTAGGTTATGACATGGTGTGCAGCGTTGTGGGAAAGATAGCATCCAGAAGCCAGTAGAAATATTACTTTCTTTTTCTCTGCTAGGGCTTTTAGGCAGAGAGAAACAGTTTGGTTTTAAAAGGAACCAGAGAGAATTTTTTTTCTCTGCAAGCAGGAATACAGGGGTGGTTCTTAGTGTCACACAGAGTCAAAAGTTAAGCCAAGGCCAGAGCTTCTATATCCTGGGAAATTTCCCAAACTCTGGGAATTTTTGAGTAAAATCTCTAAATGAAAATTCCCAATTTCCTCAGTTTTAACATTTTACTCACAAATTCCCAGGTTTGGGAAATTTCCCAGGATATAGAAGCACTGTAAAAAACTTTATCTGGGAATTTTTCACCAGATTTGGGAAATGTTTAGTGCTAGGTCGGGAAAAGTTGGCATCATGATATAGAAGCACTACTTTGGATGAGATAGTACTGCTAGAACATGGGGAGAGTGCAAAGGAGCCCTGATCTGGTTGTGGGTACTCCATTAGGACAAGGCCCTGAGGTAAGGGTGAAGATGGCACAGGGCTTCAGGGAAGTAGCCCAGGGAATTAGAGCAGCACCTTGATTTAGCTCAAGGGACACAGCAGATAGCTGCTATCTACAGGATCCCTGGTCTGGGACCTGGAGTAGCAAGTAGGCCTGAGTTCCCCATCTCTTCCCCGCTCCCATTAGGTACAGCAGGGAAGTGGCCAGCCTGGACACTGAAGCACCCCAAGAGGGGGGAACAGAACTGCCTTGGCCAGCTGGAGAGTTGTGGCTGGAAAGGCCCTCAGAGGACAAAAACATTGCCTCCAGAGAAGGAGCCCTCAGGCACCATTCTATTCTAGAGCAGGGACAAACTGAAAGAGACATTACAGAGGGCACTCAGAGAGGCCTCTGTTGGATGCGTACCCAGAAAGGTGTTTGCACTGCTTTTATCTCTCAGACAAACTGTGTATGACTTGGATAGAAGGTTGAGTAAGTGAAAGACCCACCACAAACAGATGTAGAGAGAGAGTGCAGGCACATGCACTTGGTTGGGGGTGCTCACAAGAGGTGAATGCACACCCATTACACCAGGTTTGGACTATTCAAGACTTAAAAGTCCCAAAACAAAAAGTGTCTGGGACTAGTCCAAACAATCCTCAGGGAAAGAGCTCACTATCCCTTACCAGTTATGCCATTTCTAGTCTCCATGCTCCCACCTGCTTGTCTTCCTCTTCCAGTTTTAAATAGGGCAGACCTCAAGTGAAGCAGTAACCCTCCTTGATTATATGCAGATTGTTCTGATTGCAGCTTCTGGACAGCTCTTAAAAAGCTGTACACCCCATCGCATGCAGGTATTAATTTCAGAATACAATTGTGCAGTTCTCTGAGTTCCAGTGGGCTCCTTGAACTAGGCTCCCCATAAATGGGACGTGAATACATCCATGGGCTCTTCTAGGCCATTGGCTCTGCTTTGCAGGGTGAAAAATAAGGGGTGGTATCTCCCATATGCCACCCACTTATCACAGAATGAGCATCACTCACAGTAAATTGGGCAGATCTGTGACCCTCCCTCTCCTTTCTTACATGACGGATGAAATAGCCAAAAGAGTTAACATAAATTATCATAGCATCAGAACTATTGTTCCAGGCTCTCTGTAGTCTCATCAATGCATCGGTTACAATCAGCTAACATTTTTGAGGCTTTTGCTGCAACCACAACAGCTAGAGATTTAGGATTTGTCTACACAAATTATTCTGGAATAAGGTAGGGTGTGAATTTAAAGTGGAATACCTATCTTGGAATAACTTGGTGTGGATTCTCTTATTCTGATATCAGAATGCTTTTTTTCTGGATTAGCTTACTCCACTTCAAATATAACTATTCTGGAATAACTCTGTGTGTAGACAAGACCTGCCTTTTATATGAAATGAAAGCTGAGATGCTAGAGGAAAAGATACTAGCATTACAGAAGTGCTGCTGTACTGTTTGGATATGGAGCAACTGTTTGCAAGTTCTGGATACAGGTGCCCAAACTCTACAGTGCCAAGGGCTCACAATGCCTTCTTCACACTTATTTTTCCTGTATGTTTGTATGACATTTAAAAAAAATTGCACACAATCCTGGTATTTACTTATTTCTGGATCTTCCTTGATAGAGGATTAACAGATTCTTGGTTTTGCTTGCAACTGATCAGCTTTGGTTTTAGGCAGCAATCCCCTAGAGAGAATAACCACAGGCTGTAATTTAGGACTCACCAGGCCACCTTTGTCCCTTGGGCTGCACTTTGGACAATATTGTTTTGGATGGGATGTTCACATATTGAGGCTATGAAGAAATGATGGAGGAATTCACACTGCCTCTTAATCTATTCCAGAATAATAATCTTTTCAAATGCTATTGAGAGCAGGAAAATTCTGTGCTAATTTGGGTAGCTGTAATTTTGTGACACAATATATTCTGACATCACTGTAGCAGAAGCTCCACTTAACTTCACTGAAATGAGCAACTAGGCACAAAATGAGAATGAATATAAACCTCCCACTGTCCTTGTTTGCAGAAGACAACAATAGGAAGGTCAGCCCAAGGCATAATGCCTTAAGACTCAGAGCCATTAGTCTTCCCATGAGAGATGGGCCTCAGTTAATAACCCAGAACCAAATACCCTGAGCTCTGGGGAGTTTCCAAACTTCACAACCCGTGCTCATTTCCACTTGCAATAGGTTAAACCCTGATGCCCTATCGGCTAAATCCTCAGTGCTACGAGATCCCTTCCATGCTGCTGAGCTCACTTGGTTTCCCCTCTGCTGTTCAGGGAAGGGATTCCTATGTCCTGTGTTGGATGTCAGTGCCCCCACTCCTGCATCCTACTTGGAGAACAGATCTGCACAGGTGTCACTCTAACTGGCAAAGTGTGGGTATGATTTGCCCCTAAGAGCTCAGTTGTTATAACCAGACTCGCCCCCCTCTGAATCAAAGGCAACAAGCTTGTGATTAAATATGGACCTTACCATGAGTAGGAACACCACACATTAGATCCCACAGACTTTTTTTTTCCTGTTATTTTTTTTGTAATCAGATGAAAAGCCTTTCTCCAGAGTCTTGTGGCATAAGTGGAGTGAGTGTGAGAACTGTAAATTTATTTATAACTGACATGCTGAATCAAGAAACAGTCTTATTAAAGCAATGATGCCTACATCATGTTAGGCTTGCTGTGCTGCCGTTTGTCATGTGCTCTTTGGTCTGGGTCTCAATTTCCCTCACATCAGGCCCCCATGGGTTGAGAAGTTTGCCAAATGGCTAGGCAAAGAACTAAATCAAAATGAGATCATGAGGAAAAAAATGAGCAAGCCCTTGGGAATGCTCTTGAGTAACAGAGGATAACCAATCTTGATAATCACAAGCCTCCCTGCTCTGTTCCCAAGAAGCAGGAACAGTGTAATATCAGTGTAATATCAAACAACCTGTCACGAGATAGCAAGCACTTACACTGTTACCCAGGTAAAATAATACAAGTGATCAAATAATAGAGTCTTCATGCAACTCCCCATATGCCAGCCAGCACAGCCAAGCCTCTGGTTGGTTTCCTAAGCCTCCAGCTTGGGTGCCAATCTGAGTGTGGGATCTTTCATAGTCTTTGCCCAAACTCCCCCAAGGAAGAGAGAGAGAGAAGAAAATTTACCACTGCAGTGTTTGCTGGAGTCCTGCACTAGGAAAAAGGGATAGCTTCTCCTGTGAGTTAAACACAAGCAGAGGCATTGTGCTACAGGAACTGATCAAACGGCTTCCAGGACTCGGCTGGAGAGCTGGGCCATTTGGGCAGATGGTATCAAGCACCCCAGCTCTATTGGGTCAGGGCCCAAGCCCACACCTGGTGCACTGTAGGGGTCCAGCCCAAGAAGTGGATGGCACTGCATGCAAAGGGCTCCTGGACAGGAGAGCTGGGTAGCATGTTCTCCCCTGATGGGAATCCCAAAGCAGGTCATAATGCTAACCGCTTCTGCTCTCCGTCAGGGTGCGTGGCCCCTGTAAGTCCCTTATAGACAGGAGCTGCTCTGCCCTGCCCTGTCCCACAATGGATTGTACCACAGGGAGGCACAGCCTTTCACAGCACTCCCAGGCATGCCTGGGAAGCACACGCCTGTGACTGCAGAGGGAGGGGAGCAGCATGCCCTTCCACCCTCCTGCACACGGGCTGCTGTGGGAGGGGTGGAACTGTGGCTCTGTCCTTCCTCATCCTTCCCTGTACCCTTTGGGGTGGCTTATGGCCCCCAGGTGCTAGGGGGGAGCCGCCCTGCATTTGGGGGAGAAGTGAAGTGACTGAGATTGCATCTGGCAGCTTGTCAGGGAGACTTCCTTTCCCATTTCTTGCCTTTCTGCAACATCTGGGCACGCTCTGGCCCTAGAGCTTAGCTATAGGGCTGATTTGGCTCACTGTTGTGCATGTTGCCACGTAAGGAAGTCTGGCATTTTCAAGGGTGCTTGGTAGATCAATAGCCTAAATTCAACATGGTTTGAAAAACCAGTGCTTCAGCTCCAGCTGGGAGAGTGACCGTTGCAACACAGAGCAACTTTTGGAGCTAGGTAAAACATAGCCAGTTCCCTCCCATCCTCCCTCTTCCTGGATCTGAGAGAGGGAGACATGATGCACGTGCTCTGCAGACAGCAGCTAGAGAACAGGATTTCCACATTCCCCTTTGATGAACTAGGTGGGCCTGCAGCCAGCTAGTCACCCATGCTCCTCTGCAGTTGGGCTTGGCTGTTGCCTGCTGCTCCAACATGGGGAGGAGAAAGCAGAGGAATTCATTGCTCATCTCCTTGCTTTTTTAAGGTGGAAGCACGGCTGGCCTGACTGCCATGGGGATTTGGAGAGAGTCAAGATAAAGGGGTCAGCCATAGTTGCTTGCTGTCCACTGACCCCCTGCAGGCTTCTGTTCCAGAGATGACCTGATGGCCCTGACTGTGCTGTGTTTGCGAGAACCTCAGGGATTGCTATGTAGTGACATTTACATGCAGTGAGGTGCAAGGAGTCCTTTAGAAAACAAGAGCCTTGGGTCTAGGATTTTGTTTGTTACAACCCTGAACTCAGCCAAAGGCCTTGCCTCAGAGTTGGAGCTGGGTTTGAACTGCTTGTCTGGAGGAAGCTTTAATCTTGCTGTTCTCCTTGTCTATATCTTCTACTGTTGTGTGTTTAACACTCTCACTGTCACACCCACACCCACACCCACACCACTGCCTAGGGCAATCTGATAGCCTTCTGCACAAGGACCCCTCCCCACAACTGTTAGCAGAGTTAACAGCAAGTCCACTAGAGTCACTTTGTGAGGTCAGAGAATCTCTGGGAAGTGGGGGTAGAGGTGGATACTTTCCATTGTTTGTTTGTTAAATAAGATAGTTAGGGTCTTGTGTGCTTTCCTGATCATTCCCTTTTTTCTCTCTTCTTCCCTTCCCCTCAATAAACATTGTCCCTGGTGCCCACTTGCAATTTCTTATGGATGTGTCCTGCCTGACTCAATGACTCCCTGCAATACTGCCTTCTCAGAGGCAGGGCACCACCTCTTGTGGACACATCCTCATAAAAGCTGGAGGAACTGTCAAGGTTAATTCCCCACTCTGTTACTTCAAATGCAGAAGGTGGGGGCCTGCAAGGATTCTAAAAATTAATACTGGCCACTCCAGGCTTGTATTAAACTCCCAAGCTTACAGCTTTTCTTTGACCGCGGATTGGTAGATGTGTTCTCAGACCTTTGTACTGGTGACCCCTTTCACATAACAAGCCTCTGAGTGCGACCCCCTTATAAAATAAAAACACTTTTAAATATATTTAACACCATTATAAATGCTGGAGGCAAAATGGGGTTTGGGATGGAGGTTGACAGCTCGCAACTCCCCATGTAATAACCTCACGACCCCCTGAGGGGTCCTGACCCCCACTTTGAGAACCCCTGGCTTAAAGGTTACAAGCAAAACAAAAGCAGCTGAGGTTAGCATAGATGAGGCCACAAGCCATAAAAATAAAAGGCATACTAATTATGTTGTCTTAGACATTTCCTGATCTGCTTACATATGTGGTGTTTCAAACGAGTAGTTTCTAGGGATGATACTGAGGATTTTTCATACCTATCCCCAAGCTTCTTACCGCATAGCCGTTGCCCTGTCTGCCTCTCCCAAGGAGAACAACTACAGACAGACAAAAGGGGAGTCTTGTTTCAATTTTTAAAAGTTCTAGGCTTCCCATTGGCTCTTTCAGCCAGGTGCCCACTCACTTCCTTTTACCTATGCATAGCAGTGAGACTTTTTAACCCTTTACGGGTAGAGCAATTAGAGAACAGTTACTAAGAGGGATTTTATAGCTGGCTGGGTGTCCATAAAGGGGAGCTACCCCCTTCCTTTCATTCATCACATGTTGTTATGTGAGAAAGAGACAACTTTAGAGCCTGTTGTCTGTAAACTAAGACCATGAACATGGTTAATGCCACCCCAACTGAAGGACCTAGGCCTCTCAGATACAAAGCAAGCACCACCTTTGGAATAGGGGTTTCATGCAGGCACGTATCTGGTAATGCAATCTTGGACAGTGCCCACAGTTGCTATTGCCACTATGAGCAACTAATGTCAGTTATGCTGGATGGATGAGTCCTTAATTACAGGCTTATTTTTACAGGTAAGAATGAGAGCATGGGATTTTTTGACCTACAGCTGTCACGTGGAAAGGAGTTGCTTTCAGAAATTTAATAATTCAGAGGAATGACTCTGTGGGAGTTTCTCCAGAGAAGGATTGTGAGGCTAAACTTGCCTTTTTTTATATGTGTTAAATGTTTCGGAACAGATGGATTTTCCAGGGACCCAGTGCTTACTAATTAGACTACAGAATGGGGAGTAGGGCATTAAGGGATCTCTCACTGGCCAAGGATCAGGAAGAACTCCAAGGTCGAATAGCTCACTGTCAGCAAACGCAATTGTGTATTATTACTGATGCAGCTCCATGAATGTGCACAGACCTTTAAAGAACAAATAAAAGACACAGCCCCCGTCCTGAAGAGAGTACAGTCTAAGGTTAAGTATAGCATAATGAGAGCTAAGAGGAGATGAAAGGGAGTGAGGATCAGAGAAGGGAGGACAAGGATAATGTAAATAACATTATGCGGCTGCTGGAGTCGGTTGGGAGGGCTCTGGGGTTAGGGTTTCTTTAATTTTGTTTTTCAATTGAAAAGCTGAAGTCATTAATTATTGCTGTAAAGTCTCTCTCCCTCTATTCCTTTTGCTCATTTATGTGACACACGGGGGTAGCAGGGGTGGGAAGAAGAGAGCAAGGAAAGGAGGAGCAGGAAGATAAGGCAAGATGCATAGTTAGAACAACTTGGGGACAGACAAGGAGCGACAGCGATGCAGATGAGCCAGTTAATGGCCGAGGCAATGGCATCTACCTTCAAGAGGGATTATCCGGAGTCCTGACAGACCAGCGGGAAGGAGCTGGCCCCATGAGCATGGTGGAGAGTTCAGAAGTTGTCAGGGGGCTGGAGGCTGCAAAGAGGAGTTGGCAGACCCTGCTTTTACCCCTGCTGCCAGTGCTCTACACAGTGGGGGAGGAGGAGAGGGAGCCACTGGGCACCATTGTCCTTAGGCAGCCAAAGGCTGGGCTGGGCTGGGAGCTGGCAGGCTTATCTTTCACCCCTGCTACTGCTGTGGCCTCCTTCATATTGGGAGGCTGTTCTGATGGCGTTGTTGGCTCTAAACCAGTGGTCCCCAAACTGTGGGGCACACCCTCCTTGGGGGGTGCAGAGGAATGTTCAGGGGGCATAGCTGGGCCCAGACCAGCCTCCACAGGGGACAGGGAGGGAGCAGCACCCAGTCCCGCTCTGCTTCCAGCTCTGCTACAACCCCAGCCTCAGCTGCAGCCCTGGCTCCAGCTGATGGCCCCAACCACAGCCCAGTCGTGGCTCCATTGCCGTCCGCAGCCCCAGACTCAGCCTTGGCCCCCACCTCTGACCGCGGCCCGGCTGTGGTTTTGCTCCCAGCCCTGGCCCTGCCCCCAGCTGCAGCCTTGGGGCCTGGCCCGGACACAGCCCCAGCCCCTAGCAAGGGGGAACTGCAGATTTCAGTGGGGCGGGAAGAGTAAAAAGTTTGGGGAACACTTCTCTAAACTCATCTCCCTTGAACCCTGTGACACATGAAATAATTCCAAAAAGATGGCTCTGGAGCAGTTCTCTCAGCCTGTGCTCTCTTATCTGTGTTTATGGTTGGCTTGCATCACCTTCCCTTACATTCCCATTGCAAGCTCTGTGATTAGGAGCGCCACTCCTTTAGCTAGGAAACTTCTTCCCCAGCCATGGTCTGGAGCAAGACCATTTTAAGGAATTTAAATTCCAATCTCATTTATTGGGCCAGTTTTGCCATGCACCACCCTGAGCAATGGTATTAACATGAGAGTATGCTCCACGGCCGCCTGTAACCATGGTAATCCTCTCTGTCCTGTGTATTTGCCTGCTTTCCTGCTGCAGATCACAGAGTCTTTACAGCTGTAGGAGAGGGAGCTGGACTCCATCCTGCCTCCCCTTTCCTCGGCAAGACTATATGAGGCGGAGACAGGGTACTGTTGTAACACTGACAGACCCAGTCATCGGTGGATGGGATCGAACCTGGGATGTCTGGAGATAAATAAATGAGCAGCTACTGCACAAACTAAAAGCCATATGGCTCTTAGCTAAGGCTACAGAGCAGACTCATTAATCTCTCATGTGGTCTCAGTGCCACTAGATGGGACAGAGCACCACACCCAGGAGGTGTGTGGGTTACACTGTCAGCTAGGAAAAAACATTCCTTGAGTTGTAAAACCAAGCAATATTGATCGAGAGTCACAGAGTCCCACCTAGAACCCATCTAGGCCTATATACCTGCCTAGGGATCACCTGGGTGGGTCCTTGCCTGTGGACTGGCTGAACCCTGGTCGAATGGCATGGGGACTATCACAAGAGCTCCAGATAATTGCGTCTGATGACTCATCCTGCTATCTGACCCAGGGATGACTCATTAGTAGGGGCCCTACCAAATTCAAGGTCATGAAAAATGCCTCACAGACCGTGAAAGCTGGTCTTCTACCATGAAATCTGGTCTTGTGTTTTTACCCTATACTATACAGATTTCATGGGAGAGACCAGCATTTATCAAATTGGGGGTTCTGACCAAGAAGGAAGTTGCAGGGGGGTTGCAAGGTTATTTGAGGGGAGGGTTGCAGTATTGCCACTCTTACTTCTGTGCTGTCTTCAGAGTTGGGTGGCTAGAGAGTGGCGGCTGGTGGCTAGGTGCCCAGCTCTGAAGGTAGCGCCCTGCCAGCAGCAGCGCAGATGTAAGGGTGGCAATACCATACCATGTCATACTTACTTCTGTGCTGCTGCTGGCGGTGGCTCTTCCTTCAGAGCTGGGCTCCTGGCCAGCAGCTGCTGCTCTCCAGCTGTGCAGCTCTGAAGGCAGCACTGCCACCAGCAGCAATGCAAAAGTAAGGATAGTGCTACTACAACCCCCCTACAATAACCTTACAAACCACCCCCTCAACTCTTTTTCGGTCAGGATCCCTACAATTACAATACTGTGAAATTTCAGATTTAAATAGCTGAAATCATGAAATTTACAATTTTTTAAATCCTATGACTGTGAAATTGACCTAAATCGATTGTGAATTTGGTAGGGCCCTTCTCATTAGGCTTAAACAGGCTCAAAGCTACCTCAGGCTTAGGCAACCTCATCACACACGCAAGCTCGATCAGAGGTAGTGTGGCTATGTCTCCTTGGGCTGGAAAATATACCTCCAGCTCCAGTTATGGACCAGGATGTAGGCAGCCCAGCCTAGTGGTCAGAGGAGTCATGTCTAGTGGGCAAAGCAGGCATCCAGGTTGGGGAACTGAAACCAAGGGTCAGCAACAAAATCAACTGCCAGTTACCAGAGCCAGGGGCAAGCCAGAGTCAGAATCAGGAATTGAAGCAGAGGGTCAGAGCGTAGGTCAGATACAATATGCCAGAGCCAAGGGTCAAGCCAGAGGCAGGGGCAGAAGTTGAAGGCCAAGGTCAGAGCCAGGACTGGTCACTGAGGATTGGAGGTGAGGCATAAGGGCAGGAGGAGAGGCAAGGATCAGAAGCATTTTGGGAACAGGAGTGAAGGCAGGAGCCAGGAACAGAGCAGGAACCAGGAATTGGGTTGGGTGCAGGAGACAGGCACAAGCAGGGTCCAGTGCAGCCACAACAGGAAATCTCCTTGTAGCTCAGACAATCTTCCTGTGCCTCCTTCTGGCTTAAATAGCATAGCTGGACCAGTCAGTGGAGCCAGATGATCCTCCAATCAGAGCTCCCATGGGTGGTGCCTTGCCTGGGGCTATAGCCCTAGTAGCTTTCCAGCCCACCTAGTTTCAGTAGCCATTGGGTTGAGCCCAGGATGTGGTGGCTAGTGTCTGGGGATGCCTAGACTGGGGCTCATGAGCTAGGATAACACAACCTCCAAGGGAGTGGCTGGGCTCAGAGTTTCTCGGGATCAAGCCCAGCACCATCTCTACAGTGTTACTTTGTGAGCTGGAACCACATTTCTGCTGGAGTCATGGGCAGAACAGAAGCACAGCAGTGCTGCTGCTGCCACCTTGAATGCTGGTCTCACTCGCCATTCTCAGTGTAACAAGGAGCAACCAGGGGAGAATGGGACTATTTTCAAACCACCCAAGATGGAACAGTTGCCCATAGCTTGAGCCAACCATCAACTGCCCCAGGGGCGTTAGGACAAAATGTCCTCTGGGAGCAGGTTTTGGCACATAGGTGAGATTCAGCCCTGTGCAAAGGCCAGCACGAAGATAGAAAAGATGGAGATGTAATAGAAAAGATGGGGACATAATAGCACACTCATATTTTTCAGCGGTAGATCTCAAAGTGCTTTGCAAAAGTGTATCATTAGCCCCATTTTACATATGAGGAAACTGAGGCCCAGGGTGGGACCTGATTTGCCTAAAGTTACCCAGTAGGCCCGTGTCAGAGCTGTGAAGAACAAGGCCTTCTGCGACCACAAGTACATTCTCATGTATTCACATTAAAATTCATAACAATGTCTGACTTTTGTTGCATGGCCCTCCAGTTGCAGATGTTCTCTCTGTTTGGGCAGGTCTGAGATGCACCTTCAAAGCTCGCTAGCCCCCAGGACCTTCTTTGGTGGCTTTGATTTCTTTCCAAGTCACTGAGACAATCTTTTCTAGGGCTCTCTGAAAGCGATGTGGGAACTATTTAGAGCAGGCAACTCAAAATGATCAATCTACTTGCTAATCTATATCCGCTAATAGCCGAGAGAACTTAGCAAATATCAGCTCTCAGTCCCGTGGCTATTGATGCATTGTGCAATTGCTACAGTAACTGCTTCTGGCTTTGTCTCCGCCTAGATCTTTTGATCATGTCTAGATGAAGTAGCCCCTTGTGTTGTACACAAAGGATTGATTCTTGATGACACATTCCAAGGCAGTGAATGAACACAAAATAATGGAGTCATTTTGAGTGTCACTCTGTATAACATATCCCTCCAGGAGCAGTTAGAAGGCTGACCAACCGCTGAACTAGGGGGAAGCAGTATGCTGGGACAGATACCGGAGGGATAGTAGGAATCTATTACATGGAACTGACCTACTTGAGACAAATTGCAGGCAAGCAATAGCCACAGGTATCTCCTAATTAAGGTACTAATTATTATTTATTTGTATTACAGTAGTGCCTAGAGGTCAGAGGCAAAGCCCCATTGTGGAGGGTGCTGAACAACCCTAGCGTAAGAGACAGTCCTGGCCCCAAAGAGCTTACAATTTAATTTGAAAGAGGGCCAAACAAGCAAGTGTCATAAGCAAAAAGCGGAAAGAGGTAATAAAAAAAGATCACCTGGTGCCAGAGGGAGCGACTGCACAGCCTGGAGGCGTGAGATGGTTCTAAGAGCATCAATTTCAACTGAAGCACAACCCACCGGATGTTATTTGTATTACAGCAGTGTCCAGAAGCCCCATTTAGGATCAGGGACCATGATGCTAGGTGTTGTACAGACCTATAGTAAGAGACAGTGCCTGCGTTGAAGCACTTACAGCCTAAATAGACAAGAGAGAAGGGAAATCGAGCACTGGAGATAAGGAGGCTGATTATGAGAGGTGCTGAGCACACACAACTCTGACTGAAGTCAGTGAGACACGGAGGTACTCAATACCTCTGAAAATCTAGCCTAAGTAACTTTCCCAAGGTCACAGAGGAAACCTGTAGCAGATCCAGGAATTAAACTCAGATTGCTTGGGTCTCAGTCAGGGCTGGCTCTAGCAATTTCACCGCCCCAAGCACGACGGCACGCTGCGGGGGTCGCTCTGCTGCTCGCCAGTCCCGCGGCTCCGGTGGACCTTCCACAGGCTTCCCTGTGGGGGGGTCTGGTGGGCCCGCGGCTCTGGTGGACCTCCTGCAGGCGTGCCTGTGGATGCTCCACCGGAGACGTGGGACCAGTGGACCCTCCGCAGGCACGCCTGTGGGAGGTCCACTGGAGCAGCCTGCCGCCCTCCCGGCAACCGGCAGAGCGCCCCCCGCGGTGTGCCGCCCCAAGCACGCGCTTGGCGCGCTGTGGCCTGGAGCCGGCCCTGGTCTCAGTCCAGTGTCTTACCCACACAGTCATCCCTTCCTGTCCATTGCTGGTTGGCCATAGAATTGGGATAATGCTACACACCCACCTTGCAGGGGTGTTGCTCTCTGTGAACCCAGGCTGATCCAGCAAAACAGAGCAGAGTGCAGAGACCAAGGAATGTGAGGTACAGAATAGAAAAAAAGAAGAGAAACAGAAAATCAGGATCAGAAAATAAATTCTTACTTAAATCACCACTATGACCATCAGAGCATTGTTATAACTTAGCCCTAGGTTAAAAACACAAGGGCATATTTCGTTGTTGATGACACCTCACATTTTTTTTTTACAGAAATAGTAAACAAATCATCTGATAGCAGAGATTGTCCCTACCATATTTAACCCCTTACCCCACCACTGCAATACAGGAAATTATAATAGCCCCACCAAGTCCCAAGAGAGCTAGAATTGACTAGCCTGTATGCAAGAACAGATGTTCTGATCTGCAGATGGGACCTCAGCAGCAAAAACGAGGTGCTCTGAAGTGGAGAAGCCTTCTACTCTAGCCAGAATTGGATCTCTGGGAACAGGCCTGGTTAGCACAATTTTATGCTCAGACTGATCGCCCTCTGGCAACAGGGGGGACCTGCCCTTAGCTACCTGCCACTTGAGCTGGTTAAGATGCACCCACAGCCAGGGCCGCCCAGAGGAGGGGGGCAAGAGGGGCAATTTTCCCCAGGCCCCGGGCTCTGCAGGGGCCCCCCAAGAGAATGGCCGAGTCTCCCGCCCCGGCCCCTTACCCCTGCCTTCGCCCCTCTCCCGGAGCTTCAGCCCATCTGGCAGCATCCCAGACAGCTGCAGCGTGGCTCTGGCAGGGCCCCTGAGCTCCGCCCTGCTCAGAACCGCGTGCTAAAGGGGTGGGCTACGAGCTCCGGGCCGAGCGGAGGGAACTCAGGCCCCGCTGGAGCTCACAGCCCCACCCCCTTACCATGCGGCTCTGAGTGGGGCGAAGCTCAGAGACTCTGCTGGAGACATGCTGCAGATGGTCAGCGATGCGCTGAGGCTCCGGGTGAGGGGGGAGCCAGGGGTAAGAAGCTGGGGCTGTGGGGGTTTGCTAAGGGGCAGGGAGTCTTAGGGACAGTCAGGGCACAGGGAGGGGGGTCCCGGAGCGGTGGTGGTGGTGTCTCTGGGGGATGGTGAGGGGACAAGGAGCAGGATGGGTTGGAGATTCTGAGGGGAGTGGGCAGTCGGGGGGCAGGAAGTGGGTGGAGGTCAGATAGGGGGCAGGGCCAGGCTGTTTGGGAGGCACAGCCTTCCCTACCCTAATGCTCATTCAGCAGTTTGAGGCTTGCAGAAGAGCCAAGCTGTTAGCTTTTCCATTAGAGCTACCATCCCTTTCACTTCTCAAATGCCAAATTATAGTCTATATTTGATTTCAGTACCATAGGGAGATTCATGCCAGGGGAGGGTAGCTTCATTTAAAATTAGCCACTGGGGGAGGGATCACATGAGAAGAGCAATATCCTGCCCAACCCTACCAAGGGAGACCCCCCTATCCTGCATTCCCCAAGGCTTCAGAGGTGTTAATTCAATGGTTCTCAAACTTTTGTACTGGTGACCCCTTTCACATAGCAAACCTGAGTGAAACCCCCCTCCCCTAATCCCTTATAAATTGAAAACACTTTTATTATATATTTAACACTGTTATAAATGCCAGAGGCAAAGCGTGGTTTGAGGTGGAGGCTGACAGCTTGCAACCCCCAGTAATAACCTCGTGACCCCCTGAGGGGTCCTGACTCCCAGTTTGAGACCCCCCCCGGGTTAATTTAATTTTAGCACTCTATGTCCATTCACATGCATGTGCTATTTTGAGCTTTTCAGTTTTCACAACATAGGCTCATTCCAGATTCTGGAACAAGCTCAAATGCTCAGTTCGTGGAGTATGTACATAAGCTATACTAAAGACAAACCCACAGTATCCATCTCCAGCTTGTGAGGGACCCTATGGAGCCAGTTTCTAGGAAACAGCTAAATGCATGGAGGTTAAGTCCGTTAATGGTTATTAGCCAGGATGGGTAAGGAATGGTGTCCCTAGCCTCTGTTTGTCAGAGGGTGGAGATGGATGGCAGGAGAGAGATCACTTGATCATTACCTGTTAGGTTCACTCCCTCTGGGACACTTGGCATTGGCCACTGTCGGTAGACAGGATACTGGGCTGGATGGACCTTTGGTTTGATCCAGTATGGCTGTTCTTATGTTCTAACCTAAATGAACCCAAAGTTATGGAGACAGATATGAGTCAAGGAAGCCAGCAGAGTATCAGAAACCTGGAAAAATCTCTGACTGGATGGGCTCAGGCGTTTGGTCACAAGATGAGGTGGTTCAAAAGTTTTGGATTTTTTTTAAGCAGAATTTTTTTATTGTTTCTTTAAACAATCAAACACAGCAAGCAGCAAATATTTGGCCACACACTTCTGAAACCCCAAATCATGTTCAGGTTTTGGCAGACTTATTTCAGCTTTTTAATTAATAAAAAAAAACAACAAATTTTGAAGGAAAGCAGACATTGTGATTTTTTTTCTGCTTTTTATAAACTTCTAGTTTTCAATCCAAAAAAAGTTGACAGAAAATATTTGTCCAACTCTGGTAATGAGTTTTAGTGCCTTTTAGCAATAGTTGATGCTGAGAACCAGTGATACCTTGTAAAGAAGTTCTCAAAACTGGGTTTGTGCTGAGATGCGGAAGGTTATTTTTCCCAGGGCCACCCATGTGGGGGAGCAAGTGGGGAAATTTGCCCTGGGCCCCGCAGGGGCCCCCAAGAGAATATAGTATTGCAATTTTTTTTATGGAAGGGACCCCCAAAATTGCTTTGCCCCAGGCTCCTAGAATCCTCTCGGCGGCCCTGCTCACAGCAATCTGGGGAAGAGTTATAACTTCCTCCAAAGCCAATAGATAGTTGAGCCTCGATGTGCTAAACATGGGGATAATGGAGCTTTCTCGTAAATGTAACTGACTAGAAGCAAATCCACCTTGAATCAATTGTGCCAGAGCAGAATGTTAATTTTCACAGCGCTCTAATCACCTGTCTGTGTGCACCATCACAAACATGACAAAAATTGAGCTGCATGTCAGAGATGGCGGGGGGAAGGGAGGAGGAGGATTCACTAGCTGCTTTCTCTCTGCAGAGAGGGTCTAGGAGGGAAGAAATTCATGGAGGTTGTTGCTAACATTGAGTCCTGCTGCAAGGTGCCCTAAAAACTACATCCAACCTCTTGTTTTGCTGTATAATGACAGTGATACTGGCCACCAGGGTGAAGTTACCACGCACCTGGGCTTAGCCTTTCAGATAACAATGGGACGGCAGGGTAGCAATTAATGCAAAGAATGGGTTAGCGCTGTGTCTGATCCCAGCTCTGCCTCTGATTCACCGCTGGGCCAGTCACATAGTTGCTCTGTGCCTCAGTTTCTCCATTGGTAAAATGAGGCTAGTACTTTGCTGACAAGGGCATGGCGAGGAACGCAGTAATACATCCAAAGTGCTGGTCAGCCCAGAGTGAGGGGCAGCAGAGTGTGTTACTGTGCTAATAAAGACAGACAAAGCACTTAGGACATTTAAGTAAAACACACTGATTAAAATCTAAACCTGCCAAAGAAACCAGTTCCATTGGGCTGTAGTGATATTAACTGATACCACTGCAGACTCTCAGGCCATGGCTACACTTACAGTTCTGCAGCGCTGGTAGTTACAGCTGTGTTCGTACAGCTGTGTAGGGCCAGTGCTGCAGTGTGGCCACACTGACAGCTACCAGCGCTGCAGTGTGACCACATTTGCAGCACTTGCAGCGCTGTTGGGAGTGGTGCATTGTGGGCAGCTATCCCACAGAGCACCTCATCCCATTTTGGCGCTGTGGCTTGTGGGAAGGGGAAGGAAGTGTGCGGGTCTTTCCGCTTCCTGTTCCAACGCCCCGTGGTGCTTTGCTACACATTCCGAGCAGTTTGGCGGCATTGTGAGTCTGCAGCGCGATTTCTGAGATTTCTGTTACAAATGGAGCCTGAGCTGCTGAGGACCTTGCTGATGAATGTTGCCAGCACATCACGCATGGCAGTGGAGCTATTCCTTCAGCTGCAAAGTGACAGTGAGGAGTCAGACGATGATATTGAAACGCCTGACGCTTAAGACACTCAATTGCTTGTGGCAGTAACAGACGTGCTTAGCACCGTGGAACGGCGCCTTTGGGCTCGGGAAACCAGCACTGAGTGGTGGGATCACATCGTCCTGCAAGTCTGGGATGACGAGCAGTGGCTGCAGAACTTTCGGATGAGAAAAGCCATTTTATTGGGACTGTGTGCTGAGCTCGCCCCTACCCTGCGGCACAGGGACATGAGATTGAGAGCTGCCCTGCCAGTGGAGAAGCGGGTGGCTATTGCAATCTGGAAGCTGGCAACTCCAGACAGCTACTGATCGGTGGCGAACCAGTTTGGAGTGGGAAAGTCCACCGTTGGAATGGTGCTGATGCAAGTTTGCACAGCCATTAATCGCACCCTGCTAAGAAGAACCGTGATTCTGGGGAACGTACAGGACATTGTGGATGGCTTTGCACAAATGGGTTTCCCTAACTGTGGAGGGGCAATAGATGGGACGCATATTCCTATTCTGTCACCACCCCAACTGGCATCAGAGTACGTTAATCGCAAGGGGTATTTCTCTGTGGTTCTGCAAGCGCTTGTGGATCACCATGGGCGTTTCACTGACATTTACTCAGGATGGCCTGGAAAGGTTCATGATGCTCGCATCTTTCGGAACAGTGCCCTGTTCAGGAAGTTGAGGGCCGGGACTTTTTTCCCAGCCCGCAAGATCACAGTAGGGGACGTCGAAATGCCCACTGTGATCCTTGGAGACCCCGCTTACCCCTTAATGCCTTAGCTCATGGAACTGTATACAGGGAAGCTTGACAGGAGCAAGGACCAGTTCAACTACAGGCTGAGCCGGTGCAGAATGACTGTGGAGTGTGCTTTTGGCCGTTTGAAAGCCCGCTGGAGGTGTCTTCATGGGAAGCTAGATTTGGGGGAAAGCAGCATCTCCGCTGTTATATCCGCGTGCTGTACCCTCCATAATGTTTGTGAAGGGAAGGGTGAAAGATTCAGTGAGGAATGGACCTCCGAGGTTCGACGCCTAGAGGATGAATTTGCACAGCCAGAGAGCAGGGCTACTAGAGAGGCCCAGGAAAGGGCTTCAAGGATTAGGGATGCCTTAAGGGAGCAATTTGATGCTGAGAGCCAACAGTAATGTTTGGTGCCTTTGCTGTGCTCCTTTCTACCTTGGGGTACAGTATTTACCACTTTCTGCAATAATAAAAAGTATTGTAAAAGCCATAAAATCCTTTATTCAAAGTACAGTACATAAAAGGCCAGGGGGGTTAGGGTGGTGGACTGTACATTCAGAGGTTTGAATATGTCCTGTTTGGATTGCTGTTCAATGTCTGCTGCACTTCAGGATTACTATGCTGCAGAGTAATGGGGATGGAGTGCACAGGGTAAGGATTGTAGTTATCAGGGCTGGTAGGTGATCGTACAGGTGTTGGGGGCAGCTGGAGGTAATAAGAAACTGGCTGCTGGAGAAAGGTGTTTTGTGCAAATATTGGGGAACAAGAAAGAGAGCTTTGGGAGGGGTGTGGGTTACCACGGTACAGATCTGCCTGCATGGCTACGAGAGACTCGAAAGAGTCAGTCTGGCGAGCCAGGAGGCTTATCAGGTGCTTTGAGGTTTTTTTGGTAGCCAATTCCTTTCTCCTGCTTTGTGTTTGCCTCCACTCATACATTTTCTCTCTCCATTCCTGCGTCTTCCTACTTTCTCTGTTGTAGTGATTCATAACTGCTTTGATCAATTCTTCTTTTGATTTTCGCGGATTTTTTCTCAAGTTCTGCAACCGACGTGAGGCCGGTGATCCGGCTGCATTTGTCAAGGTCACTAAAAAAAACAGATAGAAACATGTAATACACAGAGGCTACATTGTTTATTATCACACAGTGAAGGAGTTTGTAGACTTTTTGTAGCATCATTCCCACATACCTAACATAATATAGAGAGGCCAGGGAAGCGAAGGCATGGCGAGCAATGGGGTGAGTGTTTCTGCCCCGACTTCACCTGGGAGGGGGAACTGACTGATGGCTCACTGGGGTTTATCTGCACTGGGTAGAGGAGGTAGCTGGTGGCCTGCACAGGGGACAGTAGGGAACATGCAGATGGCGACCTGCTGGCGGGGGGGGGCGGTCCACGGAACTGCCTGCCTGCTGGGGGCGGAACGCACAGCGGTGCTGGCGACCTGCTGGGGGGGGGGGGGAGACCGGAACGTACCGCAGTGCTGGCTACCTGCTGGCGGGGGGGGGAGACCGGAACGCACCACGGTGCTGGCTACCTGCTGGCGGGGCGGGGGGGGGCGGAACGCACCGCGGTGCTCGCGACCTGCCGGCGGGGGGTGGGGGGCGCGAACCTGGCGCCCTGCACTGAGTAGTATCCCTAAATTCTCAACAGGGTTTCCTACTGCCAGATATATCACTGCTGCGTGTTACCTGGGAAGAGAGGGAGGGTCTTCTACAGCAATGTGGATTCCGCCCTGGCCCCTATGCAACTTGCCAGTGTGCAGCCATGGTCCCCGCACTCCTTGCTGCACAGTGGATCGGACGAGTTAGCCTGACCGGGACAAGGACCACGGTGGCTCTCCCTATAAACTTGCGAAAGCACATTGCCCATGCTCTGGCTGCAACTTTTCAAGAGATTAACGAGGCTGATTACAGAGACGTGATAGAGCAAATCAATGGGCTATTCCACGTTTAGGCATGCATGCAGGCAGCCATAACCCAAACCGTCCTCTCCCAAAACATAAAATCTGCTTACCCCGAACACGCTCCTCTGCTGCTTCTTCACCAACAACTTCCCGCTGCTGCGACTGGCTAGCCTCCTCCTGGCTTGAGAAGAGCTCCTGGCTGCATGCCTCCTGGGACTCCGGGGTGTCTCCCTCCACCACAGTAGCCTCACTCTCGGCTTCCTCTACACCCTTCCCCACTTCTCCCTGCTCTGAACTCTCCATCGTGCTCCTAGGATTGGCAGTGGGGTCACACCCAAGTATGGCATTCAGCTCCTTGTAAAAACGGCAGGTCATGGGGGCAGCTCCTGAGCGGCGATTTCCCTCACGGGCTTTGCAATAAGCAATGCGCTGCTCCTTAATTTTTACCCTGCACTGCAATGCGTCCCGTTCATGGCCCCTTATCAGCAAGGACTGTGATATCTGCCCATAGGTATCATAATTTCTCCGGCTGGAGCACAGCTGTGCTTGCACAGCTTCCTCACCCCAAACACTGATGAGGTCCTGCAGCTCGGAACTGTTCCATGCTGGGGCTCGTTTGGGGCGTGGAGGCATGGTCGCTGATTGATTGATTGATTGACTGATTGCACTCCACACCTGGCTGAGCAAACAGGAAGGGGATTTTTCAAATTCCCGGGGCATTTAAAGGTGGGGTCAGCTGAGCCCAGGGCAGTGGAGTGTGCATGATTACCAGAGAGGCTTATAAGGTATGCTGGGATACCTCCTTATACCCCGGAGGTCAATAAAAGCGCTGGTGGGCGTCCACACTTGCTGACCAGCGCTGGATCACCAGCGCTGGAATCGCTACACCTGAGGCATGACCGGGTGTACAGCCAGTGCTGCAACCAGGGAGTTGCAGCGCTGGCCGTGCTTTGCAAGTGTGGCCACATCCTGAGTTGCAGCGCTGTAACCCCCTCACCAGCGCTGCAACTCTCCAGTGTAGCCATGGCCTCAGCCTCACTTACAATCAGAAGTTATTCCAGACAAGTCACCGGGGCAACGCTGGCCCAAGGGAGAGAAGCATCAAAAACCTCTGTGTTTCTAATGAGCCTTTAACCATCCAGGTGCTATAGTTACAGGTGTAAAGTGATGGACCCTGGAGATAACGAAATGCAGGATTTCTCTTATCCAGAATTCTGCAGCTATAACTAGACTTGAATCTACCTAGGTAATTGCATGCCCCACCATGTAGTACTGGAGGCCCCGGGGTGATATCAGATCAACACTCTACAATATGTGTGTCTTAGAGGTGAGTGTTTAAATCCCCATAAGTCTCCCCTCCTCTTTCCCCTTTTCCTCCCACTCCCTGCCTCTTTGCTTCTCCTTCCTTTATCCTCCCCATCCTTCTGCCCCATCTGTTTGGTATTTGCCACCTCACTACTGCCAAGCAGCTAAGCCGAGCAAGGCCTGTGGGACTGGCTTCTCATCAGAAGCCCCATCGAAGCCCACTAGAAAAGAGGGGAGGAGTCTGGGACAAGGGAGAGCAAAAGGGGCAGGCAGCCTCCAATGGGTTTGATCTAACCCATTCTATAAGCTCAGCGACTGCTTGTAAAGTGCTCTGAGATCCCTGAGTGAATGATGCTTTAGGAGGGCAAGTCTCATTAAGGCTTGAGTCTGGCTGAGAGGCATCTAAGGGCAGGTAGCAGCTCTCGTTATGTATATCAGTTAACCAAAGCACTGGCCTGGTGTGGGAGCTATGGAGCCCCTAGTAGGGCTAAGGGATCTATACTTTGTCTACCCTGGCCCTTTCCATTTCTGTTAAATAGCCTGGGCATAGATGAGTGATGGTGAAAAGGAGAGCTCCTGATCATGAGCTACAGTACAAGCTTGGGTCAGCAAAACTGCACACACACAGCCTGATCTTGCCAAGTGCTGAGCACCCTGAATTCCTCGCGGCACTGGTTGGAGTGGATGGCACTCAGTTTCTCAGCATCAGTCCCATCATTGTCACAGTGCTTAGAAAGTCTTAACTGAATAAGGACAGAATCGCAGACTTCGGCTCCCATGCCCCAGCCTTATTTGTGTTGTGTAATATAATGGTGCACTAGAAAATAACAGTCTTTGAAGGGAGCCATGATAGGGATGGAGAGAGGAAGTGGAAAAGGAGACGTAGTAGGGTGGCAGCGGAGCTATGATCAAGATGGTGGAGCCTGAGAAATCTTTCTGGGTACAAATCTTCAGGGAGTTTATTATTTTTGTGTGTGGATGTGCTCTGCCAAGTATTCCAACAGGCAGTAGCAGGAGTCTACATTGCTTGAATGCCAGAGACTGATTCCTTCCATCCCAACTTGTTAGAAAGTTCTCTCTTTCCTTGCTGCTAAAGAAGCTGGATAAATTCTGATGGTAAAACACAGCATCAGCTGGGCAAAGTAATATGCAAAATCTGCACCCCCTGAAGTGTTTGCTGAGTGCCTCTGCAAGGCTGGTGGACTAGCACAGAGCTTGGGAAGGAGAGGCATCATTCATGTGGAGAGCCTTAGCTTTCAGTTCCTGGTAAGCTCTCCTAGTTTTTTCTCAGACTGAAAACAGCCAGGCTTAGACCAAAAGGTCATAGGTATCAATCAAAAATCTGCAGCATGCCCATAAGCGCTGTCTGATCAAGCATTTCAGAGTGTTACACAAAAACATGGATTTGATTTTTTTGTTATATATATTGTTGCAGGGCTGATACAGTCCATCACTGTTTGGGGGCAGGAGTGAGGTGCGTTTTGGCTCTGCAGTTGAGTCTGTAGGGCTTCCCCCCAGTCTTGGGGCTGCACCTGCTCTCAGGGCAGGGCAGCCTAGCGGCCAGAGTACACAATATGGCCCTTGCTCTCAGGGCAGGGCAGCCTAGCAGCCAGAGTACACAATACAGCCCTTGCTCTCAGGGCAGGGCAGCCTAGCGGCCAAAATCAATCATGTAGGTGAGCTGGGCCACCACACTGGATAGGGGACCCAGGCCTGCCCTCTCCACCAGGTCCCAACCAAAGACTCTGTCAGTGGCAGGGTTGCCCACCACCAGCTCAGTGGGGATCCTACCTAAACACACCAAGTCTGTCTCCACTTCTACCATTGCTTCCCTGCAAAGTTTCCCTGGGTCACTTCCTACCTGATCCTCTGCAGTTTGCTGCCTCCAGGTCTCCATGGTCTCTCCCCACTCTGCAGTGTCCTGAGCCTGTGTTTCAGGGTCTGTCTCTGGCTGGCTGGCCTCCATGTCCTGGAGTGCAGGTGTTCCTCCCCTAGGAGTCAGACACATACCTCCTTCCTCACCAGCAGTCAGCCCAAACTGAGCTCCCTTCTTGCCTTTTAAATTCCGTCTCCAGGTGGAACATGCCCAGAAGAGCAGAGGGGGTGTGGCCTCCTCAGACAAGAAAGAAGGGTTAACCCCTGCTGCACCAGCGCTGGGCTGATATACTCCGTCACATATGTATGTTATGAGCAAAACATGAGCCCCATCAAATGGACTGTTTGGAAGCACAGCATGTCTGATGTTTCATCTCTGTGCTTTATCTCCTGGATGGCTAGAGCACAATGGTAGATTCATAGATTTGGACCATTATGAGCATCTACTACGATCGCCTGCATAACACAAGCCAGAAAACCTTGATAGCAGACACAATAGATCACAGGATCATTGGTTATGCATTGGATAGAAAACACCTTGTGATTATATGTTTAATTCAAAAGGTAACAGTCAAAGAGTATATTAACGACTTGCTGAGCACTGGGGATTAGTTCAGGTGCTATACACTTAGGTATCAGAGGGCTAGCCATGTTAGTCTGGATCTGTAAAAGCGGCAAAGAGTCCTGTGGCACCTTATAGACTAATAGATGTATTAGAGCATGAGCTTTCGTGGGTGAATAAAGACTTTGTTGGATGCATGTAGTGGAAATTTCCAGAGGCAGGTATAAATATGCAAGCAAAGAATCAGACTAGAGATAACAAGGTTAGTTCAATCAGGGAGGATGAGGCCCTCTTCTAGCAGCTGAGGTGTGTCTATGCTTAGGGTGTGTCTTCGCTTCAAGATGGGGAGGTAAATCCCAACTCAAGGAGACATACCTATGCTAGCTCTGATCAAGCTATCACACTAAAAATATTATAGTCAGGATGGTGAGAGTGACGATATGGGCTAGTCACCCAGAGTACATGCCTAATATATTGGACCCATACCCTTAGAGGGAGCCAACACCACCACCTTTCCCTGGTTGCTTTTCAAGTCATTGGGGTTGGTTTCATATACCTGACCCAGTTCAGCCCAGGGAAAACCCAGGACCAGAAGCGAAGGTAGGGAAGAAGCTGCAGATCAGTAGGATCTGGTAGATCCAGAGATGGGCATAGGGCTCATGAGCAAGGACAAAGGAATTAGAAAGTCAAGTGACTGTGAGCATCTGTTTGTGTAAATCCTGGATTGCTTGACCATGTCTGTCTCCTTTCTTGCTCTTTTATACAAGCAGTCGTATTCAGGAGCCGTCAGGTAATGAAATGCTATCTCACAAGAGGCAGGATTGCACTTGAATGCCCAGAGGATGCACAGACAAGGTGAGTGAGGTGATATCTTTTCTTGGACCAACTTCTCTTGGTGACAAGCTTTTGAGCTCCACAGAACTGTTCTGTAGGTCTGCAAAGACATTTGTTAATGATCTTTACTTTGTCGTCAGTACTGCTGACCCTCAAAAGCAAAGGACCAGCCTTGTTGGCAAACTTTTGCTGGTCCCTATTCAGAGAGAGGACCAGGAGATGTTTTGTTTTCTCTCACAGTTGAAAATCTTCTAGGAGGTTTGATTCTAGCTCAGGAGCCCATAAGGGGGAAGTTGAAATGGATCTTCAATGGCCCACAGCTTGGCAGATGGTTACCAGTACCAGTGAAAATTCTGATTCAACTTGCTCAATGCACAGCAACTTATTTCAGAGAAAATCACACAAGCAGGAAAAGGTGATACAACGAGTCTTCTTAATAAGCCTTAATTTCCCAAGCATAATCCCTCAGTAACTATGTTGGCCCCACACAGAATTCTGATTGGCAAACAAAGCAGGTATAGCTACTAGTCCTAAATGGAGACTTCTTCTCTTCTCTGCTCAGGCCCTTGGCCTGTCAGATTTCCCCCGAAGCAGGGTCTTGGTTACCCTGAGGCCTTCTGGTCCTAGAGTCCCACACAAGTCCCTTGTAGCAAGGTGTTGGCTACCCTGGGTCATTCATCTCACAGCATCACGGGACTCTTCAAACGTTAATTGGAGTAGGAACTGAGCCTGCGATATTCCCAAATATTTATACTCCTTTTGTGAAGGAGTCACATGTTCCCAAAACATGCTCTTTTGGCATTACATAAATTTGTTTTCTGGCTAATATTTTTGGAAGAGGAAATATGGACAGACTAAAGGCCTCCTGACATTTACTCTCTCATCAATCATTCACTCATCAGTCAATCACTTTCTTAAAGCAGCTCTTGTGGTTGTGCAACTGTCATGGTATAATTCCCCACTCTGAACCTTAGCGTCCAAAAGATGGGGTACCAGCATGAATTCCTCTAAGCTCAATTACCAGCTTAGAACCTTTAGCGCTGCCACCAACCAGGAATTCCAGTGCCTGGTACACTCTGGTCCCCCCCAAAACCTTGCCTGGGGACCCCCAAGACCCAGATCCTCTGGATCTTAACACAAGGAAAGTAAACCCTTTCCCTCGCCGTTGCCTCTCCCAGGCTTCCCCTCCCTGGGTTACCCTGGAAGATCACTGTGATTCAAACTCCTTGAATCTTAAAACAGAGAGGAAAATCCACCTTCCCCCCTCCTTCTCTCTTCCCCTCCCAGATTCTCCCTGAGAGAGAAAGTAATCCTAACACAGAGAGAAAATTAACCTTTCTCTCCCCCTTCCCTCCTTTCTCCCCACCAATTCCCTGGTGAATCCAGACCCAGTCCCCTGGGGTCTCACCAGAATAAAAAAACAATCAGGTTCTTAAACAAGAAAAGCTTTTAATTAAAGAAAGAAAAAACAATAAAAATTATCTTTGTAAATTTAAGATGGAATAGGTACAGGGTCTTTCAGCTGCAGACACTGGGAACACCCTCCCAGCCTAAGTATACAAGTACAAATTAAAATCTTTTCAGCAAAATACCAATTTGAACTCCTTTCAGCCAAATACACATTTGCAAATAAAGAAAACAACCATAAGCCTAACTCACTTTATCTACCTAGTACTCACTAGTCTGAACTTATAAGAGCCTGTATCAGGGAGATTGGAGAGAAACCTGGTTGCACGTCTGATCCCTCTGAGCCCCCAGAGTGAACAACAACCAAACACTAACAGCACACACAAAACTTCCCTCCGTCAAGATTTGAAAGTATCCTGTCCTCTGATTGGTCCTCTGGTCAGGTGACAGCCAGGCTCACTGTTCTTGTTAACCCTTTCCAGGCAAAAGAGATATGAAGCACTTTTGTTCTATTAACTCTTACTTATCTGTTTATGACAGCAACATTACAGGGTCTTGTACTGCAGCTCATGATCAGAAGCTGTCCTTTTCATCATCACTCATGTATCCCCGGGCTATCTAGCAGAAATGGAAAGGGCCAGTATAGACAAAGTATAGATCCCTTAGCCCTACTAGGGGCTCCATAGCTCCCACACCAGGCCAGTGCTTTGGTTAACTGATATACATAACAAGAGCTGCTACCTGCCCTTTGATGCCTCTCAGCCAGACTCAAGCCTTAATGAGACTTGCCCTCCTAAAGCATCATTCACTCGGGGATCTCAGAGCACTTTACAAGCAGTCGCTGAGCTTATAGAATGGGTTAGATCAAACCCACTGGGGGCTGCCTACCCCTTTTGCTCTCCCTTGTCCCAGACTCCTCCCCTCTGGCTTCAGATGAGAAGCCAGTCCCACAGGCCCTGCTCGGCTTAGCTGCTTGGCAGTAGTGAGGTGGCAAATACCAAACAGATGAGGCAGAAGGATGGGGAGGATAAAAGAAGGGGAGGCAAAGGGGCAGGATGTGAGGAAAAGAGGAAAGAGGTCATATAACCTGTCTGATGCTAAAAGAATCCTACTCCCAGGATCCTCCAGCACATTCAAACTCACCAAGCTTTATCACACTCATGCCAACCACAGTGATTCATAATCATAATTCAACAACACCCCAACAGGGGACAGAGCTGGTATGTCGAAAATGACTTTGCAGTGTCCCAAGTCTTCTTAATTAGAGCAGATATAAATGCTTTTGACATAGATTTTGAGGTTTCTGTCCTGTCATTTATACCCCAGACTGACAGATGTCAAAAAGGCAAATAAAAGCTCAATTATAATCTTTAGGAGATGCACTTGTTGACTCATTTATCTTTGTATGTCTAGAAGAAGACCACATAACTTCTATTGAATTCCTATCTCCTTTGATTCAGTACTGCCATACGAGTTACCAAAGCAGGTTCTGGTTAAGTGAAGCTGTGATAGGATTCCAAGATGTAAGGAGCATGGGCCCTTCCCAATATTCTAGACCAGTGGCAGGCAAACTTTTTGGCCTGAGGGCCACATCCGGTTTTGTAAATTGTAGGGAGGGTTGATTAGGGGAGGGGGTCATGGCTCAGCCCCCACCTCCTATCTGCCACCCCCCAGGACTTCTGCCCCATCCAACCCCCCCTCCCTGTCCCCTGACCACCCCTGGACCCCTGCTGCCCCATCCAACCCCTCCTCTCATTCCTGATGCCTGCCCCCAGGACCCCTGCCCCATCCAACCACCCCTTCTCTCTGTCCCCTGACTGCCCCTGGAACCCTTGCCCCTGACTGCCCCCCACCATCCCATCCAACTCCCCATCTCCTTCCTGACTGCCCCCCGGGACCCTTGCCCCCATTCAACCCCCTGTTTCTGCCCCAACCTCTACCCACACCTCCACCCCCTGACCACCACCCCAAACTCCCCTGCCCTCTATCCACCCCACCCTCCGCTCCGTGCTCCCTTACTGCGCTGCCTGGAGCACTGGTGGCTGGCGGCGCTGGAACCAGGCCTTGCTGCCACTGCCGCCATCACGCAGCACAGACACCAGGTCAGGCCCCAGTCTGTATAAGGCAGCTGCTTTTGGTCTCTGAAAATGTGGCTAACTAATGTTCCAGCATGAACAGCACCTGGGGATGATTTCCACCTGTTGCTAGGCAGCAGTTTAAAAATATATGATCTTTAAATTTTAAGTGAATTTAGTGCAGGTAGAAAGTGACAAATGGAAGCCCTGGAGCCTGGTCTCCTCTCCGTATCCATAGAAGAAGTGGGGTGGCATCTGGAGCTTTCTACTGTTCCCCTCAGCCCTATGCCTTGATCTGGAATTGGAGAACTCTCTTGTGAGGGCAGTAATACAACCTCCTTGCTGAGCGTGCCCACAAGTTGGTATTCTACTATGTGAGTACTTTTGTGACATGGAATCTCCAGCCCCCACTCACTGCACATGCAGGAGCAATATGTGGAGTGGGGGGGTAACATTGCCCAGAAGTGAGTGACCTGATGAAAGGCTGTGGCAGGGCCATAGTCTGAGCAGCTGGAGAGATCTTAGAAGAGGCCATGGATAAGCAAATTAATCCCTCTATGGGGTTTCTGGTTTATTGACTAGGTTCTTTTGTCCCCAAAAGAAAACAAACCAGCGGAGTCGCAGGCCTCACCCCAGTCAATCTAACCTCTGGATCAACAGCACAAGACTGAACAGAGTAATGCTTGTGACACCCAAGCTTCCTGTCCTGGTTAGCAAGCCCCATCTCTCCCTCTTGTGAGAGCATCCATCCTACCCTTTGGGTGTGAGGCTAACTCGACCCACCTGCACCTGCTTGCTTCCATTCAGGGTGGGAGGGCCCTATCAATGGTGTCACTGAAGCCCCTGCTGAATTTAACCCCTGTCTGGTTTGGCAGGATATCTTTGTAGGGCACCAGGGTGGAGGAGGGCGTGCACTCATCTCAGCCTGTGTGCACCATCACAAAGGCTCACGCACAACAGAAAACTTAGACACAAATGAGCTAATTCAAAAGACAGTATCAAGACCTGAGGCCCAAGAAACCTGTAAGAAAAAAATATTGGTAAAAATTGTGGGGAGTTTGGGCCTTTCTAGTGGCAAAGTTGCAACAAGATTCCCACCTCTGCCACACACATTGTGCACCCCTCACTCAGTAAGCACATGCTTGGCCTTTACACTGTTACACTATTTGTTTCCAGTCTGCAGTATGATGACAGGGACCACAGAAGCCTACAGAGAAAATCCAGCTCACTCTGTAGAGGCTGTCACCTTTTCCTTCTCACCAATGACCCCAAATCTGTTCAAGGTCCAGAGGATTAGTTTACAGGCAGTGATTATTGGATTGCCTCACCCACTGCTGAAATGCTGCCACCTCTGGTGTGGAACAGAGCAGCCATTGTGCATCAACAAACCACAGCCGTTTTTTTTTTTTTAAAGGGGTAGTGAAAAGTTTGTGACTGCTTCGATCACAGAGACCCCCCGGGGACTATCATCTGATGTGCTGAAATTACCTCTGCCAGCTTGGGACTCCAGAACCTGGCCTTGTTGAGCCAGATATGCTATGCTGCTGCAACACAGACTCAGGGTATGGGCCTGTCATAAACAGATAGCTAAGGGTTAATGTCTCGTTCACCTGAAGCACCTGACCAGAGGACCAATCAGGAAACCGGATTTTTTCAACTCTGGGTGGAGGGAAGTGTGTGTCTGAGTCTTTGTTTTCTGGCTGCCTGCTTTCTCTGAGCTTTGGAGAAGTAGTTCTACTTTCTAGTCTTCTGTTTCTAAGTGTAAGGACAAAGAGATCAGATAGTAAGTTATATGGTTTCTTTTCTTTGGTATTTGCATGAATATAAGTGCTGGAGTGCTTTGATTTGTATTCTTTTTGAATAAGGCTGTTTATTCAATATTCTTTTAAGCAATTGACCCTGTGTTGTATCATCTTAATACAGAGAGAACATTTGTACTTATTTTTCTTTCTTTTTATATAAAGCTTTCTTTTAAGACCTGTTGGAGTTTTTCTTTACTTCAGGGAAATTAAGTCTGTACTCACCAGGGAATTGGTGGGAGGAAGGAATCGGGGAGATCTGTGTGTTGGATTGCTAGCCTGATTTTTGCATTCCCTCTGGGGGGAATAGGAAAGTACTTTTTGTTTCCAGGATTGGGAACAGAGAGGGAGATTCACTCTGTTTGGGTTCACAGAGCTTGTGTCTGTGTATCTCTCCAGGAGCACCTGGAGGGGGGAAGGGAAAAAGGATTATTTCCCTTTGTTGTGAGACTCAAGGGATTTGGGTCTTGGGGTCCCCAGGGAAGGTTTTTCAGGGGGACCAGAGTGCCCCAAAACACTCTAATTTTTTGGGTGGTGGCAGCAAGTACCAGGTCCAAGCTGGTAACTAAGCTTGGAGGTTTTCATGCTAACCCCCATATCTTGGACGCTAAGGTCCAAATCTGGGACTAAGGTTATTACATGAGTGGCAGCTGGTGGGAGATAGACAGAATCCAGAAGCCAGTAGAAATATTATATTTTTCTTTTCTCTGCTAAGGGCTTTTTAGCAGAGAGAAGCAGTTGGTTTTAAAAGGGAACCAGAGAGAATTTTTTTTTCTGCTCTCTCTCGCAGTTTGTGGCTTGCATGTTAAGGGTCTTTTGTCATGCAATAGCCCTCCCATTAGGAGGCAAGTACCAGCACTTATAGGCATGCAAATAAAGTGGTTTTTCTGGTTTCCCTTCATTGAACATTAGCTAGAGAGAGAAAAGGAAAATTAGCTAAAGGCACTGTTGCTAGGCAGACTTCAGGAGGCAACAGAGAACCTGCAGTTCAGAAGATAAACACCGGAGGGCACCCCAACACAAGAAAACAGGAACCATGACTTCTAAGGCAAAAATTGACGCCGAAGAACAAATCAAAGAAGCTGAACACAGGCGACAACTGGAAATAAAACAAAAAGAGATGGAGATGAAAGAAAGAGAAGAACAGATCAAAGAGGCAGCCTACCAAAGAGAACAGGCAGCCAAAGAGGCAGCCTACCAAAGAGAACAGGCAGCCAAAGAGGCAGCCAAAGAGGCAGCACACAAAAGAAAACTAGAAGAAGAAGAGATGGCCTACCGAAGGAAACAAGCAGAAGATGAGTTGGCCCACAGAAGGAAGCAAGAAGAAGAGGAGGCGGCCCACCGCCGAGACATGGAAAAACACCAAAAAGAAATGGAAAAACAACAAAAAGAAATGGAAAAACAACAAAAAGAGAATGAAGAGAAGGAAAAACAGAGAAAACATGAACTGGAGATGGCAAAAGCTGGGCTGCCTGTGCCAGCCAACCCTAACAACCCGGCGCCAAATATTGCTCCACAGCACAGGAAATTTCCCACCTACAAGGCAGGTGATGACACCGAGGCCTTCTTGGAAAACTTTAAAAGAGCCTGTCTTGGGTACAGCATCCCCGAAGACCAGTACATGGTAGAATTAAGGCCACACCTCAGTGGACCTTTAGCAGAGGTGGCAGCTGAAATGCCTAAGCAGCAAATGAATGACTATAAACTTTTTCAAACCAAGGCCAGATACAGGATGGGGATAACCCCAGATCATGCCCGTCGGCGCTTCAGAACCCAAAAGTGGAAACCAGAGGTGTCATTTCCCAAACACGCCTACTACATTGCAAAAAACTATGAGGCCTGGCTAACAGGAAACAACATTCAAACCTTGGAAGAACTGAACCTCCTCATACAAATGGAGCAGTTCTTGGATGGTGTTCCTGAAGACATCACACGGTACATACAAGATGGAAACCCCAAGAATATCGCTGAGGCGGGGGAGATTGGAGCCAAATGGATGGAACTGGCAGAAAGCAAGAAAGCTACTGTCAAGGGGAACGATTACCCCAGGGGGCACACAGACCATAAACCCTACAACCGAGGACAGCCAAAGACCCCACATACCACCCAAGTAAAGCCACAGATACCCTACCCTTCAACCTCACCAGTCTCCAGTAACTCACCTCGGCCCAGTGACCCATCAGATGGAAGATGCTTTAAGTGTAATGAACTGGGACATATCAAGGCCAAGTGTCCCAAGAACACCATGCGAGTGCAATTCATTACACCACCATCACACCAAAGATCCCCAGGCCCGGATGCCTCTCAAATACCCTTGGAGCGAAGGGAAAATTTGAGAGTGGGCGGAAAGAAGGTTACTGCGTGGAGAGACACGGGGGCACAAGTGTCAGCTATCCACCAATCCTTCGTTGACCCCAAATTCATCAACCCAAAGGCCAAAGTTACAATTTACCCCTTCATGTCACAAGCTGTAGACTTGCCTACAGCTCAACTGCCTGTCCAGTACAAAGGCTGGTCAGGAATGTGGACTTTTGCAGTCCATGACAATTATCCTATCCCCATGCTACTGGGGGAAGACTTGGCCAACCAGGTGAGGCGGGCCAAGAGAGTGGGAATGGTTACACGTAGCCAAACCAGGCAAGCTTCCAGACCCATTCCTGTTCCTGAACCGTCCACAGAGGCCCCGTCTGTGTTACCACAGACCCAGACAGAGGTAGTGGACCCGGATTCCATGCCTACCACTGAAACAGCCACAGCATCTCCAGTCCCAGGCCCGGAACTGGAACAGCAACCAGCACCAGCAAGTGCAACCCCATCTTCAAACTCAACGCCAGTGGGCGCCAGCGAGCCACAACTGGCAGAAGCAACACACAGCCATACCCAAAAGGCTCAGCCAGAGCCTGAAATACCCTCAGGTGCACCAGCGGAGAGCGGTTCACCAGCAACGGAAACAACCCCATCACCTACATCGCTTCCAGAGGGACCAAGCCCAAGTCCACAGTCTGAGGAAGAACTGGTGACCCCAGACTCAAGGGAACAGTTCCAGACTGAGCAGGAAGCGGATGACAGCCTTCAGAAAGCTTGGGCGGCGGCACGGAGCACCCCACCGCCTCTCAGCTCTTCTAATCGATCCCGGTTTGTTATAGACCAAGGACTTTTATACAAGGAAATTCTTTCTGGTGGACACCGGGAAGAATGGCAGCCGCAAAAACAGTTGGTGGTTCCAACTAAGTACCGGGGGAAGCTCTTAAGCTTAGCCCATGATCATCCCAGTGACCATGCTGGGGTGAACCGAACCAAGGACCGGTTGGGGAAGTCCTTCCACTGGGAGGGGATGGGCAAGGACGTTGCCAAGTATGTCCGGTCTTGTGAGGTATGCCAAAGAGTGGGTAAGCCTCAAGACCAGGTCAAGGCCCCTCTCCAGCCACTCCCCATAATTGAGGTCCCATTTCAGCGAGTAGCTGTGGATATTCTGGGCCCTTTCCCAAAAAAGACGCCCAGAGGAAAGCAGTATGTACTGACTTTAGTGGACTTTGCTACCCGATGGCCAGAAGCAGTCGCTCTAGGCAACACCAGGGCTAACACTGTGTGCCTGGCCCTAACAGACATCTTTGCCAGGGTAGGTTGGCCCTGCGACATCCTTACAGATTCAGGGTCTAATTTCCTGGCAGGGACCATGGAAAAACTGTGGGAAACTCATGGGGTGAATCACTTGGTTGCCACCCCATACCACCATCAAACCAATGGCCTCGTGGAAAGGTTCAATGGAACTTTGGGGGCCATGATACGAAAATTCATCAACGAATTCTCCAATAATTGGGACCTAGTGTTGCAGCAGTTGCTGTTTGCCTACAGGGCTGTACCACATCCCAGTTTAGGGTTTTCACCATTTGAACTTGTGTATGGTCACGAGGTTAAGGGGCCATTACAGTTGGTGAAGCAGCAATGGGAGGGGTTTACGCCTTCTCCAGGAACTAACATTCTGGACTTTGTAAGCAACCTACAAAGCACCCTCCGACACTCTTTAGCCCTTGCTAGAGAGAACCTAAAGGATGCTCAAGAAGAGCAAAAGGCCTGGTATGACAGACATGCCAGAGAACGTTCCTTCAAGGTAGGAGACCAGGTTATGGTCTTGAAGGCGCAACAGGCCCATAAGATGGAAGCATCATGGGAAGGGCCATTCACGGTCCAAGAGCGCCTGGGAGCTGTAAACTACCTCATAGCATTTCCCAATTCCTCACTAAAGCCTAAAGTGTACCATGTTAATTCTCTCAAGCCTTTCTATTCCAGAGACTTACAGGTTTGTCAGTTTACAGTCCAGGGAGATGATGCTGAGTGGCCTGACGGTGTCTACTACGACGGGAAAAAAGACGGTGGCGTGGAAGAGGTGAACCTCTCAACCACCCTGGAACGTCTGCAACGGCAACAAATCAAGGAGCTGTGCACTAGCTTCGCCCCATTGTTCTCAGCCACCCCAGGACGGACTGAACGGGCATACCACTCCATTGATACAGGTAATGCTCACCCAATCAGAACCCCACCCTACCGAGTGTCTCCTCATGCCCAAGCTGCTATAGAACGGAAGATCCAGAACATGCTACAGATGGGTATAATCCGCTCATCTACCAGTGCATGGGCATCTCCAGTGGTTCTGGTACCCAAACCACATGGGGAAATACGCTTTTGCGTGGACTACCGTAAGCTAAATGCTGTAACTCGTCCGGACAACTATCCAATGCCACGTACCGATGAGCTATTGGAAAAGTTGGGACGTGCCCAGTTCATCTCTACAATAGACTTAACCAAGGGGTACTGGCAAGTACCGCTAGATGAACCTGCCAAGGAGAGGTCAGCATTCGTCACCCATGCGGGGGTGTATGAATTCAATGTCCTTCCTTTCGGCCTTCGAAATGCACCCGCCACCTTCCAGAGGCTGGTAGATGGTCTACTAGCTGGACTGGGAAAATTTGCAGTTGCCTACCTCGATGATGTGGCCATTTTTTCAGACTCCTGGCCCGAACACCTACTACACCTGGAAAAGGTCTTTGAGCGCATCAGGCAGGCAGGACTAACTGTTAAGGCCAAAAAGTGTCAAATAGGCCAAAACAGAGTGACTTACCTGGGGCACCAGGTGGGTCGAGGAACCATTAACCCCCTACAGGCCAAGGTGGATGCTATCCAAAAGTGGCCTGTCCCACGGTCCAAGAAGCAGGTCCAATCCTTCTTAGGCTTGGCCGGATACTACAGGCGATTTGTACCACACTACAGCCAAATCGCTGCCCCATTGACCGACCTGACCAAAAAGACCCAGCCAAATGCCGTTAAGTGGACTAATGAGTGTCAAAAGGCCTTTACCCAGCTTAAGGTGATGCTCATGTCTGACCCCGTGCTCAGGGCCCCGGATTTTGACAAGCCATTCCTAGTAACCACAGATGCATCTGAGCGTGGTATAGGAGCGGTGCTCATGCAGGAAGCAACAGATCACAACTTCCATCCTGTCGTGTTTCTCAGCAAGAAACTGTCTGAGAGGGAAAGTCACTGGTCAGTCAGTGAAAAGGAATGCTATGCCATTGTGTACGCCCTGGAAAAGCTACGCCCATATGTTTGGGGACGGCGGTTCCAACTACAAACTGACCATGCTGCACTAAAGTGGCTTCATACTGCCAAGGGGAACAACAAAAAACTTCTTCGTTGGAGTTTAGCTCTCCAAAATTTTGATTTTAAAATTCAACACATCACAGGAGCTTCTAACAAAGTAGCTGATGCACTCTCCCATGAGAGTTTCCCAGAATTCAGTAGTTAAAAAGTGTTCTTAAAATGTAGAAGTCTGTTAGTTATATACTTAGGAGTATAGGTAAAGGTGTATGTGTTGTATTAATCTGTTTATTTTCAAGTTCTAGAAGGAAATCGCCGCCAGTGAGCTTCCCCACTGTCTGCAATTTGGGGGGCGTGTCATAAACAGATAGCTAAGGGTTAATGTCTCGTTCACCTGAAGCACCTGACCAGAGGACCAATCAGGAAACCGGATTTTTTCAACTCTGGGTGGAGGGAAGTGTGTGTCTGAGTCTTTGTTTTCTGGCTGCCTGCTTTCTCTGAGCTTTGGAGAAGTAGTTCTACTTTCTAGTCTTCTGTTTCTAAGTGTAAGGACAAAGAGATCAGATAGTAAGTTATATGGTTTCTTTTCTTTGGTATTTGCATGAATATAAGTGCTGGAGTGCTTTGATTTGTATTCTTTTTGAATAAGGCTGTTTATTCAATATTCTTTTAAGCAATTGACCCTGTGTTGTATCATCTTAATACAGAGAGAACATTTGTACTTATTTTTCTTTCTTTTTATATAAAGCTTTCTTTTAAGACCTGTTGGAGTTTTTCTTTACTTCAGGGAAATTAAGTCTGTACTCACCAGGGAATTGGTGGGAGGAAGGAATCGGGGAGATCTGTGTGTTGGATTGCTAGCCTGATTTTTGCATTCCCTCTGGGGGGAATAGGAAAGTACTTTTTGTTTCCAGGATTGGGAACAGAGAGGGAGATTCACTCTGTTTGGGTTCACAGAGCTTGTGTCTGTGTATCTCTCCAGGAGCACCTGGAGGGGGGAAGGGAAAAAGGATTATTTCCCTTTGTTGTGAGACTCAAGGGATTTGGGTCTTGGGGTCCCCAGGGAAGGTTTTTCAGGGGGACCAGAGTGCCCCAAAACACTCTAATTTTTTGGGTGGTGGCAGCAAGTACCAGGTCCAAGCTGGTAACTAAGCTTGGAGGTTTTCATGCTAACCCCCATATCTTGGACGCTAAGGTCCAAATCTGGGACTAAGGTTATTACAGGGCCACGCCCCCAAAGCCGCAGACTTTAAGCAAAAACAGCTTATCAGGTTACCTCTCCGGCACCCAGCCACCCAGTTCCCAATGGGATCCAAACCCCAGATAAATCCGTTTTACTCTGTATAAAGCGTTTACAGAGTAAAACGCTCTCTATATCACTGATAGAGAGCTATGCACAGCTGTTTGCTCCCCCGGGTATTAATCACTTACTCTGGGTTCATTAATAAACAAAAGTGATTATATTAAGTATAAAATGTAAGATTTAAGCGGTTTCAAGTAATAACAGACAGAACGAAGTAAGTCACCAAGCAAAATAAAGCAAAAACACACAAGTCTAAGCCTAATACATTAAGAAACTGATTACAGGTAATATCTCACACTTAGAGATGTTCCAATAAGCTTCTTTCACAGGCTAGACTCTTTCTTAATCTGGGCCCAATCCTTTCCCCAGTACAGTCGTCGTTAGTTCCAGCTGACATCTGAGGTGTTAACTAGGGGTTTTCTCATGACTGACCGCATTGTCCTGCTCTACGCCCTTTTATAGCTTTGGCACAAGGTGGGGATCTTTTGTCTGTGCTTGGCCCCCACCCGTCCTTCTAAATGGAAAAGTACAAGATTTAAGATGCATTTCAGTATCAGGTGACATGGTCACATGTCCCTGGAGACCTCATTCTTCGGTACCCAAGGGCTGGCCCACACATACACAGGAAAGCTTGCAGGTAAGTAAACCCATTCACAGTTCATTGATTCTGGAGACCCTTAATGGCTTCCATTTAATATGTTTACATCAGTAATACAAGTTCATATCTTATTCTCCTATCTCCAGATATAGAAATAATACATGGAAACATGAACACATTCAGTAGATTATAAGCTTTGTAATGATACCTTACAAGAGACCTTTTGCATAAAGCATATTCCAGTTACATCATATTCATATTCATAAGCATATTTTCATAAAGCATATGGAGAGCAACGTCACAAAGTTCTGCTGACACTACAGGAGAAAATGAAGCCAGAGGCGACCATAATGACCTTGGCTGGAAAAGGTAGTACCAGGGGGATCATTAATGACCATGAATAGTCAGGATCTTCTTTTTTGTTACTCCTCTGAGAAAATGCCTGGAACAGTGCAGTGAATGAGTCTGGGGGCAGGATGCAACCTAGTGGATCAGATGAATTTCTCCGCCCCCATGCTGTGCTGACCTGCCCTGGTCCTGGTAATGGTGTTTAATCAGTTCACAGCTGTACAATGCTGTAAGACAGTAATCAAGTTCTTAGTCTGATTAATATCATTACCTAGGTTGGATTATGGTCTAATGAGATCAGAGCCCCAGGTGGCATGGCGACTCATGAGCAGGAGACAATGGGTCAAATGCGACTCAAAGAGATTACACCAAGGATCAAACTGGGAAAATGTTTTAAGAAAGTGCCTGGCCTCCAGCTGAGTTGCCTTAGGTTTTCATTGCTTATCAGCATTAGCATTGAATTGCTCCTGACTAGGCTTAGAAGCAGACATCTCATTGAGGGGCATGGTGGGGTACTGTTCACACCTATCTTTGTCCTTGGATAGAGATATTTATTCCCCAAAACTGGGCTTAGGGCATGTCTATATTACAAGATCATATCGACTTAAGTTACCTTGGCATACAGCTGCTGCAGTAATTAAATAGCTTTTGCATGTCCATACTATGCTCCTTGCATTGGTGGTGCGCGTCTTTACCAGGAATGCTTGTACCGATTGTACTGTCATTGTGGGGCATTGCGGGACAGGTTCTGAAAGCCCATAACAGTCAACATAAGCAATGCTGTGTCTACACCAGGGGTGGGCAAACTTTTCGGCCCAAGGACCACATTTGAGTATAGAAATTGTATGGTGGGCCATGAATGCTCATGAAATTGGGGTTGGGGCGTGGGAGGGGGTGAGGGCTCTGGCTGAGGGTGTGGGATCTGGACAGTGCTTACCTCAAGTGGCTCCCGGAAGCAGTGGCATGTTTCCCTCTCCGGCTCCTATGTGGCAGTGCCACCAGGTGGCTCTGCTGCGTGCTGCCCTGTGTGCAGACACGGCCCCTGCAGCTCCCATTGGCCACGGTTCCAAGCCTGGGGCATGAGCCATGTGTGAAGACCCCTAGCTGCCATTACATGGAAGAGCTGGATGGGGGACATGCTGCTGCTTCTGGGAGCCACATAGAGCAGCCTCCGACCCTGCTCCCCAGCTGCAGCACCCGAGTGGGGCCAGCCCCAGACTCTGCTCCCCAGCAGGAGCTCGAGGGACGGATTAAAATGGCTGGCAGGCTGGATCCGTCCCCTTCCCAGACTTTGCTGTGTTCAATGCCCCATTGTCCCTATTGGTGCAGTGGAAGGATATTCTCTGTGATCAAATCAGACCCGCACCTACTTAACACATGCCTTTTGCGTTTATTCCCTTGGCCTTTAAGGGAAGTACAGCTTTCACTGACATTGTTTCATTTCATTCTGACATTTTGCTTTGACACTGCAATATGCTCTCCATAGACTAGCACTGACATTCTGCCTGAAGGTGTTAGACCCAGCTCCCGCAATATAATCCCAAGGCTGCACAGATGAGACTCCTGTGCCTAAGGCTGCCAGACACTTGCTTGGAGGAGTCACCATGCCTTCCCCGTCCTAAGCAAGTTATCAAAGCAGCTGGTATCAGTGGCCAGATCACTGTGGGCCTGATTCTCAGAAAGAGGCTGCCTTTTGTGTGTGCAGATTCCGGAGCACACACATGTGCACCCGCCTAACACTCACCCACACCCGCATGCACAGTAAATAGATTCCAGAACCTGTGTGGGCTCAGGAGTCCTGGGTATGCACAGGTGGTCTGCACTGGCAGATTCCAGCTGCTACAAGGAAGCTGGGCTGAAGCCCCGGAAGATTATGGCTTATACGTCTGTAAAACAGACACTTGGAGATTTAGGTGGCCTAATTTTATTTAAACAATGCCCATCATTCATGTGCCCCCCTCTTCCCACTGACTTCACAGGATCAGGCCCAGGGTGTGTCACTTGGTGGGCTTGGAACCCTGGGTAGCATCGAGAACCCATAATGGAATGCAGAGAATCACAGGCAAAGGCCTGATTCTGCTTCCATGGACACAGTGAAACTCAATGGAATCAATCCTAATTTACACCACTGTGAGTGAGCAGAATCAGGCCCCAAGACTCATGCTGCTGCCTATTGGCTGTGCTAACTCCTTATCTGTAAAACCTACCACTGTGGCCAAGGCTAGCATAACCTGCAGTATCCCAGGCAGCCAGAAATCTCCTGAGATGTCCAGATTCAAGTATGCAGGTTTCCCTTCCTTCCATGACAGGTGCCCTTAGTGCAATCCCAGTCCCCAAAAACAGTGCCTGGAGAGCAGCCTGGTCAGCTCTCTCGTGTACGAACAGGTCTTTGTAGCCTCCTAGAAGGTGAGCAGCCCCTAGGAAACACTTATCAAGGAGGGATTCATCTGCCACAGGATAAATGGGGTGCCCATGAGGCTGCCTGAGGGCCACAGGCAGCCCAGGGAACCTCAAGTTATAGCTTGCAGTGACTTTCCTTGTAACCACAGAACAAAGGCAGGCAGTTGCCAAAGGCATTTTGCTGCTGAGCTCAGCCCACAAGCAATTTCTGTTCATTTGCCACAGACGATACAAATACTAATGAATCTGAAGGAGATGTGCAGGCATAAGTCCTGCTGCAGTGCTCAGTCTGGGCTTGGAATCCAAGCTCTCCTGGCTGAGCAGAGCTAGAGGTTGGGTGTGGGTCCATCTTTATTCATACATCCATTTGTAAACCCCTGTGCAGCACAGGGGCAGTGCTCCAGCTTCTGGCAAGTTGCCAGCGAAGCCCTGGGTCCCTCAGAGTCAGGGCATTGCCCAATCATGAAATTAAAGAAGCTAATGTTGCCCCCAAGGAGTAAAAGGTGCAGTATTCACCCCCCAAAGTGACGTATTCTTAGGGAAGCTCTCCCCTCATGACTCTCCCCAGCCAGCAGGGGCAGTGCCCAGCCATTTGTAGTAAATCCCTTGACAAGCAGGCAATCAAGTTGTTCTCTCCAGTAAGGAACTGAAAAAAACCCAGCGAGAGCACAAAGTGGCCACCTTCAGCCAGATCCTCCTGCTGTGGGGCTGAGCTGCCAGGATGGGAAAGGCTGAGAGAAACTTGGTTTCTCCTGCTGTACCAACTCTGGATCACTGGGCACTAGATCAGCAATGGGGAGAGAGAATATAAAGTCTGATAGCAGTGGAAAGAAGGGACTTCTCCCTCTCCTCTTCCCCCTATGCATGTTACTGCTCCACCCACACAAGTGGTATTGACAGTCACTAATCAGAAAAAGTCCCAACCAACACCCTGCATCTGAACATCTCCACTCCGCCTCAAGCCTTCCCAGCCTGGGCCAGGCTCTGAATTTTGCAGGTGGCCCTTAGTTTTAGGATGCACCCGACTGAGAGCCTATATTTGAAACTCCTCTTTAGGAGACCGAAAGAGATGGAGGAAGTGGAACTTGAAAGAAGCACTAAAGGGTGGTGAAGGAAGACAACCAGGCTCCCATGACATCTGCATCATGAGCAGCAGCTCTGCATTTAAAGATGATTCTGGTCAGAGATACTCAGGTTAGGGAAACAACTTTGCTAACGTATGCAAAAGCCTCTAAAAAACAATTAATGCCACAGCATTTTCCAAGATCTCACTGCCTATATATTCATTTAAGAGAAGGTCTAATGTGATGTAAATCATAATGCGCCGCCACAATGTCCCTCATCTGACTGAATATCTTTCATAGCCAAGAGAGTTAACTAGCAACAAATAGCAAAGTCCAGACTAGTAAGCCAGTGAATAGCTTCAGAAGTGGCTTGGTGTAAGTCTGAGATGCACCCACAAATGACTGAACTGGGCACTGATTTACAATGTGGTCCATAGTTTGCAACTGGTGTCCATAGTCACACTGGGCGTCTTCTCATATTCCAGAGAGGAGAGAGATGACAGCATCTGACATGCAGTGTTCTGAAATGGTTCAATGCAGATCATTATTTCTGATGTTTGTTTGAGACATCGGCATTATCTCAGAATTTTATCCATTGTGCCCCAGGATTGAATGAGGATGCTTTAAGAACTTTGATGAGGGGCACTTGGAAGTGACATGACTTGATCCGGTGCCTTTATTAGTCACAGAATGGACCCATTGATTCCAAAGTCCTATTTTTTCTGTGGTTTAGGTTTATAACTTATTTGCCTGCAAATATGTAAAAATTACAGTCTCAATCCCCAAAACATTTTATGTTAAATAAAAAAAATGTAAGGGATGTGCGTTGAAAAAATGTAGCTCTTTGGGTGCAGAAAAGTAGGAAAAAAATATAGCTCTTGCCAGCTTCAGTAACTAAAGAAAAGAACAAGTTTTATTGCTTTTCTAAATGAAACATACAAGGGCTTTTTGTCCAGATCATGTATGAATGTTGCTCTTTTTGCTATTTGAGGAAAGTTGCCCTTTCAGTATTTTGAAATATATGTATTGGCCAACTGCCTGTTCTTGCAAATGTATTAAAAAAGTATATCTGTATTAAAGGGACACTGTCGGGAAACATGGGACCATTACTTAGGTTTGGTTTGGTTGGATGAGAAGTAATAGTGGCAAATGTTTTTGTGACTTTTAAAGCTAATTTAATACAAGCAGTTTTATGTTTGGGTTTTGCTATTCTGCTGCAGTGGTCCTTATAACCCAGCCTTTGCCCTCCTGTGCTAGCATATGAGAGCTAGAAAGTGAAATCTATTTAGATTCACACATGAAACTGACAGGTGCGCTTCTATTGCCCAGGGGGTGGGAAGTGCAGAAAGCAAAGGATTAAAGTCGCCTTGGTTTAGAGTGGCAGCTAAAGCCCTTGGCACCATTTAAGTCAGCCTCTCAAGAGTACTGTATTATATTATGCAGGATATTCTTCATGTATTAAATTAATCTCCTTGTTCTGCTGCACTAGCAAGTCAGGGAATGTTCCACAACCCACCACCACGTTCCTTAGCTTAGGGAATAGCACATAGGGTTAAGAACCCTCACACCATAAGCTCAAATCTCATCTTTTCCACTCACTGCTACTTATATTTCTGTGAACTCCATAGCCCTCATTACTGAGTAACAGCATATGCCTAAGAGGCACTCAAGGATCAATTACCCCATTTTACAAGAAAGCTACCTCAGATGTTGCAAGTGGTCATTTCAGGGAGAGAAAGGCATAGAACCCACATCTCTAATAGAGCAGGGCCACTCTTGTCCACTCAGCCCTGATGCCTTTCACAATGATTAGGTGAAATCTGTGTGCTTGGCTATTCTGCCTCTAACCACTACACTTCCCTCCCAGAACTAGGGACAAAACACAGGATTTCTGCTCCCCCAACATTCTACAGCCATCTGGAAAATAGTTGTGTGACTCACTGGCTAAATATATGTTGTGTCTCCTCTGATAACTTGTCAACCAAAAGAGTAGCATTTACTGCTGTAGTTCTACTGGTAGCAGTCTGTGATGGGGAGCTGAAGGGTTAACGTTCAAGAACTGCTGGTGACTCAAGGGAAAGTGTCCTTATTGTGGTACCTATGGGAATTTCTGCTTTTCCAGTTTTCTTTTTTGATTTAACTGATGCAGCAAGAAAACATCCTTAAAACTAGTTTTATAGACACAAGTCCTTATGATTGGTCAATGATTGTGTGACATGCAACAAAACACAAGTGCTCTACATTTCAGTCATTTGTCACAAATGTCAATGGCTCATGTCACACATTGGCAGGTTTGAAGGCTGAGAGGTAGAAGTTGAACTCTAGCTCAGCTAAGGGATGAATTTCACTTTGAAAGCATAAATTACACAAGGTCAATTACATTTTAAAAATGATCTCACTTTTAACAATCTGAGGCACTTGTAGAAATGTTCATTTCCACAGTGTCCCTTTCACACCATGCCAGTCCAGACTACAGTCTGAGACAATGCTAAATGCAAATGTGCACAACAGACATCAGCCACAGTTAGCGTTTGTAAGAAAGGGTGCTTTCTTCACCTCACTGTAAAATGGGGGCCCTGAGCTCCCCTCCCCTATGTGCCATGGAAGGCTGTGCCCCGAGCTCCCCACTCCTCCCCTTGTCACATCTCTTTTTCTAGCAGAGAACAGCTCCTGTGCTTGCCATTAATATATAACACACCAAACTTACCAAATGCATTTATCTTAAAGAATGTAACAGCTGCCAAGGAGCTGTTCTGGTGCTCCATTTTGTCCAATATGTGTATTTAATTCTGCGCAGTGCTAATCTCCAGGCATCTCAACTATTGCCTTTGAACAGGCACTCAAACTCTGAGGAATCTCACCTCCCAGCATCCTGTAGGGCTTTCTTTCATCCCCTAAAAGATATCAAGAAATTGCTCTATCTGTGGCTAAAATCCTTCAGCTCCTTGAGGGACAGAATGGCCTTGTGACTCAGCTCTTTTAATTTTCTGCAGCCTTACCACCCTGGGCTGTGATCTTGTCAGATATCTCAACTTAACAATGGACTGCACTTGTCAGAGAAGCCTCTAAAATAAACACTATGGCCTCGATCTTGCCATGAGGTCCATGTGGGTGTATTCCCATGACTGTACAGAACTCTCTGCAGGACGCAGGTGAAGCAGGAACTGAGGGTACACGTTCAATAGGTGTCACTCCATCTTCCTAGGCTGCACTGAAGCAATGCCCCAAAATTGTGTCAGCGAATCCTGTGAGCAAATTCCAGAAAGAGACTCACCTTCTTTCTCCCTTTGTATGCCACTCTTCTTCACTTCCTGCCCCAGGATGCCGTGCGGAGCTGCAGTGCAACATTAAACAGCTGGCATGTATTATACTCCAGAAGAGGCTGAGTTTTGCTGGTGGGTAAAATGAGTTGACTTTTTGTGATTTCTGAGGATTATATAAATTGTTAGGCCTTATTTTAAGTAGTGATTAGGTGTTCCACGTTAGCCATGAATTATTGAAGTAAGCCCCACCTCATCCAAGTGAATGGGATACTGCCTGTATACGCTCCACTTGCTTTTCCTTTGAAGTCACTTTTAAAGCTTTTTCCCCTGATGTTACTGATATGTATTTTCAACTGAACCTCAAAATTCAGGATTTTTTTTGCTATGGAATTGCCATAGTTTAAAAAAAACACCACAGAAATAAACAACATTTCTCAAGAATTTTTCTGTGACAGGAGGCCATGCAGAGGTTATCATCGCTGTAATGAGCAGGCACGGTTCATAGTCCCCAGAGCAGGAAATGCAGTACTAGCACTCCCTGAACTGAAACATGCAGGCTATAGAAACCCTTTATTCACCCCTCACTGCTGCTGTGTGCACTCACACATGCCCTCACCCCCTCACTCTGTAAACAAAGAGCGACTCGATCTACCAAACGCACCAATAGATCATTCTCATTGTTAATAAAGTGGCAATATTTAACCCCAGTAATGACATTCCATTCTAACTTGTCTCCACTTTCATACGTGACCAGATCTTTTTAAAAATAGTCTGTCATAGATATGGTGACCAGACAGCAAATGTGAAAAATCAGGACGGGGGGTGGGGAGTAATAGAAGTGTCTCTATAAAATTGGGACATCTGGTCATCCTAGCCATAGATTAGAGCTGGGGCTAGTAGCATCGCCTATTATCAAGATTGCCCGAAACTTCCCCTTATAAGACCCTGTTTTCAGTTCCTCATAACTTTGCCAGACTTTAATCATTTGGGATAAAATTTTCCAAGCTGAGTGTCTGCCTCAGGCTAATTTTTTTTAATTTAATTTAATTTTATTTTTTAAGACTTCAGGCAAAAAAATTCAGACTTTTTTGAGACTGACGTGCAAAAAATGCCTTGTTTTACTCATGTTCAAGTCTGGTAACCTTTTCCTTGAACAGCTTTAGCACCACTATGCTTTGAAGCAGGGACTTGAAATTTGGCTGGGGAGTGGTCTTTGTCTCAGGAATTTCGCTGTTCCTGTGAAAATCCACTCAAATATGGCCAAGTTATAAATCTTTGGAAAATTACAGTTCACACATGCTCACTAGAGAGAGCTTCCTAGATTCTAATAGCTAAATTCCCCAGTGATTCCATTTACACTGGCTATGCTCCAGCATTAGCAGGATTTTCTTTGCAATTGCAGTTCTAGGCTGTTCCAGGCCATGTTGGGTCCAGGCACCTGAACTGGAAGCTGGGAGCCTGTCTCTCCTGTGTTCTCAATGATTCAGTGGTCCCCTTACTGGAGCCCAGGCAGTGCTGGGGAAGAAGCTGCCTGATTAGAATGCAGAAGGGTCAAGAGCTGGTGGGGATTAGCAGGAATAGATTGGGACAAGGAGCAGGCAGGTGAGACTGGGACAGGTAACTAGCAGAGAAAAACTGGGACTGATTGTGCATGGGGGGATTCCGTGCCTATCTGTACAAGAGACAGGGAGGGAAACGGAGCTAGTAGATGGGGAGATATTGAGACTGGCTGGGCATGAAAACTGAGACTGAAAACGAATGGGACGGAGGAGGAAGGAGAAACATATGCCCCTTGTGCATATGTCTTATGATGCAGTCTTTAATTACAGTATAATATACTATTTATTCCACAAGATCCCTACCTCATTCAGTGCACAGGATGGACAAGCTCAGGGGGTGCAGCAGGGTTGCACAGTGAAGCAGGTCGTTGTTTGTAGGACCCCTGCCTCTTTTGTTCCAGAAGTTGAAAGGTGTCTAGTGAATGAAGCAGGGGGTTGCAGTAAGAGAAAGGATAATTTCATGGTTAATGTTGCCCTGGGGAAACTGATTCTATCCCTGCCTCTGCCACAGAATTCCTGTGTGAGAGTGGGCAAATCACTTAAACCAAACTTTTCACAGGGATCACTAATTGGGTGGTCCTCATTTTCTGGGGCCCTAACTTGAGCCTCTGGGGTCTGAATTGAGCATATGAAGTGCTATACAATGCCATGCACTCTGGAAAATCAGGTCCTCAAATTGGACACACAAAATTAATGTATACTTTTTACCTTAATGTCTAGGCCTCAGCTCCCCATCTGTAAAATGGGGATAACCCCACCAAACCCCTAATCTCACAGGGACGTTGTGAAGATACATTTGTTAGTGGTTGTGAAGCACTCAGATTTTTCAGTGATAAGTGCCATAGAAAACACATGAGGAATTTAAGAAGTCTGTCTTCAGAGCAGGATTTGAATACTGTGCAGTAAATAAGGCCTGGGACCATGCACTGAACAATTAGTAGAAAACTAGGGTTACTAGATAGCAACTGTGAAAAAAACGGGATGAGGGTGGGGGGTAATAGGCACCTATGTAAGAAAAAGTCCCAAAAAACGGGACTGTCCTTTTAAAAGTGGGACAGCTGGGCACACTAGAGAAAATAAAACATTGACTAGCGTGTGATCATGTAATTAAAAGCTCTATTGTAATGCATATGCCCAAGGTGGCTGAATTAAGGTTGCACAAGCAACCTTGTTTCTGGCATTTCCTCGTTTTTCAGTGCTTGGCTTTCCAACCTTAATAATGTTATTTTAACATATTTTTTCTGTGTATCATTACTAATAATACCCAAGTGAGCATGCAGCTTCTGAGTATAACCTGTGTCTATGTCTAGGATCTTTTCTTCCCACTGCCCTTTGATTATATCTCAGGGCAATTGCATAGGCTATTCTTGCCATTGAGAAAACACATCATGATCTTGTGAGGCACCTGGACTCTACTCAATGCATTACTAGTTACATATAACTTGTGGGGGGAGGAGAGATGATCTTGTAAGTTTTAATTCAATTAATCTAGTGGTTCTCAAACTTTTGTACTGGTGACCCCTTTCACATAGCAAACCTCTGAGTGTGACCTCCCCCCCTTATAAATTAAAAACACTTTAAAATATATTTAACACCATTATAAAAGCTGGAGGCAAAGTGGGGTTTGGGGTGGAGGCTGACAGCTCACAGCCCCCATCTAATAACCTCATGACCCCCTGAGGGGTCCCGACCCCCAATTTGAGAACCCCTGACTTAATCCGATTTTATTACTGTTTATTAGCTCTTTGAAATGCTAACTGCACTGTCTATTGATACTGAGATTTTAGCTATTTACATTCTAAATTTGCTATATTTTGCAATTAATGTTTTAAGGGGGGGCTTAAATGGTATATTGTGTATGTTGGAGGGTTTGTGTTATATTGTATTACACAAGACTCTGAGCAGCTGTACAGTGAGGGCACTTTAAGAATTACATTAGTCTCATGGTTATATTAACCATCAATAATAAACTGCTAGGTGACATTCAAACAATGGACCCGAACTGCAAAGTTTGCATCTGGGTCCAGGTCCAGACTTCCCCAATCTTCCAGTGGATGCACATCTAGGTTTAGTTCAGGTTGAACTCTAAGTTCAAGGGAAATAGGTCTCACACCGCCAACGGGAGAGAGGGGGAGAAACAGCAGTCCAGTGAAAAGGAGACCTGTCCAGTGCCATCCCCCTGGAGAGGAAATCTGCTGCCAGAGATGTCCGGCTGCCTGACCCCAGAAAGACCTGCTGGGTAATGTTGCTGGTGGGAACCATCTGCTAAGAGGGTTCAGCTTCCTTCTGGATTGGGGAAAAGCTCTGAGTCAGCAGATTTTTCTTTTATCCAAGCTGTTTCATCTATCTCTAGTTTATATGCTCTGCATTAGCTGCTTGAAATGTCTGTTATCTTTTTAGCCAGTATTAATCTCTCTGTGATATCTGAATGTGAAATACACAAGTTATGGGTCACACTGAAATTGTTCTTGACACTCTGCTCCTCTGCTATTTGTTCCTTCTCCTCTTCTCTCCTTCTTGTTATCCAGCTGGTTCTTTGCTGGGGAGAAGGCTTTGTGCTCTGAAAGTTGCAGGAATCTAACCTGAAATCATGGAACGCTGGATGTCTGGGCGCTCATGGAGGAGGAGAGGATGCAACTTTCCACCATACTGAAGGTGGAAGGCCATAGGCGCCAACTTTCCCCGGTACTGGTGGGTGCTTGTACCCCCCCGCCCTTGGCCCCACCTCCATTCCAACCCTTCCCCAAATCCCGGCCCCGCCTCCTCCCCTGAGTGCACCGCATTCCCCCTCCTCCCCTCTCCCTCCCATCACTTGCCGCGCAAAACACCTGTTTTGTGGCAAAAGCACTGTGAGCTACGGGGAAAAAGCGGGCACGCAGCGCGCTCAAGGGAGGAGACGGAGGCGAGCTGGGGCAGCGGGGAGGGGAGCTGCCAGTGAGTGCAGAGCACCCCCAATTTTTCCCCGTGGGTGCTCCTGCCCTGGAGCACCCACAGAATTGGCGCCTATGTGGAAGGCATAGCTCACTGCTGTTGTCTCTGTCTAACGCAGGGGATAACAAGGGTGGCCTTGAGATTACTGTAATATAGTACAAAATTAACACATGATGCTGTGACTTTGCCATCTGAGAAACTAACCCACTTGTCCCTGCTATTCCCAGTAAAGTAATGTTAGGCTGGTACATGGACAGCGCCATTCACACCCAGGATCCACAGATGTGACTGAAGAGGGAAAAGCTCCCTACGCTTCAATGAACACTCATATATTGTGAGTGGAGCTGAAAGAGGCCTCCTTGGAGATGATCCGATCAGTTGTACTGCAAGCATATTCAAGGGAATGGCGAGCGATATGTCTGATCCTATCTGTCAGTGCATGGTTGACACATGCTCAGGAGCTATCCCAGGGAAAAGAGCTACATGTCTGGTTATTTTAAATCACAGGCAAGAGCACCAAAATAGGTTTAACAAATTGCAAAATTCCCCAATGTCACTTCTGTGCAGCTTCTCAAAACGGAGTTGAAGGGCAGAGCTGAACAGCAGGATGTGGAAAATATTAAGCATCTCTCAGCTTCATAACCACTACCTTAAATATCTCCTGATGTAAATGTATCTGACCCTTCACTCAGAAGGACTGCACTTCTGAGACACAGCGTGGAACTCTTCATCCCTCCCTGTCTCCCTTGCTTTGAGGAAAGGTATAGCCCTTCATAAAAAGGCTTCTTTGCTTTTTTATGGTCCCTTCCACTGGAGTGTTTCAAAGTGCTTCGCAAATATTAATCAATTCCCCCCCCACTCCCTTATGAAGATGATAGTCATCATTAATCCATTTACAGTTAGGGAAACTGAGGCACAGGGTGGCGAAGTGGCTTGTCGAAGATCACAGTTCATGCTCTAGCTGCAAGACCATCCTTCCCCTCGTACATGTGAAGAGTTATTAATTATTATTTACAATCAAAGTTGCTATTTAAGTGAGAGCAAACATGGCCCATGCTGTTCCACAGTGTGGCATGTGGATTTGCAGAGAGGATGGCTCCCAACAGGAATTCCCCTCAGATCAGGATGGTGCAGTGCACAAGGTTCTGTCGATGGCCTGTAATATTAGAGATAAGGGTGGCCATAAGCTATGGCAGTGTTACAAATGAAGGCCTCAGTCCTGTGCAGACTTAAGCACATGTGTCACTTTATGCATATAAGTAATCCCAGGGATGTTAATATTAAACACGTGCATGTTTTCAGGCCTGGTGGGGGCTAAGTGTGACCCATGTGTTTCCAGTGAGATGCCAGCATGGCCCTCCTCACCTGGACTGGGTCTGGCTGCTCTGGCATTTGTTTCTGGGACCTTTTATGATGCTCAGTAGAAAGGCAAATGATTTGTTCTCTTTTCAGCTGCTTTAGTATCCTGAAGTTGTTGTTTACAAAAAGCAAACGTTTCACTTTTAGCTAATCTAGCTTGTTGGCAAAAGCCCTTAAGGCTCATTTTAATTGCAAGTAAATGATTCTTAATGATATGAGTCAGACCCAGCAGAGGCTGAGCACGTTCCTGATGTTTTGCATTGTAACCAGGAGTTAAGAAATGAAGTCATCTCAGAGTGAAAGGGGAACGGTTTTAATCTGAAACTGGGCAAATATGAGACACCATCAAGGAAAGATAATCACTATGCAGGATAATAATGAGGCTCCAGCTTATCGGTTTTGCATGATGAATCCTTAATATGCCTCTAGCAGATTTTGCTGGCTTGAATTTTTGAAGAGAAACTCAATAAGAAAGTTAACGAAGAAAAGAAAGATGGGCCTGACCAAAATGTCTCTGCTATTGCTGCAAGGACACAGACGCTGGTGGTAAGGGGTGTTTCTGCTATGATTGGATTTATGTAATATGCATTCCTGTATCAGAATGGCTGTACAGGGCAAGTTTCACCCCCATGCAGAGGACCAGCACAAAGCCTATACCCCATTTAAGACCTAAAAATAGGGCTTATGTGGTACATAGCCCTTCTGCTGGGTCCCTGCATAGAGATAAATTTCACTCACAATGTGTAACAATTTCCTTGCTATGGTCGTGCTTTTTTCTCCTTTTACCATTTTGGTCTCTCTATGATATGTTTCAGGCTAACATCTTGTTCCCCTTCTATACTAAATACAGCTACTCATCAGTGTATGTCCTGCTTTTGAGCTCTGGGACAGCTGATGCATTTGTGATATACTTTCCTGGACGCTGTTAAGCACCCATAGACTGTTAGCCCTCTGGGGTGGGGACTGTGTCTTTCTGTATGTACAGAGTACCTAGCACACTGGGTCTGCTATCAGAATATAAATCTGAAATCCCAAATGGAGAACTGACCAGTGGTGGGGAAAAATACTCAAAGCTATAGTTCAGTTGAAAAAGAGCCTCCTGAAGTCTGGATGTTTATCCACAATTCCTGGGTCTCTTTAGTCTCTAACACTGAGCTTGATTTCTCAAGAGAACAGGTTTTCTCATGAGAATTGTGTCATTTCCTGGTACTGAAATGGGACCAAGGGAAAGTAGAAAGGATTTCTTAAGTTGTAAGCTCTTTGGGCCTGGGACCGTGACTGTGTGTTTGTGCAGTTCCCAGCACAGTCAGGTGCTGATTTTGAGTGGGACCTTAGGGTGGTTCTGAAATACAAGTAGTAATTAATACATGCAGAAGAGACTTTTACTCCATGTTATTTGATTTTTGGGTACATGCCAGGATTATAAGATCCGGCAGAAAAAATAGATCTTCAAAGTATAATAATAATAATAATAATGTCTTCTGGTTATTGTGTCTTTCATGCAAGGATCCCAAAGACACTTTACAAAGATGAGTAAGTAGTATTGTTCCCATTTTACATATGGGTAAACAGAGGCACAAAGAGGTTAAATGACTTGTTCAAAGTAATCCATTTCAGTGAGTCACAGCTAAGAACAGAATCCAGCCATTCAGGCTCTCATTTCCCCGCTTGGTGCTGCTAATCATGATACAGACTCGTCATGCCGCCCCCCACCCCCTTCTCCACCTCTACCTCCACCCCCACCCACCCTGCTAAACTACAGATTCCAAGTCAGCACTCTTTTCAGTAACTACTGTAAGATGTCAATTCCCTGCCTTGGTGTTCTGGGCTGCCTTTCAAACATACCAGGTAGATAAATGATGAAAGTGTATTTTTGGAAATGCTTCTCATCGCTATTTTAGAATGACTTCTATGCACGCAGCTTTCAAAGTGCACTGCCACTAAAGAAATCTGAAGTCACAAGTGAAAAAGTGTCATTTCTGGACATTGAAATACTTTCTAAGCAATGGTAACTCCTTCCCCAGATCCCAACCTGCTCCTACAGAGATCAACAGGAGTTTTGTCCCAGCTTCAACAGGACCTGGATTTGGTTCATGTTTTTTATCTTTTTCAGATGCCCAATTATCAGACAGTGCTGCCATGTGAATGGAAAGAAAGGAAAGGTGAAATTGTTCAGGTGAGATCGAATTTTGAGGCATTTAGAATTCAGTGCCAAAACCTGCTCATCTTATTCATGCAATTAGCCGCACTGAAGTTTGGGGGGATTCTCATGTAAGATAAATGGGATTTAAGCCTCTTGAAGCCTATAGGGGATGCAGATAGGTCCCTGAGCTCCACTTTACTCTCTCCATAACAAGAGAAGAAAGCAGCATTTGGGGCCCAGTCCTGCCCACACTTCCCCCCACGGGTAGCACTTACTACTACCAATACTTCCATAGACTTGGAAGCACTATGCCTGGAAGTGTCAGCAGGTACTGGGTCCTGGCGGCAATTAGTAGCCAGTGCACTTGGAATCAATAGAAAATGCTCCTTCACCCAGCAGGCTGTTAGCTGGAGAAACTTACTGCAGCAGCAGCTCATGGAAACAACTGCTGAGGGTACATTATTTAAAAGGGTTGAATAACTGTACGGTGACTAACGTCTGGAGCTATGAAAGCCAAGATGGAGCTAACCAAATCTCATGCTGCAGGCTGGTCCCTGCAGAAGTCAGGCAGAATGTCCCCTGTCCCGCAGTCTCTTTTTACTTCAGAAGCATCAGGTTCTGACCACTGCTGGAGGCAGGATGCTGAGCTCAATGGCCTATTGTTTTTGCTTTACTTGTGCGTGGCATCGTTCATGCAATCTATACACACTAAAGCTGTTATGGGCATCTGACACAGTGTCAGCAGCAACAGTAGCTAAATTCCATAGTTCAACCTGCTGTTTAAAGTGAGCTCAAGTCTCCGATATCTGCCACGCCAGTTTTCAACAAAAACTTCTCCAAGTCTTTTTACTAAATGAGCTGATTTCCTAGAGAAGTAGGCAAGAGATTAATCCTGCTCCAAAATGAAAATAAGCCCCAAGTACATATCACGTTCTGCTCCGAGGAGCTCACTAATGAGGGGAATAAGCCTTCTGTTCCTTAGAAGAGCTGCTAATCCTAAAATATGGGGAATCTGGAAGCAAACTGTCAGCAAGAACATTTGTTAGAACTCATGCCCAAAAGGGTCAAAGTAAAATATCCTGGACTGGCTCCAGCCTATTTCATTGCTAATTTAAGCACAGCCTTTCATTAGTATGTGTCATGGCAAACAAGAAGGCGAAATATCAAACGCTGAATATAGAACTGTTCCCACAAAGAGGCCACCGCATGAGCGAGAGAGATTTTTGTGGGTGACTGCTTAGGATTTATTCAAATATGTTTAATGCTCATCCAGCTGTCTTAGGTACTTACCTATTGCTTTAGGGGGTGGTTTTCAAAAGCTTCCAAGGGAGTGAGGCACCCAAATCTCATTGACTTTCAATGGAAGCTGTGTGCTCAAATCTCTTAGGCATTAAAGGTGGGATTTGGAAAGTGGCCAAAGCCTCTCTCCTGCCTTTACTCACTGCTGGAAAATGGCTCTGAGTACATCTTTTCTCATTGTCTCCTGACCACCTCTCTCTAGCTATCCTGAGGTTCTTCGCCACCACTGGCTAGCCACATAGAAGCAGCTGTTAAAAACAGCTTGTATCCGTTGTGGGACCAAGTCTGTGCCTATTCCTGACAGATGCAGACTGGGCCATGCTGATCCAGGCTTGCTTGTCCTCCAGGCTTGGACTATTACAATGCACCATACCTGGAAGTAAAATTCGGGGAGGGGAAGCCTTTGAAGAAACTCCAGCAGGTCACACACACATTATCTCTCTTGCTAAGCTGTCTGTATAGGCTTCTGCGAGACCCTTAGCCAAAGTTCCAGGCAATACAATGGCTCCCCATCTATCAAATTCTAGGTCCTAATCTTCATCTCCAAAGTCCAGAATGAGCTAGCTCAGGACTGTCTCACTCTGTGCTAACAGGATCCTTAATTTGTAAGCACCTAGAAGATATTAAGCTGATAAGGAACAGTCGACATGGGTTTGTCAAGAACAAATCATGTCAAACCAACACAATATCCTTCTTTGACTGGGTAACAAGACTTGTGGATGGGGGGAAGCAGTAGATGAGCTATAGCTTGACTTTAGTAAGGCTTTTAATACTGTCTAACATGCCCGTTTCTTAAGCAAATTAGGGAAATACAGCTTAGAGGAACCTACTATATGGCAGGTATACAACTGGTGGGGAAACCGTACTAAGAAAGTAGTTAAGAGTGGTTCAACAGATGGCAGCTCAACCAATGCCTCCTTCTAGCGCAGCCACTTGTGGTGTACATCTGTTCATGACTGCTCACTGGGATGGACGGAGCCAACACAAAGGCCATGTTAGGTGAGCCGCAGAGTGCTCAGACTCAAGGCTGCTTGTGTAAATATTTCATGAGTGACATTTGAATCAATGCACATTCATGTCAAGGGAAGAGGCTACTTAAACACTCAAAGTGATTAATTCAGCAGAATATGATACCTTCCCTGCTATCAGCAGGAGATGGAGGGAAGGGATAGTCTATGGAGAAGATGGACAGAAAGCTTTGGTTTCTAAGGGCGTGTCTACACTATGAAATTAGGTCGATTTTATACAAGTTGATCTTTAGTGAGCGATTTTATACAGTCGATTGTGCATGTCCCCACCAAAGCATTAGGTCAGCTTTGATATAGTGGAACGCCGATTCTGAGCCCGGCAAACAAGCACAGACTGGTGGGACCGCATAGTGTTGCAGGTATGGGTTGATTCCCAGTGGCTGTGAAACTATTGCATGCATAAGACCACTTTCATGGAACTGTGTGAGTTGCTTTCCCCCACGCTGAAGCACAGGCATACCAAGATGAGACCTACCTTGACAGTTGAGAAGCAAGTGGTGATAGCACTGTGGAAGCTTGCAATGTCTGACTGCTACCAGTCAGTTGGGAATCAATTTGGAGTGGGCAAATCTACTGTGGGGGCTGCTGTGATCCAAGTAGCCAGGGCAATCAATACCCTTCTGCTAAGTGAAGGTCATAGTGGATGGCTTTGCTGCAATGGGATTCCCTAACTGTGGTGGGGCAATAGACGGAATGCATATCCCGATCTTGGCACCGGACCACCTTGCCAAAGAGTACATAAACTGCAAGGAGTACTTCTCAATGGTGTTGCAAGCACTGGTGGATCACAAGGGCTGTTTCCCCGACATCAATGTGGGATGGTCGGGAACGGTTCATGATGCTCACATTTTTAGGAACTCTGGGCTGTTTGGAAAGCTGCAAGAAGGGACTTTCTACCCAGACCAGAAAATTGCCTTTGAGGATATTGAAATGCCAATAGTTATCCTTGGGGACACCAGCCTATCCCTTGCTTCCATGGCTCATGAAGCTGTACACGGGCAGCCTGGGCAGCAGTAAGGAGCAGTACATCTATAGGCTAAGCAAGTGCAGAATGGTGGTAGAATGTGCCTTTGGATGTTTAAAAGGGCGCTGGTGCTGTTTACTGAGTAGGTTAAACCTCAGCAAAAGCAATATTCCCATTGTTATTGCTGCTTTCTGTGTGCTCCATAATATAAGGGGGGGGGGACATTTATGGTGGGGTGGGAGGTTGAGGCAAATTTCCTGGTGGCCAATTTTGAACAGCCAGACACCAGGGCAATTACAAGAGCACACCGAGGTTTTGAAAAACAGTTTCATGACTGACCAGGCTACGGTGTGACAGTTGTGTGTGTTTGTCCTTGATGCAAAGCTGCTCCCTTTGGTGAATGTACTTCCCTGTAAGCCAGTCCCCCTCAGGGCAAACCAAACATTAAACACAATTGCTTTTAACTCCTGTAGTGTTGTTACAAATATGCACTCACCAGAGGTGACTTCTCTGCCTTCAAGGTCCGGGAACAATACGCCTTGGGAGGGTTTTGGCTCTAGGGCGAAGAAAAGGTCCTGGCTGCTGGGGAGAACGGATTCTTCGCTTGCCTGCTGTGCATTCTCCTCCTCCTCCTCCACTTCCTCATCCACAAAATCCTTTACTCAATGTTGTGCGAGGCTGCCACCTTGCAGGTGTCCACAGAGTGTTGGGGTACCAGTAGGGTTCTCCCCTAGATTTGCATGCAGCTGATCACAGAAGCAGCATGTCTAGGGCTCTGACCCAGAGTGATCATTTGCCTCCTTTGTTTTTTGGTTGGCTTGCGTGAGCTCCTTAATTTTCATGCAGCACTGCTGTGTGTCCCTGGTGTAACTCCTGTCCACCATGCCCTGTGTGATTTTGGCATATATATCAGCATTTCTTCTGCTGGATTAGAGTTCTACCTGGACAGATTCTTCTCCCCATACAGCAATCAGATCCAGTGTCTCCCGTTCACTCCATGCTGGAGCTCGTTTGCGATTCTGGGACTGCATGGTCACCTATTCTGCTGAGCTTGCCACGCTGACCAAGCAGGAAATGAAATTCAAAAGTTCCTGGGACTTTTCCTGTGTACCTGTACAGTGCATTGGAATTGAAAGCGCTGTCCAGAGTGGTCACATTGGAGCACTCTGGGATAGCTCCCAGAGGTCAATACCATTGAATTGCACAACGCTGCCTCTACAGTACCCCAAATTCGACCCAGGAAGGTCGATTTTAGCGCTACTTTTAAGAGCCTTTTAGATCAGCAGAACAGGGTTGGTTGTGTAGACACATTCATTATAAAATCGACCTAACATGGCTAAATTCAACCTAACCTCGTAGTATAAACCAGGCCTAAGCAATGGACATTTTCTTAGAGGAAGGGTAGCATATAGTATAATCTACAGTGCAAGATACTCTCATCATAGCATCCCATTATGGAGCAACTTCATGTACTCCTGCTCCTGCTGAACGAGGAGATGCCTTGGGTGGGAACTGGAAACTGGCCCATTGACATGGAGCCATGAGAGCTACTGTGCTCTCAGCATGTGGGTGGTGCCACTATGGTAGCAGGGCTGCCTTGCTTCTTCAGCCCAAGGCTACCACCGAGAGAAGATGGGAACAGGGGCCATAACCAAGGAGCTGCTAGAGCCAGGCAGTCACTTGGACTCCTATAAGACTTGAATGGATTTTAGATAATTCCTATAGCTTTCTGCGTCAGCCTGGGGCTGTAGATAGGATGAGGAGCACATGGCATAGCTGGTATGCCAGGGCCACACAGTTATTATGCCCAATTAGGACCTTGCATACATTATAATGAAGCCATGCATGCATCTAAAGCACTTATTACGCCTATTAATAACTCATTGCCCAACCTTGCAAGGGAACAGGGCTTTTCCAGAGGCTGGCCTGCTGCTATGGAAGTCTCTGCCAGGAGGGATTAGGATGACCATCCATATTTCAGCCTAAAAGCAGTGAGATAAGTCAGTAGGAGTTCAAGGTGTTCAATACTTTATGGAACAGAGCCCTACGTTATGAACTATGCCACCCTCACAACCGCACAAAGATCTGTTCAGCACAGCCTACTGGACACTTGCAGGTGGAACAGCTCCTAGAGACAGAAGAAGGAACCATTGGGAGACTTCTCCATGTGTCCCAACGGCTATTTGTGGTATGTGTTCGGAAACCCTCTGATCTTGAAAAGCTTTTCTGGTTTTCATTGCACTTCCCAGGACAATTCAAGTTAAGGGGTAGGACAAAATTGGCACTTCACTTGACTCTAGGCAACATGTATCTCTACCAGAGAAATAATAACAATGTTGATTCACTGGATGTAGGACTGAGAGGCCAAGCAGACAAGAACAGTAGGGGTGATCATGTCTCCATAAGGTCTGTAGAACAAACCAGCCCCCACTGAAGCTAGTGTTTCCATTCACTTCTATGGGCTTTGGTCAGGCCTCACAAGTACAAGCCTGGCATCTGCTGATAGAAGTACCCAATCCTGTCTGTGTGTCCATCCATGCATTCAGACTACTACAACCATCCCTTGGTATCCTCAGTCACTCACACTGGCTGATCACTATAGCCAGACAGGTTCCCAGCTTTTTCTGTGGATGTGTTCTAAGAATCTGTGGCCAACAATTTCAAAAGAAGCTTTCAATTTGAGGTGCCATAATCCAGCACTCAGGTAACCTCGCTTTTCAGCACTGAAAGGTGACCTGGAAAGTTTTGTTTTGTTTTTCAAATTGGTTGGGCTTGTGTCTTATTTTTTGCCTCTTTATGGTATATGAAGGCAGCCTGAAAGTTTTAGTTTTAAAAATCCAACCCCCCTTATTTCTTTAGAGATACTATGAATGCCATGTCTGATCTTCCTTGATTTTACCAGAGGAAGTTCAGGAGGCCTCAGCGATGTTTATTGGGAACTTTAACCTTTAACTGCATAGGTTGGAGTGTTCAATCTTTAACAAAGGCTTCCTTTATCCAACATGTCAATTAGTCATTGAACTTAAAAGTAGGTATTAACAATAAACAGAGTTTAAGACTGTCTGGCTGAAAATCCTTTCCCTTCCCAATCATTTGACTTTCACCCTCTTCTCGTGATGTCATCATTTTCCTACTTTTCTAGTTACCACAGAATTTTACAGACTGGACACACAATTGCCAACACTAAGTGTTCAAAAGCCAGGAATCAGGCTCAGAAAAAAGAGTCTTAACTCCCTTCCCTTCCTCAAGATTTTAAATAAAATAATAATAATACAAAATGCTGGGCTCTTTGTATTTGCCTTCTGCTCTCTGAACCTCTAGCCTATGCTCAGCTCATGTTTTCAAATTTTTTCTCCACAGCCAAAGGTCTAGAAGCTTACTTTTAAAAAAAGAAAAGCTAAGATTCTCATGTGATCGCTAGACTCCAGAAGCTGGGGATTTAAGAAATAAACCAGCTATACCAAGCCTTGCCAGAACAAGACCCAAGTTTCATAGAAATGTAAGGCTGGAAGAGATCTTGAGAAGTCATGAAGTCCAGACCCCTGCGCTGCAGCAGGACCAACTCTGTCATGTAAAAAGCAAGCAGGACTGGTGGTGGTGTGGTTTTTTTCTCTGTTTCCCTTCTCCAGGAGCTAGGGACTGAAAGTCTGCTCCCCTGCCAGGGGAACTGCTGCTGACTGAGATGGGGTTCCCCTTTTGGGGCCTTCTCCCCAGGCCTGCTATGCCTTGTAGGTGTGGTGAAACAGGGCTCCTGGAGCCTATGGCAGCACATTAACCCTCACGTAGCCGGTGTGGGGTAGGGAAACCCCTTCACGCCAGCATAACGAAGCAAAAAGGGCATTAAGTTGTTTGGTGTGTTTCTTCACAGCTCACCTGGGGCCTCTGCAATTCTCCCTCCTTCCTAGTTTGGAAATACCTCAACTGTCCCTCAGGTGACATTCAGAGCAGAAGCAAGGAGCAGGTAGATGGTAGGGAAATATGGCCCAGAGGCATTCTGGGAAGGCATCAAAGGGCTAGCAGACCATTGCAGAGTGGTCATGTTAACAGCACTTAGGCTTTAGCCAAAAGCCCTGATGAGCCAGCCAGCTCTGGTGTAAAGCACCCTCACACTTCAATGAAAGGTGTGTGTGGGGATGGGGCTTGGGGGAGGGGCAATAGTTCTCCCCACTGTACAGACACTGTGTGCTTAGATCTGAGGCTCATTTTGAAATACCCATGAGTGTCCAAGTTCCCCAGTTGTGCTGGCTCTCACAGCTGTCCATTCCTGGGAGTGGGAGGATCCAGGCAACTTGGTAATTGCAGCCTGAATGAGGATCTCGGGAATGAGACTTGGATTTGGGAACATCTGCCAGTAGGCTTCTTCCCTCTGCTCCATGTGAGAGCCCCACCAGCATGTTGCAATGCAGAAGAGGAGCGTGAACAGGTTTGTGAAGGGAGGGAGGGAGGGAGGGAGAGCTGTCTTAGCAGAGCTTCATCTCCAACTCCAAACCAGCAGCAAGGCCCAGGGCCCACCAAGGGAAGAGGCTGGTGACTCCTTGGATTATGGAAGATGGGCTGGCAGCTGCAGGCTGCGAGCAGTCATCACTAGCAGGAGTCTAGGATGATAAGGCAGGCAGTGCCTAACCCCCAGGATTTAAGGCAGTGGTGCATATCCTTGGCAGTGCTTGGTGACTTGCCAGGAGCAGCCCCAGATTTGCATACACATTTACAGAGGATTTGAGTCACATTAGAGGAAGTTAAAAAGACGTGACATCTCTTCCTAATATCACGTTTGCATGCAGACAGGTACGGTGATTGCCATGAGACGTTCGGCAAGAGCGGAAGGAGAAGTGTCGAAGAGCAGCCTGCAGGATAGTCCCTGACAACATGTGAGTGTCTTCTGAGCAGAATTCATTACAAAGGGATCGTTTCCAAGAGGGTTGGCATAATTTATGATTTACTGCACTAGGAAGAAGAGGAAATTCTATCTGTGGGTTTATTTTGCTTGTGATCTACTCTAATATTTGTACTGTGCCGCTAATGGTCTGAGTGAAATAGCAGGGAACCAACTCCAGGATGGGAATTCCCATAGTCCTGCTTTATGTAACAGGTGGAAATGTCATCCAAGTTCAGCTGTCATTACCAGAACCAAGTGGTCTGTAAGTGAGCACCCTCTACTGACCTATAGGAATTTAGAAGCCAGTAAGTGCAGACGCTACAGTGTTTAAAAGAGATGTTCACGCCTCCTGGCCAAGGATGGTGTGGCAGCTTTCTTCCCACATGGCGCCTCCTGCCAATGTCACTGTGACAGTCTCCCTGTAATTTACAGTGCTCTCTCTTCATGACTTGGCCCTACAGCAAGGTCAGTAGACTGTCCTCCCTTCTGTAGTATCAAAGTCTCACAAGACCCTTGTCAGGGTGAGGCCTCCAACAGTCCTGTGCCATTGTCCAGTGGCTGGTAGGGGAACCTAGGCCCTCTCTCTACATGGGGTTCCAGCCCAGGGACCCTATAACCAGCAGGCAAGGTCTGTACTATCCTATCCTTTGCCGTTGTTTCCCTGGGTTTCTTCCTGCCCTGCCTTCTCAGGCTCTCTTTCCCCACAACTCCTCTGGACTGACCCTTCTTCCAGGGCTAGGATCCCAGGGCTTACTCTCTCGCCACACTTCTTCCTTCCTACCCCTCTTTTCTCAGAGGAGCTATAAACTCTCCTTGCAACCCCCTGCTACTACAACATCTTCTATAATGTTTTCCTAGCTTCTCGCACAACTGGGTTTCATCAGCAGTTAGTATTTATAAATCCCATGGCTGCCTGTCAGGTGCAACTGTGACTGCAGAACAAATTCCTCTGGGGAAGGTCTGTAACTAGCGGGAGATGGTGGGGAACTGTGGTGGTGCACTGAAGATTATCATTACAGGTGAGGTGCTGAGCACTCTCAGCTCCCAGTAAAGGTAATGCAGGTGGGGAAAACGTAGCATTTCCCAAGATAAGGCTCCAAGTTAGGAAAGGGGGAGCCTGCAAAGCCTGGAGGAGGAGACCTGGGCTGCTCAGGTTGCATCTCCTGTCAAATTCTGCTGCTCCTTAAAACCAGGCCGGCATAAGGGGAAGAAGACACAGCAGGGAGAAAATCATTAAGCCTCTTTCTACTCTTCATTTTTTAAAAAGGCAGCTCAGCAGAACACATTAGTGGCTTCGGGGCAGCGGAGCAGCCTGCAGCTTGCAGACTCTAATGGAGTTTGTTTTTTTGCCCTCTTGCTCTTTGCTGCGGCTGATCCTGATCTAGAGATGCTTCCCCTCTCTCCCTCCCTTCACCAACTGCTGAGCCGTTTTGAACTTTAATTTCCCATTAAAGACAGAGCAGCATATAGGAGAGGAAAGGGCCTGCTAATTACCTCTGAAACCACCACCCCCTACTTCAAACTGCTGGGGATTAAAGATATTTGAAAGGGGGAGACTTGGTTTCCATGATCTGTGTGTCTGACAAGAGGGGTGGATGTGTGTGCGAATGTTTGTGTGCATACTGGAGTGTGTGCCCATGTATGGGTTATATGGGGATGTCTGCGTACATATGTCTGTAGGGAGGGCCTTAATAAATCACCTCCCTCTCTAACCTCACTATTCTCCAGCCCTAACCGTTAAATCATTTCTCAGCCAGTGAATGTGATTCCTTGGTCCTCTCTGTATGCTCTTGTGTAATCCTTCCCTAGTTGTATTATGACACAGTGTGCGCTGTGGTTTATGGCTCCAAGACCTTTGTACCTCCCTTCACAACCCATGTTACTAGCACTCTTCAAAATAAACTGGTTCCCATCTCCATAGTGTGATATGGGGGCCACAAAACTGGAAGGGTTCCTGTCTCCTGCCAGAGACAGGAAGGGTGATGGGAACTGTGTTGGCAAAGAAAGAGGAAACCAATTTAAACTAATGCCACCCTTCCTCAGTGGCAGTCTCAGGTTTAAAATGGCTCCAGTGGCGCCATGGACCCAGGCCCATGCTCAGAATGGGCCCCGGTCTGCTCCGCTTGCACTTCCCCCCCGAAACCCGGCTGGCTCCCACCACCCACCACTTGCTCCTCCTGGCCTGCTGCCTCCTCGTGTCCACCCTCCTGCTCCTCTCTGCGCCCTGGCCAGACTGCAGTGCACCTCCAGTTCTGGACAGTCTCTGCCTCCCACCACCTGTGGGACCTCACCAGTCTCCCCAGAGCTGGGCCACACAGGACAGGTGCAGAAGCCTGGCCAGTCTCAGCCAGGGTTGGGATGCGATAGGGGAAGGGGACAGTGTGGGGAGCTTGGCTGGGCCCCTCCAGGGGAAGTGCATCTTGAGAGACCCCGGTCGGGACAGGCCCTGGCCTGGCCAATCACACCACTCCCGAGAGACTAAAGCGATTCCTCGCTTCGGCTCCAGGACCAGCTCTGGCTGCACTGCCAGCTCAGCCTGACAGACGCAGTTGCCTCCCAGCAGGGCTAGTGAGTGTGGCCGGGAGGCAGGGCATGGGGGAGTGGGTTTTTGGTGGGGTGGGGTGCTGGGCTGTGAGGGGGCAGGGAAGATGTGTATATTGGGGCATTAGGGAGTGGGGGTTCTGTGGGGGGTGCTGGGCAGTTATGATGGGGCTCTAGGGGGGTGCTGGGCAGGGATGGTGTTGTGCAGGGTGCTATGGATTTGTGTGGACGGGGCTGGGGGGACGCTAGGCATAGTGGGTTTGGGGGGGCTCTTGCCATAGGGAGTCAGGAAGATGTTGAGTGGGGGTGCTGTGTGGCATGGCTCCCCCTCCCTCCCCGAGGGGAAGGGGCATGCTGGCAGCACAGGGCCGAGCAGGCCACTGTGTGTCTGGCAACTGCCAGTTTGTAAATAGTGCCCTCACACCAGGCTGGGTGGAACGAGGCTGCCCCTGCCATGCCATGGCCCATTGCCCTTGGCTGACCCCTCACTCTGGGGACTGACCTCCACACGCCATGCTCCATTGCCTCCATGGGGGCCCACAAATAAGTTTGGCGCTGGGCCCACAAAAGGTTAATCCAGCCCTGCTCAATGGAAACAGGTCATGGGAGTTAAAGGATATTGAAATTTTGTTATGGGTTGAGTGAAAACCTCATTAAAATTGATAGGTGAACACACCCTACACTTCAGATAGCTGTAAGAAACACTAAGAGGCCACACTTCAAAGAAGGCCTAATAGAGTCTGCCCAGAAACTAGCAGCATATGCTTGGGCTAAGTATTATTTGCTCTGTGTGAGTGCAAGTGTGAGAGAGCAGAACACACAGAAACCGAGGGTGTGCCTACACTAGAAATGGTACAGTAGTACAACTATAGTGCTGTAGTGTAGACACTTAGGCCTTGGCTACACTGGTGCTTTACAGCCCTGCAACTTTCTCGCTCAGGGGTGTGAAAAAACACCCCCCTGAGCGCAGCAAGTTACAGCGCTGCAAAGCGCCAGTGTAAACGGTGCCCCAGAGCTGGGAGCGCGGCTCCCAGCGCTGCAAGCTAATCCCCACGGGGAGGTGGAGTACCTGCAGCGCTGGGAGAGCCCTTCCCCAGCGCTGGCGCCGTGACCACACTCACACTTCAAAGCGCTGCCGCAGCAGCACTGCCGCGGGAGCGCTTTGGAGTTTTGAGTGTAGCCAAGCCCTTACTACAACAATGGACGCTGTAGTAAACCCACCTCTCCAAGAGCTGGCAGCGAGGACGAAGGAAGAATTCTTCCATCGACCTAGCAATATCTATGCTGGGGCTTACGTTGGCTTAATTACATCTCACAGGATGTGACATTTGTCGCAGCCCTGAGCGATGTAGTTAAGCTGATCTAACTTTGCAGTGTAGGCCAGCCCTGAGAAAGCAGAAGACCTGAGAGAGAAGCAGAGGCAAGAAAAAGGCCAACCAGCAGCCTGTAAGGACAATGTGACCCTGGAAAAAGCCAGAGTGAGGGCTTATAGGTCTGTTGGCTAAAGAGGCTTGGGATGGTAAGCTAAGAAACTGCTCCTTTTGTTCTTGGTTCCTCCTGCGTTCAGAGGACGACTTTGTACATTCTTGTAAATAAACAAGGCTGCAATGAAGAAAATGCCAGATTCCATCAATTTCTGCTCCCAACTGGAATACCGCCAAGGCCCTGAACTTTGACTCGCCATTTGGGTCAAAAAAGGTCTATAATATTATTGCACCAGAATTCTAAAGATATGGGATAATAAAGCCATCCTTATGCAGGAGGAATTCCAGGCAGTTATACCAGGGAAAGAGAGATCCCTAAGACAGCAGTGCTGTCAGGTGCTGAGCACCTCCCAAGCAATGCTGAGATCTCTCAACTACCACTGGAGTCACTAAGAAACGAGGGAACATGGCGTTTCCCTGCACTGCACAGTATCTGGCCCTAAATGCTGCTAAAGGCAGTGGATTGGAGAACACACTCGGCATACAAAATAATCTTTTATGGGACAATGTGAAAAGAAGTATGTGCTGGGAAATTGAAGGTAAAGAGACTATTTTGACGTGAAAAGATAAACTGACAATAACTTTTCCATACATGTAGGGGAAGGATCGTGCTTAATAGCATTCATTGATCACTTAAATAGAACATCTAACTCAATGCAGGTGGCAGCGAATGTCAGTAACACAGCAATAAAGAACTCATTTACTGAAAACATGGCTCCTGGAGCCAGTCTTGAGATGAGACACATGGAGTTTTTGGGAGGGGCTGAGGATACTCAGCCTACACAACCCAACTGGAATGTATCTCAGATACACTGTCACCTCAGGATGCTTAGTGCCACATCCTAAGCTGGGGTAAATGGCATCAGTGAGGCTATATCGATTTACAGCAGCTGAGGATCTGGCCCTTAGTCTGAAATACAGAAGCCAGCAGCTGCTCATTAGCCGGCATTTCTGTTCATTTTACACGGGTGAGGCTTCTCAAGAGAGGCAGGGGCCAGATTCTGATCTCACACTTATGGAAATAAGAAGTCACCTCAGTGAAGCCAAGGGAGTGACACGGGAACAATGAGGAGAATCCGACCCAGTGCAGTAGGTGCTCACTGGAACTGGTTGGGGTTGCAGCCCCAATACCATGAGCCCATAGGTAGCTTTAGCTCTAAGCCCTTTAAAATAAATGAAGATGTTTGAGCCAAGGGTGTATTTGCCATTTGCATTGCGTAGGAGTGAGCAGCACTAGACTGGTGCCAAGCTAGAGACAGAGCTACATCAAGGACAAACCATCCACACTGCCTTCACACCCAGTAAGTCCATTCTAGAGTGAACAATGATGGGTCCATATTCCCTTTCTAGACCCACCTCAGGTGGATGTTAATGCACAGCTGCTAAAAAGAAGGGACAGAGTTCATGGAGTATAGGTCCATCAATGGCTGTTAAACAAGATGGTCAGAGATACAATCCCTTGCTCTGGGTATCCCTAGCCTTTGACTGCCAGAAGCTGGGAGTGGATGAGAGAGGATGGATTATGTGCTGATTGCCTGTTTTGGTCATTCCCTCTGGGGCACTGTAGCAGGGTGGATCCCTGCTCCTGCCCTGCAGGGGTTAAGAGCAGCCCTGGGAAGGGGCTGTGGCTGGAGAAAGCAGCCTTTAGGCTGGGCTGATTGGGGAAGTGGCTGCAGCTGGGGCCACGCCCCAAACTGAGCAACAGGTCCTCATAAGAAGGCCAGGGGAGCTAGAAGCAGTCAGTTTCTCTCTGCCTGTAGAAGGAGAAGAGTCTGGCTGCAGGAAGCTAGATAAGGTACCTAGGGTGAAGCAGGGCTGGGGAAAGGCAGAGGAGCTGAGGTGCTCCTGTCTGGAAAGCCCCAGGCTGCTCCCCAGCCAAGAGGTACTGGGGGTTGCAGGGGGCAGCCCACGGGTAGGCAAAGGCAGCAGGTCCAAATCCCTTTGCCTATGATGAGTGGCTGATACTGCAGTCTGCTCCAGTGAATGGGGGTTAGATGGAGACTGGGCAGTAGCCATATACTGAGGCAAAGTGGAGATAGAGGGTTGGGGTCCCCTGGGAAGGGGAAACCCTCAGAGAAAGGGGTGACTGCTTGGGGGCAGCACTCCATGTAAAAGGGCATCAGGTCCAGGGAGGGACACGGGGCCAGAGGACAGGTGGATCACTGGCTTGCAGAGGGCGCTCCGGAGCTGGAACCGAGCTAATTCCCAGAAGTAACCAGCAGGAGGCACCGCAGGGGTGAGTCTGCTCGTCTACAGGCACCTGGCACTGGCCACTGTCGGAAAACAGGATACTGTGCTAGATGAACCATTGCTCTGACCCAGGATGGCCATTCTTATGTTATTAGAGCTCTAGAGAGGGTCCCAGATACTGACAGTCAGCTTGCTACCTGACATCACCAATAGTCTCTCAGCAATGCTTCAGAAGGCCCTCTGTACCAGCTCCACAGGAGGGGCTGGAGGCAATGGAAGCCAGCTGCAGAAGGAATTGAGGCTGTTCCAGTGAGCCCTGCAGAGCCAGCCTGGCCATGGGAAAGGCCACTGGAGACTCTTCCTGCTTGTCCATCCTGATCAGAATTGTTTACTAATTTCCAAATCATTCTGCTCTCGCATATCCCTGTGCAAGCCTACAGGCCTGGTTCTCCACTCCATGACATCTGTTTTATGTTTGGGCAACTCCAGGCCCAATGGGTCTGCACTGGGGAACCACAGGGGACAAGTCCTAACCTAGAGGATTGCACCAGTGTGAGGACAGCACTTAGCCTGCAAGATCTTTGGCACTGGTGATTACGCATAAGCCACAAGAAGCCCAGCTTGACTCTCAGCATGCAGCATGAGGCCTGCAGGGCTGGCACCCAGAATAAAGTCCTTTCCCCTGTAAACAGCAGATCTGATCTGAAGTTTGGAAAGGTACCGACTATGGAGCCTCAATGCTGCAGGGTCACTCTCAGAGCAAAGCCCTATCTTAACAGGGTAGATGATGATGATGATGATGATGACGCATCTGAATTATTCAGAATTCAGTCATTTCACAGAAACCAAGGAAACTGATCCATCTGTCTATCCATGGGACCATGAAGCCAGGGATGGGATGCATGTTGTAGCAAATCTGGAGGTGGGTGAACATCTCCAGTCTTTTTGCTGGCATGTGGGGGTTTTGAGGGCATTGTTCCGAAGGTAGATTCTGGCAGTAGAGCTGGCGTGAAGATTGCCCGTGCTCTGTCTGCATCTAGGAAACATGAACAGGTCTTTGATTAAACTTTCAGGAGTGCAGACCCGTTTTGATGTATAATGGAGTGAATGTTACTGAAGAATTGTGGGTGAATTGTGTATTTTTCTCTCTAGTTTTCTCTTACAAATGATGAGCCCCAGACCTATGGTAGCTGTTGCTGCTTAATTAGAATGCTGCCCTAGCAATAATAACCAGGAGACATGGATGGATGGGAGATTGGGAAGAGATGGAGTCTGCTTGATTAAAAAGACACTGTAGCGATGCAGTTAGAGATGAAAAATAATGACACTAATGTGCTACCCTTATGAGGTGCTTCCCATCGAAGCATCTCCATGCACTTTAGAAGTGTCATTGGCCCCATTTTACCAGCAGAAGTAGGGACTCCCCCAAGGTCCATCAACCAGGCTTATAACCTCCGAACACCTTGCCCAGTGCTCCATCCACTACAGCACGCTGTCTCCACAAGCGAGAATTTCAAGATATGGCAGCAATGTTCCTTTCCTCTCTCTCCTTGGTCTCCTCCTCCACCTCCTTGTCTCCTTCCATGCTCTCTTCCCCTCTGCCTCTCTCTTTTCTGCCCTTCCCTCCTTCAATACTCTGTGCCCCCATCTTTTGTCCCTATGGTTCCAGCCCATCTCGCAATAGCAGCCCTAACGGATGCCTGGGCACATGACATGCAGATGCAGATTTTACAAGTCCAAAAGAGCCTGATGGCAACTGACGAGGCAGAAGGACAGAAGACCAAGGTGTGGTTTGATGCCAAAGGGACCTGACCTAGCAACAAGTGGGATCTAAAGTCACAGTCCAGGATCAGGATCCCTACCCCCCTTTCCCACAGGCAAAGTGGGGTGGGCTGTGTTTACTGTTAAATTGACTTGGCCCCTCCATATATGCGATAGACCCCCTAGGGAATAAAGGGCAAAGATGTTTTGTATGTAATGCAGGTTTAAAAAAACAAACAAACTAGGAGGAACGGTCGAGATTGTTAAACAGCCCACTGATCTGGACCACACTGATGGGGAAGGGAATTAAGAATGCTGGAGGGGAAAATTTGCAATTTGCAAGGCCAGAAAGTCCTGGATCTTAAGCACCACGTGAAAATAATTCAACTGTGCCGATTATGATTGCTGTTCCAAGATGGACAGGGAATCCTAAAGAATTGGTGTATGTTAACAACATGGGTAGAGACTGGGGCTTATAAACAGCTTCATCCCAGTGTGAAAATGGCAACACAAGGATGAAAGGAAGTAAACATAACCTGCTGTAAACGAATCAAGCACAGAGGGTTCTGCAAGTGCTTGGCAGGCATGAACCTGACCACAAGAGAAAGAGGTTGGGCCTGACTAATTGTTAAAGAGAAAGTGAAGGAGGTGGTATGGCTTGGGTACACAATATGTGCTCTGGGATCCCACAACAGTATACCAGGGGAGGCTGGATGGATTTTGTCTGAACCTCACCTCCCATGGCTGATTGTGGGACATACGCCCTATGTCCAAGTGTGTAGACTGAGGAGAATGTAACAGAGGCCATGACAGACAACACTGAATTGGAGTCATGGTAGCCAATTTCTTTGCACTCTTACCTCCTTTGTCCATTAATATCACAGATTTGGTACAAAAGAAATAGAACAACTGGTACCCATTGCATGCTGCACAAGGAGTAGTTCCTACAAAGTAACTAAGCCAGTCCAAAACAGTGTGATACAGTGTATAGTAAATGCAATGAAATGTGTGATGTACACAAAGGGAGAGGGTTTCTGTGTAACTTTGGAGCTGTGCTGTACCCTGCAGCCACACCCCATGCCTTTAGGTCTGATCAGCTCAGCATAGTGTCACTGGATGCCAAATAAAGCTACCTGAGTGACGGAGCCTGGACTCAAACTGAGTTCTTGGGCAGCCAAGTGGAAAGAGGTCTTGGAGGGAATCCCGACTTAGCCAAACCTTTCTCTCCACCCCAGCTTTCTCTCCCCATTGCTTCCTCTGATTCTTTCATCTCTCCCGCATGCTCCCCATTTCCATCCTTTCCTTCTCCTGGCTACCACATCATCTTCCTCACATTCCCTATCTGCCCCGGGCTATTCATTCTCTTTGGACTAGAACCCACTTGGACCTCCATTGCTTCCCTACTGGTGCTGCAGTCCTAGGCATGGGGTCCAAGGCAAATGTAAATCCCCACAGGGTAAGTTGGGCCCCAGACAGCTCAGTTGCCATCTGCTGCTCTCATGCCTGGGGGCTTGGGTGTGATGCCCCACTCTCCTCTCTGGCCACAGCATCTCTCTAAATCCCTAGGGGCTGAACTCGGCTCTCACAATGGCTGACAGGGATGCACATCTGGGAATGAGAGTCTGTTAATGCTAGTCTAGCTGGTATGTCAGACTAGCAGGGAGATCTGGGACCATGTACTAGCTCAGACTGAGCCCTGGGAGAAGGTCACTGGTCATTTATGGCTTAGATTGAGACCCACGTATCTGAGCCCATTACATCTAATACAATAAACAATTCCACAATTGGGTCGTGGTCTACTGAGAGCACCCTGCTAGCAGCATCCCTTATGTTTGAATCTGGGGATTGCTAGTTTTAGTGCCTCAACAGTCATGCTGGTGGCTTCAGGTGCAGTGATCAGAGGCTAAAACAGTTAGAAGTATCTGGGCTAATGGGTGCCAATTAGGGAGTGGGTAGGGAGCCAGAGCTGGGTGTATGGGGACAGTTTGACTATGAAAAAGCAAGGCAAATATTGAGCTGTGTTATGTGGAATAAATACAGAAGGAACTTTATGCTGTGGAGGTGCAGCATAACAGAGAAGTGCAGTTTAGTTTGAAATAATCCCAATGGCACTAATTTGTCACCTCCAGTGTGATAAAATGGGAGAGCAAAGAGGATAGGATAGCTACAACATACTGCAATTCCTGTTTGTTCCAAGCTGCTGGCATTTCCATGATTGCCTCTGTGATAGTGTGAGCCTCTAAAATGCCTTGTTCAGATAATCCATTTCCCAATTACTTTATCTCTAGTGTTGCTATCTGACATTTTCTTTGATTAAATTGCATATCTTCTCTTCGGCTCGCAGTCAGAATTCTTCGTCTGATCGTCTCTGGGTTTGCACCAGCCCAAGACATCATCAATATATTGAACCCTCTATTCCTGCTAATATTCTGCTTCCTTCTTGAGATAGTGGGCACCTAAGGTATTCACAGACAGTATTATTTGCCAAACGATGTGACCATTGTGGTGTACCTGGAACTATCTTTATTTGGGATTATGCACCTGTAAGGACAATCAGTTTCCAACACTTGGACACATTTCGTTCCAGCCTATCTTCTACTCATATCTTCCAAAGCTGGGAGCTGATCAACATTATGATTTTATGAAGCTGTCTTGGGTCGAGGGATTATTTCAATGGCTTGTTTGGTTTTTCTGCTTCCACCATAAAATGGACTCACCCGTTTGGCTCATTGATTTCCTTCCTAACTTTGAATTTGCTTTGTGTGGAAATTCCTGAAGAACCCCGTGTCTCAGTACAAATGGATTGTACCCAGGAGGAGGAATAAGTGCTTCCCTGAGTGATTTGCAGTTGAAGTGTGTGTCCTTAATGCAACTCATTTCATCCAGCACATCACAGAGTTCTTCTGCGGCATTATTTGCATCAGTCACACAAGGCCTCTATTATATGTTTGACAAGTATTTATTCTTCACAATAATGTGAGTTGAGCTTCCACCTCCACAGTCACAGTCCCAGATGTCTTAGCAGTGCCCCCCTGCACAGCCCATTTCCCAATAGCCGGTCATTTATTTCAACTGTATGGAGCTGATTTTACTCATTTTTTAAATCTGTCTATGATTCATTCCTGATTCTCTGCTGTGCCTCTTCTGGCAATACATTGCCCTCAGTTCCTCTACCAAGGTCACTAGCCTATGGCAGCACATTCACTGCGCTCTACGGTTATTCTCCATTCTCTGCTTTCCTCATTACTGACGTTGTTCCAATATACAGGTCATCCAGCCCTGAATCAGTAGTCTATCCCTATTCATCAAAGTGTATAAGCACATGCTTACAATCAGGCCCATGCTTAAGTAAGTCCCCATTGATTTCAAGGGGAAGCATGTGCTTAAGGGCTTTGCTGAATTAGGGATGGATTAGGGATTTCCTGAATTAGGGCCCTAGTGACACACTCACATCAGCCACTATGGGAACTGTAGACATGTTCACTGTGGTGCATATTTTTGCAACCTGGCCTTTTCTACTGTTGTTTCTACTGTGAGTTCCCCATGTACAAAATGTTTGTGGGCTGATGAAGACAACAATGATGATGATGATTTGCGTTGCTGTAATGCCCTGGGAGCCCCAGTCATAGAGAGGAGCCCATTGTGCTTGGGACTGTACAAACTAAAAAACAAAAGCGCATTCTCTCCCCAAAGAGCTTACAATCTAAGTAATTATCTCTCACTGACCTGGCTTGACCTTACGCCTTGTCTGTACTGGGCGTTTGCCTCAATTCCAGCAATCAGTGGTCAGCCACTGACATAGAGCAAATCCCAAATGTAGACAAGGAACACTGGATTTGCCCCAACTTGAAACTAGAGTAAGTTCTGCTGGTGCAGATCTTGGCTTTCCTAGTCTTGATGAGAGCTTTACACTGGGGCGAAATCAATCCAGTTGAACTCAGCGAGAGTTAGGTGCCTAAATACCTTTGAGCATCTGGCCTCAGTTGCCCATTGTTAGATAAATATAATAGCACCTCTCTACCCCACAGGAGTGTTGTGAGGATAAATGGAGAGCAGATCAATGTACTTGAGACAGAATAGGCTAGTTCTCTAAACTCCCAAGTTGTATTTGTAGTGTTAAGCTCTGTTACATATTGCTCTCTTGCCCACCCCCACTTCCTGTTGGACACAGGTGAAGGACTGTTCATACAGTCACAGATTCCAAGGCCAGATGGTAACATTGTGATCTTTTAGTCTGACCACCTTTATCACACAGGTCATAGAACTTCCCCAAAATAATCCCTAGAGCAGATCTTTTAGAAAAACATCCAGTCTTGATTTTAAAATGGTCAGTGATGGAGAATCCACCTTGGTAATGACCCTTGGTAAATTGTTCCTGTGGTTAATTACCCGCACTGTCAAAAATTTGCTCTTTATTTCCAGACTGAATATGTCTAGCTTCAACTTCCAGCCATTGGATTGTGTTACTCCTTTCTCTGCTAGATTGAAAAGCCCAGTATTAAATATTTGTTTCCAATGTAGGTATTTATAGACTGTAGTCAAGTCACCCCCTTGACCTTCTCTTTGTTAAACTAAATAGATTGAGCTCCTTGAGCCTATCACTCTAAGGCAGAGGTCCTCAAACTGGGGTCCACGGACCCTGGAGGTCCACAAGGGTTCTCCAGGGGGTCAGCAACTCATGTTGGGGGCAGCCAGCCCCCTGATCAACTCCTCCCCCTCCCTCGCAGTGTCTCCTGCACGCTGTGGAACAGCTGTTCAGCAGTGTGCAGGAGGCACTGGGAGAGAGGGGGAGGAGTGGGGATGGGGTACACTTAGAGGAGTGGGCAGGAAGAGGTGGGGAAGAGGAGGGGTAGGGATGGCATGGGGGCAGGAAGAGGTGGGGTGAGAGTGGGGCCTTGGGGGAAGAGGTGTAGTGGGGGCAGGGCATGAGGCTAAGTGAGGGTTAAGCACCCCTGGGGAAAATTAGAAGCCAGTTTGGGAGTCTGCGAAAATTTTAAAATCAAAATAGGGGTCCTCGGGTTGCTAATGTTTGAGAACCGCTGCTCTAAGGCATGTTTTCTAATCCTTTAATCATTCTCGTGGCTCTTCTCTGAACCCTCTCCAATTGACACCTTCCACATGTTATTGTCTTACTTGGGACACAGAATTCATCATCATTTTACCAGACAACATTTGGATCACTTCATTCAACCTCATCCTCTGAGGTGAGTTTGTGAAACCTCCTCTGCTCATTTCCCTACAACATGCATGACCAGTAGAGTCTTAAAGGTGACGTGCAGAGGAAACAAACATGGGGTTTATGGTCCTTTTTTAGTTCTTTACAGTGTAAGATGACCTTAAACGGATTTTTAAAATGTTTCCTGCTTTTCTGTTGTATCCTGTTGACATTCAGATCTTGTCTACTCTGGAAGACTCTGTCAACTGTAGAAATAGTGAAATTGAGACATCACAAGACACAGAGTTGAGCAATTGAGGGGAGAAGGGATTTTTAGTCAAATTACCTAAAACTCGGGGGTCTGTTTGTTTTTGTAAACTCCTATTTAACTCCTGTGTTTAAAAGACACTTGGGTGACAGGACATCTCTGCTAAAGTTCCAATACCTCTGCTCTTTCACATAAGGTAGAAGAGCCACCAATCAACATCCCAGAAAAGGGTCCCACCCAAACCAGGGAAGGCCAGAGGTGACATTCCTTCTGATATTTCAAGGCATAAAAACAGAAAAGGGGCACAAACTCAGCTTTTCAACCTCTCTTGCAAGCTCCCTTGTTATCCACTCGGGCCACCCCCTAGAATTGTGTAGCGTGTGGGAGGACCACTGGCAGTGGTGCACTGTATGAATGTAGCAGCCTGCCCAGTCTGTGCAGTGCAGGTTCAGGGCCTCATTGTCTCCCATTGTGTTGTAAAATGACCTCACAGTCTTTCACTTGGCTTTATTTTCCTAAGGAACTATTTTTTCTTGTGCAGTGATACACTTCAGAACAATTCTTCCTTTTTATCTCCCCTCACAGTGAATTATTTTGAATGCTCCACCCAGACAGCTGTTATGGTTGAACATACTTTAGTGACAGGCATTAATCACTGCTGTCACACTGCCTGGCTTGTTGAGGGCACTGGTCCAAAAGTCTCACAACACATCTGAGGCGTGCGCTGATAGCCAAGTGATACATATCCTGATGTGGCTTATTGCTTAATTGGTCCAATTCCTATCTTCCTAAGCCCTGATGAAGGTACTGATAATGCTGTGTCACTGACTCTTCACAAGTCATGAGCTTTAGAGTGATGAGAAAGGAAAGCAAGGATAAGGGGCACACACTGTGGTGTTACTCTGAAGGGCGGATCTATTAATTGAAAACTGGTTACTACAGTACATGTACACACCGCACATATACACACACTCATCTACACCACACCTGCACTCGCTGTTCCATAATGTCTGTCCTAAAGGAATATATCGGGCCAAACTCATCCTTGTGGTTTACTCCATTTATACCATGATTCCAATGGAACCGCCCCCAGGATGAATTTAACCCTGTGACTTGATGCCTTAGAGCAAAGGAACCCAAAATTTGTCCCAACAAGGGCCGTGTTGGCAGCTTAGAAAGTGTTCAAAGGCCACACCTCGCTTGCATGGACATGTTCAGACATTTGAAAATAAAACATAATTGCCCACAACCATAATATTTGCTGTGTTTGGGAAAATAAAATGCAGTAGTTGTTGGATGAGTTCGCCGGCAAGAGCAACCTGCAGTTGATCGGTTTTGTCTTTAGCCTTCAGTTTCCATTGAGTGGGAGGCCAGGGGGGCATTTTTAGGACATCAGGATCTGCTCTTGACCTCAATGGGCTGCATCTTGAACCCATCTGCTGTCCATGGATACATTAGAGTGCTTAGGCCACAAATGTACTTTAAAACTCTGCTTTCCTCCAAGACTGACTGGGGGGGACTATGACTGTCCTGTCCATCTCCACAGTAATGCGCAAGCTGGGAGCTTACTTCCAGCCCTCAGGTCATATGTTGTGAATCAGCCAATTAATTTCAGTCTTTAAACGAGTGCTTGTCAGGCTCAGTATTGTTGCCTGCTGTCAAGAAAGAAGTGGTATTATTATGGACTGGCTGAGGTCATTGGTTTGCCTCTTGGGAAACTAACTGAGCAGAGAATGGGAAGGAGTCATTACAATGTTTCTAATTCTTCCTAACTGCAAATATCAAAGCAACCAAAGCTTTTACAGAGCTGCACAGGGCAGACCTGATCAAGGGCAGCCAACATTCACGATATGGGTAGGATTTTAAAAAATGCCCAGGACTGATCTAGCTCTGCTCCTATTTACTTCAACAGGAGTTTTGCCATTGGGAGCAGAGGATATGCCAATACTGAATGTTTTTGAAAATGTGCTCTGTATTTCTGTCCTAATCAAACGAAGGTATTTACACTGTGCTCATTACTGCAATATCTGAACTCTCTGTGATATCACAGGAAGAACAAAGGAGGCTCCAAGATAATTCATAGTGCCAGGGGGCTGAAATGGAAGGGAAATATATTCAATAGGACATCACTGGGAAGGTCTTGAGCAGAAGAAACCAGACAAGATGAGACAATCAATCACTGTGCTTCTGTGCTCTGCCATGAAAGCTGAGCTATTATTAATTAATTATTAATTGTCAGTTTGTTATTTGATGTGAGGTTCAAGCAAGGTAGGCCAGCAGCAAAATCGCAGCTGCCTCTAAGAATCAAGCCTTGTTGCAGCTATAGAGAAGATATAGCTCCATAGAATAGGATTCTGTGCAAAGGAAGTTGTGTCATGAGGTCTGACATGCCGTTTATAATCCACAGGGCACTTCTGGGCATTGAGACTCATGAATTCAGAGCCAGGGATGTCCTGTTTTGGTCAGGCATGAAGGCTGCAATTATATTTTATCCAAGTGTGAAATATGTAACGAACAACAGAAGACAGAATACAAAAGAACAGCGCAAAGCTCCTGAGATTTTGAGGGCCCCTTGGCAACGCTGGTGAGATCTGTTCAAATCAAATGGGAATGATTAGCCCTTCCTAGGGATTGTTCTTTGGCTGATTCTGAAATTCAGATGCTGCCTTACACATCCATGTGGGACACATTGCAATTTGCTTGCTGTAGCACTCCAGATGAGTTAATCACAGGCAATGGGTGATAAGTCACCAGTGAATCATTTCGACAGTTTTCTTTGAAATATCAGCTCAAGCTCAGCATGTCAAGCCTCTTATTATGGCCAGTCATCTGGGTTTGCAGCACAGCCAGTTCAAGCAATAAAGGACTAAATAAACAAAAGCTCTGTCTAGATTTAGCATGGGAGCAAGAGTACACTGCGGCCTGCTAGATTCACCTGTGGAGATAGCAAGGGCAACAGCTCAAAAGCTAACTTCACTTCAGCTCCAATGACAGTTAACTCTGGAACAGTCACGACTCAGAAGTAGAGCTAACTAACAGTTTTTGAATGAACATTTTCATTTAAAAATTATTAGGAAATGGCAAATTTTTGCAAAAAATTCACAATCTTTTTTAAAATTTTCATTTCTTCAGTGAAATTGGAAAATGAAAAAAGTAGCGCCCTGTCACCCCCCCACAAACACTTTTTCCCCCAACCTCCTCCCCACAATTTTTTTTTGGGTCATTAATCAAATGGAAAGAAAAAAAAAGAAAAAAGGGAAGGGAAAACAGGAAATTGGAAAAGCCAAACAAAAGTTTGGAATAAAAAATAATTCATTGTCAAATCCTGTGGGACAAAAATTTCTTTGCCATTTTTTGTGAATTTTCCTCCTTATTTTTCAACCAGTTCTAGACACAAGACAATTAACAATCACTCAGGGAAAAAACGTGTTGACAAAAATGCCATGTGGTTATTCCTTTTTGAGAGGATTGGGCAACCCTCAAGCAGAAAGGGATAGACTAGCAGATCAGACATCAGACTGGAACTCAAGAGATTTGGGTTCTAGTCCTGGCTCTGGCCTACTGGGGGATTTTGGTTGAGTGACAGCACCGTTCTGTGCCTCAGTTTCCCAATCTGTAAAGTGGGGATAATGACTCTAAAGCACTTTGCGATTTACTGAGGAAAAGGTAAAGATTAGCAGAGTATTTCACCAAGGTTATGCTGTGCTACAAGAGGTTTGCTAGGTGCATAGTGCTGGAGGGAACCCACAATGATATTGACAAGACTTCTGTGTGATCATAAGTACTGCTAGATCTCTCAACTATCAACTATGCCAAGAACCTGGAGCTGCACACAAAGGCACGAAGTCACAATCCAACAGCTGAGAAAAAGTGGCTGAGACATAAGAAAAGCCATTGAAGCTTAAGGTCAATGGGTTTTGACAGATGTCCAATAAGAGACAGGAGAGTTGCTATTACACATAGGGATGATGAGACTATCCAGAGTCACACTAGTTACAGAGGATTAAATAATCGAACAGCTAGAGTTTGGGAAGGAGAATAAACCACCCTGCTTCAGGGCTTGGGATGTGTAGAATCTGCTGCAGATTGGGAAGCCAGACCAAGTCATCAAAGAAATGGAAATTACAATATAGAGATCCTGGTATTAGTGACTGCAGGTGACCAGGTACAGATCCATCACAATGAAAATCCGCCATGAAACTATAATTTACTCACGGGCTCCAGGTGGAGGAAGAGCTGAAGTTACATTGATCTTGATGCTACACAGCCATTTTAGACTGGGAACCAGTTAATGGCCTAATTATGCAAACAAGATTTCAGACACGTTATATGAAAATGACCATCCTTTATACTACACCCCAGCAAACAACTATGACAAGGAAGAGAAGGATACTTCTTATAACATTCTGCAGGACCTCATCAGCAATGTTCCACAACATGGTATTGTCATTGTTATGGGTGATCTGAATGCTATGGTGAGGCCAGGCAATCATGGAATGATGGACACAATGGGCAAGTAAAAGCAGCAAAAAGTCCTGTGGCACCTTATAGACCAGGCCTGCACAACATACGGCCCGCGGAGGGATTCTAAATCTCCCACACCCGGGAAACACCGCACTCTGCGGGCAGCCCAGAGCCCTTGCAAACCCGGCCGCGGCTGGGATTCAAAGGACTCAGGGCTCCCCGCACCTGTGGGCAGCCCAGAGCCCTTGCAAACCTGGCTGCGGCTGGGATTCAAAGGCTTCAGGGCTCCCCGTGCCTGCGGGCAGCCCAGAGCTGTTAGAACAGCCGCGACTGTGATTTAAAGGGCTCAGGGCTCCCCGTGGCTGCGGGCAGCCCAGACCCTTTGAATCTCCACCGTGGCTGGGATTTAAAGGGCTCCGGGCTCCCCGTGGCTGCGGGCAGCCCAGAGCCCTTTGACTCACAGCTGTGGCTCTGGCGGCCGGGCTGGGGCCAAGATTTAAAGGGCTCAGGGCTCCCCTCAGCACAGGAGCTCTGGGCCCTTTAAGTCCCTGCCCCAGCCCAGCAAAGCTCCTGGTTCCCCCGGCTGCCGGAGCCCTGGGCCCTTTAATTTGCCCCGGAGGGCTCCCAGCCACCTCTTCAGCTGGGACTGGTTGATTTAAAATAAAGTATCACCTTCTCACCCCCAACCTTCCTTTTTGACCCACAGCTGTTTTGGTGGGGCGGCACTGGGGAAGAAGGGTTTGTTTCCGCAGGGCTGGGCGTCGCTGGGGCAGGGGGCTGGGAGGTGCTGGGGGGTGTTTCCGCGGGGCTTTGGCCCTCAGCTGTTTTCTTTGGAGTAATGTGGCCCTTGCCGCTTTACGAGTTGTGCAGGCCTGTTATAGACTAACAAACTTATTGGAGCATGAGCTTTCGTGGGTGAATACCCACTTCGTCAGATGCATGTCAATGAGCAAGGTTCACTTAACAACAGTGCTGAGCGTATTCTTGAATTATGTCAGTTGAATCATCTTATTGTTGGAGGGACGCTCTTGCATTAAACCACGTGAATCTTGCCTGATGGCATTACCAGAAATCAAAGAGATCATTTCTGTGTATGAAAAATGTTCTGATCATCACTTCAAAATGTCTGTCTATGCAGAGGGGCAGATGTAGGCAGTGATCATCAATTATGCATTATCACTGTGAAAATGAAATTGAGGAAATTACCAGCAAAGAAGATTGCAAGAAAGATTAACATCTTTAAACTTGAGGATGAATAAATAAGGAATGATTCTGAATACGAGCTTTCAAGCAAGCTTTCAAATATGGCTAAAACAGTCTTTTATGATATAGAAAAGTTATGGGAAGCCATTAGCAAATCTTATATTAATACAGCAGAGACCATCCTTGGATTTAGCAGAGGTAGGAAAGAAGAGTAGATTAGCAATGCTATTACAGAAAGAAAACAGGCTAAGTAAAAGCTACTCAGGCCTTGGCTACACTGGCACTTTACAGCGCTGCAACTTTCGTGCTCAGGGGTGTGAAAAAAACACACCCCTGAGCACTGCAAGATACAGCGCTGTAAAGCCTCAATGTAATCAGTGCTGCAGCGCTGGGAGCGCGGCTCCCAGCGCTGCAAGCTACACCCGTAGAGGATGTGGTTTACGTGCAGTGCTGGGAGAGCTCTCTCCCAGCGCTGCCGCTCCGACCACACTCACACTTCAAAGTGCTGCCACGGCAGCACTTTGAAATTTCAAGTGTAGCCAGACCCTCAGTATCTTAGCGCAAGGGGAATGGTAAACAAGGAAAAGAGGAATACAGAACTAAAGATAAAGCAGTAAAAAGATGATTGGGAAAGATATATCAATAGATAGGCGATGCAGTGATAAGGAGACATGAGGACACTTTGTCAATCCACTAAATAACTTCATGGAGATTTTAGCTGCAGCAGAAAGGGTTCAATAAAAGGTAAACAAGGGAAACCCCTTACGACTTTAGAAGAACAAAAGAAAAAATGGGCAGAACTTTTCCACAACTTTCTCAACAGATTCCCACCAGAAATAACAATTCACTTTGATAATATAGAGAAGATGGCAACAGCTTGATGTTTGCTGGGAGAAAATTACTCTGGGTCAATTTAAAATAGCCACTGAAAGATTAAAGGACAATAAAACGCCAGGTGAAGATCAAATCACAGCAGAAATGCCTAAGGCAAGCGGACAGGACAACATAAAAATCCTGCTACACCTTTTCAGTTTGGTGTGGGAGTAGGAACACACCTCAGAAGAATGGAAAAGAGGCATTATAATCAAACTCCTCCAAAAAGGAGCTGTGAGTGATTGTAACAACGGGTGCAGGATTATGCTGCTTTCAGTCCCAGGGAAAGTTTTCTATGCAATCACCCTAAATAGATTTAGAGCTGCCATAAAGAGCAGATTAGAGCATGTCTTCACTAGCCGCAGCAGCGCTTTAACATGGCTGTGTAGCTGCGGCACCAGCCCTGGGAGAGAGCTTTCCCAGTGTTATAAAAAAACCCTCTTCCACGAGGGGAGTAGTTACAGCGCTGGGAGCATGGCTCCCAGCACTGCAGCACTGTCTACACTGCCGCATTACAGCGCTGAAACTTGCAGTGCTCAGGGGGTGTTTTTTCATAGTCCTGAGGGTTTGGCTACACTTGCAGCTGTACAGCACCAGGAGTTACAGCTGTCTTCATACAGCTGTGTAGGGAAAGCGCTGCAGTGTGGCCACACTGACAGCTACCAGCGCTGCAGCGTGGCCACATCTGCAGCATTTGCAGTGCTGTTGGGAGTGGTGCATTGTGGGCAGCTATCCCAGCGTTCAAGTGGCTGCAACGTGCTTTTCAAAAGAGCGGGGTGGGGTGGAGTGTGACAGGGAGCGTGGGGGAGACTGAGAGAGTGGATTTTTGGAGCTGACACTGTGTCAGCTCCCTGCCTTGCAAGTTCCAACCCCTTCCCCCACCCCTTTCTCATTCACTAAATGCAAATAGCCTTCTTTGTTTTTTCCTCACAGACCAGGTAGCTGCTGCTCTGAAACGCCTCCCTCCCCGCCCACCATGCTGCTTCTCTCCTCAAGCAAACACTAGCTGTGGACATTCCAAAGGGATCCCCCTGCCTGCCTCTGCTCGAGCAAACAGTAGCTGTGTTTGTTTTCTAGGGAAGCAGCTCCGGGAGCCCCGAGTTCACAACAAAACAGAGAGGCATCACAACAAAACAAAGAGAGTTATCTCTACTTAAAAGCATTATGGGAAGGTTCCCGAAGGTCAGTTACAGCGTAGTAAGTTTATTCCCTGTTTACACTGGCACTCCAGTACTGCAACAGCAGCGCCATTCTCTTTATTCCTCTTGTCGAGGTGGAGTACATGCAGCGCTGTAGCCAGGGAGATACAGCGCTGTATGTGCCTTGCCAATGTGGACGGGGCATAAATTACAGTGCTGTAAAGCCACCACCAGCACTGTAACTCTCAAGTGTAGCCAAGCCCTGAGTGAGAGAGATGCAGAGCTGTAAAGTGGCAGTGTAGACAAGGCCTTAGAGAACAACAAGCTAGTTTTCACCCAAATCAATCTTGTGTAGATCAGATCTTCATCCTGTGTAATACTGTAGCACAGGGCAATGAACGGCAGCTGCCAGTAAACATGAATTTTGTAAATTTCCAAAAGGAATTTGATAGTGTAGCTAGAGAATGACTGTGGCAGATAATACAAGTCTGTGGAGTCCCCAACGAAATTATTCACATTATTAAACATTTATATTAGAATGTTCAATATGCAGATAAACTATGTGATTAACGCACGGCATCAACTTTCCTTGGCGCCGGTGGGTGCTTGCGTCCCCCTGTCCCGGCTCCACCTCCACTCCCGCCCTGCCCATCTCTACCCCCTCCCTGCCCCTATTGGACCCCTCCCCAAATCCTCGGCCCGGCCCCGCCTCTTGTTCCGAGTCGCTATTCACTCTGTCATGCAACAGACTGTCAGTATAGAAACAGGCCTTGCATGGATAAAACGCGAGCTTGGAGACTCAGACTTTGCAGATCACATCTGTCTTCTAAATAAATCAATCGAAAATATGCAGCGGAAGACAGATGGTCTTGCAAATTCTGCCAAGCAAATAAGTCTTATTATTAATAAATCAAAGATGGAAGTTATGAAAATTAATTTACCTACTGATGATTTTATTGACTTGGAAGGTGAAGCCTTGAAAACCATTAATAAATGTACTTATCTGAGGAGCATCATTCATGAGACTGGTGGTTGCCTGTTTGATGTACGGTCCAGAATAAGTAACGCAAGTGCTGTATTTCAAAAACTCAACGCTGTATGTGATTAGCAAAAATGCCAGACTTAAGATCTTTAGAAGCAACATCCTAAGAGTCCTCCTTATGCAGCAGAGTCCTGGAAAACTTATTAAATTGATCCAACACAAACCAAACAGCTTTCAATGCAGGTGTCTGCATAGAATATTCCAAGTAAAATGGACTGATAGAATCAGTAAAGAACAGATCCTAGAATAGACATAACTGCCTACAACAGTACCAGATGTATGGAAAAAGAGATGGACATATTTGGGACACCTTTTAAGAATGCCTGATTATAGCATGTCTTTGGTGACCCCCAGGGCAAGAAATGGAGAGGCTGATTTTGCAGCACAATAATGGCTGAAGTGGCATTACAATGGAATATAAAAGACTTGGAAACACGAGCCCAGGACAGGGATGACTGGAGTCATTTGACTTCTACCTTATGCACCTAAAGGTGTGGAAAGAATGATGATTGATGATACAGGGCTTGAGCCAAATGCTAATGCAGAGAGGAGAGGAAGATTCTTTCCCTGGGGGCAGGTGATTCCATAACTGCCCTCTTTAGGGTTACTTACACCTTCCTCTGAGGTATCTGACCACTGTCAGAGACAGGAACCTGAGCTAGATGGAGCACTGTCCTGCTCTGAGGTAGCAGCTCCTATATTCCCATGTATGTCATTATTTCTTTAGGGTCATAAGGGTGCATGATGTTTTACAGACAAACTAGATGTCCTGTAGAGAGCTTACAGTAAAGACAAGACAAAATGACGGATAGTGATGAACAGGTGGGTCTTAAGTGTCTTCCTGCATGTAGCGAGAAGAGAGCGATCTGGACAGTGCAGTGGTGGAAGCGGAGCTCTCCCAAAGGAGAGGTTCACTGAGTGCAGGAAGGAGCAGAAAACATGTAAGAAAAAAGGTGCATGGGAGAAAATTACGAAGAGTAGGGGACTAGACCATGGCACAGGAACCACGGGTGTGCCATGGCAATGGGTGAAGGTGTTGGACCTGAAGAGGACAAAGGCAAGCAGGGTATCTCAGTGTGCTGAGCAAGCTACAGCTTGCACAAATTCCAGATAACTGTGTACCCTCTGTCAACTCAGATGCCATTTTGAAGGCACAAATAATTGCATTTAGCCTGCTAATGGCACCGACCAAGGAAGCAAGCAGGCAGAAAGCTTGGGGCCATTGTTTGTGCCTACCCAAAACGGATCGAGGATGCAAAACTGCAGGGCAAAATTAGATGCCAGCATTAAAATCATTTGCTCCAATGCATGCAATGCAAACAACTTAACATCACTCAGAGAGCCACAAGAGCCAGTCACTTAACATCACTCTGAGAGCCAGTCAGGCAGTCACTGCTCCGTACTTGGAGCAGGGACAGGTGTGGGTCCAGGAGGGAGGTGGGCTTTAAGGCACCTTTGCACTCTCTATATCCTGGGACTGTACAGGGGTCTGCCCAGCTCCCAGTGAATGCTCTGCTTCCTATAGCCCCTGTGGAACCTGGAAAACAGAGATTAGGAGTAGCCCAGTGCCTGTCCCTGACGTGCCTCAATCCACCTCTATACCAGCAGCTGGGAGCAGGGTTGACACGGAGCCCTTATACCTGCTCCACACTGGCTGAGCAGGCCTCATGCACAGTGCGGATTCTCGGGGGCTATTTACATTCACTTCAAGGCCCCATACGCTGCTAGAGAGATGTAAAAGGGTGTGAGTCTGAGTGAGACTCAGGCTTGTCTTCAATGCAGAGTTGAGCTAGAACTCAAGAGTTGCCCTTAACTTGAGTCCGGTACACACACAAAATCCTTTCACCTGAGCATGCTGGCGCTTTTAACTCCAGCTGGCCAGCCCCTTGGGGGGTGTAGGCTACAGCTCGAGTGAACACAACTAACAAGGCCACTCTTTGCTGATAATCCAATTACTCGGTGCAGTATGGACATTACTTTGCCATGTGGCTGCTCCCAACTAGACAGGAGTAAGTTGATAACTCAAGTTAACTCTGCTGTGAAGAAAGACCCACAAACCCTGTCACTTTTTCTGTTCCTGACCATTATGTGATTTAAGCAAGTTTTGACCTTAGCTGTCATCACTAGTTGGGAAGTTTGGAAAACTGAAGATGAGCGAGAGAGAAATTAGAAAGTCAAGGAAATGAAAACCATTTTTTTTCCTCCTAGTATTTTCCACCAAGGGACTGGTATTTGATAGTGAAAATCAGATTCCTTCAGAGATGCTGTTCTTAAACTGAAGATAGCCAAGCTATCAAAATAATGCAGTACAAAAGATTGTAATACCTTTTATAAACAAATGGAAGATCTCATTACTCTGCAGCATAGATCCAGTTTCTACTGTGGATCAGATGCAATCTTCTAACTCTTAAACTACATCTTTAGGTTTCCCCCTACAGAATACCTCTGATAGAGAATGAAGTGTCCTACTAGGACTTAATAATTATCTCCTTGATATTTGGAGGCTAATCAATTACAAGAATGGAAGAAGAGAAAGTTCATGAAAATTTTGCCCTCATTGCAATGCACTGATTTCTTGGGAGCAAATTAATTGCAGTACCATGAAGTGGTGCTGTAAGGTAAGCAGTATGATCCCTGGACTAAGTTAGGTAGGAGGAAAAATCATGCCCAGACAGGAAGGTGAGGAATTTGGTTTGATGGAAGTTGCATTTCTGAGCTAGCAGCAGGGTCCCTCCTCACAGTGTTGGAAAAACCAGACACAATCTGTAAATAATATCATTACCGATAAAGAACAGAAGAGTTTCTTTCTGGGAAAGTTTCTTGGTGCATCTGATACTCAATCTCATACAGCAATCAGTTGTGATGGTTCAGAAGAAAGGTGCATTCTATGAGTGTTACTCTAACTGTGTGATATTTTACCATGGGTCTGGGAACAGGGTTTCCTCCTGACCTCAGCTGCCCACTTGCTCACGCTTTGAGAATGCATGAAAGTAACAATGTGCTTCACATGCAGGAGGCCCCTTGCCAGCCCAGCAAGCCTTCCCTGGCATTCTCTCACTTTTGCTGCCCTTCTCGTGTGTGAGTTTGTCTCTCCAGCAGTTGAATTTTGCTGCCTGCTGGATAGAATGGAGGGGCTGTCCATGAATTCTGTAAATCTGCTACTCATGCAAGGCGCTAGAGGGGAAGCATGGCAGAAACTGCTTCCTGGATTGGTGGATAGGACTGTTAGTGCGAGGAGATGCTCCTCCCTCACAGGAGGCATCTCATTAAAGAAGGCTACGAGGCAGCTTCTTTGACAAACAACAGAGCAAGTGAAAGTACTCCAGTTCCAGCTCCTTGTCCAGCTTTCCTTCTGGGTCCCCCAGGGATGCCCACCTTGATGTAGAGCAGAACTGCCCAGGTTGGGGAACAGGGAAATTGTCCTGAGCATGTGATCCTTAACCCTAGTCAACCTGCTTCCCACACACCATTCACCTTCCCATCCACACACACATTCCAATCCCCTTACCCAGCCCCCCAGCATGGAGAGGGCCACCTGGGTTCAGCACCCACTGTAGCAAAGTGTGCTAGACCCCCTCCTACTGTGCCTGGGCACTGAACTCAGCCAACCTTGCTCACACTGTGAGGTAACCCTTTTCCACAATGGCTGAGGGGGGAGGGCTAGGAACAGCCAATGCTGCCAGGTGTGCCCCACCATCGCAAGCACAGCAGTTTCTCTAGTGCAGACACAGGCTAATGGTGCTGGCATGGGAGTAACAAGGTCTGTAGGTGACAATCACTGTGGTTTGAGACTATATAGATGGTTGTGAGGCTTTTACTCTCTCAGGAGGCAGCTTAGCCTAATAGCTCAGGAGGCAGCTTAGGACCCAGAAGACATAGGTTCCAGTCCTGACTCTGCTCCTGACCATTAGGCATTTGCTTTGGCCGAGGTGCATCACTGTGCTCAGTGTCACAACACCTAACTGATTTGGGAGCCTAAATCTAATCAGCAGTCAATGGAATTTAGGTTCCTACATGCCTAAATCCCTTTCGAAAATGAGATTAAGGCTCCTAAATCAGTTAGTGTTGTGACACTGAGCACAGCGATGCCTAACTACCTTTAAACATCTGGGCCCTTACCTCTGACTCAGGTACTCATCTGTCTCCTGTTGCCATAGTAGCTCCGCAGCTCCCAATCTTTTATGTATTTATCTTCACAGTACTTCTGGGGGGCTGGGCTATTCTCCTCCATTGCACACATGGAGAACTGAGGCACAGAGAGGCCAAGCCACCTGCCCACAATGTCATACAGTCTGTGTCCTCTGTGCCTTTGTTTCCACTGCCACTCTTTATCATGTTTCTTTAGACGGTCAGCTCTTTGGGGCAGAGATGCTCTCTCTCTCTCTCTGTGTGGACAGCACCCAGTACAATGGGGCCCTGATCTTGCCAGGGTCTCCTGATGCTGTTACAATATAAATACTGTAACTACAACAACAACCATCATCATCTTGTTTTAAGCAATGCAGCTGGAAGGGCTGAGCAGGTGAATGGGAATGAAGGCACACTGACTGTTCATCATGGGTTTGTTAGGGACTGGGTACTGCTAATTTAATGTACTTAAATAAGCCCCAGAGCTGTAGGGGAGAAGTAAATGCCCTCTGCTAAGTGGCACTCAGTGGATGATCTCAGGGGCTAAAAATGAAGGAACCACTCCACTTAAAAAGCTACAAAGCAAACACTTTGCCTCTCTGGGTGATGGGCCAGCTGGGCAGCAGCATGGAGAACTTCGTCCGTCCATGGTGGGGAGGAAAGCTCGGAGGAAAATTGAAAAGGCAACTCTCGTACTTCACACAGAGACTAATCATTCTCATGAGAGTGCCAAATACTGGATCGCTCTTTCCGTAAGGGGCAAGGGCCTTGCTGATGGTCTAGAAATGAGAGTCCCCAGCTGGAAGAGCAGGAAAGCAAACAGAAGCGGCTCAAAGGCTATTGGCCAGCCCTGGATGCTCCCGGTTGGAGACACTTATTGAACCCAGCTACCTGGAGTGCATGGAGAGTTGGGTTGCTACCATGGCAAACCCTGCCCTGAGAGTCTGTGTGCATGGACTCCTGTGCCTAGTGTTGAGGAGACTGCTCACTCCTTGCCGCTATGAATCGCTGATCCACAGTGGCACCCATGCATAGCCACATGGCTAGTGCCGTGGGCAAGCTCAGCGTGCTGGAGGCAGAGTTGCTCTCACTAGTCTGGCACTTTGCACACTGATGTGCTGACACAAGCTGGGTGTTCACTCCATTTCACTGCTGACTGAGCGTACGCTGGGCTCAAGAGTACTTGCTTTGGGGCTGTTATTGTCTTGCCTGCTAACAGTATTATAGAGCTGTTGCATTCGTGGACAAACAGCCCTGGAGACTCAGCCTCGCTGCCTGTGTCCTGTTGACACACAGAGGCAGGGCCCAAATTCTGGCACTTGTCTTGCCTGCAAGCCTCTGCCCTGACCTCAGGAGCACTTCTCTAGGGCCACTCATGGAGTTTACTCTGGGTGCACTCCACTGAGGTGGCTAGCAAGAGGGAGAGCTGTTGCCAGCGATGGTGGCTTTTTCTCTGATGTCAACACCTTCCCACTAGGAACTGGACTGAGGCTGAAGTGAACTGAAATACTGAACAGTCCTCAGAGGGAAATCAGACTGTTAATTTAGGGCTAATTACAAGCTAAAAAGACTTAACAATAGATTCAAAGGGAGCTGGGCCTTGAATGCTACAAAAAGGGCAGGCAATGGGAATTATCCCAGCGAGACTCAGGAACTCCATAGAGCAGAACAGGACTAGAGTGGGGAAGCAGCCTCACTGTTCAGAATTTTATTCTTGTTAGAGATGAGTCCTAAAGCGTGCTACACATCCCTGGATCCAGCTCCAAACTCTCATGAAATTCACGGCAACCCAAACTGGGATTGGGTTTTGGATCCAGCTCTGAACTGTCTCCAAGTTCAGAGGAATTTAAATCTAGGACAGGTTTCAGAGTAGCAGCCGTGTTAGTCTGTATCCGCAAAAAGAACAGGAGTATTTGTTGCACCTTAGAGACTAACAAATTTATTTAAGCATAAGCTTTCGTGGGCTACAGCCCACTTCATGAGATGCATAGAATGGAACATATAGTAAGAAGATATATATATATATATATATATATATATATATATATATATATATATATATATATACACACACATACAGAGAACATGAAAAGGTGGAAGTTGCCATACCAACTCTAAGAGGCTAATTAATTAAAATGAGCTATTATCAGCAAGAGAAAAAAAATTTTGTCGTGATAATCAAGATGGACCATTCCAGACAGTTGTCAAGAAGGTGTGAGGATACTTAATATGGGGACAGGGGTTCTCAACCTGGTGGTGCCTCCTCTCAGGAATAGGTGCTGGGGGTGGTCCATCGTAAAAAAGGCAAAAAGAACACAACTCCCTTTTCTCCTTAATGAGATTGCCATGGACACAGGTAACTCAGTGGTAGAGCCAAAAATAGATCCCAGAAGTTCTGATCCCTTGCTCCATCCTCTATTTACACCCTTGGAGCTATGCAATGTCCAAGCCAGACCGCACATACCAGCTCCACCAGCCTGGAAGATAAGTCTCAATCAAGAACAAGTAAGTAGCTTATTTCATGAGTCTCTCCTGTCTCACTGTGGAGCCCGTTGACATCTCCACTGAAGAGTGCTCTGACTGAACTGCCGCTGCACAGTTTAATTATACCCCAGCTTTGGCTTCATCTAGCTGTTAACATCAGAAATATATTGCAGTGAGCTGAGAGAGGCTTGGAAGAGCAAGTATCACCAGTTTCAATATGTCTCCTATACAACTCGGCAAAGACTGCACATGGTCCCAAGAATTGTTGGTGTTGTCTTTGTGAGATGCCATTTGTTGGGCATTGTGTGCACAGGGCACTTTGGAGGTGATAAGGGGAAAGAGATGCTCAGAATTTTTAATGGAAAGAGGAGAAACAGGTTTCATCTATTCAACAAAACAGTGGCTGGTGAAAAGACTGGCAACATTGGAGATTGACGTCCTCTCTCTGCCCCAGAGCAGGCAAGGCTTCCTTCACGCTGCCCCTCGCCCATGGGGAACATCTTGGCATGAGGGCCTAGGTCAGTCCTTGGCCTCGGCCGCAAATCAGGGGCTCAACTATAGTGACTATTTTGGGAAGATGGACACCTGATCCACTGGAGACTGAACTAAACCCAACCCAATTACTTCATGTCATCCACAGGGACAGTAATTTGTGGTTACTGCTGCCCCAGGTGGATTGAAAGCAGTGGTATGAGGTACAAAGCCCTACCTCCCATCACCAGTCCATGAGCAAATCTGACCGATTTGGTGATTTGAAGACAAACTGAGCAAGAAAGACAAGATCAGTAAAAATAACCTGGCTGGATTTAGCTAGTGCAAAGCATTCTTGGTTGGTACCACAAGTGAGTATCTCTTGATGTGTTAAATTCCACTGGATTTAAAATACCAGGGTAATTTGTATTCTCTGGGAAGGTTGAACTGTATCACCCGTACCATTCTTTGGGCTTCACTCAGTTTGAGAGGCAGTGTGGAGTTCGGGGATCATTTTCAGAATGAATCTAGCCTCTATTTTGATCACAGGATGGATTTTAGTTACGCAATACAGTGGGATAACAACCCTTTGATTACTGTTGTGAAGGATCAAATGTAATGGTGCCAACAAAGTGCTGGATGAGCATAAAGTGCAGATAGATTAGGTTTAGACAGAAGGGCAAGTAGCACTTGGTAACTGCACATTTAATGCATCTCTGAATAGACCCTAATATCTTGGTAATTGTGTCTGTGTTTTTCACAGACTATTGTGCCTCATGGAACTATTTATGGGGCTAAAATAACCCAAGCTCTTATCTTCTCAAGGTATTTCCTTGAGATCCCACAGGCAAACCCAATCTCTTATTATTCAGGTCCCATAAGTGTCTCCAGAAGATTTTAAAAACGCTGATGCAAACTATAAATGTCAACATACATGCTGTCAGCCATTCTCCTTACTACTACTGTCCCGCATGCAGAGCCCAGCAAAAGGCATGGCCTACCACAGAATGCACTTATTCCACACAAAGTCTCTGTCATGTATACACAGTGATAAAGACTGAAACAGGAAACAGCTGTCACTCTAAGTTATCTATTACACACCAATCAGTGCACTACAACTCAGTGCATAATAACCTTCACCTCCCTGTGTAGACAAGCTCTTATTTGCAATCGACTTGGACAATGAGCTGGCCTGGAGTTGATGCAACATTGATGAAGCATTTCATGGTAAAGATCACTCCAGTGCTGATGGTACCTGAGAAATGGCCTAAGGAACACACTGATGTGAAATATGTTCTTGGGTCTGCCCTTGCAAGCATGAGCGGGCCGGGAATCTCTCATAGATTGGGAGGAAGGGAGAGCTATGCACTGGTTACTGAGCTGGTTCTCTCTTATTCCCAGGATGAGGCTAGAACCAGTTCAGCACTTCCTGAGAGTTATATACTCTTCCCTGTACCTCATACAGTGAGGAGGAGATAAAAGATATGGAAGTATTTCCAGAAAGTCCTCCAGGGCTGCTGCTGGCCTCCAGAACCTCCTCCTCACCAGGACTGTGAAGGTCCAGAGATTCTCCTTCCCACCTTCCTGGGCTGTAACTTTGCAGCAGTTCCAGAGTTCACACCACTCAGCTGGTTGGTGGAGAGAGATCCCAAGTTCTGGAGGGAGCAGCACCATGATGATGGCAGCACAGACCAGGCACTGCTCAAAGCACAGCAGCACCGTAGAACACAGGCAGCCAAAAAGCACTAGAGCAGTCAGCCATGCAGTGGGGTTAGTGAAAGCAGCTCAAATTCAGACTGCTCCTCTACAGAAAAACAGTCCAAGTAAACAAGGGCAGCTGGCCATAGCAAGGGTTGGTATGATTCAGCAAAATAAGAGCTTGCTTAACCTTCTCCTCATTTCAAGAACCTGTCACCTGGTTCTGGAATGAAATAATTGCACTGCCTAGAACCCAACTACTGCCCAGCTCTAGAACCCAACCAGTACCCATTCTAAAACAAACCCTATACCTCCTCCTGGGGCAAAACCCTCACTCTATTGTATAAATCAACCTTTACTGAGTTCCTGAACCCAACCTTTACTCCAGTCTAGAAGTTCCTTTCTCTATTGTAAAACCCAGTCATTATTCAGTTCTAGAACACTACCTTTGTCACATTATAGAACAGCCTTCTCCTCCCATTCTACAATCAAACCTTTGCTCAATTCTAGGGACACCTTGTTGTTGTTTGCTTAACCTTTTCTGGTTATTTTTCATTTCTGGACTCTTTTGGGTTTGAGGTGGAAGCATAAGTACCCAGATCTCATGCGATCAGTCCTTTTCTGGGTATTTCTGATCTGACTGGGAGTGAGTTGTAGTGTGAACCTCAAAAGAAAGCCTGTTTGGAGACATCTAGCCCAGCTTTACAAATCCAAGATGTGTGGATACGGTTTTGGCTGCTGATCTAAATTTCCCAGGTTTTAGTGTACCACTCATCACCAGCCCTGTTACAAGACTTCCCATTCTGGAGCATCCCCTCGTGGTGAGACCCAACACTGCAGCACTTCTGCATTAGTTTCTTCACGATGATCTTCAGCCCACTCCTTAATTTGTAGTGAAAGAGGTGCCAGGGCTCAAGCAATTTTTTTTACTTTCATAACAGATGGCGGCAAGCCCAGAGGTGCCAAGGCTATGAACTGTCAAGCCTAGAGGTGCCATGGCTCACCCTGGCACAGATTAAGCACTGCTTCAGCCTACTACCCCCACAGAAGACATCTGACCCTCTGGCCAAACCACTTCAAAGAGCTCAACCCCTTCCAGGGTAGCAGTGTCCCTTAGCCCAAGACCAAGTCCAAAACCACATATAAAAAGAATCTTCAGCCCTCCTGGGCTCAGCCTGCACCCCCTCCTATAGGTCAGCTCCCAACAACAATGGCCTGCCTCATTGTCTGGCCACCGGCTTCTGGGCTCCAGGTAACCCAACCATCCAGGTCAGGTTTACTCTCCTGCTCAGGGTGCCTGGCAGGCCTCAGCCAGTTCCTAGCTCAAACCCAGCTTCGGAGCAAGCAGCCTAAGCACCTTCCTCCCCAGCTGCTGGGCTTTCCTTCCCTTGAGTCTAACACTTAGCACAGCTGTAGCAGGGCAGGGCTAACCAACTAGGGCTGGCTTGCTCCAGACCTCCTCACCCTTAAAGGGGCAGGGTGCCCTGTTCCAAACCCCCATATCTCTCAAGACATTTCCGAGAGTCCTTTTCGACAAACACTTCGGTCTGATGAGAAATGCCTGAATCTGACCCTCCCCACAACTTCCAGGGAAGTTCTGACCCAGATCTGCGTCCCAGCCTCATGGCTCAGGCCCTTGGCTAATTATGAGAAACAGCTCGCTCTGCCAATTTCCAGACCCAAAAGCTGTCAAACTGCCCCATAAAGGGAGCGAGTTTTTTTTCCCACATAGCAATCAGGCTCTTTCATACCTATTGTATAGTACGAGTTTCTCTTTCCACTCCATTGTTGGCTCTACTACTTCCACCTCACATCGTTTTATACCTTCCAGATCAACATACAACAAACTTAGTTTTACAGGAGCTGGGAAACATAGTAAAACTACTGTTAGGCCTAGGATATTCCGGTCCTCAAAATCTGTGATGTTGATTCATAAATAGAGTCTGAGGAATCGCTGCCCGTGTTGCATTGTATGGAGTAGCAATCTAGCTTCTTGCAGGCAGTGCCTGCCAGCCAGCACTTCAGGTGCCAGATCTTCAAAGCTTTTTATTTTTATAGGCTTTAATGTAATTTATACAGGGCTTAAATATGCATAAATTCCTCTTTTGCCTTGGCAAAGAGATCTAAGTTTTCTTCAAGTAACTGAACTGAATTCTAGGGTCCTTCCACAGACATAGGTCAATGGGAATCTTACTTGATAAAGAACTTAAGGGAAAATATTGACAATTAATTCTCTGTCCCACTCTGCTACAAGCAAACACTTTGGTTGTTGGGATGTAGACGATATCTGAAATCTTGCAATCCTGGCTGAAAGGCACCTGGAGCCGCTACACTGACATTTCATTCTCTTTTAGCTTTTGTAATATGTCAAAATTCAGTAAAGGACGTGTAAAAAACAATTTGAAAGAAATAAAACAATAAATTCCTGCCCCATCAGGCCTTTCTCCAAATCTGAGCTCGCTGCTGCATGTCTGATCTAGAGCTGAGGCAAAAATTGCTTCTCTGATGCTCCTACCACACCCATTAACCAGTGCAAGGATTTCCTCCCATTTTGGCTGCCATGCAGTTAATTACATGAAACCTTTTAAGTTCCTTATTTTCCTCATTTTCATAAAGTCTGAAGAGTGAAAATCAGATATTGGCATCTCCTTTCAAGAGATAGAGCATAACAACATAAGAATGGCCCTGCTGGGTCAGACTGAAGGTCCATCTAGCCCAGTATCTTGTCTTCCAACAATGGCCAATGCCAGGTGCTTCAAAGGGAATGAACAGAACAGGTAATCGTCACCCATTCCCAGCTTCTGGCAAACAGAGCAAAGACCAGTTATTTTCATTTCTTTTTACAAATGTTTTCCTATATTTTTTGCATGTGTCTGACACAGTAAGAAAAGCTTTGGTCACAATCTCTGTGATTCTGTGTACATAATAGGAACATCTCAATGCGTAGATATTCCCTTTTAACCCAAAGGAGCATGTGCCAGGGGACACTCACTTCTCATGAGCACCTCCTGTCAGCCAAGTGTGAACCTGCACTCTCTCTGCTCATGGTGCCCTCTGTCAGCTGTTGCCCTTGTCAGGTGGGTCTTCAGTGGCTCTGTCCTCTGGCCAAGTCACACACAGCCAATATGTGAATGAACAAACACCTTCCGGTATAAAAGGTCGAACAGAGCCTGCACCCCTGGTTGATATCTGCAGCCCGCTCTCTTGACTCAACTCTCAGCCCCTCCTGGGCTAGCCTTAAGTCCATGTCTGCCCTGGTATAGGGTAGTGTCCCCAGGGCTTTCTCCCTGGAGACTCTTTAAGGCTTGCCCTTTTCTCAGGCCTCTGAAGAAGCTTTATCCCTTTCTTGGGGCTTAGGCCACCCTGCCAGTGGGGTACCCATACCCACTCACAACTCTGAGTTCTGACCCAGGGACCCTACACATAGAAGCCATGTGCAGCTTCCTGTAATAGTTGCTGCTGCTGTTCCCTGGGGGCGCTTCCCAGATAGCCCCTTCCTCTCCACTCTGACCTCAGGGTTCTCTGTCTGTTCCCTATGTCAGCAGGGACTCACCCAGGTCACTTTACCTGGGGAGTTTCACAGTCTTCCAGTCTCCATTACCCTTCTGGTCCCAGACAGCAACTGATATGCAACTGTGCGGCTCCCTTTATGCTGAGCTCTGATCACCTGTTTCCCTGCAGCCTTTCTAGGCAGGCATGGAGGACCCACCTTCACTGCTCCTTTTCTGGGGTGGGCAGTGGTAGGATTGTGAGGCCTCCAAAAGGGGGCTTCAAAGGGCCTTGTGCACCCTGTCCCAGAGCACGTATAGAAGCACTGTATGCACTGTGCTCAGGGGTCTGGAATGGAGGGGGGGCAAGGGGCCATGACTCTCCCATTTTTCACCATGGGCCTCGCCCCTTCTCTTCTCCCCGAGGTCCTACCCCCTGGCCAGACTGGAAGATGGAGCCCAGCCCTGGTAAGAGCAGGCTGGGGAGCCTCGGCAACTGTTAGGAACCCCGGCTCCTCAGACAATTGTGGGCAGTCACAGACTAAGTGGCTCTTACCAAGCCCAGCTGTGGCTCTTTGGCCCCTGAGGTCCAACCACCAGGCCAGGCTGGAAGCTGAGTTGGGGTAACAGCTGTGCAGGCAGCTGTGGGGAACTGTAGACCCTCCACTTTGCCCTGGGTTGGAGGGGCAGAGACATGGCCTGGGGGCTACTCTTGGGCCTCCCCTCCCGCCCCAGCACCTGTGTTCTGTCCTGTGTTTGTTACTGACCCATGATAAATCAACTCCATGTCCCGCTGCAGCATAGCACAATGCCTCCTGACTTTTAACTACCAATGCTTTTGCACTCACACTGCTATGTTGTCTTCCCCCTGACCTGAAGTCTTTACATCAAGAATAGATGCCTTTTTAAAAAGAAATGCTCCAACCTCTACTGCTAGCTATTGGGCCTGATGCAAGAATCAGTGGGTGAAATTCCCTGCAAGAGGTCAGTCTAGACGATCATTATGATCCCAATGTTCTCAATAATTTATCCTTCAATATTTGGTATTTGTCTTAAAGCCACAGCTCCAGGAGTTATTATATGAGATTTTCAGCTTTCATTAAAGAAAATAAAAAATAAAAAGCAAGTTTCTAGACCTCAGGGTTGTGGAGAAGAGCTTCAAAATTTGACCCATGTGTAGGTTAAAGGTTCAGATCCAGCAGGTAAATAAAAAGAACCCAGAATATGTTATTTTTAGAATCTCATGATTTTTTAGCCAATCTCATGATTTTGACAGTGGAGGGCTGATTGCCACTTTGAAAGTTATCAACACTGAGTTACTCCTGCCCTGCAGAGCTATGACTATGAAGCCTTCCCTGACCATCCTCATGAGTCTCACTGGCCTGTAATGATGAAACCTAAATCAGAGAACAAGCTCCATACATGAACCCTCAGTTTGCTCTGTCTAATCTGAGAATCCCATGACTGCAGCTAAACTGAGAAGCTCATACATTCTAACTTTTCAAGTAACTGAGACAAGCCACAGGGAGCAGACGATTACAAATAAAAATATAATTAAGATTAACATTTTATCACAAAATTATATTAATTTCCCTCAGTCATGACAATCTGCTCTGTCTCCTAAAAGTCTTCTTTCATTTCATCCAAGAGAGGATTTAAATTGCATGCATTTCCCATCATTTAAATTCTCTTCACTTCCAGATGGCTAAAGTATGCATTTACTAAGTTAACAACAAGAGACTCAGGGTATTTCCCCTGACTGACAGCTAAGAGAAAGCTCTTCACTTTTGTCTGTATTATTTTTGTAGTATGATGAGCAATTAATCCTATCCCTCTATTACTAATTGGCCAAATCCTGTTCTTGAACAATTTTTACTCAGGCAAAATTCCTATTGAAGGTTCAAAAGTGATTTTGCCTGAATAAGGGCTGCCTTGTTTTGTTACCATTTGACACTAAGAAATTGGCTTCTGCCTGTAAAAAATAAATAATAATAATAATACAATAAAAAGCATTGTTAATACTGTACATGTATACAAATAGTAACAATAACTGTTATCATATTTTGTCCTTGTATAGCTTCTTCAACTAAGGATCCAAAAAAGTTTACACAGAATCAAAGAAATATAGGGCTGGAAGGAACCTCAAGAAATCACCAAGTCCAGCCTTCTACAATGAAGAAGGCCAAATAAACCTAGACCATCCCTGATGGGTGTTCATCCAACCTGTTCTTAAAAACCTCTAATAATAGGGATTCACAACCACCATTGGAAGCCTATTCCAGAGATTAACTACCATTATAGCTAGAAAGTTTTTCCTCATATCTAACCTAAATCTCCCTTGCTGCAGAATAAACCCTATTACTTCTTGTCCTATCTTCAATGGATCTGGAAAACAATTGATCAAATCTCTTTAGAACAACCCTTAATATATCTGAAGACTATCAGGTCCCTCCCCCATGCTTCTTTTCTCAAGACTAAACAGGCCAAGTTTTTTTTAACCTTTCCTCCTAGGTCAGTTAAAAGTTTCTAAACCTTTGATCATTTACTCTCCTCTGGACTCTCTCCAATTTGTCCATAGACTAACAAAGCAAGTATGATTACCCACCCTTTTATGGAGGTGGGGAATGAGAGATTAACTGATTTGCCTGAGGTTATACAGGGAGTCTATGGAAGCACCAGAGACTGAACCCAGATCTACTGAGTGCTCAACCACAAGGCCATCTATCACAGCAGAGGTGGTCCATGTGAGCAGAGGTAGGCTGAGTGCTCCTGTGTCAGAGCAGTTGAACCCAATTCTGCCAATTAAAGGGGGCTGGGCTACACCTCGGCCTACAAAATGGGAGGTAGAAGAGAGCATGATTAGGATGACCAGGGCTGGGGAAGGGAAGCTATGGTGCTAATGCCTGTGGTGGGTCCCTAAAGTTACCAGGAGTAGGAGCTCCAGAGAACCCCCTGGGGAGTGGTGGGCCTAAAGCTTGAGAGGCAAGGAGAAATCAGAGACTGTTTTCTGTCTGTTTTAAGAGAATAAATCTTAAAGGAGAGTGGGTGTGGCAGTCAGTGTTTGGAAGCTGGGGAGAAGTGCTGCCTGGTGACACCAGCCTTCCTCTCTGCTGATGGGGAGTGGGCAATCTTTATTTATTATCTCCATTTTGCAGATGGGGAAACCAAAGCCCAGGAAGGTTCAATGTCTTCTCCATGGTCACACTTTGAGACAGCAGCCCAGCTGGAATAAGAACCAAAGCGTTCTGACTTCCAGCCCCCCTAATCTAACCACTAGACAAGGTTTCCCCCATGCTTCCTTCTTTAATGGCCGCATCCTGCAGCTTGCAGAGTGCCCTGGAAGTCTGTTGAAGTCAGTAGGGCTGAGGACACTCTGCTCCAGGCATGATTGCCCCTTATAGAGCTGTTCTCCAGAAGGATCTTGAAATGCTTCCCAGTGATCAGTTTCCCCTCCACTACCTGTGAAGTGATTCCACAGCAACTGTTGGCCAGTGCACAGCAACACCCACGGCAGTTTGAGACAGAAAATGAAGATCACTGTAGCCCAGTGAAATGGCAGACTCTGCCGAGGACACTGGATTTAACCTTTGTTGTCTGCAGTGGCCCTCAGTTTCCTCTAAGCCAGAAGAGAAAAGGAATGATTAAATATCATTATTTGATTTACCAGCAGTGCCATGAGTCACCACTTCTCCTTTGTTTTCATACCTTTCCTCCAGGGATGAGATCTCGTTTGTTACACTAAAGAAGATGCTAAGATGGAAAACAATAAAGAAGAAAAGGGAGCTCTTAGCTTGTCTCTCTCTCAGGGATCCAGTGTCTTTCTTTTGTGGATTTGATGCTATTACTTAGATTTTCTAGCTGACATATAAAACTAAAATAAGCCCAGTCAGACTTATGCTCCTTTGAATCTTTTGCCAGTTTCACAAAACCTGAAATGGTGGCTAAATTAAAATCATAAGAAGATTATTTCTCTTCCACAATACACTTATTGCTCACATACAATCTGCTTATAATAGAATCTCTTTAGCTCTAACCGGCCTTGTGAAATGCAGTAATTTATCCGTCTCATCCCCAACCTTTATTAGCTCTCAGTCCCATCAAACCATATGATATCTTTTCTGCTCAATGCGACTTTCTGGAGCAGTCTTTGCTTGGGCTAAATTACCAGGAAGATCTCTACTATTTACCTGAAACATATCGGTATGGACTTTGTGCTGATAAAAGGATCCAGAGTGTCTGCTCTGGTAGATTGAAATCCTTTAGCCGCAGGCAGTGTTGGTGCAAGAGTCACAGATTGGGAGGGGAATTCAGGGTCCATGATTCACTCATCATTTGCTTTGTCTGTATATTTATTCTTCATCTCTCTAGTATTAGTAGAGCTGGGCAAAAATTTTCAGCACATACATTTTTCAGGGCACTGAAACTGTTTGCGAATTTCTGTTAAATTCAGGAAATAGTTCTGCCCCCCACAAAAAAGGGGAAAAAGTCAGAAATGTCAAAATGGTTGGTTTTGACATCTTCTAAACCAACTGTTTTGACATTTCATTTCAAACTGACATTTTGAATCAACATTGGAGACATGTTGTTTGATCCAAATGATTTTTTTTTCATTTTGGTGAGAAAAACTGAAAAAATTCAGTTTCAGTTCAAAATGAATCACATTTTGGGGGGCTTTTTCAGCTGGGCAAGCAAACTGACCAGTGAATTATATGCTCAGCTCTAATGATTAATTATTATTTCAGTGCTATTGTACAGTATAGCCCAACGGCCCCAAACCTGTGGGGTCTCACTGTGTTAGGGGCACCAGGCAAAGCCATATCTATTGTATTTACACAGCAGCAATCACTGCAGTGTGCCAATTAATGGCTTTTGTGCTGTAGCTACCTATCCATTGACAACTGGACCAACAGTCCCAACTCATTTCAAATGGACCGCCAAGTAGCCATTGTATAGTAACAGCTACCAGTCACTGCAGACCTGGGCTGTCTGTGAAATGGCAGCACGTGGGCTGAACAGCTCTGTACCCTCTGAGCAGATTCCCCAACCGTGCCGTTTCCCTCATGAATGTTAACATACCCTTTGAATTGGCAATATGCAATGCTGTGTTTCTCTCCCATTCCATTCCCTTAGCAGTGAAATCAAACAGGCAGCAGGGCTGATTCATCATTGCCCTGCAGCCCCTTTGGGCCAGTAACTGTGGCTAATGGGGCCTCAGGACAGGGGTAAAAGACATCCCAGGGAGCATCACTAGCATTAGTGCAGGGGGCTCCTATACCTTGGTTCTGCAGCCCCAAGTGCCAGAGGTTACTAGGGTGGAGTGGGCAGGCTGGAAGGGGAAAGGGGCTTAAGGGAACATGGCCAGGGCCTTGCCGATTCCGTGTCCTTGCACAGCCTCCTAGGGGCTGTTGAAGCAGAGGTACAGGCCAAGGGGGCTGCCCTAGACCATGCCGAGGGCCACCCGTACTGCCCCCACAGTGGTTCAAGGATGGATCTGGCTCAGTGCATTTGCATCTCCCTCCTGCACACGCTCTCCTCACTGCTTATTTTGCCGCTTCACTCATAGATCTGTTTTTTTTTCCTCCTCATTATACATCTGAAATAAAACTCCTGGTGCCTCCAGCAAGCCAGGCGGAGTGCAGAGGAGGAGCCGTGGGGCTACACTCACATCTCCTTCTCAAATCAGCACCAGGCGTGTAGTGTGAAATGTTCCCACTTCACGGATGACCTGAAAATGAGTCACCGAGGGGAAGAGAGTGAGTGAGATGACGGGCAAAAGGCGTCTCAGCCCCAGTGCTTTGCCACCACCCTCCCAGGGTCCCAGAGATTCACGCAGAAGCAGCTGGAATACATCCAAGGATAACCGCGAGGGGGGGACATGGAGGAGGCCTCCCTGCTAAAGCCAGGGCCCAGGGACCTTCAGCTGCAGATTCTCTCTGCTCACTCACCGTGATTGGCTCAGGTTTTCTGCTGCTGCATCCTTCTAGGTCTGTTATTTCTTTTGCTGAATTGGAACATGCCATGGGGCTTAATGTGATTCGGAGAACCCCACCTTTTCACTCCTGCCACTGCCCCCTGGGTCCATTCTCTGTCCCTAGATCTTCCCAACCTCTGGATCCCCCTTGCCCCTACCTACTGAAGCCACCCCTGGCTGATAAATCACCCCCTTCCCAACCCCTGAAGTCCCCCCTGCCCCTGCCCTACTGAGTCCATTTGCTGCCCCTGCCTCCAAGTCCCCCTCCCTGCCTCAGCTCCCTCCTCCATGCTGCCCCAGGCCCCTGGATCTCCTCCATGCCTGCCCCTTTTTTCAAAGAGCTGTTCTGCTCCCATGAGATCTTTCTCCCTGAATCACCATTCTGATGTGTTACTGGCATTGGGTGGGGGGGTAAGCGGGAAAGAGGAGAGGTTCACCCCTGCACTGTGGTGATCACAGGAAGCCCGCCCAGAAAGGGTGTGGCCGTATGGAAGGAGCTATGTTACTGAAACTGAAGGATGCTGACAAATTCGGCTCTACGTGCCTGTTGTGAACCCCATTAAGGCCAATGGAAAGACTCTCCTTGACTGCAATGGGTTTTGGGTCTGGCTCAAAGCAAAGTGATGTTCTCCTGCAACTTGTGTTTAAACAGCATGTGGAGTGCATGTCTCTGACAGACGGACTGGCTGCCTAGGCCAAACCCAGAGCTTCCTCAGCAATAGCAGGGAGACCCCCACCCTTCCCAACTACTTCTAAAAATGTCAAACAGATGAGGTCATGCAGGACCCTAGTGCTGTCAGCATCTCAACTCAGGCAGTCAGTCAACCCCCGTAAATCATGCATGGCTCAGAGGAGTGATGTTCCCCACTGCTTCAGCGAGTGGATGCCAGCACTTCCATTACTGTGGCCATTTGAAGACTCCTTCAGCCCTAAGGTCTCCACCTGGGAGCAAAATCTTGTGCCAGTAAAACTTGTCTCTCTAACTGAGACATGGCATCAGGACAGTGGGGTAAATAAAATATATTTTAAAAGCTATTTTAAAAAAAAATTCCTATTTATTTCCTTAAATAGATTGACTGGAAAGGCTCCAGCTGACCCATTAGATCAGGTAAGTACTGCACTATCCAGACATGTCGCTTTTCTGCCTCATAAAATTTTTTTACAATGTATTTACACACCAGACCAGCTGAGCAGCTCCGAGGATTCCTGGCGTCCCTTTCCACATGGTCTGGAACACCCAGGAAAATGTTATTTTAAACTAAAAAATAAAACAGCAAAGGCATTTAACTCTGTTTCTGCAACTTTAACCCTTCAGTGCTGATGTGTTCCAGACTACCACTCCTGTTACACACACACACACAGAGTTAGGAAATGCCAGAATTAAGGTTGCCCATGCAATTTTAATTTGACCCCTTGTGCCTATGCATTGTGATACAGTCTTTAGTTACAACCTCACATGCTGTTTTGTTCATCCAACTTGTGCTTCCTTCAATGCACAGGACTGACCTGCTCTGGAGATGACTCGGCTGTAGGACTCCTCTACTCTGTTTGTACCATGTCTAGCATAATAAGGTCCCATTCCTGCTTGGTCCTTATGTGCTATTGTAATAAACATAATTAATAATAATTTGTTGCAAAAGCTGGAAAACGTGTAAGACTGAGGCAGGGGGTTGTAGGAAGCAAATGGAAAATGAGTAAGACAGTTGAATACTGCCCTGAGGAAATGAATTCTATCCCTGCCTCTGCCACTGAGCTCCTATGTGATGTTGGGCAAATCACTTACACCAAACTTTAAACAGGTGACCACTAACTGTGTGTTCTTCATTTTCTGGTGCCCAGCTTGAGATCTTGGTGTCTGATTTGCATATATTTCTGAGCACCCACAGCTGCAACTGAAGTCAACGGGAGCTGTGCTTTGAACGTATGAAGTGCTGGATAATACTAAGTACTCTTGTTATATCAAGTTCTCAAATTGGGCACCCAAAATTAATGTACACTTTGATAATACATTCTCTGTGCTTCAGTTTCCCATTTATAAAGTGGGGATAATCCCACTCCCTCATCTCACAAGGGCATTGCAAAGAGAAATTCATCAGTAGTTATGAAGCACTCAGATACTACAATGAGGGAGTGCCATAGGAAACCCATGAGGATATTCAGAATTCTGTCATCAGAGCAGGGTTTGAATAGTGATGGGGCCACACAGTGAACAACGAAAAGAAAACCAAATATTGAATAGTTGCTCATTCAGTGAGCACCGTCCATCCTGTGCACTGAATGAAGTGGGGGTCCAGTGGAAAAAACAGCCTGTGATCATGTCATTAAAGACAGTATCATAATGAACACTCACAAGGGAGCTGAATTAAGGTTGCATACGCCATCTTAATTTTGACATCTCCTGACTTTTCAGTCCTTGACTTGCAACTTTAACCTTTTAATATAGACTTTTGTGTGCAGTGGGCATCTAAATGTGGAATTTCCAAAGGAGTCTACACGAGTTGGGTGCCCCCCTCACTTTGAATTTCAGTACCTAACTCCCTTAGGTTCCTTTGAAACTTCCAGCCATAATTGATGCCCTCCATGTAGTCATGATAACCATCACTTCTATAGTCCCCAAAGCACAGTGCACACTTCACACCTGGACTCAAATGGACTGTCTAACTCCTGTCTAACTCCTGTCCTTCCAAGTGCAGAGGGAGTTAAAAAGGACAATAAAATTGGTGTGGCATCAGGCAAATACATATGGTCATCTCACAAATTCATGGGGCCTTTTGACTAGAATCAGAGTCATGCGTGTAGCCAACAAGCCCATGGCCTGTCCCTGCCTTTGCTAGGAGCACCCCTGAACTGAGGCTTCTGCAGCTGGACAGAGGATGCTGTGTGCTGGGGGGAACTTACTGATGGGGCAGTACTGGGTGGGCCCCCTGTGATCACCCAGGCGGTAGTCTGGGTCTTCGGCGGCGGGGAGCCCTTCAGTGCTGCTGAAGACGCGGAGCAGCTGAAGGGCCCCCCGCTGCCGAAATGCCCCATAAGCCCTGCCCCGGCAGCGGTCTGGGTCTTCGTCGGCATTTTGGTGGCAGGGGGCCCTTCACTGCTGCCAAAGATGCTAACGAAATGCTGCTGAAGACCTGGACCGCCGCCAGGTGAGTATAAGCACCGCAGCTCCCCCTCTCTGCCCCAGGCACCCTGAAACCTCTGGGAGGCCCTGCAAAGCATTTTACAAGCATGAATTTACTAAGTCTTATGACACTGCTGCAAAGTAGGTGGCATTTCACCTGTTCTGCAAAGGGGTAAACTGAGGCACGAAGTGGTTAGAAGCTTGAATTTAAGGCATTTACCATGATCTGGTGCAATAGCTATTGAAGTTGACTTCACTAGGCCACACTAGGATTGTTTTTTTTTTTTAATAATCTCTCTGAAGCACCATGCAAAATTGTGGTGCCATATTAATGTGTCATACTCATGTGCCTACTCTTAGAATCCAAAGTAATTCCATGGAACTCACTGAGGATGCTCTGAATTTCCATCCATGTAACTGAGAGCAGAAACTAGCTCAATAAAAATAACAAAAAGCCCCCAAGACTTTCTGGGGAAAAAACAGCATTATATTTTCTACGGCAATTCCTCAGCACTTTAATCAGCCACCCCAATTGGAATAAAGATGCCGCTGGCACAGAAAGGAAATTAGCTGTCCTTTCAGCGCATCACAGAAATGAAGAGTATCCTATGCAGGAAAGACAAAGGTTGCTGATTTTTTATTTGGTCATCCTGAGATATGGCTCTTGACAGCGAGATGACAAAGTTTTAGAGGTTGTTTTGATCATAGAGAATTTGAGATACAGGTGCTGGTACCTTCCACAGATTAGAGAATTTGTCTTTTCAGATAAATTCCCCTGCAGGATTGTGTCCAAACAACTTCAATAAACTTTGCAGCACAACAACGTGCTTTAAAATAAAATTCCCATGGATTTAAATAAGTGTGAGTGCATCTTTTCCCAACAATGTGATTAAATAGCAATGTGCTATCTATAGTCTCCACATTGCTTGGTCTGATGTTTCTTTCAATTAGTTATTGCTTGGGTATGTACGGGCAGGTGAAAGAGAAACGAGTGTGTGAGTGTTTGTGTGCCTGCCGGGAACAGCCACCCATGACCAATCTGCACCATTCCTGCCAGGCATCTCTGCTGCACAGCTTTCATTAAGTCTGGCTGAGTGGCACAGGGGAGTTCTAGAATGCAACGGAGCAGAGCAAATACGCCGGGCTCTGAACCCTTGCGCTTGCTCTCGTCACAAAGAGCCCTTTGATAAGCTCAGCGTGATCTCTACTAGCCAGGAGACTGAGGCAGACGCCCAGTGCAATCGCCAGGTGCGTCAGAGGGTTAAAATAATAAGAAATGGCTTTTGAAACCCGTTTATAGCAGAGCATCCTGGCTTCCATTTCCTGCAGGGGTCTCAGCCGCACAGGGAGAATGGGAGATGACAATGACAGTGTGTCCTGCTCACCATGTATCACAGTGAATCCCCAATAGCCTTGGGTGGGAGGGTTACAGTGCCTGCAACATTACCCAGGCACTAGGCATCCTGTGCCATAAAGGCACCAGAGAGACCAGAATCAAAATTGCTTTTCAGCTGAGTGATGGGCTGAGGAACGCTGTGGGTGACATGGGTTGATTGCTGTGCTATCTGTAGTCTCCAGTTGCAGGATGCAGGTAACGCCTATTGACTTTAATGGGCGTTACTAGTAATCTTTGCAGGAAAACAGAGCCCTGGGTGCTGCACCTAGTTTAGGAATGCAGAATTTGCCAGAACAGAGCAGATCATGGCTGGAATCTGGCTTCCTGCATTAGCCCGAACTTGAATAATTCTAGTCTCACTGCCCAAGCTAATAGAAAAGCATAATGTAACCAACAAGCTTCGGTGGTGAAAAGGAAATCCACTCTGTAACTTTCTCCCCTTTTAATGGTTGTGTATGCCACAGACTAACCTAGGGGCACAACACCCACTGCGCTAGGCGTTGTACAAACACAGAGTAATACGCAGTCCTGCCCCAGAGAGCTCACAGTCTAAATGGACAAGACCAAGAAAGGGTGGGAGAGGAAAGACGTGAAGAGACTTGTCGAAGGTCACACAGCAGGTGAGCGCCAGGACTAGAACTCTGCCCACTAGGCTGCCTTGCCTCTGACTGAAGGAGCCATTCGTAACACAGGAATTTAGGTGGCTATCTGATTTTTACCTGGAGGTTAATATTAAATGGGACACACACATGCTGATTGCAGAGGCAAGTGAGACACCAACTGCGAATAGGCAATGCACCTGTCACAGCCAGTCAGGAAGGAGTGGGAAGAAAAGGCCCCCGCTCCTCCGGGCTGAGATTGAACTGAGGTCTAGCAAGGAAGCAGAGCAAAGGGCGAGCCGGAGGAAGCCATGCCTACTGCGGAAAGCAGAAGAAACCTGCTCTGAGGAAGACAACGTGCCAAGAGCAGGAACACAGCAGCACAATTCCTTCCCGCTGCTGCGTGTGAGATCCCCACAGACACCAGCTCACCTCTTCAGGGGTGTCATAACTACATGGGGAGGGCTGCAGCTCAACGGTAAAGGAGGGGGAAACAACTGTGTCACCATTTGCGGGGCCCCCCACAGCCATGCAAGGGGTGGGCCAACATAAGAAGCCAATGGGTATGTGAAGCAATGAACATTGCTGCTTGGTTCTCCAAAGCAGCACCATGTGGATTTGCTTTCACTGGGCCAGCATAGTCGCAGGAGTCTCAGGTTGCTGTCCAGTTCAGCCAGTCCCCCTTGGAGTCAGGCCCCAGCTACAAAGGCTGGAATTGGCAGGGAAGGGGTTAACCAGAGCATAGTGCCCCAGAGCAAATGGGATAGAGGTCTGACAGGGCTGGATTAACTTTTTGTGGGCCCGGCGCCAAACATATTTGTGGGCCCCCATTGGGCAAGGTGCAGGGGGACGGGATGGTCAGTCTCCAGAGTGAAGGACAGGTTGGGGGCAATGAGGCACAGTGCGGCGGAAGGGCACTGTTTACAAACCTGCAGCTGCAGGACACACACTGGTCTGCCCAGCCCTGTGCTACCAGCATGCCCCTTCCCCTTGAGGGCGGGCCGCACCACAATGCCCCCCCGCCCGGTGCCCCACCCTTATGCCCCAGCGCCACCACAGATCTCTATGCCAAGCTCCCAGAGACCTCCACTGCTGGTCTCCCACCACAACTGCACAGCATCCTGAACACCACACAGCTCACTCAGTGCCCCCCGCCCATAGACCTCCCCACGGCCCACCACCTTCCTCACAGTCCCACCATCACAGCTGCACAGCAGCTCATATTCCTGAGGGGATTCTGCACCAAAAAATTAAAAATTCTGTGCACAATATTTTAAAATTCTGCAAATTTTATTTGTCAATAAATAAATGTGGAGGCTCCAACATGGCAGTGGGAAGCACGGGCCACTGGTTGCATGGAGGTGGGAGATCACCCTGCAGCCTTCCCTCACCCCATCCTGGGACAGGGACTTGGCAGTGAGGCTGCATCCGACCCTGACACAGTGCAAGGGCCAGGCCTGCCCCAAAAACATGCTGGAGTCCTGCCCCTCTGTGCCAGGTACACCAGGTACACCAGGTGTGGGTGAGTAGGCTCAGCCCAGCAGCAGGATCCAAGTGCAGACGGACTTAGTGTGTGTGGGGGAGGAATACAGGTGGGGGTAAGAGATTTCTCTGTGGGGTAGTCTGGGTGTGGGCAGCTCAGTGGGAGATTTAGATGCACAGAAGCTCATTGGGGGGTTCCAGGTGCAGGGGCAATGGGACTCTGCAGGGGATCCAGGTGAAGGTGTTTGGGGCTCAGCAGGGGGGGTCTAGGTGCAGGGGAGGTGGGGTTCATTTGGTTGGGGGTCCAGGTTTAGGTGGTTGGTGCTTAGTGAGGAGGGTGTTTGGGGGCTCATAGGGGTGGTACAGATGCAAGGGAGGCCGAGCTTGTCAGGGTGAGGGTCCAATGTGCCTGCTTAACAGGGGAGCCCCAGGTGCTGCCAAGGGGATGCCACATGCTGGGCTCCAGCTTCCCCCCTGCTCCCACTTCCCTCATCCTCTTCTCTTCCCTATCCAATGCCCCTTAGCCACAGCTCCATCTCCTCCTCATCTCACTTGCTTTCTTCCCCCTTGCCTCCACTTCCCCCATGCCCTTCTCTTCCCCATCCCATGCTCTGTCCCCACCACTCAGTCTCCTCCCCACCCCACCCCACCCCCTTCATCCCCACTGCCTCTTTCCCCCAGATTGTGGGGCTGGCACCATGGTAAACCTGGTACTGGTGACTCAAAGGAGAGGGCAGGATCAGTTCAACCATTTAGACAAACTAGGCAGCCGCCTAGGGCGCCTAGTGGTTGAGGGCATCTAAAAGCCCACTCAGGCGAGGAGGTGGAGTGGAGATGAGCTGGGGCAGGGGGCGGGGGGCACGGGGAGGGCCGCCCACAGTAACGGGGGGGCACACAGGGGAACCACTCCCCGCCCCAGATCACCTCCACTCTGCCTCCTCCGCTGAGCACACAGCCCCCGCTCTAAGTCTCCTCCGATTGGCACTGCAAGCCTGGGAGGGGAGGAGAATTAGAGTGGTGCTGGCGTGCTCAGCGGAGGAGGTGGGGCGGAGGTGAGCTGGGGTGGGCTCCTCAGGTGGGGTTAGCTGCCGCGGGGGTGTGTATGTGTGGCACAAGGTGCTGTGGGGGGGGCAGGGTTAGCTGGGTGGGGGGATGGCGCAAGGTGGAAGTTTCGCCTAGGGCACGAAACTTCCTTGCACTTGCCCTGGGAGAGGGAGCAGCTAGATGGGAGAAATACTTCCCCAGGCTGGCTACTCCACCCTCCGTATAGCTGTACAAGGGGCCGCCAAACTGTCCCCTCTGCAGGCAAGGCCAAATCATCACAGCAGTCTGAGTGCAGGCCCTGCCCCTGGAGCATGGGGGAGGTGGAGCCCCTACACCCTGTGGAGCTCTTCACTAGCAGGGATATCCTGCTGCAGTTGGCTCTCTGCCCTGGAGAGAGCTAACCCATTGGGTGCTTCTGTGAGCAAATACACAATGTCCCACGTGGACAGGGAAACCATCCCCTTCATTCAGTCTCTCCTCCCTACCCCGATCAGCAGAGAGGCCAGCCTCTGAAGCCGAATTCCCCTCTGGCCCTTGGAGATGTTCCTGTCAGCACATGTTTGGAGCTGGTGTGTGAGGGAAGCTTACCCTACTATTGCCTGGCCTATACCTAGCAGCCTGTGCTTGAGCAGAGGCCTTGGCCTGCAGGATTGCCGGTCTGGAGCCTTAGCTAGAGAAGAGGTGTGGCTGGGCACTGGGCTGGGAGTCAGGAGGCCTGGCCCTGCCACTGACCTGCTGTGTAACTTTGGGCTGGTTACTGCTCCGCTTGACACCTGTTTCCCCGCCTGCTTAGACTTTGAGCTCTTTGGCGTTTGTACAGTGCCTAGCACAGTGGGACCCAGATCTTGACTGGCCCCTGTAGCCGCTACTGTGAAACAAACGATCACAATACTCATGAACAATGAAGGACCAATAACCATGTGTCCAACTGGGAAGGAAAACACATATACTTCTCGCAGCAAGATAATGCTGCCCCTAACAGAGCAATCATGCTCTGGGGCCAGCTCCAATGGACGATGCTCAAAGCCAAGACGTTTCAGGGGGCAGATGGGAACTGGCTGCACAGATCCCAGGGATGGCTGACCAGACAGTATGTTCCAGAGGAACTGAAGCAGAATATCCCAGCTTCTTTTCATCTCATTTCAATACACACCACAAGTCAAGGATTTCTCAGCTGTCTCTAGACAGCAGGATGTGAGTGGTGCCTGTTCATCATGGCACTCAAGTCTGTGCTCAAAGCTGAGAAGCAGTAAAAAAAGATTAGTTTTCTCTCTGACACTTCCCTTCCAAATGACACACTTGCCAGATTCCTCAGGAAGAGCTCGGTCGTAGGCCCCTCCTCACCTCCACAGGGTATAGCAGGGCATAAGAAGCCTCCTGACAGCCCACTGAGGGGGGAAAAATCCCTGACTGAGTTTTATCGGTGCAGTGACTCCCACATCTCCAGAGCCTAAACAGGGGTAGAACAGCCACCGAGGCAGTTACTCTCCATCCTGTGCAGGTAGGTGGAAAGGGCCTTGGCTCCCCCCCACCCTCAGCACACCGGCCTGTACCCAGAACCTGGCATGGCTTACTTCTCCCTGGCAGCAATGGTTAGCAGTTCATGCCCTGCTACACACTGCTTCTTATGCTGGCTGGATTGCTAGGTCCCAGTGCAGCCCTAAGAAAAGAAGAGCCAAAGGGGATGTGCAAAGCAGGGCTGGCTCCAGGCCCCAGCGAGCCAAGTGCGTGCTTGTGGCGGCATGCCATGGGGGGCGCACTGCTGGTTGCTGGGAGGGCAGCAGGCGGCTCCGGTGGACCTCCCGCAGGCGTCCCTGCGGAGGGTCCGCTGGTCCCACGGCTCCAGTGCAGCATCCGCAGGGACGCCTGTGGGAGGTCCACCAGAGCCACGGGACTGGCGAGCGGCAGAGAGCCCCCCGCGGCGTGCCACCGTGCTTGGGGCAGCGAAATGGCTAGAGCCGGCCCTGGTGCAAAGTGACTGAAAATTACCACCCAACTGTGGTTTGGTGGCTTCTGTGCAATGAGTTGGTGGATCTCAGTCTAGCTCCCAATGGACAAAGGTTCATGTAACAAAACCTACCCCATGTTGATGTAACATGGACTCTTTGCTGGCAACCAAGAGGCTGGGGGCTGAATGGGCCATGAGGAATGCAGGTCATGGCCAGGCTTACTGTGAAGGTCAGAGTGGGGATGTTTGGCCTGAACCTGTTTGTGACTAAATAAGGACTTCAGCCCCTAGGGCTGCTGGTCTGGAACTTCTCCCCAGTAATAACTTTTTTTGTGTGCTATTCCTATAGACTCAGCCAGAAATTGTTACATCTCTTTGGGTTCTTACCAGGACACTTTACTGCTGCTGTTATAAGAAAAATCCCTGACTGAGTTTTATCGGTGCAGTGACTCGTTTTATCAGTTCGGTCTCATCACACACTTAATTTCCATGGGTGAAATAATAAAAAAACCCTACACCTTTCTGTGGAATACAGGAAAAGATATTGTCCAGTGGGGCTGAATTCTAGACAGCTGAAACTCAGCTGGTGTAAAACGACATAGTGCCATTGAAGTCAAGGGAGCTACGCTGATTGGTACCAGCTGAGCATTTTGTCCTAGCTCTATCAAAGGATCATGGATGAAGGTCAATAATATAACTGAGTGCTCACATCTGTCTTTATGTCAGCTCCCCTAGGGCATGGTTTCCACACTTCTAAGAGAATATTAGTGATCTTTTTGGGGATATGGCTGTCTTTATATTCACGACTGACAGTCACACATCATTTAGGATTATATTCAAATACCTTCCTCGTCAGTGCTGCCAACTTCACACCAGCGCTAAGCTCTGTGTTTGCCCTCTTTGCACTTTTAAAAACAATACAGCATCACACGGGATTCAAATATATTGTTAACCCTTTTTGACCAGAGCAGTTAGGCCAAACTTGGGGCCCAGCGGGTTGTTTTGGTTAAGATGAGAAATTGATGATGGAGTCAAATATCTTTGATGCAATCTTGTTCCTTTACAAAGAAGGTACCAAGTCCTGTTTCCCTGAACACAGAAGGAATCAAACAACAGGAAGCAGTTTCTTTGCGCAGTTCCAACCCTCTTTCAGCCAGCACTCAGCCCGAAAAAGCTGTCTCTACACTTTTCTCCGGGCCATGTTCTCAGTGCTTGTTCAGGTTGCATAAGGACAGGCTTTCTGCCCCTTCTTTGTATCTGTGGTGTTTTCTCGGGAACTACTCGCCGGATTGGGCAAAATCCCTCTTAGTAGCTGTTCTCCAATTGCTCTACCTGTAAAGGATTAAAAAGTCTCACTGCTATATAGTAAAAGGAAGTGAGTCGGCACCTGGCCAAAAGAGCCAATGAGAATGCTAGAACTTTTTAAAATTGAAACAAGACTCCCCTTTCGTCTGTTGGTTGTTGTTCTCGGGGAGAGGCAGATACAGAGCAGTTATGCTGTGAGAGGCTTGGGCCAGGTATGAAAAATCCTCAGTATCATACCTAGAAACTACTCATCTAAAATCCCAGATATGTAAGTAGATCAGGAAATGTCTAGGAAGACGTGATTAGGGTTATCCTTTTTATTACTTTATGGCTTGTGTATTCCTCTGTGCTAACCCCAGTGCTTTTAACCTTTAAGCTAGTGTAACCTTTAAGCTAGACCTCAAGAGAGCTAGTCTTGATGCTTAATCCTTGTAGTTGTTTTTTTTTAAATCTAGCAAAAACCTAAATTCTCAGATGTATTTTCTTCTTTTTTTTAATTAATAACATTTACCTTTTTTAAGAACAGAATTGGATTTTTGTATCTTAAGAGGTTTGTGCACATGTTGTTTAACTAGCTGGTGGCAACAGCTGATTTCCCTTTTCATTTTCTTTCTCAGCTCTTCCCCGGAGGGGTGTGTGTGAAAGGGCTTGAGAGTATCCCACAAGATGGAATTCCCAACTGCACCTTCCTGGGTTCTCAAAGGGGTTTTGCACTTGGGTGGTGGCAGCATCTATCAATCCAAGGTCAGAGAGAAGCTGTAACCTTGGGAGTTTAATACCAACCTGGAATGGCCAATATTAATTTTTAGAGTCCTTGCGGGTCCCACCTTCTGCACTCGAAGTGCCAGAGTTGGGGAAACAGCCTTGACAGGCTACTAACCAGAGATGGGCCAAAATAAAACAATAATGAAAATCACCAAACATTGGGAAATGCTTGAATCCACAGCCAGACATATCAGCTGCCCTAATCTCTGTAGAAGACCTGTGAAAAGGGGTGGGGGCACTTTCAGGTTCCCAGTAAACAAGGGGTTAACTCTATCTCAGATTCCCCTTCCCTTTGCTTAGGTATTCAGAGGACGATGATGAGGCTCACTGTTTGGCAGGACAGGTGGCCTAGTGGTTATGTCAAAAAACAAGCGGGCAGGAGACCTTGGTGTAAACCTTGGATCTGCCATAGGCCTGCTGTGTAGCATTGGGCAAATGGCTTGACCACTCTGTGACTCAGTTTCCTGGCCTGAGGAGGGTATAGTGAGGATAAATTCATCAATGGGGCCTGGAGTCAGTTGGAACCTCAGTGCTAGTGCAACAGAAATAAATACTACTAATAATAAATGCAAACGTTTTGCTGAGCCATGGGTGTAGTGTTTGGGTCTGTGAGCTCTGGCTCAGCCCAGACAACCCACCATGTGACCAACTGCCTCACGTTAGATACAAAGCCATGAATCACAGGCACAGGCAATGACCTGAACCTGTCCCTTTCCCAGGGTTCAGCTGCCAAGCTCCATTATGATGCAGCAGTGACATGGAACAGATTGTCCATTTCGAGATGCTGACAGGTGCTGAGGAGTTAGTTACCAGGGGCTGCAGTATCTAACCCCAGAACACCTCTAGCTGAGCACTTCCTGCTGAGCAGCAGGATTGAGAGGAAGTATAGAGAAGACGGATTTTCTGTGTGGCTCTCCACAGCGGCCATGGCGGGGCTAGCTCAGTGCTGAACATGGTCCTGCCCTTGAGGGTCCAGAGGGAATACAGCAGCAAGACAAGGCAAAAAGGACAGGAGTGAGTGAAGGGAGGCTGCTGATAAATGGGTTAGCCTTTGCCACTGCCTCCCATCCACTTCATCTCTCCCCTATCAACCACACTCACTTCTTGTTCTCCAGTCCATCCTCCTTTCCCTCCTTCCATCAACCCCCCCCCCCGTTATTTTCCCCTTTTCCTTTCACTCCTAATCTCTTCCTCTCCCTCATCCACTTACGCCATGATTCTCCCCTTCCGGCGGTGTCCCCCATTCCTTTCTTCCATCCCTTTTCTCTCCCTCATCCAGCTTCCTTTATTCTCTCCCTTCCTCATGGGAGGCCCACCATCGCAGCTGACACCAAGGACTGAACTGGGAATCTCCAATGCACACAAGTTAAAAGCACCAAGTGCTACAGCTTGAATTAAAGAGCTGGGCTCCCTAGTTGTGGCTGTACCAGACTCACCACCTGTTGGACCGGGCACCAAGCTGGACCTTGGACACACCCTGGTCAATGGGTTAGACTCTCTCAGTCCTTTTCTTCCCCCTCTCAATCCACAGCCTCTGTTTTCTCCTCCACTTCCTCCACCTCTCTTTCACCTAACACTTTGTTGTCCTCCCACACCCTCACTCCCGCACCCTCTGTTGCTCTCCCCAGTTGCTCATCTTTTCTACCTCCCTCATTAATATTATTATTACCATAATGCCTAGCGCCCAGTCATGGACCAGGTGCTTGGCACTGTACCAACAGAACAAAAAGATGGGTCTATGATAGGGTCTTCACCCCACACAAGGCAGGTTAAATTAGGATAATTATTCTTATAGGCTACACCAGTGGGAGAGCCAGCTATTGAAAGGCTGATTTATGATGGAGCCAGGCTGAGAAGGAATGGGTAGGGCTGGTATAAAGCCAGGAAGTTGGCAACAGAAAAGGATTGAAGGGGAACTAATCTGCAGTCACCCCCTGGGAGAAGGGAGGTGTGTTTAAAGCTATAGAATTAAGTAGTCTGTGAGTACTCCCTAGGTGGAGGGAGTTTGGGCTGGTAAACCCAGAGTGGGGGGAGCCAGAAGGTGTAAGATAGGGGGACCAGATGGGATGAAGAAAATATTGGGACATATGTGGGGGAGTCCTGCCAACACAAAGAGGAAAAAAAAACGGAGTCCCGTCGGCAGAGAGATAGAAAGAGAGGGGAAAAAAAGAAAAAAACCAGAGTCCCAGCGTCCCGCCGGCAGAGGGGGAAAAACAGAAAATAAAAAAGGTGGAGTCCCGCCGGTGGAACAAAACAAAAAAAACAGGAGTGCGAAATATTGGGACAAATTGTGTCCCGACCAAACATCAATCGGGACGCGGGATAAACACCTAAAAATCGGGACAGTCCTGATTTTATCGGGACATCTGGTAACTCTAGTGTAAGAAGGAGTCCAGGGAAAGAAAAACCAGGTCTGAAAGAAGGCAAACCACAGTTGCTAGACATAGGGTCCCTGGACTGGAACCTGGCATAGATGGCACACCAGGGTTCCCTACCAGCCACTGGAGAAAGAGGAGCAGATTGGGCAGTGGAGCAAAAGACTGCCTGGATTTTGATACCCTGGGAGGGGAGGATTATAGTGACCTGGCCAGAGGGCCAAGCCATAAAGAGAGAGCAGGCAGCTTCAAATCCATCATAGATGTTACCCTTAGAAACTCCACGTGAACTTCTCTGCAGCTACAAAAGGCATAGAAAGCAAAGCTGAATGGATCTGCAGCATGGATTGTTTGGAAAGGACTGGCAGTGAGGAAGACCCTGTTTGTCCAATCTGCCTGACTCAGTAGTTTGGCTGGCAACTAATCCTGTTACCTTCTCAGATCTGCCAGATGAGTACAGACAAAGGCAGGACAGCCTCAAAGACAGGTGATGTATCCGAGATGAACTTTCCTGGATAAATAGGTAATGCACAGGCACACCAAGGGGACCAAGACGAACCAGGTGAACAAGACAACCTCTCTCAACAAGCAGCCAAGCCAGCTAAGGAGACAGCGTTGGGGCCACAGGTGTCTGTACTTTGTGAGCTTCTCACTACTTTCTAACAACTGTGTTCCGCATGGCACGGCCTTTCCATGCTGCCAGAAGCAGCTATTTTTTTCTCATGTGCCCACTGATGCTCTCTCCTTCTGGGTCCCTGGTTAATTACCTTTTGTGCGCAGCAAAATAACTCGTGTGATTTATCTGTTTATTATCCTTTCTCTAGAAGAGCTTCTTCCACAGCTGTAGCTTTCTTTTTCAGCTTCCAAGGCTTGTCTCTCGTTCCAAGGCTGTAATTCATGTCCCCTTGTATTCGTACTGCGTGATGAATACAGATGAACTGTATCAATCCTTCCTGGTAAGTACAGTATGAATGGGGCATTTAGTCCGCCAGGAAGGCCCACCACCTTTGGTGTAAGCGGAATTGTCCAAGAGCACTCTGCAGCAATCCATTCTCCAGGCAACAGAGGCCTGGCCCATTCTGCTGAGGCCCTGTACCTGACCAAAGCAATGGCAATTTGCCAGCCAAGAACAAATGAAAGCAAGTGCTCCAAACCACTGCCACTGCTATCATCCAAGCCCCCACACCAGCGAGATGCTGAAATAAGGTCATAGAGCTGAGTGCCTTCAGCATCCTGGAGACACCACAAGCCACATCTCCTCACGTTCTCCCCCAGCTGCCCCACAGGCAAGTCTTGCAAAATTTTATTGATTTTGGAAAAAATTTCCCATGAAAGGAAGAATTTGAAATGAGAAAATCTCTGACTTTGGTTTGGTGGGAAGCTTTGAAAATCTCTCTTTTGTTCCTATTCAGAATGAAAACAAATTTGGAAATGTCAAAGACCTGCTCTAACTGCAGCCTCCAGTTTATCCTGCACTGTACTGTGGGTGGTTTCCCTGCGGATTTCTCTTGGGTATGGCGCTCTTTGTAATTATTAGCTCAGTTTCCTGCCATGAGGCAGAGAGGCAGAATACATCTAATTAACAGCTTGTTAAGTTGTTAATATTCATCACAGAGGCCAGCATTATAGTAAGTTGCTTTTCACAGCGATTCCCTGTTTAACGCTCGCTTTCATGCCTCTTTTTCTCATGGCTCAATGAACAGTGGTTGGGCCCCCTCAGCAGGAGGCATCTCTCCAATGCACAGTGCGCTGATCGTCTGGCCTCTCCTGGCCATGCTGCTTTTATGCAGGCTAGTGCTGCTCACCTGTTTCCATGTGCGAGATGTCAGCATTGATTTGAACATCATTCTCAGTGAATTGCACTGATCCTGCAATTCAAACAGACTGGTGGGAACCAGCTCAGGACGTCCAGCACTGCACAAGAAGAACCCAGCACCTAGTGAGATTGGACCCATGATGCATATGAAATACACTTTGCCTAGGGTGTGTGACCATGTCTTCCTCTAGTGGCTAGTCCCAGTAGCTGCAACCAAAAACACCAGCCCCAGCCACATGAGTCTTGGGTTGGGTCTGCACTCACACATGCTGGTGTCTGTGTATGAGGCTGTGGCTCACGTTTGTTCCCATACTGTGCAGCATCTCCTCAGAGTACCTTGGCATTCACACCAGATCATCCACTGTGAAACTCCCAATTGCTGCAAAGCCCTTTAGGAGCATGAGGTAGCGGGGAGATGCCGGGGTGTCCCCAGGCAAAGTCATTTTTTCCAGCTGGTTTAACACGTCAGATGTCTCTTTCTTGAAGAAAAGGAGCTGCGTGAGTTGCAGCTTGGTGCACATGTACGCAAGTGGCCTTGTGCCATGGGCAAAGCCCAGCTGTTCTCGTGCCTTGTTATTCCAACTCAGAGCCACCAAAAATCTCCACATGAACTAGGGAGCGAATAAGATTTAGCAGCCAAATTCTGGCTGTTGGCTTTGGCCAAATAATTGCCCCAATGCATGCCTGGAGGAGGCCAAATGGCCAAGGGCTACCCCCCATGATTTGGAGTTCAGCCCAATACCACAGTGAGGTGCTAGGAACTGTGCTAGCAACTGGCCTTGTATTTCGGATCCAGAGAGGGCAGCAGGAGCCACACTGTGCCCAGGGGAGAGAAAAGGTGGCAGAAACCAATCCTGACCCTGGGGAGGGAGCCAAGGTAGCCCAGTAGTGTAACCAGAGAGCAAGTGTGAAATATCGGGACGGGAGTGGGAGGTAATAGGTGCCTATATAACAAAAAGCCCCAAATATCAGGACTGTCCCTATAAAATCAGAACATCTGGTCATCCTAGAGCCCAGCACACTCAGGGCTAGTTGCAGAGGCTCGGTGCCAAAGGACAGGAAGGGACAGGGAAGCGTTAGGTTCATGCAGAAGCTTACCTTGCTGCTCCCGCAGCACTGTACCTGCCTTAGGCCACGTCCAGACTAGGGTATTAAAATCGATTTTAGATACGCAACTTCAGCTACGTGAATAACATAGCTGAAGTCGAATTTCTAAAATCGAGGTACTCACCCGTCTGGACGGCGCTGCATCGATGTCCGTGGCTCTCCGTGTCGATTCCGGAACGGGTTAATGGAGTTCCGGAATCGATGTAAGCGCGCTCGGGGATCGATACATCGCGTCCAGACTAGACGCGATATATCGATCCCTGAGCAATCGATTTTAACCCGCCGATGCCGCGTGTTAGTCTGGACGTGGGCTTAGAAAGGGACTGTGCCTCCCTGATGTGGAGCACTGGCACTGCACGAGCAATGTCCACTCAGCCCTATCCGTGACTGTGCATGGCAGCATGCTGGGGTGTGCAGGAGACGTGCCTCCTGCTCTTCTGTTTTGTCTGATTGTAACGCATGGCCCTGAATTTCCCCTCCCTGGATGGACTGATAGGATCTGTTATGCATTCCTCTCTCTGGGCAGAAGGGAAGGCTCAGTGCCCTCTCATCCTTCTCATTTCTGATGCCATATGCTGTCACCCACCTGACTCAGACTTGCATGCAGAGCAGTCCACTGGTGAACGGCCCAATGAATGAGGGAGGGAGAGTCTCAGAGAAGTGGGTTGCTCATGCTAAGGTGCACACTGCTAATTCACCAGGCCCAACAGGCTGCAGAGAGACCTGGAAATCCATCTGTTCCTCATCACTCCACCTTCTCCCCACTCCTCTCTTCCAGCTCAAACCCCTTCTATCCCCTCATTGCCCCACCCCTTTGAGTGCCACCTTACCTCACCCTCCTTTCCAAGGGCCCAATGCTGCCTGCTTCCTTTTACAGCATCTGACCTGCCTCATTTGCTTGCCCAGCTCCACCGCAGCCTGATGAGTCCTGGCTTTGCCCTGCTGGTTTCTGGACTCTGGGAGCAGTGAGGAGGAGCAGGGTGTGCTGGTAGTGCTTGCTCAATTGGTGGGGATTCCAGGCAGAGGGAAGCGGGACCAATCAGGACTCATCTTAGAGAAGAGTCCCATCTGCTGCCAGCAGCATCCACCAGCATCTTTTGGTCTCAGATCCCTAAGGGATTAAATGTGTTTCTACTCTGAAAAGTTACTTAAATTGGCCTCCTGGGGGTTCCCTGTTTATTGATCTGGAGTCATGAGATAAATGTGCTCCATTTACAAGCGAAGTTGCTTTTCTAACTTTCAAATGTTATTTGCAAACTCCAGCCTTGTCTAGCTTAAAAAAACAGCACCAGTGTTATTAAAATCCATCTAGTGATGATGGTGAAAACCGCTAACAGAAATGTAGAAAACCGCTAATGTCTGGGAGCCAACAGGCCAATCTGGGCTGCCCAGCTGCCTACAAACTATGCCCCAAGTGAGGCCCATGCAATGTTAATGAGGTGTCACTGCCACAGGTGTTAATGAAGACAGGATTTGGCCTTGCCTTTGGAATGTAGCAGTTATCTGGATGATGCATGAGGCAGAAGAATATCCAGCTCATTTTCCCACAGTGATGGCTCTTACAACAATACCCACTGAACTTTCCAACTGTAGATCCCCAAGTGTTACAAGGATAAGTATCTTCATTATGACAGAAGGGGAAAACAAGGCAAAGAGCAGGTAAGATCAACATTTTCCACTTGTTTGGGGTACCTAAGGTGTTCTGATCCTAAGGTGATGGGGCCAGGTAAACACCTGGAGAGAGAACTTGACGCACTTCAGTCAGGGTTAGAGCTGAGAGGTGCCCAAACTTAGCGGGCACTTTGGAGCTTAAGTATTTGCCCAAGATCACAGATCAAGTCAATGGCTGGACCAGGAATAGAATGCAGGTCTCCTGACTCCCAGGTCAGTGCATTCGCCACTGGCCTACGCTGCCTTCTGGGTGGCTCTACGTTGCTACAGAAGTGAAAACCATTAAAACCTTATTAATGTGTGTGTCATCGTCAGCAGCTGTGCCTGAGACACACACCCAGGGAGCAGATCTGCCAAGTGAGAAGAGGCTATTTGTTTATTGTCACTTTGCAGAGTAGAAACACGCTTTGTAGAGCAGTGAGCTTGCAAGTCTCCTCTGAGTTTAAATCCCAGCCTAAAGAAAATGGGAAGACCAGAGGCCTAATTCTCCAGTGCCTGCACCATGTATAGACATCTGTGCCAGTGCAAAGTGGACCTATGCCACTGCCGTTCCAAGCTGGTGGGATCCCACACCCCACTGGGCACTGGTGTGATTGCACAAGGTGCAGGGCAACAGAGGACTAGGCCTATCATGACTGCCCTAAGGCAAAGGAAAGGCTTAATCCAGCATAGGCTAGACTGTCACCTCACCCACTTCAGCCCCTCAGGTCCTGACTGGGCTCCTACTGAAATCAGTGAAAGAATTGCCTTGGGCTCCAATGGGAGCAGGATCAACCCCCCAGGGAAGGGAATAAGGAAGCCTGAAGTTAGACAACAGCTTTAACTGCAGATCCTCAATCTGCTAATATACTCCTGGCGGTTATAACAAAACCAGACACTCAAAGCCACATGCTCTGCTAATTCCAAATTGCTCATGCTCACTCTTCTTGTAGCGTTGCACATAGAGGTGCCCTGTACAAGTACTGTGAAAGATAGTCACCACCAGAAAGAGCTTACAATTTAAGCAGACACACAAAATACCTTGCCCCACAGTCAGCCAGTGGCTGAACCAGGACTAGAAACAAGGTCTCCCAATGCCCACTCTACCCATTCAACCATATTGACTCTCCTCTTAGTGCAGCATCCAACACTCTTCTTGTTGCTAAAGCATCAAACCAAAGCCCACTGAAGCAAATGGAAAGACTCCCATTGACTACTCTGGGCTCTGGATCCAGGACCGGTGCTAGGGGTTTTAGCACCCTAGGCGCACGGCAATTTCGCCGCCCCGCGCGCTGGTCCCGCGGCTCCGGTGGAGCTGCCACAGTCGTGCCTGTGGGCGGTCCACCGGAGCCGCGCGAGCAGCCGACCATCCGCAGGCACGACTGCGGCAGCTCCACCGGAGCCGCCTGCCGCCCCCTCCAGCAAAATGCCGCCCACCAATAATCCTGGTGCCCTAGGCGATTGCCTAGGCCGCCTAAATGGAAGCGCCGGCCCTGTCTGGATCAGACCTGTGCTTCTAGCCGTATAGAACTTTCTTCCAACAAAAGAGCAGAAGAAATTCTGTTGACGCACATCTGGGATGCTGCTCACCTCCCCATGCTGGCTCGTGTTTGCCTTTTTTTAAGACAGAAAAAACAGTATCTTACGAGATGAGGGCAGAAAGACCAATTTTCCATTCTAAATTGTCAATAAATACAAGTTCCACTGACTCCCAAGTTGACCTGGTAATTGTAATTCTAAAGTAAATGTAAATGTATTGGCTGCTGGTAAAGGTCATTTCACAGAAAATTGTTATGTTTGCCTCTCGCTCAGATGCATGAATACTAGCCATGTATAAATCACAGGATACTTAGCTGATACAGCCATTTCACACCTTCATTCCCAAATCTTCATGCAAACCCATTTGTAAGTGAATGTACACAAGGAGAACTCAGTCTTAATGGATTTATTTGTATTGCGTAGGTCTAAATCTTGAGAGGTATGGAGCATCTGAAATCAAGACACAAGCACTCAGCACCTTTCAGTATTCAGCCTTTTGGGAGTGTGGCATGAAGCTCTTACGGGAGCACACAGGAAGTTCTGTTCTTCCAGGTTTCCATTGCATGGGCTATACATGGAACTCCTGCTTAAATAGTGTGGCTCTCTGTCTCACTTGAGTGGTTGGACAATGAGACGTGAAATCTTTTTTAAGGGACGTCTCAAGGGACTGCCAATAATCAGTTACTTAATGGATGTAAGTCTTCTAGTAAAGATGCAGCAGAATCTGTCTTTGGGGATACTCCAGGGCTGTCCCAGAAGACAGAAGGTTGGCCTCTCGTGCTTAGGATTCACTGTCTATGGGTTTCCATGCTTATTTGTTCACTGACTTGTTTCAGGTTTGGCAGCCTGAGCTCAGACGGATAATACCCAGTATCAATGGACCTTTTGCAATGCGAGGGCAAAGATAATGTTCAGCTCCATCTGGGGCCTGAGTCAAATCTCATGATGCCAGGGGGTTTCCTTCCCCTGAGTGCAATGGGCATTAGAAGGAAAAATGCTGGGTGTGCTGCATTGTTCAGCAGTAACGTAATGTGATGACGAGATGCAGGAGATGACCGGGTGGGTGGGCCCCTAGTTTAGAGCTAAGTGAATAATTCACAGAGTACTCAAGGAATTTACCTTCTTTCTCCTGAGAAGACAGTGATTTCCTCAGTGTTTGAAATTACTCAACATGCTGCTCTCCCCCCGACTACAGGTGTATCTGCTCTCAAGTACTTGCTACTCGGTAGTCAACATTAGTTGTGGTTGGTCACATACGTCACATGGTCTGTTTTATGTTACCTGATTGGATAAGCATAATTTCTACAACAAGGAGTGAGGCTTGATGAGACCATTGGGGCTTTGAGTAGTTCACAGAGTAAGAACAGATAAACAGGATTAGGGATTTGTGTAAAATGTTAAACCTTTTCCTTTGTGGGCTGCCAAGCATTTGCCAGAGGCCTCCTTCTGATAAAAACTGAGCTGCTGTCAGATTAATTGTCTGGATGCAGAGTTTAATTTTGTCTTGTCTCATTCATACAATTAATTCCACATGCGCACATGCAAAGGGTCTGGTCAGATCCTCAACTGACTCTTTAACTGCCTCAATGCCAGGACTCCAGCTAGGGGCTTGGTTGGGGAACTGGTGCTGCTCAATCCCATGCAAGTGCCCCCCCATCCCATGCAAAATATACCATTTCTGGTGCACTCAAGCATAAGAGCTCCAGCTCCATCCAAGTTGTTGCTGGGTGGGAAGGAGGGTTCTGCTGCAGTGGGGACCGCTTGGGAGAGATGCCCCCAGACAGCACTTAATTTGTAATGAAAGAGATGCCGGAGCTCAAGCAATTTTTTTACATTCATAACCAATGCAGCAAACCCAAAAGTGTTGGAGCTATGAACTGCCAAGCCTATAGGTGCTGAGGCTATGAACTGCCAAGACCAGAGGTGCTGGGGCTCAGCCCTGGTAAGCCCTGGCACAAATTAAGCATTGGTTGCCCCTGTCTGGTTCTAAGGCTGCAGAGGAGAAGGCCATGCTGGCTTGTTTGCTGCACGTCTGCAGGAGGTTCTCAAAATTCCAGCACCTCAATTTATCGCTTGCATTGCTCCTACTTAACATCAGCCTCTGCCCAAAGCTGACACCACCACTGTCCCTGTAGTGGAGTGGGTTCATAGTGGGTGCGCCCCCTCCTGACTGGGTATGGTTCCCAGGTCCTTCTGTCGTTTGTTTACCCCATCTTCTCCCCCAGTTGATAGTCTTTGGGGGAACCTCTCTGCAGGCTGCTGCCCACAGGCCGGAGCTTGCCCTTGCTCCTCCCCTTCCTTACCGCTGGCTGGAATAAGGACCAGTCTCTCAGGTAGCCCCTAGTCCCGTAAGGGCTCAGTTCCACAGAGTCCTTTGCCCCTTCCCAGGGTTTACCTTCCTGTGGTGCATTGGTTACTGTCAGTCAGGATAGCTTCAGGAGCGGTGTGTCTCACAGTTATCTCCTCCGTGGCAGAAGTTTTTAAGTTTCTCCCCCTCCAGGCTGAGCAAGCCTTGCAGGGGTGCATCGGCGTGCAGCACGCCCAGAGGAGCTTGTTAGCCCCACTCAGACCCAGGTGAGAGAGCATACCTTCACAGCATGGTCAGTGACCTCTTCTCATCAGGCAGCCCCTGTGGTGGTCTGCCTTTTCCGGTGAATCAGCACCTCAGTCAGGTCACTCACAGTCCTTCCCAGTCTGGGTAACAGCGTCCAGCAAACAAAAGTCCATCGGCCACACACTGAGGCCAGACTCACTAGTCCTTCCACCACTGCTCTCTGGGGTCACCGCACCACCTTCCTTGGGGGGCCTGTAGGGGGAGCCAGGCCTGTCCTCTCCTCTGGGCTCCAGCTCCAAGATCCTGTAGTGGGCAGGTACGGTCTGTCTGTTCACACTCCTCCTGCTTCCTCCTTGGGCTAGTTCCTACCTCAGCCTGGCAGCAGGCCTTTTCCACAGCCCCTTCCCAGGCTCCATGACCTCTCAATTCTCCCAGCCCTCCCTCCCCCACCTCTCAAGATTCACCCTTTTTTTCAGGACGGGTTCCCAGGGCTCCTTCTGGAGTCCCCCAACAAATCCCAAACAAAATGAGCAACTTAAACCACTTCAGCTCTCCTCAGGCTCACATTCTCATTCCTCTTAAGGTTTCTCTGTTCTCCAGTCCTCAGTTAAATACCAGCTCCCAGAGCTGTGTCCCCTGGACAAGGTCCACCACTAGAGCTAACTCCCTCCCTGTGGCTTTCCCAAACTCTCCTTCTACCTGACTCCTATCAGCCCTTCTGTGAGAAAAGAAATTCCCAACCTCCTTAGTCTTTCTTTCTTTCTTTCTTTCTTTCTTTCTTTCTTTCTTTCTTTCTTTCTTTCTTTCTTTCTTTCTTTCTTTCTTTCTTTCTTGTGTTTTATGGCAAAGCAGGCTCACTTGCTGAGCCTTTGGGGCACTGTAATAATCATGTATAGAGTCACAGGGGTTTGTTGGAACACTGAAAGTAACAAGTCTAGCACACACAGGCAGGACTTGGCTTTTCAATACCTCCCCCCAGCCTGATCAGCTACTACAAGATCAACATAATAACATACAAGACAGCAGCTCAACACTATGATAAAGATACGGCCCCATCTGTCAGGGCAGGTGCTGTCTACGCTGATCACTATAGTACATTCAGGTCACAATTTCAAGTTTTCTACACAACCCCAAGAGACAGAAATGTACTTTTGTCAAAAAAATGCAAGCTGGGATTCTCAGCTAATTACCTGCCTCCAAGAGCTAGGGCATTAAGGCAAATCTAATGAGACTTGGTGATAAAATCATCAGAGCTGGCACTGCAGTTGGCTTCTATGATCTGAGGATGGAACCTCTCTGCAGGTTTCAGTGCTCTTCTGGGCCTTGGCATTTGATGCTGATGTGCCCACCACGGCGTTTTGACATCACGATGCAATCTGTGTCCATCACAACTAAACTGGCAAACATGGGTTCCGTTAATGTGACTCAAAAGCAGCTTGTTCAGTCCCGTTCCCATCTAAACTATTCACCCAGCCCTCACATGATTTCCCGAAAGTATAACATTGACCAGCAGAGCTGGGACACAGTTCGCACAGGTCAAAACACATCTCTGGCATTGTTGCATGGACTGCAGAAGGATGACAACAGGTCTGAACTGGCCCATGCTTCTTTCTAAAAGGCTTATTTACTCTGTGCCACATCTATTTACACAAAGGCATTTTTTGCTTGTTTGGGTTTGTTACTTGTACAATATTGAATTATAAATTGAGACACAGTCTCCATGAAAGATTGCTCTTTGAGTATAGGCAGCATTCTCGGCTATGACAGACACAACAAATGCGCACTATAAATAACTAAATATGCTCTGCAACCTAAGATGTGCAAATCAAGCAAGGAGAAAAATAATCATAATTTTTTCCCTTTAATAAATGAATCAAGAAGCTGAGTGATGATTTGGTTTAGCTTTATCTCTCGGCTTCTTGGCGAAATACTCATGCAGCTGATAATAAAATGACCTACTCTTCCCTTCATTTTTCATGACAACACACAAATTAAGAATTATGTCCTTTCAAATTAAACTTATCATTTTGCAGAATTAGAGAGACTCAAAACGGGGCATGTGTTGTGTGGGGAGGGCAGTGGGGAACATGAGTTTTCCAAAGCAGGCTTTTGAATGCTTCTGACAAGGTTAGGTCCTCTTGCTTTACATATTCCCCATCAAGAGTAGGAGGCTAAAAGTCAGAGATTGTGCCAAACTAGTGCATCCACACCAGCAAAACAGCTTTGTCCTCTAAGATTATCTGACTCATGAGACTTTACCTTCAGGTGAATTTACTGGAGGGCTTTGAGGCGACTTGATGCCATTTAGCTAATTATTTAAACAATGCTTTGAGTTTAAACATTGACCCAAAAGCTTGCTTTCTTTGTCAGGATCCTATTATACCATAAACAAATGCAATTTTGGAAATGAATGCCCCAGGAGATCCTCTCTCTTGATACAGAATTGCTATTCCTCAAAAATCCAACGCTTTGCAAACATTTAATGTATTGTAATTCCCTCTGGCAGGATGAAAGTGCAATAATGTGTACTTTAATTGAGTTTTTGAATGGAAAGGTTAAATACACCATGCAATTTTGGGGAAAGTTTAAATAAATATTCATTTTAAGGTATGGGGCGGGCCAATACTGGAGTTTTGCTAGCACAGAGCAAGGCTGGAGCTGATATCCAGGGAAAGCATAATTATTTGTTAAAATGACTGTCACATACTCGACCGTGGTTTGTCTTGGAGGAGTTAAATGGTTGGGTCACAACAAGGTCATTTAATAACGTTCCATAACTTCCTGAGTATGCCAAAGGCATAAATAAAGACAGAGCATGGCTCAGGAAATGTACATATGGCAGGTTGGTGTCAGGTGTATGGTGACCCTGGTGGTATCATTCTCATAGAGGAGATGCAAGCTGGGATGAGAGCTAAAGTTAGAAACCATTGGAAGGACCTGAATAGTCCTTTTAAAGTGCACTACTAAAAAAGTGTAACCATCTTTACAAAATCTGTTACAAAACCAAAATAATAGATTTCTGTAAGCAATGACTCTGCTAAGGGCCTCTAACATTCATCACTGCTCTAGTGCTTTCCATCCGCAGACTCCCAAAGCACTTTACAAAGGCAGGGGATTCTCCCTGTTTTACAGCTGGGAAACTGAGGCACGGTGTGATGGGGGCCAGATTCTCAAAAGAACTCAGCAGTAACAATGGGGAGAGATTTTTCCAAAGAGCTCACTTGTGTGTGCCAAGTCCTGGAAGAGCTGGCTCTGCAATACTTTCCCAAGGTTATAAAGTCAAAGTTTGCTGGGTCTCATTTTTGATCTCCAGTTCTGCACATTGCTAACCCACTGCGCATCTTTTCCATCTCTGCTCCAGAGATTGCTTTATTCAAAACAATAGACTGGAATCTCAGCTAGTAAAGACTGGCAGAGGTCCATTGAAGTCAATGAATCTATGCCCTTGTACACCTGCTGAGAATCTGGCCCATTGCCTGCACTGATCACACATCTAGACTCTGTCAGCTGTGGACCTGAGCCCTGCAATATGACAAGAGGCCGAGAAAAACTTAGATTTCTTTCTTCTGAATCATAACTCCACTGTACTCCAATTTCTCAGCTAGCTGCTCATCACAGATTATTCCTTCAAATTACTGATTCCTAAAAACCAGCGAAAGGATTTGAGGCTTTGAGGGAAATTGGGTTTTGCCATCTAAGCCTTCATAGAGTAATGAGAGACAGTGATGCCTTCCAAGAGAAATGCTCCATCAGTGCAAACCACCATTGCATGATAATAAAACTCTCTGCATTGAATCCAGGAACAGCTGCAACCCCCAACCCATTAAAAAGCCTACTATACACTAGTGCTTCTCAACCTTTTCCATGCCACCACTTCATGCTACAGCACAGAGTTTTAGGACTCCTCTTTCCACCTAGATATAAAGAAAAGGGGGGGAGTGATTTCACCCTTGAAACTTGTTTGTGGCCCCCTCTTCCCCTCACACACACACCATGCTCTATACCCTTGATCCCAAATGCCTATGATTCTTTTAGGATCTTCCCCATCATTAGCTTGCTTGCATTGTACGGCCTGTATCCTGCAAACACTTAAGCACATGCATAAGTGAGTAAAGTTAACACGAGTCTCAAGGTCTGTCTACACTGCAGTCAGAGGTGGGACTGCAGCATGTGTAGACATACCCGAGCTAGCTTTGACCTAGCTAGCTCTAATAACAATAGCAGTGGATTTCTGGCAGCATGGGCTAGCTACTCAATTGCATACCCAGAGTCCAGGGAGGTCTTGTACAGTTTGTGCTGCTGCAGCTTCACTACTGTTGTTATTGGAGCTAGCTAGATCAAAGCTAGCTCGGGTATGTCTACAGGTGCTGCAGTCTCATTCTGAGTGTTTGCAGGATTGGGGTCTATGATCTCTTTCTTCCATGATGTGCTCTCCTTAGCACCTTCTATTTTGCCATATTTTCCAGTCTGAAGACTTGCAAGTTGGACTCATGGATGGACTGTGAAACCTTCTCCTTATATGTTGTTAGTTGGCCTCCTCAACCCCTCAGACTCCAAGCTTTTTCTCTTTCCATTGTGGAGCTGATCATGATGGTTGGCAAGGTACACAAGTACATGCCTTTACCCCATTGACCTCAAAGGGACTAGTTACATGCTTAACATTATGGTATGTCTGCACTGGCAGAGTTACAATGCTGACAGTTACAGTGCTGCTCAGAGAGCGCTGAAGGGAAACTGCTGTTGTCAGCTGCCTGTGCAATAGCGTGTTCACACTTATGGCCCTTGCAGCGATATTTGGAGCGGTGCACTCTGGGCAGCTATCCCACAGAGCATCTCTTCCTCTTCTGCCGCTAAGAGTTGTGGGGAGGCGGAGGGGGTCGCAGGGCATCCTGGATCCTGTCCTAATGCCCCATAATGCATTGCTTTGCATCCCAGCAATCCCTGTGCTTCTGTCCACATTTGGCGCCATCTTTCAATGGTTTGTGTACTGCGCGCTCTGCCTCTTCGGTCTGCAGAAATGGATCCCAAACTGTTGACTAGCATGCTGCTCGCTCTGACTAACACATCACAAGTGGCATTAGAGTTATTCCTTAAACTACAAAGGCAAGAAGAGTGTGACATTGATCTCATAGTAGCTACAACACAAGATGGCTTGTGACATTCACGGAGGTGCTGACCACAGTGGAATGCCGCTTTTGGGCTTGGGAAACAAGCACTGAGTGGTGGGATCACATCGTCATGCACATCTGGAATGATGAGCAGTGGCTGCAGAACTTTCAGATGAGGAAAGTCACATTCATGGAACCATGTGATGTGCTTGCCCCCGCCCTGCGGTGCAAGGACACAAGAATGAGAGCTGGCCTGCCATTGGAGAAGTGCGTGGTGATTGCACTGTGGAAGCTGGCTACTCCAGACTGCTACCGATCAGTCCCTAACCAGTTCAGAGTGGGAAGGTTTACCGTTGGTCTTGTGTTGATGGAAACGTGTAGGGCCATTAATCACATCCTGCTCCGAAAGACTGTGACAGTGGGCAACGCAGATGACATTGTGAATGGATTTGCACAAATGGGCTTCCCTAACTGCAGAGGGGCGATAGATGGCACGCATATTCGAATTCTGCACCAGACCACCTAGCCACAGAGTACATTAATCAGAAGTGGTATTTCTCTATGGGTCTCCAGGTGCTTGTGGATCACTGTGGGCGTTTCACAGACATTAAAGCAGGCTGGTTTGGAAAGGTGCATGACACACACATCTTTCGGAACACTGGCCTGTTTAGGAAGCTGCAAGCAGGGACTTTCTTCCCAGACCAGAAGATCACCATAGGGGAAGTTGACATGCCCATTGTGATCCTGGGAGACCCTGCCTACCCCTTAATGCCGTGGCTTATGAAGCCATACGTGGGGCACTGTGACAGCAGCAAGGAGTGGTTCAACAACAGGCTGAGCAAGTGAAGAATGACTGTTGAGTGTGCATTTGGCCATTTAAAGGTCCACTAGTGCTGCCTACATGGGAAACTGGACTTGGCCAATGCTAATATTCCTATGCTTATAGCCACATGCTGTATGCTCCATTTGTGAAGGGAAGGGTGAAAGCTTCACTCAGGGCTGGACAACTGAGAATCAGTGGCTGGAGGCTGAATTTGAACAGCCAGAGACCAGGGCTATTAGAGGGGTGCAGTGCGGGGCCATAAAGATCAGGGATGCCTTGAGGCAGCAATTTGAAGTTGAAAGCCACTAATATTTGTTGCTGTGCTCGGGAGTGCAGTGCTTGTAATGCTAGGAGGTGATTGTGATTGGTGCAGATGATGCAATATGAAGGTTTAAGATCATTATCTGTTGCTTTGCAGGGCTGTGTTTGCTTTCAATTAATAGAATAAGGATTGCTTTCAAACCAACATAGTTATTTTATTAAACAACAATCAGAGGAGAGACAAAAAAAAGACACATCAGCACTGAAGGGGATGGGAGAAGGGATGGTCTAAGGAGAAGGTGGAGTCCCAGGATGGTTAAAGATTTGTATATGTCCAGGATCATATCCAACCTTCTCCTTTAGAGTACAATGCAGAGGGCACTGTACTTCAACAGAGCTAAACTGCAGAGGGACAGGTGTTGAGTGCAAGGGGTACTAGGAGTCCGTAGTGCTGGACTGTGATGGGGGAAGAGTGGAATGCCGCAGGTCCAGAATGGAGCCAGGAGGTTGATAAGAGTATATTGGCAGTGTCTGGGGAGTGCATGGGAAAGAGTTTTGTGACAGCGGCTACAGGGGAGGGCGGGCACAGAGCTGCTCAGTTTGCAGTGCTAGTACTGGAGCACGTCTGCCTGGCGTTCCATGATGTTTAAGAGCCGCTCCATAGCTTCATTCTGGTTTGCTGCATTCTCCTTTCAGTCCCTCTTCTCGCTGTCCTGACACTCTTTCAATTCCTGTTTTTTGGCCACGGAGTGTATCATGATCTCATGTAGAAAGTCTTCTTTAGTTCTTTGTGGACACCTTCTAATTCTGCATAGCCGTTCAGCCGCCGATAACAAAGAGGGAGGCTGGGCTCCCAAGGTCATCTCTGTGAAGCCAAAACACAACATTTTACAGAAGCAGTGTTGTTTGCAACACACAAAACACTGATTTAAAATACAGTCACTGTTCACATACCTGTCACTAACTACCTGACCCCAGGCAAGCACACATGAGCCACAAGACCCCCAAAATGGTGAGTAGCTGCAGGACCAGGATAAATCAGTGGTGCCAGACCCTACTGTGCACTGGGCACGTGGCTCTTGGAGAGAGCTAGCACTGTAGGGGGGGCCTAATAATCTTTCCTGTCCACAGACTGTGTTCATTATGGAAAATATCTCACTGCTGAGGCTGAGAAGGGAATTAAGGGAGGGTCTTCTCCAGGACTGCAGCTTCCACCCTGACCCTTATGTGGCTTGCCTCTGTGCAGCAATGATACCCCCCACCAGTGATGGCAGAGTGGCACGGGAAGGTTACCATTAATGGGGCAAGAAACAAAGCAGTTCCTGCGGCAGTGGATTGCCCAGTATCTCCATGAGCGTTTCCTGGAGATCTGAGGCAGATTCTGGCGAAGTGAGGGAGCCACTCAGACTAGGCATATGGCGGTACGCACATCATATAGACTTGTCTACTTTTTGCAACCCTCCTGCCCACAACAACTCATTTAAGCAATTCCCAAAATGAAATCCACTTACCAGGGGTCTCCTCTCCTGTTTGTGCTTTGCCAAGATCTGACAGCTGTGACTGGTTAGCCTTCTCCAGGGTACAAAAGAGCTCCTGGCTGCATGCATCTCTGACCTCCGAATCATCCTCGCCTCTGGGTCCCCCTCCCCCTTTCCCTCCACATTCTCATCCAAGATTTCCTCTTCCTGACTCAGTCCACTCTCAACTGGCATGCAAGCCACTGAAGTATCCACAGTGGCCTTCACAGTGGAGGTAGGGTCACCACTGAGTATCGTGTCCAACTCTTTGTAGTACTGGCAGCTCATGGGTGCAGCACCAGAGCAGCAATTTGCCTCCCGTGCCTTGTAGTAGGCATTCTGCATCTCCTTCACTTTGACCCTGCACTGCAGTGTGTCCCAGTCATGACCCCTTTCTGTCATGCATCGTGAAATCTGTCCGTAGATATCATATATAAACAGAGTTAGAATGAAATCTCCCCTGACATCTAGTTTTGAACTGTGGAAAAGGACTTCAGGAGCTGATCTCGGTTGCATGGAAACACCCATCCTGTGTAGGTGCTCAGCATGATGGGATTGCTTGCCCAAATGACCACTTGTGGCCAATGTTGGATCCTTAGTCTCCTTGTTATTGGGGCAGGAGTAATAAAGGGTGGTTATCCTTGGTGTCCTCGGTTCACACAACAAAAACTGTACCAGGCACACTCCAATGGAGGGACTCACCCACAACTGAACGGCACTCACTAGGCAGGGGACATGGGTTCCAAAGCCCAATGAGTTGAGAGAGGGTGGGCCTAGTTTAAGGGTCCTAGACACCATTTGACCCTTCCTCTCTTCAGGATATAATAAAAGAGCTAATTTAGACTCAATTGAGAGTTTCATTACACACTGCAGAGTGGAAATCACTGATACCTAGGTCTAAGTACTAGACCTACTTTGGGACAGTGTCTCTAGTGCAAGAGACTTCCCAATGTGCACCAGCAGTGAGGCTCCCCCACTAACAGCTGAAATCACTGAGAGCTGTGTTAAGTAGGGGGCCCTGAAGATATTTTGGGTGAATGGCCAGGCTGGTGGAGAGGCATGGCAAGCAGCCAGGCTAGTGGAGACGCATGGCAACTGGTCAGCAAGGTGTGGCAGAGGGGTGTGATGAATGGCCAGCAGGACAGCTAGTGGAGAGGTGCGACAAGCGGCCATCAGGGCAGCTAGTGGAGAGGGCCAGAGCAAAGCCCCGCAGAGAGGTACGGCAATTGGGGTGACACGCGAATGCCTGAGCAGTGGAGTGTGTAAGAGGCCTCCTTACCCCCAACCTTCCACATAGGTTGGGAGGTGAACTCTGTGGATGAACCTCTGAACTCTGGGTCTGCACTGGCCAAGGACAGCAACTGTGAGTGGGGCACAGAGAAGGGATGGGCACGTTAAAGGGACTTTTGGGTTGCTGGACTTAAGAACCTGAGGGGAAAAGGACAATGCCCCACTTACTTGAGGGTGGGTCTTTTGCTCATAGGTTATGTTTATGAACCCTAGTTGCAGTGTTTTCCCAAATTAATGCTGAGTTATTTCCCTCCTTTTATTAAATGTTTTTGCTACACTCAGACTCTGTGCTTGTGAGAGGGAAATATTGCCTCTTAGAGGCACCCAGGGGGTGGTGTGTAATTGTTTCAGGTCACTGGGCGGGGGCTTGAGCCAGTTTTGTGTTGTACTGGTGCAAAGGAACCCCTAGATACCCTTATTGCTGCTGGCTCCACCTGGCAAAAGGATTGTACATAATTCCTATGGCTGGAGCGCAGCCGGGACTGGACAGCCTCCTCTCCTCTCCAAATGCTGATGAGGTCCAGCAGCTCAGCATTGTTCCAAGTGGGAGGTCAACTGCTGCATGAAGCAGGCATGACCACCTAGAAAGATGCACTGAGACCACTGCATGCATCACCGAGCAAACAGGAAGGGGATTGTGATGGGGTTGAGACTCACCACCATGGCGCCCCCTGCCGGTCGCTCTGGGAATTAGCTCAGTCCATGGCAGAGCACCCTCTGCCGGTGGTGTCCCATCCGTCATCTGTTCCTCGCCGGTGTCCGGACCCGTGTTGCTTCCTGCTCGGCAGCATCCTCTTCAGGCCACTACCCTCTGGCAGTACCCCCTAGTCCATCCTCACCTCCTTTCAGGAGGTGTGTGTGTGTTAGCAACAGTCCTTGCACTGGTCAACCACAACCTTCAAAGTCTAGACCCTTGTCTCAAGGGCCAGTTGCAGTTTGTTTCAGACCTCCTACTGCATGGCTAGGTGCAGTACAAGGAGGAAGGGGTGGGGGGAGCCCAGGCCCGCCCACTACTCTGAGTCCCAACTCAGGGACCCTTTAGTGGCAGCATCCCTGATCTTCTTCTCTTCCCTTATCCAACTGCCCCTGGACCACTTCCCCTCTGACTCCTCACATCTTCTAGGCCCTTTCTGTCAGGGCCTGCAGTCTGGCAGGTATTGGGCCAGAGCCCTACAATGCTCCCCCTGAGCCCGCCCAGCACTGCTCTGTCTGAGGTGTTGGTCTCCTGCTCTAGAGACAGATCTTCCCCCATGGAGGTCTGGGATAGACTACCTGCTGCTCTTCTCGGCAGCCTTTATATAGGGCCAAGCTGAGCCCTGATTGGCTGTCAGTAAGCCCTTTCCTGATTGGCTGCCTGCCTGTGCAGCTGCTCTGGCCTACTCTAGCCCCCTCTCACATGAGATTGGGGCAGCTGCCCCACCACAGGGACTTTCAAAATTCCAGAGGAATTTACAAGGTGGGGATGATGGTTGGTCACCTGAGGTCAGGGCAGTAGAGTTCAAACTGATGACCAGAGAGGTGAGATCAGGCATTGTGGGACACCTCCCAGAGGCCAATCACAGCACAGTCATGCATCTGACGAAGTGAGTATTCACCCATGAAAGCTCAAGCTCCAAAACGTCTGTTAGTCTATAAGGTGCCACAGGACTCTTTGCTGCTTTTACAGATCCAGACGAACACGGCTACCCCTCTGATACTAATCACAGCATTGTAATTGACCAGGATGTCTACACTGGCACTGTGGCGCTGTACCTCTGGCGCAGAAAGCTGTACGCCTCTCATCAGAGTCTTTTTTTTTTACAGGGCTGCAACTGTGCAGTTTCTGCTCACTAAGTGGCTTGGCAGTGTGTACACCTCGGGAGTTACACTGCAGAAAGCTGCTTTACTGCGCAGAAACTTCCCAGTGTAAACAAGGCCTCAGTCAGGTACCTTGCTGAATCAAAGCCTAAGACTACTTTCTGGGACCCATTTCTGTCTTTGTGCCTGATGTCTTGACAACACTGCTCATCATACGCTCAGTCACTGGGGTTTTCTTGCATTGGATTTGATCGCTTTTTCCACTGTGTGGGCTGGCCCCATTTCCTGATGGGTTTGATGAGTTACTGGCAAGGGTGTTTGTGCCTCTTTCTTTCTGTCTGTTGCCGTGTAAAGATTTTTTTCCAGGTTCAATGAGTAATTTATAATGAGCTATAATTTCTAAAATTAAACCCTGCAGATTAAAAAAAGAGACCTGAATTAATATCACCGTATTCCTTCACTGAGACTTCCTTTGCAACAAGAAAGATGCACAGCATTTTTAAAATCATTTAAGCACTGAGGCCTACAGCTAAGCACCATCCAAACATGATTTAGGGCTAGTAAAATCAGAGGGAGTTTGGCCAATACCATTGGCTTCAATGGAAGCTGGAGGGTGCAAAGACATTTGGACCTAATCAAACTAAAGATATTCTTCTTGCCATGCTCTCTCCCACAGTCCAGTGGATTGTATTCCCCACTGCATCTGCCCTTCAGGCTAACATCACCTCAGGAAAACATTTTATTGAGGTCAAACATTTAAACCATTCCTTCTCCCTCTCTTTGCTTAATCCAAGCAGTCATCTAATTGGGGACCCCTATGGCTGCTGAATGCACTTATAGTTTTATTGAAGCACCTGTAGACTCATAAGTTATTTTTTTCCTCTTTTCACAGTGAATTGATTTTCCTGCCAATGTGATCTTTCCCCACAGAAGTTCCTATCACCGCTAAGTTCAATCTTCTACTTGTTCTAATTAACTCAGTCTCCACACTAAGCAAATAAGGAAAATTCACTGGTCTATTTTAAGATGTAACTGAGATGATAATGCTGAGCAGGTGGGAAATCTGCAGGAAGCCTTAGTTCACAAAGGATCATCGTTCCTTGCTCAGTATAAAAGGAGTAACTTTTCTTTGCTTGAAACATGCAAGGATACCTTTGCCTTCTCTGGAGGATCCACGTGCCTCCTCTGATGTGCATAAAAACTCATGACAGGCTTGTCAATGGTACTGAGCACCCTATTTACAGCAGTGGGAGCTGAAGGTGACTAACTCCTCTGAAAATCTGGCAGCTGATGCTCTCTGTCATTGAGAGAGTCACCCATCAGGATCAGGTGTACCAGGCATAGTTTTATTAGATACTTCTTTAAAGGCATCCACATTTGTTTGACTTCCATCTGTTCTATAGGTCCTAAGCACATGCTTAAAGTTAGGCATGTGCTTAAGTGCTTTGCTTAATTGCGGCCCGAGGGAGGAAGTCAGCACACACACCTAGCCCTAGCAAACCCAGCTGGGTGGGGCATTCAGCTCATCACTCCCTGCTAAGAAACCTATGGAGGATACTCAGCACCCTCACCCCCAAGAGAAATAAGGTTGGTCTAATAACCCCACAATTAGGCTGTGGCTTCCAGACCATACACTTACGATTAGTGGTTTATAAATATGGGGTTTGATTCACCCTCGTGGGAAACGGGTAGGCAGCAAATTCACATCTCCTGAACTGATACCGAGGAGGAGTGCAGAGACATGCTAGCAACCAGTGATACCGAGGGGGGTACAGAGACGTCCTAGCAGCCAGCCATGGCATGTGGCTATGGCAGGCAGGCAGCCTGAGCCCTGTTGTGCCGCCGGCCGGAAGCTGCCTGTGATAAGAGCCTTCCAGCCGGAACTTGCACCTCGCACACTCCCCCTCCACCCCAATCCACTGCCCTAGATCAGAATCCCCTTCTGCACCCAAACTCCCTCCCAGACTCCACGCCCCCTCCTGCACTCCAATCCCCTGCCCCATCCCCCTCCTGCATCAAACTCCCCACAAAATCTAATAGCCTCGAGCCCACAGGAGACTTAATCAGGCCCTGCACCCAGGGCCTGAAGCCAAAGACTGAGCAGCATAGTTACGCAGGCGCCCTGTGGTGTGGGGCCGTGGGCAATTGCCCTGCTAGCTACCCCCTAATGCCAGCTCTGGTTTTTATATGCAGAAAAACAGTTGTTGTGGCACTGGTGGTCTGTGGAGTTTTTATGGCATGTTGAAGGAGCCTCAGAAAGAAAAAGGTTGAGAACTCCTGATCTAGATAATCATTTAGTCCATGAAACAACATGAGCTGCATCTTAGTGTATGTAAAGCACAGGGGTCAGGCAGCTGCACAGCTGAGAGAGACCAGGGTGGGGAGGTTCAGATCCCCTCCCAAGTTTGTGCTGCCCTAGCCAGGGACCCTTGTGGGATGAACATTGATTCCATTTTCTCTAACAAATAAATGTGCTCTTGCTCTGGAACAAATACAAGGAGATGTGGACAAATTAAATATTGATCCTGTTCTGCATGTTGGGCGCCCAAAGCAGAGCCTAAAAAGCCAGCAATGATTCATGTACCTAGTCCCTGCCTAGGGGAAAGGGATGATCTCCTAAGCAGTAGAGCGCAACCATGTCACTGCTGACACCCCCTGTTGACAGGCCTAGGGGGCTGGGCAGACAGAGGTTTAGGTAGGGCAAGAATATTTTGATTCAGACAAATGTCCATGGGGTGTGATCCTGCCATCTTGACTCAGACTTGGGAAATCAATGGGGGCTGGAGGTAAAGTTCCCATCTCTGAGGTACAATGGGGACATCCGGGGTGACCCTGAGCCTATGAAACTGCCCCACCGCTGGCTGCCCTCCTTGGATACTAGGCACCCTTACAGATTTTCAGGACAGCTACCTCAAAAAATGGAGGGTCCTGGGAAAACTTGGACCAGGTACAGCCCTAGTTAGACAGAGTAAGGACTGACAGGGGACTTCAGACCTTGGCCAAATATGTTTGAACTCACCAGACACAGCTCTGGGGAGGAGCATGAGAGGTATGTGATCAGGACTGCTTTGCCTGGGGAAGGACTGAGTCCAAGCTGAGTAAGGGCCTGAGGATATGACCCTGTCAACATGCAAGTATGTACAGAGAGCCAGCCAAACTCCAAACCACCTGAGTTATGTATGAAATTAAAACCTCCAATTACCTCCTCCCCCATCTCTCTCTCATGGGGGAATGTACCCCACTCTAGCAATGAAAGAGAGAACTGCAGACAGAGTAATTAGTGCACCTGGTGGAGGTAGATATGACTAGGCCTAATGGAAGATGAGGCCCAGCTGAGGAAAGAACTGGGTGGGGAGCATAACAGGAGGAAGCTCCAGTGAGCAGGGGAAGAGCCTTGCAGATTTCAGTGCTTCTCAGGTGGCTAGAGAGGTTAGACCAGGATGTATGTGCCCAAGGAGGGGCTCTGGGAAAGGGCCTGAAGGAAGGCCAAGCTAGGAAGAAGCCCAGAGAGACAGCAGGCCTTGGCTGCTTATTGTAGGGTCCCTGTCCTGGAGTCTAGAGAGGAAGAGTCTGGGTTCTCCTGGGAAAGGTGCTGAGGACACTCTCTGAGACAAGGTGGAGGAGGACTATTGAGTTTGGAGCCAGGGAGAAAGCCCTGCAGTTGCTGCACAAGGGCAGGAGGCTCTTCCTGCAGGGCCTGGGAAGCAGTGAAGGCCCTGTGGAGGAGAAAGGCTGCAAAGGGGTTAAAGCATTATGTTTGTCTGAGTTTAGTTTATTGGACTCTGTTACTCCAGCAGGTGTGGGACTAAAAATGACCTGGCTGGAGGTCCAAGTCATAAGAAGAGAGACCCCTGCAGGCCTTGAGCAGCCATCAGTCAGGGATGCTAGAGGAGCAGAGCCAGCTATGCCTGCCCCCTCCCCCCCCCCAGCCATTTGTTTAAACTAAAGTCCCTGCTGTATTTGTTAAAACTAAAGTCCCTGCCTCTTTCACATCAGATACAGAGACCCAAAGCCGCCTAGCCTGTCACTGACACTAAATCAAGTCTGGAGTCCAAATCACAGATTCCTCACCAGAATCCAAAGCCCTAACCCCATCTGAAATCTGCCTCCCAGGCCAGCGGGAGCAGGTAGCTGTTTGTGGGGAGGGCATTGCTAAGTTGGGCCTAGAGGCGATGATATTCTATGCTGCTGCTACTGCCTGATGCTTTCTTTTTTGGGTGAGGAGTTTTAGCAATGGTTCCCTCACCCTCTGCTCTCAGGTTTTTGAGCCTTGGCAGTTTCAGGGCCTGGGGTGTGGGCCAGGGCTGTCATCCCCTTCCGTCCTTGTCATCAGCAGGGAAGGTATGGGTTGATCAGTGTGTTGCTGGCAGACCAGGTGCCAGTTCGTGCCAAGCTCCCCATGTTTCCACTGAACACTGACAAATACAGGTCTGGTACCAGACTGGCTCACCTGTGTGCTAGTATTGTTAAAACAGGTATTAGGATTATGACAATGTGGTTGATGTCTGTGCTTTATGGAAAGTTTGTAATTTGCTGCATGCATTCATCTTCTTCATAACCTCTGTATCCCATAGCGTAAGCCTCTGTAATGGTGTAAATCACCAGACAGGAGAGTGACACTAGCTAGTGTGAAATGTTGCTCTCCATCAGAAGGTGTTGTGTCTTACCCATCAGAGAAGGTCCACTGACCCCAGACAGACTAGTGTGGAAAATTAAAGAGGACAAAAGACTTTGTGGTTTACTCTTCCCTCCCCTTTCCTTCCCTCATGAAGATGAGTCATGCAAGTGAATTCCTCCCATCAGCTGTGTATGAAGCTCAGAGCAGAAGCAGGGAAGGGAATAAAACCCCCCAACAGGAAAGAACTGTGTCTTTATGCTGCTTGGACTCTGGGGAGCAAGGATGACTAGGTGTAAGCAAAAGATTCTGAGTGTGTAGCTTGGGTTAGTGCTAAAGGACATATAGAGCTTGCTTATTCTAGAAGCTTCTATTACTTTTAGAAATGTAAGAATGGAACTGGTTTGTGTGTAGATGTTTACCTGCTTTAACTGCCTGAAAGGGGGTTCAAAAGAGGATGGATCTAGACTGTTCTCAGTGGTACCAGATGACAGAACAAGGAGTAATGGTCTCAAGTTGCAGTGGGGGAGGTTTAGGTTGGCTATTAGAAAAAACTTTTTCACTAGGAGGGTGGTGAAGCACTGGAATGAGTTACCTAGGGAGGTGGTGGAATCTCCTTCCTTAGAGGTTTTTAAGGTCAAGTTTGGTGAAGCCCTGGCTGGGATGATTTAGTTGGGGATTGGTCCTGCTTTGAGCAGGGGGTTGGACTAGATGACCTCCTGAGGTCCCTTCCAACCCTGATATTCTATGATTCTAATCTTGTTAATAGCTCTCATTTCCTTTTCCTATATAATAATATGCTGATAGTTTACTATAGGATTAGCTCTCACACCAAAAACACCGTGTGTAGCCAAAGTGCAATTGACCTGGGATAAGTGGTCCTTTGGAACAGTGAGTAACCTGAATATTGCTTTGATGCTTGGTGTAAGGGACCATTTATCAGAAAGGTAGGCTTGCCTAGGTGACAAGATAGATCGGAGTACCTGAAGGGACTGTCTGGCTCCATGGTTAGACTGTTATAGTGCCAGAGGATTTCGTGCTTTATAGGTGAAATCTAAGTACAGACCTCATTGCCAATATGGGGTTTGTGCCCTGGTTCTTAACAATCTGTCCTGAGGTTGGTACTCATGTTCTTGAGCCACTGCAGGACAGCTTGACACAGTGGGATAAATGAGACATGATCATACAAGCTAGGCAGCTGAGTTAGACAGATTTCTAAGTCAGAGGAGCGGAGCATGGTGGTGTTTGTCCTTCCCCAGCTTTCACATCGCATGTAGTCTGGTGCCAAGGAGTAGCAGTCTTGATTTCCATCACTCCAAGGTCCTCTGTACATAGTGGACACAGATGCAGGTGTTTGATTTATTGGTAGCTGCACACAGCTAACCACCTCCTAATCTCACTGCCTCCGTGTAATTTAACTTTCTCTGGATGTGGTGATCTATTTGTGTTTGTATTCAGTATTAAAGCAATACTGAGACCCGATACCTGGCATTCAATCCTGCAATAGATTTGTCCCACCTTTGCTGATAATGCAGCAGTGGTGTCATAGGCCATTAATCTGTCTTTTGCTTCTTTCTGACAATGAGAAGGAAGAAGTGTCTGCATTGAAACTGTGTTACAATTAAAAGCTATCACTTTAAGTGTTGGGGATTTCCTGGTCCTGCTTGCAGGCTAGTGGCTCTGTAGGGAAGTGTGGGATCTGTCTCTTCACTGTTCTGCACTCAAGCTGCAAAGACTCAGCCTAGAACAAGGTGGGTTGAGTTGTGCCTTGCTGCCTCTGGAGCAGCCAGCTTTGTGTGTCTCTGAGAATCCAGAACCCAAGAACCAAAACCAGAGTTAAAGCAGTGTTATGCTGCAACCTTCCAGAAAGATAAAAACATAAAATACTTCAATTTCTCTGTGTGCTGTCAACATAACAGAAATATAGCATCATAAAAAAATCACGTGCTTACTTGAAACAACCCACACATACACTGCCAGGGATGCAGGATACCAGTCTAAATGGATCTGTGAGCTGTCCTGGTAAGACAATTTTTATGCCAATACTTAGACCACTGGTGAATTAGAACCATGTTGTGAGTGGGAGGTGGCCCTGGAAAGACAGGTGGGGTTGGATGTAATGTTCAAACATTCGGATGCTGCACCAAACCACTTTAGTCTAGAAGTGGGGCATGACCTCTTTGCTCCCTTCTTGTTAACCCACCGATGGACTGGCAACGCCATGAAAACTCTCCTGTGACATTTCACTGTTCCCACTTCACATCCCCACAGCAGGCAGGGAGTGAAGGGATGCAAATGAATGAAAGAAAATTCTATTCCTTTTTTTAAAGGCTTTTCTATTTCGAAGCTTTAGGGTCCACTTCGAGTTCTGGGCAAAGATTCTGATCCATTCCTATTGAATCCAAATGAGTTCTGCCATCCCTAATACTGTGTGAGGGCTAGAGGCTGCACATGGCTGAGGTCCTGAAGGATGTCTTTAGTCTTAATTCTGTTTCCACCTTCTCTGTACATTGCTGCTATGTTTGTTTTCACTACTGGGCATTTGGTAAATCTCAGAGCATTGACTGGTGCATTTAATTACTGCATAACGATAAAGGTATCATAGCCACGCTTTTCGAGGAAGGCCTTTCTGACATCCTGCCAGTTCTGCCTCATTGGTGACAGCACTTTTCCTTTGGCATAATCTTCTAAGCAAACTTCCATTTATGTTTGCACTCCAGGCTGCTGTGGGATGGGTGGAGTGTAATTCGCTGCTGTGTAGTAGCTGTAATTACCAGTGTTAAGAAGATATTTCAGCCACTCATTTCATTTGGATCTGTCTTGAGGTCTACATCATTTGGTGACAACACAAGAAGGTCACAGACATTTGTGTAACCCCTGTTGCCTTCCATTTATAAAAGTATCTGAATTCCAATTCCCATGTTGTCAGTGAGTAGTGCTTACTCCTCTTACAACCCTGACTACACAATGTGGTCTGATCCTGGTACTAGGACCTGCAAGCTACTGAGTTCTGAGCTCAGATCTGCCACTGACTCACCGCATGAAGCCTTTCTCAAGGCACTTATGTGAAAACTACCACAGAGGGGATTGAACTCCAGAGCTAAAAGCATGAACTGCTAGAAAAAGCTGAGACTCTAGCTGGGGCTATAATAGATTCATCTCCTGTGTAGCACAAATTCTCCAGTGGGTTAAACTTACATTAGGACAACATTTTCAAAGCGTCATTAGCAGCATTTGGTGGCTTTTGCCAGCCCTCGAAGTCAGGTGATTAGCTAAGAACCTCAGCTTTCATTTTTATTTTCTTAAAGTACATCTAGCCCTCATGAGTGCAGAGAAACTTGAAAATGTGACCCAAGTGTACCCAGAAGGCAAATAAAAAGATCTCATGTCTTATTTTTAAAAAACCCTTCTGATTTTTATGCCAATATTGTGATTCTTTGGGGCCTGAGTCATGATTTTTGAACTCTTGAGATAGGCAACACTATACTAGTAGGCACTTGTTAAATTTTTAACCATAACTTCTCTGAGCCTTGCTTTCTCCATGGGGATAATACTAAAGATTAATTAGTTAACGCCATCCAGTTCTTGGGAAATGTAAAGCACTATATACCAGTCAGAGCTATTTTTTGATTCTGACCTAGTAAAAGAAAATCTGTCCTTTTCCCAGAAGACAGTGCTTTGAGATGACTTTAGTCATAGATAACAATACCCGTCTTGCTTGAAAAATCTGCTTTGAATGGTTTGTAAGCTACTGTTTTTAATCAGAAAAACGACAATAAACCACATCTGAAAGACAGTGAGTAAAATATAAGCTATTCTGCATCCACATTGTGTGCCGCTTCATGAGGGCTCCTGGAAACTAGGGTCTTGTCACAGGTTCCAAGAGCAGACACATCTCATTCGGGTGTAAATGGTTTTGATTGGAGTGGGGTACTAATGCTCTAGATTGCTCGTCATTTATTACTTTTGTGTGCACACATTCACCAAATGTTTGTCTTGTTGGTTGCTTGCTTTCTCATGGCAACTCTGGTTCCTGTAACAGGCTCTCATTTAGTAACAAACTGCTTCCCTGTTTGTTTTGGAGGATTTTGTGCTTGCAGTGCAACAAACCCACAGTACTAACAGCTAAATCCCCAGGACACAACATTAAGATTCCATCCATGTTTGAAGAGGCACCAGCATGTGAGCGCACGCACAAATAATGAGGTAATCTGCTCTGTTAATAGACTGGCAACCTCCCCACTATGTGTCTTTGCCCTGATGCTCTTAGTGACATCCTGAGATTCACAGGCACCTAATTCAATAATGTTTGTCAGATAAGAATTAAAAGTGCTGAGTTTTAGGGCAGGTTTGAAGCATAATAGACTGTCAAATAGGGGGATATCTGGGACAAATGCACGAGGTGCTGATCAGAACACAGGGCATTCCCTTGTCAGGCAAGTAATTGAATGAATGAAGTTGGAGAAGCCAGAACTTTCAGAAAATTCTGTATGCATCTGTGAGGAAGTGGGAATGTTCTTAATGTTTTCTCTGACTACTGTGTGGATACCTCAGTTTCCCCTATGCATTTCTTAGGTATTTAGCTGGGGAGAACAGGGTGTGTGACTGTTGCAGAGCCCAAGAAGGCCCTTGTGATAGTCTGCACAGAGAATGGCTGACACTCTGCCTCCTGGCAACTAATGGCCTGGGCCCCTCCTCTACAAAGGTCCCAAATGAAGGTGTTGGAGAAAAAAGAGATCAGGTGACCTCCTGGCCCCGGAAAGGAACAAAGGGAGAGGAGGGGGTTGGAGAGTTTCAGTTTGGAGCTGGCTGGGAAAATGGAGGGGAGGCCAGACAGAACTCCTGGCCTTCCCTGCCCCCACCAAAGATGGACCTGACTGAGGGGGTCCTGTTGTCTGTACCTTCAAGACCTGACTTGAACTGTGTCTCTGTCATCTAAATAAACCTTGTTTTACTGGCTGGCTGAGAGTCATGGTGAATCGCAGGAAGCCGGGGTGCAGGGCCTTGTCTCCCGCAACTCTGTGACAGCATCTCTGTGCTAAGTTATTGTGCCTGCATGTGCAAATTACAGGTGGGAATTTCAAAAGCACCTAAGTGATTTAGGAGTGAAAGTCCTCTTGAAAGTCAGTGGGACTTTTAAAAAAAAGCATTTAAGTCCTAGCGTAGCTGTGTAAATATGAGAGCAGAGTATCTTATTCGAACAATAGTAAGAGAAGCCCCTATCATCTGTCATGTATCAGAGGGAAGCCGTGTTAGTCTGGATCTGTAAAAGCAGCAAAGAATCCTGTGGCACCTTATAGACTCATCTGTCATCTGTCATGTCTGGCTGTGAGAAGCACCAACCTTGACAAGCTCTGTCCTGCTTCGTTCCTACCATATAGTCATATCAACTAAATTGTGCCATCCGTTCTCCCCATGCAACTCAAACAAAATCAGTGAGGCTGTGTGGGTGCCACGGAGGACAAAATTTGTGCCCTTGTATTTGCTCTCCTTAACCTTCACTCCATTTGTCTATCCTGTAAAGCCGGGGTTCTCAACTTTTTTCTTTCTGAGCCCCCCCTTCAACATGATAGAAAAACTCCAGGGTCAGCAGGGCAGGGGGGACTTGGGGCTCCAGGACAGGTGGGCATAGCTTGACTTCTATTTTTTGAGGGGGAGGGGACAGCAGTGTTGCAAGGGCTGATGGGGCTCTGGCCAGCTCTGCACAGCAGGGTCCAGGGAGGGAGCACCACCTCCACCCCTGACTCATCTTAACAGGCCACCCATATGTCTGGGGCTGTGTGCCAGTGGCTGCTCCCCCAGGGCTCTGCTGGTCCCAGAGTCGCATGGGCAGCTCTTACCAGCTGCGTGAGCAGTCCAAGGGGGCTGAGGAGCAGCTACAACCTTTGGCACCTACAGCAGATGGGGGAATGTGATGGGTACCCACTCCATGGCATCACCAGCCAGAGGAGCAGCTGCCCCTCACTGCCTGGCTCTGGCTTCCAGTCTGGGACCTGGCCAGAGAGTGGGGCCTTAAGGGGCTAGAGGAGAGGTGGTGGTGTGGGGTGGAGCTGCCCCCAGGACTGCCTCACTCTGGGTAAAGCATTGCAGTTTGGGGGGCAACACCCTTGTGCCCCCTAAACACTGCCCATGGGCTCAAGTTTTCTGCCTGTATCAAGGTTTTAGCGCTCCATCCCCACAGCTCCCGGCTACAGCTCCTGGCTGCAGCGGCGGGTCGGGGGAGAGCTCAAGTCTTCAGCCCTGCACCACTCCCTTCTTCAGCCCAGCTCAGGGCACTGGGTTTCAGCAGTGGGGCCTTGCACCCCCCTGGAAGGGCTCAGGGGTCTGTGGACCCCTGATTGAGAATGGCTGCTGTAAAGGGTATGTGTATGAAAATGAACATTAAATAGAATGGAGTAATTGAACTCCTGGACATCCCCAATAAAATTTGTCTTCACATATTGGTGACGGAGAGTAATCTAAACTCTTAGCCTACAGAGTCAATGGCTGGGCATAGCAACATGATGGAATTCCAGTCATTTCACCTGATTGTAATGAGGGTATTAGTATGTTGGCACAGACATAAAGAACAGCTGTGGAATAAGAATGTGCCTCAGTTTGATTCCTGCTTCTTATGTTTTCAAAGACATTTACTCTTGAGCCATCCATTAGGAGATTACAACAGCTCGTGACTGGACTCTGCATGGAGATGAAACTGGAGGCAGATGAATGGCTGCTGAATCTGATCTGGGTCCATTTAACCTCCCTTGGGGGCTCATTGTGCGCACAGAGGAGCAGGTGGGGCATCACATCAGAAGGACAGAACAAAGAGAAATTGAATAAACAAACTAATTTTTTCATGTTCTCCCAAACCTTCCAATCTGCACATTCAAGGGGACCCACTGTCTGTGAAAAGACAAAATTACCCATGACTCTCTAATGTTCCTGCTCTCAAAATCAGTCAAGGGTAATCAGGCTATCTGGAAAGAGAAAATAAATAAGCCAGCTGTGGTATAAACCTATTGGATCAAAGCAGGGGTTCTGCTCCCAGTGAGCAGAGGCCTGGTTTTTCATGATGCTATTGTCATGGATTGATTAATAGGAGTCCATTTAAAAACTCAGAAATGGTGGCCCTGAGTCATCAAAGTACTTAAGCAAATGTGTAAGTGCTTTGTTGAATTGGGGGTCTTAGCTCTGAAGGCATCTCTGCTAACTGCAATATCAGCTATACTTGGAAGAGGAGACATCACTTCACTATGATTACTAGAGAGTGGTGAATATTGAGATGTTATTTGCACACATGCTTGTTCTTTCTCTCTCTCTCTTTTTTTCCTTTGGTGTTTTCAGCCCTCCAAAGTACATTGCAGAGTATGAACTAGAGCACACAGAATGGTAAACTGATGAGGTTCAAGATGGAAGTGCAAGAAACCAGAGTTGTATAGTGGTCAGAGTGAGATATGGAGAGTTAGGGCTCCTGGATTCCTCAGCTACTGACTCGCTGGGTGACCTTTGGCAAGTCACCTACTCTCTCTGTACCCTGGGTTAATTGTCAGTAAAATGAGGTTAACAGTGCCCTGCCTCAGAGGGAGGCTGCAATGTGTAGCTAATGGATGTCTGTGTAGCGCTTTGAGATCCTTAGCTGAATGGTGTGCTGGTGGTGGGTAGGATCATGCTTTATTATTTACGTTGTGCTAGCACCTGCCGGCTCCAGCCAGGGATTACTACCTCACTGTGATATGCACTGGACATATCACCACGCGCTGTGCCATAGAGCTTACCTTCTTCTAGCAGGCCTACTTCCTACCCCCCAAAAGGGTGGGTAAATGGGATTATTTCTTTGTTTGTCAAATAAGTGTAACCCTCAAGGAGATTACCTAGATTCCTGGGGCTCCGTCGGCTGACAGCTCAGGGAGGGGGAGCCAAGGCAAATTCAGTGTCTGCCCAGCAATCAACAGGGAGTGAGATGCCCTTCCCAGGGAGTTCAGGAAATGAGGGAAGCCATTTTTCAGTCAGTCTGGAGCTAGCCAGGACAAGGGCAGGACTGGCTGTGTGGGGAACTAATGAGTCCTGGTACTGCATGCTTCTAGCATCAACTAGCCCTAAGTGAATTTAAAACTTCCATATTTAAGTTTGGAGGCAGCATTCAATGTAAATCTTGAAAAATAGAAAGAAACATAAGAAAAAAAAAAAAGGATGTGCAGCCGGCTGGGGGCAGGGGAAGCATGTCTTCATACTGTAGAGCAAAGGACTAGAGAGTATGAAGCAGGCCATGACTACACTGGTGCTTTACAGTGCTGCAACTTTCGCGCTCAGGGTTGTGAAAAAAACACCCCCCTGAGCGCTGCAAGATACAGCGCTGTAAAGCCTCAGTGTAAACAGTGCCGCAGCACTGAGAGCGTGCTCCCAGCGCTGCAAGCTACACCTGTAGAGGATGTGGAGTACGTGCAGCGCTGGGAGAGCTCTCTCCCAGCACTAGCACTGCAACCACACTTGAAACTTCAAAGCGCTGCCAAAGTGTAGCCATACCCTCAATTTTGGTCCGAAGTAGAATTGGAAATTTAAATAGGGTGAAGGATATAAAATAGGATTCCAGCTCGAGTGTTGCTTCTATATTGAGCGGTAAAGTGAAAGGATGTGTTTTTGAACGTGAGTGTCTCAGCCAGGATGCTGTTGATGAAGTCAGGATTCTAATAAAACTCCCCTGATATTTAGCAAGGTCTTGGCTGCTAGTTAAAGCTGTCTGTAGCAGCTACTGCATGGATAATAGCAAGGGATGGGGCAAACACCACAGTGTGGTGCTCTGCTGATTGGGGGGTGAAGGAGAAGCACAGCTCTGTGCTCTTGGATGTCATGTGATCTCTGACCTGCTCCCTGCATCATTCTGTTTCCCTCTGTCATGTGCTTTGTATTTCATGGCTCACATGAGAATTCAACCAGAAAAATGTCTAGGGGGATAATTCAAGCACATACATCTCCCGTCTCGCCCCTTAGGTCTTGTGTGACTGATGGCCACCAAGCCCACTGAGAAGGGCCAATGTGCAGAGCCCTGACTCGGTCACAATTCCCTGTGGAGTGCTTCAAGCAAGCACGTGCTGCGGAGGCAGCACGGCTGGTCATTGTGAAGAGGGCCGGGCCATGGGCCCCCTCTCACCCTGCCCCTCATCTCACCCTCTTGCCAGGGTGTGAAACTTTCTCTCACAAAATGCCCATTCACTCTTTTTGAGGTTGGCCCAGGCAGCACATTTCTCCTGACCTTTCTCTAAGCCAGGGGTCAGCAACCTTTCAAAAGTGGTGTGCCGAGTCTTCATTTATTCACTCTAATTTAAGGTTTTAATGTTTTTAGAAAGTCTTTATAAGTCTATATTATATAATTAAACTATTCTTGTATGTAAAGCAAATAAGGTTTTTAAAATGTTTAAGAAGCTTCCTATAAAATTAAATTAAAATGCAGAGCCCCCAGGACCGGTGGCCAGGACCCAGGCAGTGTGAGTTCCACTGAAAATCAGCTTGTGTGCCACCTTTGGCATGCGTGCCATGGGTTGCCTACCCCTGGTCTAAGCCTTAGTGTTTGGACCCAGGGGTTTGATATGCCTGTCACAGGGAAAGCAGCCAACCCCCGGCAGAGTTCTGACGTGGGCAGATCTGGGGACTGTGGCCATCTCTCATTTTTCTCTCTCACTCATGCTGATCCCTTTTGTCTTGCGCTGGGATTCACAGAGTGGTAGTGTCTGCTTAGAATTCCTCAGCACAGCACAGCACAGATGCTATTAAGAGCACTGAAAGGTTCAGAAGAATCCAGAAAAGCAGAATAACAGGCCAGTTCTGGCCTACCTCATCCAGTGGGCACTGCAAACCTTGTGGGAAACTTACAGCCATCTTTGATCCAGGAGCATGACAATTCATAACACAAATACTGATAACTCCTTGCTCCGCTGCTGCTCTTTAACTGCTCATCAGTTTCAAACCAGTAGCAAATTAAGCAAAACCTGGGTACTGAGGCCAATAGAAGAGCAGGACTCATGTTGTGATTAATAAATACTATTACAGTAGTGTAGGGTGACCAGACAGCAAGTGTGAAAAATCGGGATGGAAGGTGGGGGGTAATAGGAGCCTATATAAGAAAAAGGCCCAAAAGTCGGGACTGTCCCTATAAAATTGGGACATCTGGTCACCCTACAGTAGTGTCTAGAGACCCCAACCAAGATCAGGACCCTGTTGTGCTAGGCACTGAACATACACATAGAAACACTCCCTACCTGAAATAACTTTCAGGCTGGGTAAGAGCGATGAAGCGACTAGCCAAAAGTCCAAGGGCAGATGAGCGGCAGAGCCATGGCTAGAACGGTGAGTCCAAGGCCAGTTCTGCATCCATTGGACTATGCTGCCTCTTTAGACAGTGGCTTTCTGCAGGAACTAAAATGTACCCTAATATCTTGGCATCATGGGATTTTTTTCTTTGATCTCAGGTGGACATTTTCTGGTCCCAAATAAGGCACCCTCTCGTCTTCCATCATCCAGGGGCCAAAATATCATGAGAAGCTCAGATCTGGTTATTTCTGCTTCCCTGAGGTATTAAAAGGTATGTGGGAAAACATCAGCAAAATTACAACTACACACAAACATTTGTGCCACTCATCTAAGAATGTGGCACACAACCCAGCGTTTGGTTAAACCTGGCACTGCTGCTCTGGAAAAGGGTGAGTCCTTCGCTGTCTGGAGTGCTGTGAGAAGCACACAAAGGACATAGTCCACAGAGGAGAAAAGCAAAGCATCATCTCCTAGTCATGCTATTAACACATGATTACACCAAGGCCTGGTCTATGCTGTGAGGGCATTAGCCTGAGATATGCAACTTCAGCTATGAGAATAGCGTAGCTTAAGTTGACGTATCTTAGGTCGACTTACCTTGCGTCTTAATGGCATAGGGTCGACTGCCGCTGCTCCCCCGTCGACTCCACATCAGCCTCTCACCGCGTGGAGTACAGGAGTTGACGGCAGAGCGATCGGGGATTGATTTATCGCGTCTACACTAGATGCCATAAATCAATCCCCAATAGATCAATCACTAGCCACCGATCTGGTGGGTAGTGTAGACGTACCCTAAGTCAGTGATGAAATACAATCAGCACTGGGATAATTTCTTCTGTACTTTGTTCCTGTCACCCAGAGATTATTTCTTTTCTCTAAGTCCTCCTCAGATCTCTGTTCAGAGTCACCAGCAAGGCAGGTATGTAGGAATGTTTTTAGCTTCATCCTAATTGGAGGTGACATGTTAAATCTGTCCTCTTCAGAATGTAGGCCTTATCTACACTAGAAAAGGTTTCCCAGCATAGCTATACTGGTGCAACTACATCAGCAACCCACCTCCTAGTGTGGATGCGGCTTGTACTGGAAAGAAAGTGCTTTTGCCAATATAGCTGATACTGGTTTCTTGATCAAAACAAACTGTACCAGCAAAAGCATTTTTATGCTGATATGTCTACAACAGGGTATTGTCCCAGTATAAAAATGTCACCCAAAATCACACTCCTCATAACATTTCTATACTGGCAAAACTTTCTAGTGTAGACCTGATTGACTCTCCATTGTGCGAGGAGTCTTGTATATCCAGTTCCTTGAAATTCTGATTTCAAGGAAACCCACTGCCACCTGCCTTCTGGCCATGTCTGGGAAAACAACTCCCCGTGGGTTTCTGAAATGCCTTATCCAATTTGTGTTTCCCAGCCTTCAAGGCCAGGGTTCTGTAAGATAAAATCATGCAAATCATTCTTGTTAGCAGGGCATGCTTCCTATTTGCTGAAAGGCTTTCTCAGCCTTCATTAATCAAATGCCTGGGTTATTTTTGCTACAGTTCTCTAGACTTCAGCTACTGATGGTTTTAGGTCCAGTTATAGCAAGCTAAATAAGCTAGTTCAGAGGTCTCAACATCATGTTCCTAATGCCTAGATACATGTGAAGCACAAGTTCAAATTCCAGGTCACCTCATCCCTTTATTCTTCCGCTATAGATACACTGAGTTCTATGCAGGTTACTGGAAATGCATTTTTCCGGATGACACCTAAACAACCAGCTTTGCTTGCATGTCGACATACAGGTGAAGGGTGAGTGCTTTTGAAAATTCCACCTTGTCTCTGTTCCCATTGAAGTCAATAGGGGTTTTTACCATTGGCTTCAATGGGAACAGATTTAGACCAATGGTGTAAACCCCACACTCAGAATCATTTAGAAAATGGCACTTTTTTTAACAGGTGAAGCTGCCTCTGGAGCACTTTGCCAACATTTCCTGTCCACTCACTACTGTGTAGGTTTCTGCCCTCCACCCCAGAGGTAACTGCATTTCAACAGTGTTTGCTAAGGGCATTGGAACTCTTGAGGATGCAAAGCACAATATACATGTACAATAGTTACTGGTAAATGGAGATAAAGATTGCTGGACCTTAAATGTGAACTTGAGTCACTGGGAAAATGCTCACAGCAGCAATAACCAGTGCCAGATCATGACTGCGCCTTACGAAGTGCAGGTACCAAAAGCTCCCTGGTTGACACATACCGTGATAATTCCAGTTTCTGGGTGTCTGGATGGGATCAACTCTTAATCCCCTGAAGCTAAATGAGGGCACAACATAGCCCATGTCATCCAAGTTCTCAACTTTTTAAGAGTTTTTTCAGTTCCTTTTATAGATCCCAGCTGCAATCCTGGCTCTGCTGAAGCCATTGACAACCCATTTGCCTTCACTGGCACCAGAATTTCAGTCTGTTTCCAGTTCTTCAGATTCCTGAACCCCTCAGACTCCTTCAGCTTTTCTCCTCCCTGCACCTGGGATGATTGATACACCCTATGGGCATGTCTAGACTAGGAAACCAGGTCATGTTTTAAAACCTGCTCGCTAACATGTTTTAACAAACTCAGTTTTTAACTGGAGTTTGCACCTGGTGTAGACAGAGCAGGTTGTGTTTAGAAACACACTAGCTGCCAGTATTGAATGTGTTTTCTTTTAAGGAGCTTGGAGTTTTGAGATCTCGGAGACTGGGCAGGGAGAGCAGATGTTGTGTCTGTAAAGGCATTGGCCATGTTGCTTGTGAATAAGGACTGCCTGGGTTTTCCCAAAAAGCAAGTGTTGTGTGTGTTACACCTTCACCTTCCCTTCCCTCCTCTGTAATTAATTTACATGCTGCAGACACTCTGCATCCAATCCCAGGGAGGCAGAACTAGACTCCTTACCTTTTAGCCTCAAAAAGCACAGGGGCCTACCAACTGAGCTCAAGGACAACTTTTACTAGTCTGAGAAATAGTAGATCCCTTATCCTTTCTTTGAGCCAGTCACCAGAATGTGCACGTGAATGGTACACACTCCACACCACCCAATTTAGAGGAGTTCAACTTCTGTGGCCCAGTCAGTCCTTGACCTTTCACTTGATGCTGCAACAAGGGGGATAATTAATGTCAACTGTAACTGTTTGTCATGTGAACACCCGTGTAATAAATTTTTTAAAAAAATTAATGGAGATATCCTATCTCCTAGAACTGGAAGGTATCTTGAAAGGTCATCAAGTCCAGCCCCCTGTTCTCACTAGCAGGACAAAGTACTGATTTTACCCCAGATCCCTAAGTAGCCCCCTCAAGAATTGAACTTCCAATCCTGGGTTTAGCAAGCCAATGCTCAAACCACTGAGCTATCCCTCTTCCCCCACATGGTATCCACCCCACCTAGTTTAGAGGAGTTCAACTTCTGTGGCCCAGTCAGTCCAAGGACCAAGCTAACCCGCTTGCTATGCACTGGCTATCCAACAGTTAACAAATGTACTAATGAGTAGAGCTGGGCAACAAGAAGAGAATCTGTTTTAGGGAGGATTTTGCTATTTGGTTTAATTCTGATTCAGAACAATCCCCCAAAGTTCTGAAATTTTCAAGGAAAGGGCATGCAGCCCCATACCCAGGCAGTATGCCTGGCAGGCTGGCCCAGAGCCATGGACTCTGGAAGCCCTGTGGTCCTTGATTCAGAGACAGTCTGCCTGGCAGGCTGTCTGAGAGCTTCACATATGTCATATAGACAGACTTGTACTAGATCTGCTTGATCTAGCACTCTAAAAATGGCAGTGTGGACATAGTGGCTCAGGCAGCAGCTCAGGTTCTCAACCCCACTCGACTTTTTGGGGTCTGAGCTCGGGTGGCTAGCCCGAGACTGCAGAACCACAACATCCATGCTATTTAGTGTGCTACCTGGAGTGAAGTTAGTACGTGTCTGTCTACTCGGGCTGAGGCGCTTACTCCCAGCTGCAGTGTAGATGCACCCTTGAAGGCCTGGGATCCCTTGTTCAGCGGCAGCCCACCTGGTGGCCACCCCTGAGTCACGGACCCAGGAAAGCTGAGTCCCTCAGCAACTTGCTAGGTCTGTTGCCGAGGATCTGGACGGGCATGTTGGTGGGAAACTGGGCAGGTTTCTGGAGCAGCTTCTTCAAAATCAAACTGTCTCCATGGAACACTTCAAGTTTGACAACCCAGCAAGTGAAAAACTGTTTCATCCAAATGTTTCCGACCAGCTCTGCTAATGAGTTCTGGTTACAATAGATCTGGGCTGGACTCCAAGCCAGTGACCTAAAAGTACAAAGTCTCCATTGCCCATTATAAGTTCCATGAGCCAGCTAGTCCCCTTGCTGGATCCACGACACCTGTGTAAATCTGAAGTAATGCCTCTGACTGCAATGGCATTACTCTGGATTTACACCAGTGTCACAAAGTCTATAATTTTGCCCATTTTCTTCAATTATAGCAGCTATGTTTTTCTCAGATGACTTCACATCCTCTCTAAGCTTCACATTATGTTCTCTCAGTAATTGCAGCCTTTCTCCTATCCCTTTAGCTTTAATTTGCAGCCCATCAAAATGTTGGTTAAGAGAATCAATCTTTAAGGTCAGTACCTTGAGCTGTTTCCCATTATGTTCTTTTGAAGCTTGTATAGCTTGTAGTGTTCTTCCTTCAGATCTCTGTTTTCCTTCTCTGAGTCTGATTGAGACAAATTACCCATGGCAGGGAACATCCTCAATGCTATGGACCCCGTGGAGACCCCTCACCCATGCTGGCTCAAGCAACCCCAAAAGCAACTGTGAGACTAGTTTGCCCCCTTTGCAGTTTAACTCACTGGATGTTTATCATCATAATATTTTGCATGTTAGCAGAGTCTTTCATTTCACCCTTACACAGGATTCACTTTAGCTGTAGATGAAGTGCAGCCACTCTCGGGTGGAATCCGTCAAACACTCAGCAGCACACAGCAACGCTGCACAATAGTTTTGGAAAGGAAGTGTCCAAGTGCTGAAATTATTTAGAGAGACGCAGGGCCGCCCAGAGGATTCAGGGGGCCTGGGGCAAAGCAATTTCGGGGGCCCCTTCCATAAAAAAAGTTGCATTATAGAATACTATATTCTCATGGGGGCCCCTGCAGGGTCCGGGGCCTGGGGCAAATTGCCCCACTTTCCCCCCTTCCTCCCCCCCACGGGCAGCCCTGGCGAGATAGGATGTAACTACTCACACAAAACTGGATTAACAATACATCCTTACCTTTGTGCAAAGCACCAGGGGATCATTAAGAGCGAGTGCTCAGGGCCTTGATTTTTACAGCTAGCGTAAAAGACAGCACCCTTCAGCAGCACAGAACCCACCAACTCTACACTGTGCAATCAGCTGAACTGAGTCAGAGGGTAAGATAACATCCCCTTCATCACCAGCCTCAGTGCCTACAGCACCCTGGGTTTTTCCTTGGAGGTCTCTCATCCACCAGGCTCAGCTCTACCCTCTCTTTTTTGTGAGTTGCAGAAAGATCACAGCACAAGGCAGCATAGCAGCAGCTTTCTGAGGTTCAGTCGTGTGCAGCCCATGTAGCTATGTCACTGAAAGGCATTGCCTTCATGCCATTTTTGGTGTGCTGCCCCTTTAAATGTAGAGGGATCTTATGGCCTGCTGGGAGGCAGCTGCCATTTTGTGTTTCAGATGAGATGCAGACTATTACAGAGCCAGTTGCAGAGGGAGATTTTCAAAGGCACAAAAGGCAGTCAGGCACCGAACTTGTATTTGTGCCTTGGGAAATCTCTCCTGCTGTTTGCTGTCTCTCTGATGCCTTGGGCTTGTTCTCTTTCCTTACTCTAAAATAAAACCCAGCTAGGCAAAAAATACACGCTTTGCTCTTTGTGCATGGGAGAATCTATCAATTATCTCCTTTTTGGACCATTCCTTGTCTCCCACAACCATGGCACAAGAAAGGAAAAGCAGACTAGAAAAGCTTGTGAGAATGTTGGAGCAGCAGGGCAGCATCTTGCAGCTGGACTGGAATTAATACTCTCCATTGTATAGGCATTTCTAATCTGTATAACTATGGAGCCTTTCTTTGCAGGATAGTTGTGGACTACGTGCATTAGGAGTAAAAATGTGACATCACTGTTTTTTTCAGCCAGTTAGAAGCCAGACAGATTTATGTATTGCCAATGAAATGGTTTATATTATTTGCATACTACAATCCCATTGGTTTAAAAAAAACCCAGGAAGAAGACTTTAGCTGTCATAGGTCAATTTGATCTGTAAAACTGCCTGGGCTGCTTAAGTCGTATGTAGAAGTTATAGCACGTGGTCCCGATATCGCGTCAATTTTTTATAACATAGGGTGATGTTAGAAAAATGTGATATAGCTTTTCATTTCCACTGCCCTTCAGTATGTAGCAAGGGGAATTTGATGTAATATATAATTAGAGCTGCACAACAAAGCAGTACTCGCTCTGTGTGTATATATAAAGAGTTTTCACTCCTGCATGGTGTCTATAAATCACTTTTCAATACTGAATGCTCCCTGTAAATACTTAGATGCTGAAGCCTCTCTCAATATTCAGGCCTCCCAGGTGTGTGATAACCCTGCACAAGCCTCCCATTATATTCCAAGAAACTGTCCAGAATTTCAAAAGTCACTTACTGACACTTTTATTTGAAGGGACTCAATCAAATTGTTTAGGGCTAAAATTTGACTAACCTTAAAATTGTAAGAAATCCACAACCACCTGAGAATTTCTGTATGAGAACCCTCACAGTGAGAATGGGAACAGAACTGAGCTACTTCCACTGGAAAAACACAGCACTAGAATGAAAGAAGAGTCTCCTTTTCCTTTTAGCAGTATAAGACCTATGACACACAGTTGAGCAATTTTAATGCCAGTCGGTAGAGGGCAGTTGCCCACATACACATGGGTCAGCTCAATCATGCTTTATTATTATAACACCCCGGGGTCTCACTCATGGCTCAGGCCCCCATTGTGCTGTGCTCTGCACACAAAACAAAGATAGCCCCTGCTCCAAAGAGCTGCCAATCTAAATGTAAGACAAGAGTAAGATGGGAAGTAGGAGGATCAGGGTCTGTAAATGGAGAAGGATGAAATGGATAGAGGAGGAATAAAACCTCATGACACCTCTAAAGCCTCTGTGATGGCTGTGGTGCACTGAAATCTGTGTTAAAATTGTGATCTTTCACTTTACATTCCTGGAGATTTTCCTGGGCCTGCTAGCAGGCAGGCAGCTCTGTATGGATACATGTGGTCTGTAACTAGCCAGTCTAGAGAAAGGTGGGGTGAGTTGTGGCGCTCTGTTTTAGGGAGCAGTCTGCTTTGTCTCTCTCTCTCTTCTTGACTACTGTGTGTTATCATTCTGGAGTCTAAGAAGAAAAGTAATGTTTATGTTGCAACCTTCCTGTAAGAATATTTATGTTTCTAGCTAACTTCCCAATCTGTAGGTTGTGAACATAACAGTATTATAGACAATGGGGCTAAGGTTTTCAGAAGTGACTTGTGATTCTGGGTGCCCTGGGTCTGAATTTCAAATATGTTGAGCTCTCTTCCTTCAGTTGTCATCAACTGCAGCTTCATTTCCTCACCACTGCTGAAAATAAGGCCCCAGGTGCCTCAAGTCAATCACTCAAAATCAATGGCTGGTTCTGATAATTTGATTGCAGGTAATGTGAATCAGAGGCAAAGCCTGGAATCAAACTCAGCTCTTCTGACCCCTGTTTGTGCTCTGGCCACGAGACCCTCCTTCCTCTTCACAGGTGTAGGCAGCTCTGTGTCCATACATACTTCTGTTTATCATCTCATGGTTACATTCATTTGTTATTATAGCTATATAAGACATGGTGGAACCATGGAATAAACTCCATTAATTGTGAACTTCTAACCACACCTTCACTGTGCCCACTAATCTCACCTGAGCAACCTTCTAGACTGCTGGGCATCTTTCAGACAGCCATGAGCATTGAACTGGGACTTAGATGAGGTCTGCTCCTGGCTCTGCCCCGGTCTACTGGGTGACCTTGGGCAAAGTCACTTTCTCTCCCTGCGCCTCAATTTTCCCATCTTGGAAAATGGGGATAATGATATTGACTTCCCCTCTAAAGTGCTTTGAGATCTACTGATGCAAAGCACTATGTAAGAGCTAGATATTATTATTATTATTATTATGATTGTAATAGAGATGTTTCCTTGTTTCCTCCCAGATTTGGACCAGATAAATGAATGAACTGTGAATCACACTTGCACTAAGCAATCTTCATTCAATAACACTTTTTGGACCCAATATATTGTGACCCATCAAGCCCTGGAAACACCTCTTGTATCCAGCTTAAATCTCCTGTGAAGGGGAGGATTTGGTCTCATGTCCTATTTTATTATTTGCTAAGCGCTGACTAGGCACGGTACAAGGCACAAATTTCCAGACCCTCAGAGGTGGTTAGGTGCCTAACTCCAATAGGAGTTAGGGGCCTAAATATCTTTAAGAATGTGGGCCAAAATGAAGAGAGCTGCTGCCCTGAGGATTTTACAGATGAAGGCCCCGATCCTGCAAACACTGAGGCACACGTGTAACTTTACACATGTGAGTAGTTCCATTGTATTCACCTGCATAAAGCTACCCAGAGGCTTAAGTACCAGTAGCAACAGGACTCTGGTGATAAATGGAGAAGGCAGGATGCACAGGGAACCAGAGAGGAAGGGGTCATTGGGCCATATTCCGCTGGTGTGAATTGGCATTGGAGCCAGTGGAGCTATTCCTGTATACACCAGCTGCAGCCCACATTTACTTATTCATTTGTTTTGCCTTCTTGTTGGCAGCATAGAGGAAGGACTCTCAGGAGGGCATTGCATGCAGATGTCCCAAGGGGGTGGAAATGGAATCACAGATTGTTAGATAAGATGATTGGCTGCTCTTTCTTCAAAGGGAAACTCTCTTGACATTGTATCCAGGACTTTTATAATCTGTCTGTGTAGAGATTTTGCTGCTTCAAACTGTTCTCTAAAGAGCATTGGCTGTGTAACCCCTTACACGCGACTCTCCATTCAGACTACCCCGATATTAATAACTTTGGTTCCCTTTCATGTGTGTGGCCTCGGTGCTTCTATTGCCAGCTAGAAGCGGCTCCTTTCTGGTGTTTCCAATTCCCCCAGCAACATCTTCTCTTATTTGAAATTTGTATATTTTTATTTCTTTTTATCTCAAATCCTTTTTTCCCCACCCGCAAAGGATCCCGCCAGAGGGTGATTTCATTGGTACTATCGCTTCACATTTCAGTTTTCAAGGACTCATGAACTTTATTAGATTATAATGAATTTATTACTCAGTGCTGCTGACCTGTTTTCTAAAGAACTCGAATTATTATTTGGGTACAGGCCTATTAAAGGAGGGGTATCTTTTGCTGTGGAGAGTGGATATGTTAACTCTTTAGGGTCAGGTTTTTATGCCTGACATTAGAGGCTGAAGAGCCATCAGAGAGAATACTGCTTTGCTAAATCAAGTAAGTGCAGTCCACCCCTCATAAAGAGCAGCACTCAGCAGTACCACCCTACAAGCACCCAGAAAAGGGGTAATCTTTGATTGGTCTATAACAGCAGCAAATTACCCCTGTCCTGTGCAGGCTCAGCTGCACTTCCACCCCACTTGCTCAGGGAAAGGGGGGTAGCAGGCCAGTAATTAGGTTGACCAGATGTCTTGATTTTATAGGGACAATTCCAATTTTTTGATCTTTTTCTTGTATAGGCTTCTATTATCCTCCACCCCGTCCCGATTTTTCATATTTGCTGTGTGGTCACCCTACATGTAATACACACCCCTAGGCACCCACACCTCAGGGGAGATGACTGTGGGGTGGAGGGGGATCTTATTCCACCTTATACCCCACACAGATGTGCAGGTCCATAGCGTCTTCTCAATAAGTTCTGCTATGCTCCAGTTGTTCTCTCTGTCACATGGCCTAGAGGGGGCCATATGACATGAAGCATAAATTCCACGTGGTTCTGAAGGTGCTTTGACTTACAACGGGGCAGGAGGTTCCCCCCAAGAAGCAGGGGTAGTGAAGCTGCAAAGCTGAGTGCAGGCTCAGGGTCACAGAGAAGCAGACTTGACACACATCTGTAAAGCCCACTGCTATGTCATGTGCTCTACAGCTTTATGGACCCCTGTTATAAAAGATGGGCCTGATTCACCAAGCTTCACTCACACATCCTGCAAATATCCTCCCCCACATCTAATGGGGAAACAGAGGCACAGAGTGATTGGGGGACTTGCCCAAAGTCATGCTGGGCGTGACTAGGACTAAATGCTAGGAGTTCTGTCTTGCAGGCCCCTGCTCCAAACACTAGGCAGTACTTCCCCTCTCCTCTCTCCCTCATGACAGCTGAATTCCCCACTTTACCTCAGCAGAAGGACTCTGTTATTGCTGCAAGGCTGAGTGGGAGACATGAGAAAGAAGAGATGGGAGGAGGTGACCTGCTGAGTGGCAGAGAACCAGGAACTTCTGATCATACCCTGCTGTGATGAATAGGGGCTATGTCTGCACAGCTTATGAATTCTGACTGATATTGTGAAGTTGTCTTATGAAAAACTGCTGTATTATGAATGCCTGTAGGTATGTGGATCCACCATTGCTGACAGGTCCTGTAGCATGTATGCCCCGGACAGACGCAAGAGGGAAGACATTAAGTTAATGAAGTACTTAGACTTCACAAAGGCTATGCAAAAATGCAGCTGCAGCCTTAGAAAAGCCAGTTTAGCTGATTCCCCCGGGGTGGGGAGAAGGAACAGTGGAAAGTTACCAGGAGGAGAACAACAAAAAGGGCCAGCTGACCAGAAGGGTTTTAAAATAAAGAAACTCACAGGAACAGGAGGGGCTCCATCAGAGCAAGGTCATCCAGCATACAGCAGTCTCCTGGGCAAGAAGGGCAGCTTGCTGCCTGCTTTCCTGAGCCAGATAGTCCCAAGAACTCCAGACAATCCAATGAACTTTTTACCCCAGCCCATAGAATGCCCTGGAGTGGTGAGGAAACTGAGGGATGGACATGTATTTAGTGTTTGTCTTGTATGATCTATATTCACCTGAGCATTACATGATTAAGTATACAACGGCAGAAAGGTGTTAAGAGTGTGCAAAGTGTGTGTGTTGATTGCTTCACAAGAGCTGTATGCCCCTGAGAGAGTTAAGCTGTAAATCCATAGAGTTCTCGGAGAGGGGTATGTTTGAGTAATGGGGGTATCTTCGGGGTCAGCGCTGGTCCTGGGGTCTAGAGCAGATGGGCTAAGGATCCCCACTTCAGAGAATGGATAAACAGATGGAGCATCAGTGCCAGGAAATGTGCCAGAGAGGCCACGGGAGGGACCAGAGCTGCAGCTTGCTGATGCTTCGGAAGCTTCACGCATCCCATGGGTTCCAGAGTGGCAGAGGCTTGGATTCTGCTCACAGCTGCCCTAGTAGGTTTCCAGGAGGGGGCATTCACTAGGACAGAGGTGGGCAAATTTTTTGCCCGAGGGCCACATCTGGGTGGGGAAATTACATGCAGGGCCATGAATGTAGGGCTGGGGCAGAGGGGTGGGCTGCAAGAGGGGTTTGGGGTGCAGGAGGGGGTTCAGGGCAGGGGGTTGTGGTGCAGGAGGAGCATGGAGTGTGGCAGGGGGCTCAGGGAAAATATGGATGTATGGTAACCCTAAGTCCAAAGTCCCGGGGCTGGTGGTGCTTCCTGAGGCAGCTCCTAGCACCCACCCACCAGCAGGAGCCTGCAGTGTGGGCAGCCCCTAGGCACAGAGGTGGAAGGGATCTCCGTGTGCTGCACCAGCTTCCTCCTGCCCAAGCATAGCTGCAGGGATGAGGCTTACAGGCGCAGGGAGTGGGCAAAGAGCCCTTCCCCTTCCCCTACCTCAACCCAACCCAACCCCAGGAGCCAGAGGGACTTGCCGGATGCTTCCCGGGAGCCGCCTCAGGTAAGCACTGCCGGGACTCCCCACCTCGCCCCCGGCAGGTCCCTCTGGCTCTTAGGGTCAGGTCAGGGGGGACGGATGGCTTTCTGCGCACTGCCGGTGCCTGCAATCCCCACTCCACAGCTCCAGAAGCTCCCATTGGCGCTTTTGTCAGCCAATGGGAGCCATGGAGCTCATGCTTGTGGCGAGCGCAGCATGTGGAGACCCCTCGGCTGCCCTGATCCTAGGAGCCAGAGGGACCTGCGGCAGGAGGGGTAAGTAGGCGAGTGGGGCGGGGTGAAGAGGCGAGCGGTGAACAGCGGGGGTTGAGTAGGTGAGTGGTGAATAGGTGAGGGGTGGGGTGGGATGTGTGGAAAGGCCAGTGGTGGGCAGCAGGGGGCTGAAGAGGCGAGTGGGAGTCTGGGAACCAGAGCCCCACAGAGGAGAGGAGGCAAGCCAGGAAGGGGAGAATTAGGGAGGCATGTGTGTTCTCTACACCCTCTTGCACCAGCCCTGTCTGTGCAGGCTCACTGTTGGCTGCATGTTGAATGGGAGTCCCCTGCCGACAGATTCAGTTGCAAGCACTCAGCTCTGCAAGTTCCAACAACCCCACACCAATCAGTGGCAATAAAATGTTGCCATCCATTCCTTCACTTGGGGAGCAGCGGGCAAGTCAGCCCATGTCAAGAGATACATTAATAACCTATTACAGCCAACAAGCCCGAGGAGCAAGGTCCAAACACTTGTGCCAGTCAACCACAGATAGTGGGGAAGGCTGATCTTGGCCCACCCCAGGAGCTCTCAATAGCAGATGCCTCCCTTTTCCCTGAACAGGGAGGTTAAGTGGTCCAGACCAGTGTAGGTGATACCTTGCAGCCTCCCAGTGTGTGGACTCCTTTAGGCTCCCTTACAATTAGCAGCTTTTTGCACATCACCGTGAATTTGATCCAGACTATTTTGAGCAACAAAGAGTGTAGCGATATGTTTCTTTGCAGTGCATTATTCAGCCACATGGTGCCTCTGTGCGCTGTGTAGCATTCCAGAGAGGGAATGCTGCCTGGTAAACAAAGGGGATACTGCTGGAACTCAAGATGTGAGGAACACCAGTGTGTTAGTCTCTGTAGTTTGCAGTTGTTTTCTTTTCTCCATTGTTGTGGTTCCATATTTTGATTGATTTATCACTGCATTGGCCTGATCTAGAATGGCATCTCATATGTCCCCATGTTTTTCTTTTCCATAGTGGGCTTTTGTTTCATCTCTTTTCCTTTGCTTTCTGCTATATAAATACTTTGTATTCTTGCCTCCCTGTTATAACTTCTTCTCATTAATCCAGTTGTGTAACTTGTTTTTATCAGGTTCTTTTTTCTTTTAAAGCTTCTGAATTTCTCTGCTCTCTTGGTTACGCTCTCTCCATGCAAAATCAAGGATGGAGTGTGAGCGGTGTGTGGAATGTATGCTGAGTGACTTGATGATTCAGGGCTTGGCAGGGCATCAGTTTGTTCCAAATCAATTTTCACCTGCCTGAAAGCTGGTCTACAAGTTCAGAGGTGGAGGTGGAAGGAGAGAGGGCTAAAGAGAGTGCTCCAGAGGTACCAACAGTAAATCAGAATAAAACATAACCCCTGTCAGGTGTGGCAGGAGAGGAGGACCTCAAGGGGTGGGGGAGAGACTGAGCATGCCAGGTGAGTTTAGTATCAAATGTTGCTTCTAGCTGAAGGCTGAATTTTAATCGAGCAGAGCAGCAAATGCAATGTGGAGATCTCTAGTGCTGGACACTAGGGATTTCCCCTGCTGCTACCTGTTTACCTTAAACTCCCATATACAGTCTTGGTAAATGGATGCTCAGTGGATTGGGAGAGACTTCCATCTCAGGCCAGGTCTACACTACAGCCTCCTACTGGCATCACTCTGTCAGTCAGGTGTGTGATCCCTGATGGACGCAGCTGAGCCAGCAGAAGCCCCTAATGTAGATGCAGTTATACCAGCAAACCTGTACTTTTGTTGCTTTGGAGGGGAGGGAGGGCAGGGACTGGAATAAACTGTACTGGCAAAAGCACAGTTTTGCCACTCTAGGCTGCATCTTCACTAGGAGTGGTTTTGCCAGTCTAGTTACACCAGCAAAGCTTTCTAAGTATAGACTTGATCTAAGGTACTTATATGCCCCCTGTTACCATAGTATCTGAACAATGTACTAAAGTATTGATCCTCATACCATCCCATGAGGCAAGGCAGTGCTGTTATCACCACTGGGGAACTAACGCACAGAGAGACTGAGTGACTTGCCCAAAGTCATGCAGGAAATCTGTAGCAGAGCAGGGCATTGAACCCAGCTCTCTCAACACCCAGAAACAAGACAAAAATCTGATGAAAACAATTTCAAACTTTCCACATGCAAATCTTGCCAACGGCTAAGCAGCCTAAACACCGCAATGGGAGTCTCACTCTCTGTCATGCTTAGCGGATCTTCCTCAAATGATGTTTGCAAAGAGGGCGCAACCTTAGTATTCCTTGCAGATCTTTTTAAATGAAATCCACAGGGCTCTTAGGGCCAATATCTGTGACTTGTAAACTGAGTCACAGACTCAGTGGAGGGCAGCACACAAGCTCTTCTAGTACTCAGATCATCAGTGAGGTTTTCTTCCAAGCACCTGATGTTAGTGTTTGATCAGTTAAGGCAGAATGCAATAAACAGCTCGGGAGACCTCTAATATCTGAGCAAAGATAACAAGTGACCTTTCCTGCTTGTAATTATCTTTTCTCATAAAAACCACATGCTGAATTTAATAAAACACATGAGAAGGGAAGCTATGGGTTCAGATAAACAGACCTAGATCAAATCAGAATTGTCTCCCAAAACTCAAACTGAACTTGGATGTCTTTTAAAGTTCAAAAAAGTTTGATTAAGCTGTTCACTGTTGGTTTTTGCTGGAGTTTCTTTGTGGTGCACTTCCGAGATGTGCTGGTGTCCATTTGGATGCCGGTGTTTCATTTGAACACAATGGACATATTGTACTTAATGCCGGAGGGGCATTTTGCCCCAGTATCAGATATCTGAAGGGGAATTTAAGAGATTACACTTCCCCCATGTGCTCAGCATTTCCTAGCTCTAAATGGTCCCAAAGTGGAAATACGGACACAGGATGAAGACAGGATCGTCTCATGGTGTTGTCAACCAGGGCAGAATCAGCCAGGACCAGAAACCTGAGCCTTGAAGCTGCTGGTCTGTTTGACAGACGTACAAAGTTTTGATATCCATGAAACTAGCATGTTTGTAAGGTGCCTACATGGGAAACACGTTTGCTAGTGGGCCCTCCAATCTAGCAGACAACGGTATACAAAAAATTCCAAATGCTGGAAGTTGAAACTAGATTCAGACTGGAAAGAAGGTGTACATTTTTAATAGTGAGGGTAATTAAGCAGTGGAACAATTTACCAAGGGTCATGATGGATTCTCCATCACTGACAAATCTGAAATCCAGACCAGATGTTTTTCTAAAAGCAATGCTCTAGTTCAAACAGGAATCAGTTCAGTGCAGTTCCCTGGCCTGTGTTACGCAGGAGGTAAGACTAATGGTCACAGTAGTCCCTTCTGGCCCCGTTCAGCCTTTTGAAGTGTGCGTCCCCCATAATTGCTCTCAGCAGTCATGGCCTAGAATTTGAGCTGCACCTCCTAGCAGGTAGAGTGGGTGGGGTATAGAGACCCCCTGCTCTGTTAGATGTGACATAGCTGCATATACTGCCCTCAGTTTTTTTTTCCTTTGCTATCCTATTCCTTTGCAAACTGGATACTGAGTGACTAAATGCCTCAGTCCTTCCAGTGCCTTGCTCCCTCCTGGTTTCAAATGCTAAAGATTAGAGAGGCCTGAATCAGAGCTCTAGCCTGGACCGCTTCAGCTCAGGGAGTGGATTCAGATTCCAGGATCCGACAACCCCTCCGCCTGTATGGTTTGGGATGCATGCTGGATCCAAACTGTTAAGGGGCCTCCTTTCTGGATTTGGTTCAGACAGGGGTGGCTCTAGGTATTTTGCCGCCCCAAGCACGACAGGCTGGTTGCCTTCCATGGTGTGCCTGTGGGAGGTCCCCAGTCCCGCGGATTCGGTGGCATGCCTGCAGGAGGTCCGCCGAAGCTGCGGGACCAGTGGACCCTCCGCAGGCATGCCGCTGAAGGCAGCCTGCCTGCCCCCCTCACGGTGACCGGCAGAGCGCCCCCCGTGGCTTGCTGCCCCAGGCACGCGCTTGGTGTGCTGGTGCCTGGAGCCACACATAGGTTCAGATGTGACCCAAGCGTGTGGAAATCTCACAAGAGCAGCTGACCTCATAAGACCTTTGCCATTATGGGTCAGAACCTCATGAGAACAGCTCAAAGAAACCTGAGCTCTGCTTTTGCCTCACACTCCTGTTCCATTTCCTAGACCTGGATCTGGATCCCAGCAGTGCCACCTTCTCCTGCTATCTGCTAACTAGCCTACCCATCTGGAAATACTCCCAGCCATGGCATTAGAGCTAGTTCCAGGGATTTCAAAAAGCTATCTGCAAAAGTGAAATGTCAGTGAATATTTCCTGTCTGGCTTCCCCTCTGCTGCTTCCAGCCCTTCCCTGGATAACAGGCATGCAAGTCGCCTTGCTGGTGTCTCATCTCCTAAGCAGAGCAGGCCCTGCCCCAAGAAGGCCAGATGGCTGATGGCAGCATGTTGATGGGGCCATTGTCACTCTGCAGCTTCTCCCTCTTTGGCTACGTCTCTATTACAAGCAAGGGTTGTGCTTCCCAGCTTGCATGGACATATTCCTGCTTAGCTCGATGAGAGCCAGCACATTAACGCTAGTAGTAGCTGTGGTAGCATGGGCAGTGCTGGGTGATGACACTGGCTAGCCACACTGAATGCATGCCCAGGAGTTTCTAACGGGTTTGTACTTGCCATAGCTAGCCCATGTAGATACTTACATACTGTAATCAAGTCACCCCTTCCCCTTCTCTTTGTTAAGCTAAATATAGATTGAGCTCCTTGAGTCTATCACTGTTTTCTAGAACATAAGAATGGCCCTACTGGATCAGACCAAAGGTCCATCTAGCCCAGTATCCTGTCTGCCAACAGTGGACAATGCCAGGTGCCCCAGAGGAAATGAACAGAACATGTAATCATCAAGTGATCCATCCCCTGTTGCCCATTCCCAGCTTCTGGCAAACAGAGGATAGGGACACCATCCCTGCCCATCCTGGCTAATAGCCATTGGTGGGCCTATCCTCCAGGAATTTATCTAGTTCTTTTTTGAATCCTGTTATAGTCTTGGCCTTCACAACATCATCTGGCAAGGAGTTCCATAGGTTGACTGTGTGTTGTGTGAAGAAATACTTCCTTTTGTTCGTTTTAAACCTGCTGCCTATTAATTTCATTTGGTGACCCCTACTTCTTGTGTTATGAAGAGAAGTAAATAATACTTCCTTATTTACTTTCTCCACACCAGTCATGATTTTATAGACCTCTATCATATCCTCCCTTAGTCATTTCTTTTCCAAGCTGAAAGTGTAAACAGGAAATTGTCATTGAAAGGGGTGTGTTTCTTCTAAGCTATTAATTATTCTTGTGGCTCTTCTCTGAACCCTCTTCAGTTTATCAACAGCCTTCTTCAGCTTTGGGCACCAAAACTGCAGACAGTATTTGGCAGCAGTTGCATCTGTGCCAAATCTACAGGTAAAATAACCTCTCTACTCCCTCTCCCCTGTATATGCATGCCAGGATCACATTAGTTCTTTTGGCCCCCAACCCTGTATGCTCCATCTCCAATCAGCCTTTCCATCCCCAGCTCTCACTCAGGTGCAGCCTTTCTTGTTAATGGCCCCCCTCCTCAGCCTCATTAACCCTTTCAAAGCTCGTATTGGGTTGACCTCCCATTCCTGCAGGCCCCCTGGAAACACACACTCTTCAATGACAATTCCCTGTCACTTATATTTCTGAGACCTATCAGTTAGCCAGTTTTTAATCCATGTGTCATACATTGATTTTATATTGTTCTAGTTTTTTAATTAAAAGGTTGTGAGGTACCAAGTCAAACACCTTGCAGAAGTCTGAGTATTTTATGTCAGCACTGTTACCTCTATCAACCAACTTGTAATCTCATAAAAAAAAGACATCGTTAGTTTAACAGGATATATTTTCCATAAACTTATGTTGATTGGCTTAATTCCATTACCCTCCTTTAATTCTTTATTAATTGAGTCCCACTTTATTATTAGATTGCTGTGAGGCTGATAGGTCTACAATTATCAGGTCATCTTGTTTACCTTTTTAACAAGTGACACATTACTTTCTTCCAATCTTTTAGAAATTCCCCAGTGCTTCAAGACTTATTGAAAATCAACATTAATGGTACAGTTCGCTCTGCAGCCAGCTCTTTTAAAACTCTGGGATGCAAATTATCTGGACCTGCTGAATTCAAAAGTAGCTTCTATTTAAATCATCCAGAGACACTAGTGGAATTGAAAGAGGGTTATCACCATATGATATGATTATATCATCTGTTTTTTCCCAGACATAGAACAGGAATATTTATTGAACACTTCTGCCTTTTGTGCATTGTTATTGATAATTCTATCATTTCCATCTAATAATGGACTAATATCATTGTGAGGATTCTTTTTGTTTCTAATATATTTTAAAAACTTCTTAATGTCCTTAACTCTGTTGGCCATAAATTTCTTCTCGTGTCCCTTTGCTTCCCTTATCAACTGTCTACACTTCCTAACTTCTGATGTGTATTCAATACTCTCAACTTCCCCTTTCTATACATTATTTACAAAAAAATGTTTATAGCTGCCTTCTCTTCCCCTCTAAACCAAGTCAGGTTTTTTTACAAGTATGGCCTTCTTCCTCAGTTGTTGGACTGTAGCTTTTGGGGCATCTAATAAGGTATTCTTAAATGATTCCCAATTTTTCTGATTAAATGCTTCCTCCTATTTGATTTGGCTTATAATGATTTTCAGCTTTGTGAAATTGGCCCTAGTAAAGCACAAAGTGTATGTATATTACTGGCAGGGACTTTATTCTGTTTGCACATTAAAAGTGTGATCAAGTCATGATCACTTGTACCTAAACTACCATTATTTTTTGGTTCTGTGATTGGTTCCTCTTTATTAGGTAAGAGAAGGTCTAATAAAAAATTCCCCATGTTGGCTGCAACACATCCAGGCCTTTATTGGATTTTTTGCATATATACCTGGCTACCAGCCTCTTTGTTTCAGTAGAGAGCTGAGCCCTCCGGGGGACCGGCTCTTTCAGCCTGCCTTAGCTGACCAAGTTGATCATTTTAACGATTTTTCAACATTCCATTTTGGAGCAAGTGCGGTGCCACAAACCTTTCCTGCTCAGCTGCTAACAGTTCCGTTACAGACTCCTGGGCTGCGGTGTTTTTCGTATAAACAGTAAACCACATAATGAATTATAAATAATATAATATAGATTTACATGATACTGTGACTATAAAATCAATGGGAAGAGTTAGCATAGGGGAAAGGGTGCCAGTACTGTGACAAGGACAGGGGTGGTATCCCAGCTCTGGCACCAGTAAAAGGGAGAAGATTGTTTGGGAGGGGCAGGAAGAGAAGGGGTGAGGAGAAGGTGCAGAGAAAAGACTGAGGAGATAAGCAAAGGAGTTGGAAGAGGAAGGGTGGATAGAGAAGTAGGAGGAAGGGATGCTATAGCCCAGGACGAGGGGGATGGGACAGGAGAGAGATTTTGTTAGGTTTTACCATGCAGATAGGGCAAAGCATGTAAACTATTATTTCAGATGAAGGCAAAGAGCAAACACAGGCCCCCGTGAGGGGGAAGGAGAGCCCAGGGACGCAGTCAGTAATACTGAGTGTCTGATCTGAAACCTAACATGGTGCCACAAGTACTCCTGTTCTTTTTACGGATACAGACTAACACGGCTGCTACTCTGAAACATGGCAGCTGGCTCCAGAGATGGGAGCCATGTTTCCATTGAAGAGCAAATTTTTTTTCAAACCCATAAGTCAGACAGGTCTGGAAATTAGTTGAGTGGGCTGGACTAGAACCTGTGTGTGAGTGTGTGTGAGGGGGGAGTGTACAGTCTGTGGAACAAAGGAATCCTGAGATACAGCCCCCTAATAATGAGCTTTTCTAATGCTTTGGGGCCTGATCCAAAGCCCACTGAGGCCAAAGGGAGTCTTTTTTCCTCAGGAAAAATTGGGTAGGGGGAGAAGGGGAGGAGATGTGTGAAACATATCACTAGATGCCCCTAGGTGGGACCCCATACAAGGGCCCATGGAGCAGGGCCCTGACTAAAACCATGGAGTGTCCTTAGACTTTCCTGCTGGGACTGCCGGGGGAGGCCGGCGTGCTGGGGCCTGCTGATGGCTTGCTAGCACCACACACAGATTCCTTTGCTGAACTGCTGGCAGCACCTGCTCCCCTCCAAAGCTAACTGGCCCCGAGGAGGGGGCAGCAGAATGGGGCTTGCTGCTTTTTCCTAATATGTAATCTAAAACTTCCTGCTCCACCTTAACCTCCAGGGATAACAAGGGGGAAGAAAAAAGAACTTGCAATCACATAGAGCAGGGGTTCCCAATGCGGGGGCAGCTAAATGAGCCAGTGTGCTGACCCCCGGTGGAGCACCCGCCGAAATGCCGCTGAATTTCAGCGGCATTTCGGCGGGGACGCCTCTCGATGATGTTGCTTGTTGCTGACAAGTGATGTCATCAAGACGCATCGCCCCCGAATTTTGGCGGCAAAGCCTCTCGATGATGCCGCTTGCCGCTGCCGTGGTCCTTCGTCTGGCGCCTGCCAGATGAAAAGGTTGGGAACCACTGACATAGAGGATCTGATCCGTCTTTCCCTGTCTGTGATACCTGCTTAACAGCGACTCCTGCTCTGTGGGAAACCAGCTAGACATTCTCCAGGTAAAACTGAGGTCTGCTTCATGTGCCGGAGGCAGACCCTGCATGTGAGCAGGGCCTTGCTAGTTTTGAGACCATGGAGCTGTGAAGATATGCTGCTCTTGTTCTAATCCAACTGTGATGAGATGGGCTGTCTGTCTCTGTACACCTGATGAATTCCAGGTTGATAGTATGAACTGTCTGCACTATCCTTACGACTTATCACTGCCTTTCACTGTGCATGGCTTATGCTTCTGCTGCCATGGAGAGGGGAGTAGTGCCTAAAAAAATATATCAGCTAGTGGCCTGGACTGAACAATAGGATGGATGAAGGCTGGGGAAAGACTGTGAAGAGGTAACTGACAGTTTGCTCTAACTTCCCTGCAGGGGGCTGGAATTGGGAGAAGTGCAGTTTCCCTGGCGGGAGAACAAAGGAATGAGGCGTTAGTGGCAGGACTCAGGGTACGTCTTCACTACCCGCCGTATCGGCGGGTAGCAATCGATTGCTCGGGGATCGATATATCGCTTCTCATCTAGACTCAATATATCGATCCCCGAATGTGCTTATGTCGATTCCGTAACTCCACCAACCCGAACGGAGTTGCGGAATCGACGGGGGAGCCGCGGACATCGATCCCGCGCCGTGAGGACGGTGAGTAATTCGATCTTAGATACTTCAATTCAGCTATGTTATTCATGTAGCTGAAGTTGCGTATCTAAGATTGTTTTTCCCCCATAGTGTAGACCAGCCCTCAGAGAGCTAGGACTAGGAAGCTTTGATAGGGGAAGGACATGTTTTTGTGCCACTAGGGACTGAAACCCCAGGTCCTGGTCCTGAACCCTGGTGCCTCCTGTGGAGCTGAAGCCTCAATCCCAGCCCTGCTCCCCTGTCCCGTGGGGCTAACACCCTGAGACCTCCTGCCCTGCAGCTGAAGCCTGGAGCCCTGAATGGGGGGAAGTGGAGGGGGCTCCAGGAGATAAATCTCAGAGAACTGAAACTCTGTGATAATGGTGAATGTTTCAAAGGGCCTAAGTGATTTAAGATCCCTGATCCCAGTTGCTAAAATGATTTCTGCATTTAGGCTTATAAATCACGTAGGTCCTTTTGAAAATGTCACCTTGCATTGCTAACATAGTGTTGCTGTTCTGATCCAGGCTAGAAGCCCAGAACAATAGCCCCTTATTCTCAGCCAGCCTAATAGGGGGAGGGGTGCTAGCCCAGCAGTGCTCTGTTCTCAGCCAGAGTAACCCTGCTGGTAGTGCATTCCAGCATCTCACCCTGACCATCTTTCCAGTTTCCTTGCTCTGTCCGCTTGGAAGGAAACTGTCAGGCCTGACACCCATCTCCTCCCTGCCTTTCAAGAACATTGCAGCTGTCAGCTCCAGCTCTTCAATCTCCCCGATGCTGCTCCACCTGCTCCGTGCTGCTGCTCTCTGTACTCGCTGTTACGCAGAGAATTCCAGCCAGTCATTTATTTAGCCAGGTTTAATAATGGATTGTAATCATGCCATGCATGGACACGGGATCCAGCCTTTCTTCTCCCTGAACTTTACCTCCAGGAGCAGCTGCCAGGAAACTCTGTTCTGTTTTCCTGTTGCATCTCCGGTCCTGCTGGCACTGGTACTGGCCATCTCCCTCTCCTGGCTCACTGAAGCTGGGGAAGCACCGTTCACCCTTGCCTCATACGAGTGTAAACCCTACTGGGAGGGCCCCCATGTTAGAGAATCCACTGACGGGGAGGTGGCTGCAGCCTTTTATCTGAGGATCTTAAAGGGCCAAACCCCACAGGCCTTGGCCAGGCAAAACTCCCATTGAGTTCAAGGAGCAGGAGAGGGTTTGGCTAAGGAGCATTATGCACATTAACTATCCAACCCTCACAGCCACTTAGGACATCTGTGCCATCCTCCCCATTTTTACCATAAGTGGCCCACTGAGGGGATGGCAGAGCTGAGAATAGAAGCCCAAACTCCTGGTTCCTGCCCCAAGTCTCACTAGACATTCCTGCTTTCCATAAAAAAAATCATGCAGAAGTATCAATTCTTAATGCACAAGCCCTATTCCCCCCTGCAATGTAAGTCAGCTAGAGAGCTCATTCCTCACCACTTTTCATGGTTTATTTAAACCTTTCATTTTGACTTAGCTCTGTTAGGGATAGAAAGTGTCTGAAAGTCTCCAAACACTTTGTGTTCCAATCCCTGCTTTCAGAAACCATTAAACCCCATGTAACATTTATTGTAGGGTAGCAATGGCATTAGAAAATAGACAGAGCACAGAGTACTGAGATGAGAGGGGACTCATGCAGCACAGAGCTGCTGGGCTACAGAGAATGCCAGGTTTCAACCACAGCATTTCCTTCCTATAAGCAGATAATCTTACTTGTCTCTTTTAAGCAAAGCTGCTTTAATTTGCTAATAGCCCTTGCTGATCACTTGACCTAGGAGTTCTTTTAACTACTTAAAATCCTCCTAGGTCAAGGTTTGGAGTGCATTTGGGCACATAGATTACTGGGTGTGAAGTGCATCACTCGGGAATGAGGTGGGTGGATGACATGGACTGTCCCACACTGGCAAATGGTGCACAGCACTGACAATGAACCCAGATTTCTGCACAGCATAGCAGTACAGGCAACGGTGCATAAAGCATGTGTGCTGGCCATGGGGATGGATACACTGGGACCGCCGCCGGGCCAGGGCTTGCAGGGCCCCTGTGGGACGTGGGGCCTGGGGCAAATTGCCCCACTTGCCCCCCGCTCTGGGCAGCCCTGACTGGGACTGGGATTTCTGGGCATTCCAGGTGGCTGGAAATACACCTCATGCATTAGTCTGTGGGTTGTCTTTAGTCACAGGCTACCTCAGTGGCCGGGGCATTGGAATTACGCAGCCAGGTGGTTAGACCATAACTGGAAACTAGTGAAGAGACTTTGCAGGCCAGGATGGGCTTGTGGTGAAAATTTCAGCAGGGCTGAGCTGCTGTTTAGCTGTCAAGTGGCCCATTATTCTGGCTAGCAATTGGGGAAGTGCTAAGGCAGGACCCCTCAGGGTGTCGTGAGGTTATTATATGGGGGAGTCATAAGCTGTCAGCCTCCACACCAAACCCCGCGTTGCCTCCAGCATTTATAATCATGTTAAATATATAAAAAAGTGTTTTTAATTTATGGGGGGAGGTTGCACTCAGAGGCTTGCTATGTGAAAAGGGTCACTAGCACAAAAGTTTGAGAATCACTGTGCTACGGCTTTTCACTACCTCAGTGCAATGAGTGCTCCATACTCTGGTGCAGCAGAGCATTTGGAAGAGGGGAACTCTCTTTAGCAGCTGAGGATGGTGCATGTGGTTGGGATCAAGGGCCATGTATTGCACTGGGGTTTTATTTTCTCATTGGCACTGCCACTGCCCACAAAGTGGGGTCAGTTATGGTGGGAGTGGAGATCTCATGAGAACAAACTACCATGTAAGTTTTCCGTTCCTTGCTGCTAGCTGTCAGGAATCAGGCTAGATTTACCCTGAGAGCCCCTGCTTTTGGGAATGACTTGCTGATCTCCTGGAGATTGTCCATCACTGGGATCAGAGGAGGTTGCTGTGAAAGCTCTGGGGAATGGCTTGCTCTTTGCTTCAGCGTCAAGGCGGTTGGAAAATAAACCTCTCACACCACATCTCTTATTCGCAGTCAGCATAATAAAAACAATCTTGTATTAACCAAGGTTGTCTTTGCTATGCTCCCAGCTCAAACATGGCCAAGCAGGGGTGGCTAAAGGAGCATAAAAGGAACTCCTTGCCTAGGAGTTCAGTTAGGTTGGGATTTTCCAAGTTGCCTGTGGGAATTAGGCACCCAAACCTCACTGCTTTTGAAAGCAATTTGGGTGGCTAACTCCTGCAGTCTGCTTTGAGAACCCCAGCCTCCCTCAGGGCAGGGCAGGCTTGCACCTCCTGGCATTGGGATTTTGAATTGCATGCTTTGGTAATTAACCAGCGAACTCAGTTTCTGCAAAGAACAATAGAAAATGCAGCATAAATGCCCGGCCAGATTGGCTGCTGGCATAACTCCATCAAGTGAGTGAAATTACAGAAGAGAAGAATTTGGCCCATTGTCTTTTAATTGAAAAAATAAATGTGATGGTGTGGAGAGTAGAAAGGTAAGGTGTGTCGCATACATTGCAGATTCCTGTGGAGGTGGGGGACTATGCACTGAGGAAGGGCTTTCTGGACATTTTGCACGAAAAGAAAACAACCCCTCAGGTAGAAGGACACAATTATTTTAGGCAATGGCAAACTGAGACTAATGCTGCCGGATGTGTATGTGTATGGATGAATATTGCTGGCAATTATGATAATGGCTGGGGTATCCAAACCTGACATCTTGCTCACAGATGATGAATAAGCAGTCTGACTCCTGTTCATTTTTTATTTAAACCTTCAGCTCTGGCTAATCCAGAGCTCCCTGTGCTAAATGCTAATGAAAAATGTGTTCCTTGACTCCCATACATAGCACAAACACAGCTCCTGGGATCAAGGGGGTTAAGTATTGAAATTGTCTCCTGTGTTAAATAATTAGGAGACAAACAGATTGACTGCTCCAGCCATCCCCACTCCCGGCTGTTGCCTGCTCTCTTTATTTGCTTGATCAGATAATTGGGCAGTGTTTCACAGAGCCCCGTGTCTTTTCATTTGGACTGTTGCAGTGTGTTTTCACATGGGGAATATTAAAGAGTGGCACTAATCAAGGGAGATCAGTATGGTGCTGATAAGATCAAACCTTCCCTCGCTTTTCATTTACATCTTCCACTGCAGTCAGGTGAACAAATGTAATTGGCTATTGTCATTCCCTCCCTCCTCCCCGGGCTGCAACATCCCTTTCTTCCCCACAATCTGGGCTGCAGCAAAGCTGGGCTCTGCCAGGCTAATGTAGGGTCCATCTTGGCCTGTGTTGGGGGCGGCCCAAGGAGAGGCGCACTCCTGCCCTCAGATCCCTGGCATACAGGGCAGGCACACAGTACTGCCTGCTCCCTCCACTTCACCAGCCCGGCTTGGTGGACTGGCATGAAGGGATGGTCATGGCCCCGCTTCCTTGCCGGACTCTTTTGAGGTGATTTGCTCCTGTGGGGCTCTAGAAGGGAACTGTTATTGTGTCTAGCCTTCATGTGAGGGGCACAACTGAGAGAAAAAGCTTCTTTTCCCCCTTTATGCCCCCCCCCATATCTCAACTATGTACCCATGCTTGGGTGAGGCATCATCTGGCCTTAAACCGTTTCCATGTTTCACCCGAGAGGTGGCTGCATTTAAGTAGTGGATGAAGCAATTCTTCTGGTTCATGTATAAAACACATGAGTTCTTCAGGATGGAATCAGGGATTAGGGTGACCAGACAGCAAGTGTGAAAAATTGGGATGGAGTAGGGGGTGATAGGCGCCTATATGAGACAAAGCCCCAAATATCGGGACTGTCCCTGTAAAATCGAGACATCTGGTCACTCTAGCAGGGATGGGTGAAAGAGATTTCAGGTTCTGTGTGGACAAGTCCCCCAGTGTGCTGGTGCTTCTCCAGGCCTTGTGAGTTTGTGAACAAGCTTTCCAGAACTCCCTGCATTTGGCTGTGCAGGTGATACCATGAGAACTGGCACTTTCTTGGGCTCTATTAGAGCTCTGGGGCTGAGTTGGCACCCAGGCATGGCTGAGTTCAGGTACTGGGTGATGGGTCTGCTGGGAATCAGTCAGAATTATGGGATCAGGTTTGGGTCAAATTCCAGCCACGTTCTAGATCAAGGCCCAGGTCAATTCTTATCTCAGCTGAACCAGTTTGCCTCGTGTTTTCCCCCAGGAAAATCCTCATTGCTCTTAGCCTGGCTCTTGACTGCTCTTGGGGCAAAGCCTGAGCCAGTGACTTACTAAGGAGTGAGTCCTGCCCAGACTCAGCAGCTTCCCTGAGTCCTCTGGCAGGGGAACCAGTGCACTCCCCTTGCACGGTGTACAGCCCCATTCTGCTGCTTGGTTTCCTCATGCAGCTGTATGGCGATGGGATACAGGCAGATAGAGGCAGGTGCCTGGGACACAGATCTTCCTGTTCTGCCCTGGCGTATGTGGGTGCAGGGTAACTTCTGCAATTCGGCTACGATAACCCTGAGAAGCTGCTCATCAGGCGTATGCTCCTCTCCCTGACTTCCCCCAGACACGTGCCCCACTCTCAGCCTGAGCATTTGAGCTGGGCACTGAGCCGACAATTGACTTGGCCCTCGGAGAACAGAAAGCAGGATTGTGAGTGACTGTCTCTTTTGTGTATGTACTAGCTTCCGGCACAGTTGGGACCCTCATCTCCACTGGCAGCTCTTGGTGCCACTGTACTGCAAATAAATAACAATCATAAAACTCAGGAGAGCAGTGACAGGAGGGTCAGCAGTTTGACTCGCACATGGATTCGGAGGGAGAAACTGCAAATCTTCTCTAAGCCATCTGGATCTCCAAACCTTAGCCGTCTGGGGGGTCTCCAGAGCACAGCTTTTGCAGGGATGGTCCAGGGCTTTTGGTCCATACATAAATCGAGGTGGGAGGTGAACGTGAAAAATGAGTGGGGAAAGTGAAACCAGCCTTGTTGGAAGCTCAGAAGTGGCTTAATACAAGGCTCTCTGGCAGCGGAGGCAGGGGGTGGGGGCCGAGGGAGGGGTACGTGGAGGGGAGAATGTGGGCAGAAACAGTTCTGATATGATTTGATCCCATCCAGTTTCCAGGAAAACACCATGAAATACAAACACGGTGCAGTGAATCCAAAGGGGAACCCTTAAAAAACCCATTTGCTGAATTCCAGTGTTTGTGTAAATGTTGCAAAGGGCAGCTGCAAAGCTTTTAGCCTTGTATTCCCTTTTTGTTGTAAATGCTTGAAGTTTCCCTTTAATTTCTTCCCTGGTTTTACTGCTCTGTGGCTTTTCTGAAGTATTTTTGTTTTAATTACTGTATCGATTAGGTGCGGTGCTATAAAGACCCCCAAAAAGTTAATGAAAAGCAATCACTAAAAAGCGCTCTGGTGGAAAGGAGCCTTACAGGGGCTCAGCCCAGAGCACAGCAATTATTATTATTTATAGAGTGCTGGAAACAAGCCCTTGGAGATCCTGGCCTGGGGAGTTATGTAACGGCAGGCTGTTATTATCAATAAAACACTGCGCATCTGGCAGAATGCACACTGAGAAAAGGGAGCTTATCCTTCTTCTTCTTGGGTCTGATTCTGACTGCAGGGCTGGATTGCCCCCTCCCAGGGGAAAATCTGGAGGAATGAAGGTGGAGGCAATCTTGATGAGGGTCCCCTCATAAAGTTCCTCCTCAGCTGCCTCTTTGAGGGGCAGAGTTTACATCTCATGAAATGAGCCATAGATCAAGCTCCAAGCCCCCATCGAATCCGTGAATTGGCAGCTGTCCAGAGCCATCTATGCATGCACACCAGGGGGAAAACCCTGGCCCTACCATGGTCAATAGGAGTTTTGCCCCTGGTTTGAATTGGCCCAACTCTGTTTCCACTGTACCACCCCACTAGTTCCTTGCTCTTTGACAGCGCTGCTCCCCGGCAGTAAGCCTCCAATGGTTGGGCAGTGCGGGGGAAGGACAACCACAGGAGGCCATGGCAAATGGATGACAGGCCAGCATTCTGGGCATTGCTGAAGAGGGATATTTCCTAGATCATCCGTTTGGCAGGCATGGAGAAGCGTGTTTGTTGGTGATGGAGGTGCTGGGCGTGGGTGCTTCCTGATGTACTGGGCAGAGCCAAGGGAGTCCATTTCCTGAGTATATCCTGCATGCTTGATGGACCCAGAGGAGTGTGCTTGCTGGACATGCCTCGCATGCCGGCTGGCAATGACGAGCTTTGTTTTATAGCTGTGCGTGGGGTGCTGGGTGCTGAACCTGGCATGCTGGGCAATGCCAGCTGAGTGCATTTCCTGGTGGTGCCCAGCAATGCTGGAGGAGGAGAGTGTTACCTGTTCTGGTGTTAGCGTTCCCGGCTATTTCGGGAGTGAAATCTTGGCCTCATTGAAGTCAAAGGGAATTTTGCCACTGACTTCAATGGGGCCAGGATTTCACCCCTGCGTGCTGAGTGGCTCTAGAGCTGCTCAATTCTTGGACATTCCCAATATATCCTGAGGGGCGGGAGGGATTAATTAACATACCTTCCCTGCTAGGATCCACTACACTTTCCCTTCCCCACCGTCACGAGCAATCATTCCTAATTCCTCAGCTCCCCTATTTCTCACCACAGCCTGGAGCAGTAAAATGCTCTGATGAACTATGGAGAGAAGGAATTGAGTAGTTACCTATCTGTTACCTAGGACAGTTCCCAAATTCCATTAAAAACGTACTTGTATTGTAGTAGCGCCTAGAGGCCCTAGTTGAAATCAGACCCCCAATGACAGCCCATGCCCTGAGGAGCTTGCAGTCAAAATGGACAAGATGGAAAAATGCTGGGAGAAAGGCCATCTTATCATCCGCATTGTACAGAGGTGGAAATGAGGCACAGAGAAATCACATGACATGCCCAAGGGCACAAACAAAATCTTTGGTAGAGACCAGACCAGTCTGGGGCTGTAACCGCACGACCAGCTTCCTCATTTCCTTCCAGAAACCTCGTTTCACTGCGAGAACTAGCTGTGTTATTTTTTTGCAGCTTCGTTTGCTGCTGCTGAACAAACTGTAACTGGGAAGCACATTAACTCTCTCAAATTCCAGAGTGACAATAACTCAGTCTATAGGCAGGAGAAAAATATGTCGCTTCCAGCTTGGCGGAAAGGATGAGCATGCATTCGAAAATGACTTTTATGGCATAGTGAGACAGATTCAAATACATGAGAAGTCAGGAATGCAGCCACTAAGGCCAGCTGCATCAAGGTTAATTGTGACAAAGAAAATTTTAGCATGAAACCATTTAGAAAGTATTAAAGAGAAAAACCTGTCCAGCCTGGCTTTTAAAAAGATCCTCCCATAGGACTGTTTCCATGACAGATCACTATTCAGCTAGAATGTAGCGCAAGGGCTACGTGGGCTGTGAAAAGAAAAGAACACGCTGAAAGAGGAGTAGAATGTTATCTTGTCAAGGTAATAAAAGGAATGTACCTCCCGCATACACCATAAAGAGAAAGTTGGCTCTTTCTGAAATATAGAGGACATATTGCTGGGAAATTTTGATTAAGACTTTTAAAAAGTGAAAACCTTTCATCCGCTTGACTCCTGAGAAAGTTTCCTCAGTAAAGAATGGATAAAGAAAGGCATTTGCCCTTAGCTAGTCTAGCATGAAAGAGATGTCTTATGAATACTTACCAGATTAATGAGATAGAGGCCTCGTAAATATGTCAGAAAAACACAACAGCTTGAGATGAGATAGATGCCTTGTTGGGATGCAAATTAATATTCATGTGGTTAAGCATTTTGCGAGCAGCTACCCTAGTGGTGTGGTCGGCTGTGCTGCCAGCCAGCATGCCCTTGGCATACAGAGAAAAGTGTATGGAGCAGGTCCACCACTATTGGGATGGTTGACAATCTGGAGCGTGGTGTGACAAGTTCAAGCACATCGGTCTGATAAGAGAGCTGGCCTCCTGATACAGGGCCTTGCCTCGCCAGGTTTTGTCTAGGCTGAGAATGGTGATTTCCTCACTGGTCATCTGATCTTACCCCTCATCCCAGGGCCCCACTGCAATCCCAGACCTGAGATGCACTGAACTGCTCATCCTAATTTCTGTCTGACAAAGCCGGTTTTCTTTAAATAGGGCTGAAATCTTTGATGGGGGAAGAGGCCAGTTTGGATTTGCACATCCTCTCCATGTAGCAGAAAGGGAAAGCTGCACAGGAAAAAGCAGCAATTCCCCAGGCCTGTCCACAGAATCCACTCTTGAGTCATCCACACCCAGTTCCTGGCCAGAGGCAGAAGAAATGCCACACCTAACAGCTAGCCATGCAGTGATCAACATGATCCATGAACAGAGCTTGGGAAAGATGCCATCCAAGACAACTTCTCCTGAGAAGCTGAGCAGGAACTCAATTCCAACCCCAAACTCCTTGGAAGGGCAAAACCCTGAGTTATACCGGTGTGATGGATCTGCTAAGCAGGGGACTGCAACGCCCATCAGCCTGCTCCTCCGCTACACTCCCCTTTCCACAGGCTGGGTAAAGGGAAAAGTCCTGAACTAGCACCCTTTGGGAGGCAGCAGCCACAGGGCAAGGAGGGAGCAGCAGAGAAGCCGGAGGCAGAGAAGAACCCCCAGGGACTGTATGCAGAGCTACATGTGGAGCAGGTCGTGATTGACGGACGTTCCAGTTGGGTGTGGGCAGGAATGGTGCCAGGGTTCTTGGCACCCTAGGTGGGGGTCCTTCCACAGTCCCGGTTGTTGGCAGCAATTCTGCGGTGGGGGAGGTCTTTCCATGCTCCCGGTGTTCGGGGCACTTCTGCGGCTGGTACCGGAGCGAGTGAAGGACCCACCGCAGAATTGCCGACGACGACCCAGAGTGCGGAAGGACCCCCTGTCATAAACAGATAGCTAAGGGTTAACGTCTCTTTCACCTGGAAAGAAGTAATCTGAAACACCTGACCAGAGGACCAATCAGGAAACAAGACTTTTTCAAATCTGGGTGGAGGGAACTTTGTGTGGGAGTCCTTTGTTCTTTGGTCTTCTGCCTGACTCTCTCTCGGCTATGAGGGGATTTCTATTTCCTGCTTTCTAATCTTCTGTTTCCAAGTTGTGAGTACAGAGATCATAAAAACAATAGGGGTTATTGTTTTTTTCTTTTGTATTTACATGTCTATAGTTGCTGGAGTGCTTTGAATTATATTCTTTTTGAATAAGGCTGTTTATTCAATATTCTTTTAAGCAAATGACCCTGTATTTGTCACCTTAATACAGAGAGACCATTTTTATGTACTTTTTCTTTCTTTTTATATAAAGCTTTCTTTTTAAGACCTGTTGGAGTTTTTCTTTAGTGGGGGACTCCAGGGAATTGAGTTTGTGCTCACCAGGAAATTGGTGGGAGGAAGAAGTCAGGGGGAAATCTGTGTGTGTTAGATTTACTAGCCTGACTTTGCATTCCCTCTGGGTGAAGCGGGAAGTGCTTGTGTTTCCAGGACTGGAAATAGAGAGGGTGGACTCCCTCTGTTTATATTCACGGAGTTTGCTTCTGTGTATCTCTCCAGGAACACCTGGAGGGGGGAAGGGAAAAGGTTTATTTCCCTTTGTTGTGAGACTCAAGGGATTTGGGTCTTGGGGTCCCCAGGGAAGGTTTTTGGGGGGACCAGAGTGCCCCAAAACACTCTAATTTTTTGGGTGGTGGCAGCTTTACCAGGTCCAAGCTGGTAACTAAGCTTGGAGGTTTTCATGCTAACCCCCATATTTTGGACGCTAAGGTCCAAATCTGGGACTAGGTTTATGATATGGTGTGCAGCGTTGTGGGAAAGATACAATCCAGAAGCCAGTAGGAATATTACATTTTTCTTTTCTCTGCTAGGGGCTTTTTAGCAGAGAGAAACAGTTTGGTTTTAAAAGGGAACTAGAGAGAATTTTTTTTTCTGCTCTCTCTGGCAGTTGTGGCTTGCATATTAAGCAAGAAACCATTAAGGAGCTGTTACGGGTCTTTTGTCACACAATAGCACTCCCATTAGGAGTCATTACCAGCACTATACACATGCAAATAAAGTGGTTTTTCTGGTTTACTTTACATTGAAAAAATTAGCTTGAGGAAGAAAGGGAAAAAGGCACTGTTGCTAGGCAGACCCCAGGAGGCAACAGAGCCTGCAGTTCAGACAATAAACACCAGTGGGCACCCCAACACAAGAAAACAGGAACCATGCCTTCCAATACAAAAATGGAGGCCGAAGAACAAATCAAAGAAGCTGAACACAGGCGACAACTGGAAAAAAGACAAAAAGAGGTGGAGCTGAAAAAAAAGGAAGAAAGCATCAAACTGGCAGCCTACAAAAGAGAACAAGCAGCCAAAGAGGCAGCCCACAAAAGAAAACTAGAAGAAGAAGAGGTGGCCCACAGAAGGAAACAAGAAGAAGAAGAAATGGCCCACCGCCGAGACATGGAAAAACAACAAAAAGAAATGGAAAAACAACAAAAAGAAAATGAAGAGAAGGAAAAACAGAGAAAACATGAACTGGACTTAGTGCAAGCTGGGCTGCATGCGCCAGCCAATCCTAACAACCCTTCGCCAATTATGGTTCCACAGCACAGGAAATTTCCCACCTACAAGGCAGGTGATGACACCAAGGCCTTCTTGGAAAATTTTGAAAGAGCCTGTCTTGGGTACAGCATCCCTGAAGACCAGTACATGGTAGAATTGAGGCCACAGCTCAGTGGAACTTTTAGCAGAGGTGGCAGCTGAACTGCCTAAGCAGCAAATGAACGACTATAAACTTTTTCAAACCAAGGCCAGATACAGAATGGGGATAACCCCGGATCATGCCTGTTGGCGTTTCAGAACCCAAAAGTGGAAACCAGATGTGTCATTTCCCAAACACGCCTACTACGTTGGGAAAAATTATGAGGCCTGGATATCAGGACACAATGTTAAAACCTTGGAAGAACTGCACCTCCTCATACAAATGGAGCAGTTCTTGGATGGTGTTCCTGAGGACATAACATGGTACATACAAGATGGAAAACCCAAAAATCTTGCTGAGGCAGGGGAGATTGGAGCCAGATGGATGGAAGCGGCAGAAAGCAAGAAAGCTACTGTCAAGGAGAACGAATATCCCAGAGGGCACACCGACCATAAACCCTACAACCGAGGGCAGCCAAAAACCCCACCTACAACCCAAGTAAAGCCACAGACACAGTATTCTTCCACCTCACCAGTCTCCAGTAACTCACCTCGGCCCAGTGACCCATCAGATGGAAGATGCTTTAAGTGTAATGAACTGGGACATATCAAGGCCAACTGTCCCAAGAACGCCATCCGAGTGCAGTTCATTACACCACCATCACACCAAAGATCCCCAGGCCCAGATGCCTCTCAAATACCCTTGGAGCGAAGGGAAAATTTGAGAGTAGGCGGAAAGAAGGTTACTGCGTGGAGAGACACGGGGGCACAAGTGTCAGCTATCCACCAATCCTTCGTAGACCCCAAATTCATCAACCCAAAGACCAAAGTGACAATTTACCCCTTCATGTCACAAGCTGTAGACTTGCCTACAGCTGAACTGCCTGTCCAGTACAAAGGCTGGTCAGGAATGTGGACTTTTGCAGTCTATGACAATTATCCTATCCCCATGCTACTGCGGGAAGACTTGGCCAACCAGGTGAAACGGGCCAAGCAAGTGGGAATGGTTACACGTAGCCAAACCAGGCAAGCTTCCAGACCCATTCCTGTTCCTGAGCCGTCCACAGATGCCCCGTCTGTGTTACCAGAGACCCAGACAGAGGTAGTGGACCCGGATTCCATGCCAACCACTGAAGCAGCCACAGCACCTCCAGTCCCAGGCCCGGAACTGGAACAGCAACCAGCACCAGCAAGTGCAACCACATCTTCAAACTCAACGCCAGAGGGCGTCAGCGAGCCAGAACTGGCAGAAGCAACAGACAGCCATACCCAAAAGGCTCAGCCAGAGCCTGAAATACCCTCAGGTGCACCAGCGGAGAGCGGTTCACCAGCAACGGAAACAACCCCATCACCTACATCGCTTCCAGAGGGACCAAGCCCAAGTCCACAGTCTGAGAAAGAACTGGTGACCCCAGCCTCAAGGGAACAGTTCCAGACTGAGCAGGAAGCAGATGACAGCCTTCAGAAAGCTTGGGCGGCGGCACGGAGCACCCCACCGCCTCTCAGCTCTTCTAATCAATCCTGGTTTGTTATAGACCAAGGACTTTTATACAAGGAGATTCTTCCTGGTGGACACCGGGAAGAATGGCAGCCGCAAAAACAGTTGGTGGTTCCAACTAAGTACCGGGGGAAGCTCTTAAGCTTAGCCCATGATCATCCCAGTGGCCATGCTGGGGTGAAAAGAACCAAGGACCGGTTGGGGAAGTCCTTCCACTGGGAGGGGATGGGCAAGGACGTTGCCAAGTATTTCCGGTCTTGCGAGGTATGCCAAAGAGTGGGAAAACCCCAAGACCAGGTCAAGGCCCCTCTCCAGCCATTCCCCATAATTGAGGTCCCATTTCAGCGAGTAGCTGTGGATATTCTGGATCCTTTCCCAAAAAAGACGCCCAGAGGAAAGCTGTACGTACTAACTTTCGTGGACTTTGCTACCCGATGGCCGGAAGCAGTAGCTCTAGGCAACACCAAGGCTAACACTGTGTGCCTGGCCCTAACAGACATTTTTGCCAGGGTAGGTTGGCCTTCCGACATCCTTACAGATTCAGGATCTAATTTCCTGGCAGGGACCATGCAAAAACTGTGGGAAACTCATGGGGTGAACCACTTGGTTGCCACCCCGTACCACCATCAAACCAATGGCCTGGTGGAAAGGTTTAATGGAACTTTGGGGGCCATGATACGTAAATTCGTCAACGAATACTCCAATAATTGGGACCTAGTGTTGCAGCAGTTGCTGTTTGCCTACAGGGCTGTACCACATCCCAGTTTAGGGTTTTCACCGTTTGAACTTGTGTATGGTCACGAGGTTAAGGGGCCATTACAGTTGGTGAAGCAGCAATGGGAGCGGTTTATGCCTTCTCCAGTAACTCAGGGCTTGGCTGCACTCACACTTTACAACGCTGCAACTGGGGTGTGAAAAACATCCCCCTGAGCGCTGCAAGATACAGCGCTGTAAAGCGTCAGTGTAATCAGGGCAGCAGCGCTGGGAGCGCGGCTCCCAGCGCTGCACGCTACACCCATAAGGGATGTGGCTTACATGCAGCGCTGGGAGAGCTCTCTCCCAGCGCTGCCGCTCTGACTACACTCACACTTCAAAGCGCTGCCTCGGCAGGGCTCCCACAGCGCTGCCGCGGCAGCGCTTTGAAATTCCAAATGTAGCCATACCCTAACATTCTGGACTTTGTAAGCAACCTACAAAGCACCGTCCGACACTCTTTAGCCCTTGCTAGAGAAAACCTAAAGGATGCTCAGGAAGAGCAAAAGGCCTGGTATAACAAACATACCAGAGAACGTTCCTTCAAGGTAGGAGACCAGGTTATGGTCTTGAAGGCGCAACAGGCCCATAAGATGGAAGCATCATGGGAAGGGCCATTCACGGTCCAAGAGCACCTGGGAACTGTGAACTACCTCATAGCATTTCCCAATTCCTCACTAAAGCTCAGAGAGTACCATGTTAATTCTCTCAAGCCTTCTATTCCAGAGACTTACAGGTTTGTCAGTTTACAGTCCAGGGAGATGATGCTGAGTGGCCTGACGGTGTCTACTACGACGGGAAAAAAGACGGTGGCGTGGAAGAGGTGAACCTCTCAACCACCCTGGAACGTCTGCAGCGGCGACAAATCAAGGAGCTGTGCACTAGCTTCGCCCCATTGTTCTCAGCCACCCCAGGACGAACTGAACGGGCATACCACTCCATTGACACAGGTAATGCTCATCCAATTAGAACCCCACCCTACCGGGTGTCTCCTCATGCCCAAGCTGCTATAGAACGGGAGATCCAGAACATGCTACAGATGGGTATAATCCGCTCATCTACCAGTGCATGGGCATCTCCAGTGGTTCTGGTACCGAAACCAGATGGGGAAATATGCTTTTGCGTGGACTACCGTAAGCTAAATGCGGTAACTCGTCCGGACAACTATCCAATGCCACACACCGATGAGCTATTGGAGAAGTTAGGACGTGCCCAGTTCATCTCTACAATAGACTTAACCAAGGGGTACTGGCAAGTACCGCTAGATGAACCTGCCAAGGAAAGGTCAGCATTCGTCACCCATGCGGGGGTGTATGAATTTAATGTCCTTCCTTTCGGCCTTTGAAATGCACCTGCCACCTTCCAGAGGCTGGTAGATGGTCTACTAGCAGGACTGGGAGAATATGCAGTTGCCTACCTCGATGATGTGGCCATTTTTTCAGACTCCTGGCCTGAACACCTACCACACCTGGAAAAGGTCTTTGAGCGCATCAGGCAGGCCGGACTAACTGTTAAGGCCAAAAAGTGTCAAATAGGCCAAAACAGAGTGACTTACCTGGGGCACCAGGTGGGTCGAGGAACCATAAACCACCTACAGGCCAAGGTGGATGCTATCCAAAAGTGGCCTGTCCCAAGGTCCAACAAGCAGGTCCAATCCTTATTAGGCTTGGCCGGATACTACAGGCGATTTGTACCACACTACAGCCAAATCGCTGACCCACTGACCGACCTGACCAAAAAGACCCAGCCGAATGCAGTTAAGTGGACTGATGAGTGTCAAAAGACCTTTACCCAACTTAAGGCAACGCTCATGTCTGACCCTGTGCTCAGGGCCCCGGACTTTGACAAGCCATTCCTAGTAACCACAGATGCATCTGAGCGTGGTATAGGAGCAGTGCTCATGCAGGAAGCAACAGATCACAACTTCCATCCTGTCGTGTTTCTCAGCAAGAAACTGTCTGAGAGGGAAAGTCACTGGTCAGTCAGTGAAAAGGAATGCTATGCCATTGTGTACACCCTGGAAAAGCTACGCCCATATGTTTGGGGACGGCGGTTCCAGCTACAAACTGACCATGCTGCACTAAAGTGGCTTCATACTGCCAAGGGGAACAACAAGAAACTTCTTCGTTGGAGTTTAGCTCTCCAAGATTTTGATTTTGAAATTCAGCACATCTCAGGAGCTTCTAAGAAAGTAGCTGATGCACTCTCCCGTGAGAGTTTCCCAGAATCCAGTAGTTAAAAAGTGTTCTTACACTGTAGAAGTCTGTTAGTTATATCCTTAGTGGTATATGTAACGGTACATGTGTTGTATTAATCTGTTTAGTTTAAAGTTCTAGGAGGAAATCGCCGCCAGTGAGCTTCCCCACTGTCTGCAATTTGGGGGGCGTGTCATAAACAGATAGCTAAGGGTTAACGTCTCTTTCACCTGGAAAGAAGTAATCTGAAACACCTGACCAGAAGACCAATCAGGAAACAAGACTTTTTCAAATCTGGGTGGAGGGAACTTTGTGTGGGAGTCCTTTGTTCTTTGGTCTTCTGCCTGACTCTCTCTCGGCTATGAGGGGATTTCTATTTCCTGCTTTCTAATCTTCTGTTTCCAAGTTGTGAGTACAGAGATCATAAAAACAATAGGGGTTATTGTTTTTTTCTTTTGTATTTACATGTCTATAGTTGCTGGAGTGCTTTGAATTGTATTCTTTTTGAATAAGGCTGTTTATTCAATATTCTTTTAAGCAAATGACCCTGTATTTGTCACCTTAATACAGAGAGACCATTTTTATGTACTTTTTCTTTCTTTTTATATAAAGCTTTCTTTTTAAGACCTGTTGGAGTTTTTCTTTAGTGGGGGACTCCAGGGAATTGAGTCTGTGCTCACCAGGAAATTGGTGGGAGGAAGAAGTCAGGGGGAAATCTGTGTGTGTTAGATTTACTAGCCTGACTTTGCATTCCCTCTGGGTGAAGCGGGAAGTGCTTGTGTTTCCAGGACTGGAAATAGAGAGGGTGGACTCCCTCTGTTTATATTCACGGAGTTTGCTTCTGTGTATCTCTCCAGGAACACCTGGAGGGGGGAAGGGAAAAGGTTTATTTCCCTTTGTTGTGAGACTCAAGGGATTTGGGTCTTGGGGTCCCCAGGGAAGGTTTTTGGGGGGACCAGAGTGCCCCAAAACACTCTAATTTTTTGGGTGGTGGCAGCTTTACCAGGTCCAAGCTGGTAACTAAGCTTGGAGGTTTTCATGCTAACCTCCATATTTTGGACGCTAAGGTCCAAATCTGGGACTAAGTTTATGATACCCCCCGCCGACAAATTGCCCGCCAAGGGCGGCAAAATACCGCCCCCCCCAAATCCTGGCACCCTAGGTCGCCTAAATGGAAGCACCGGCCCTGGGTGTGGGTCTGTATAAGACTTGTGGGAGAGCAGCAGAGGCTGAGCAGGGAGTCAGTGCAGAGGGGCCTCAAGGAGAGACACCAGCTGAGCCTGGCCTGGAAACCAACCAGCTCCTATTTGCTGGAATAGAGCCTGTATTGGAGAGGGCACCCCAGGCACTAGCTCTGAAGAGCCCTTACTCTTAGGGCCGGGTCCAGGCACCAGCATTCCCAGCTGGTGCTTGGGGCGGCATTCTGCAAGGGGCGGCAGTCCCTGTTGTTTTGCCCCCAAGCAGTGTGTCGAATTGCTGCCGCAGGTGCATTTCCGCGGTGGTGGCCATTTGGCGGCAGCTTCTATGTTTAGCTGTCCACGGCGGCTTCACCGCTCCAGTGAGATTCAGCCCCAGTAATTACACCTGATTCCCTTCCCTGCCACGACTGCCCAGTGCTTTGCCTGCATTTGGGCTGGTGAGTTTATATTTCAGCAACTAGGAGTTGTGGCTCTGGATAAGAAACTTAGCAGGGAAGGAGGCAGCTTTACTATCTGGTCCTCTGACATTTATCGCTGGCTAGCACCCCCTTGCTTGTTTGCTATGCTTTGTAGCAAGAGTTTTGGATGCTGATGAGCTTCATGCTGTCCCATGGCTTGGGTGGGGCTGCAATCTGATGGACTGGAGTGGTTGTCCCTGCATGTGCTCTGCTCCCACTGATTTCCCTGGAGCTGTGCATCTTCGTGTGAGTCAGGCCCAAGGTGTCACAAGTTAGAATTGTAGAAGAAACATAGAATATCACAGTTGGAAGAGACCTCAGGAGGTCATCTAGTCCAATCCCCTGCTCAAAGCAGCCATAAGTGGACACAGCTGAAAATAGTGGCCTTGGCTTCTTGTTTTGTGCTTGTGTCTCTCAGCAAATTTGGGGCTTGATCCTGCGAGCCCCTCTGGACACACACGACTCATGCTGAGGTGTGTGTGTGCAGAGGATATGCAGGATCGGGCCTTTTACAGGGTAGAAATACCTGGCCAAACCTCTCCCTATGCTCTGTTTCTTGGGCGTCCATTCCATTGGCAGACTCCCAGGGCCTGAGTCCTCCGTGGCTGCATCCATACCACAGAATGATAGGGTTTGAACCCAGAGTCCCAGCTGGACTTGGGGTCAGACCCTCCACCCCTGTGGGGTCCTAGGACCCTGGGTCCAAGCCCATGTCTGACAGATTTGTGTGTAGATGGGTATGGGGTTAGGGCTTGATCTGAGTCTGATCCCAGCTTACATTGCAGTGTAGACATTCCCCAAGAAACTGGAGCAAACTTTCCTGAGCACCTGTCTTCTCAAAGCGAGGACAGAAGAGTTTAAACAGAATATACCAAAGGTATAATGGATGCCTTGAGGAGAGGGGATGGTGGTCTGTGTTGTGAGGCAGCTAATTACTCTGCTGACCTAGTTTGATTAGCTTCAGGGAAGATACATGAATATGAGGCTTATGTGTGAGCAGCACCGACAATAAAAATGATTCATGCATGTTTCATTATGAACGTTGCAGTGGAGACTTTATTTGGGAAACAGATCAGCTCTTTGGCTCATCTAATGCAGTTTCCTGTTTCTGACATTGGCCAGCACCAGCTACTTCAAGAAAATGTGCAAGAAACCCTGCAGTGGGCTGTTAATGGCAGCCTATATGCTGAACGGAGGTAGAAAGAATTTTAATGTCTCCCGAGGCCACCTTTGTTCACTTCACAAATATTTGTTTGGAAAAAGAAACATCTGTGCTAGTACAATGAAGCAGGCAACTTTACTGAGATGTCATCCCCTCTCCCACCCCTGAACATTGTAGCTTACCCAGGAACTCGAATTTGTATGCGGCAAAGCAGTAACACCACAATACGTTTAATTATATAACTGGCTTCTGCATGCTGGACCTTTACATCTCTAATAATAGGCCATGGCTACACTGGAACTTTACAGCGCTGCAACTTTTGCGCTCAGGGGTGTGAAAAAACACCCCCCTGAGCACTGCAAGATACAGCGCTGTAAAGCCTCAGTGTAATCAGTGCCGCAGCGCTGGGAGCACAGCTCCCAGTGCTGCAAGCTACACCCGTAAGGGACGTGGTTTACGTGCAGCGCTGGGAGAGCTCTCTCCCAGCGCTGGCGGTCCGACTACACATGGCAGCGCTTTGAAATTTCAAGTGTAGCCATACCCTAAGGAGTGTTCTATCTGCAGAGACTAGCAGCCATTCTGGACACAGGCTGGTGCTTACTGCTACAAAGGAGATGAAAGTGGAGAGCAAATTTTGCAGCCCGCAGCGATCTCTCCCGTATGCACAAGACGAGCATGGAATTGCAAGCGCCTGAATGCATATGGGCCTGGATTTGGAGAAATTAGGCCTGGGTAACCTATGTACTCTAGGCAGCAACTCTGCATATCTCCCCCACCAAGACGCCCCGTGCCCCTCAGGGAAAATGCAGTTGGGGAAAATGCCACTTACAGGATTGCAAACACTGAGCAGGGAGCCTTTCAGGAAGGGAGAAGGACCCCAAAGTTTGCCTATCCTGGGTGCTTGACACACAGGCAGTCTGTGGGGGCTGGGCTAGGGAAGAGGAGGAGGAGTTACCAGGCCAGGAACCCGCCTGACATGCCAAGGCAGACAATGGCAGGACTAAGGTAGCTTGCCCATGACTCAGGCTGCGGAGCAGACAAAGCGTTCAGATAAGGAAAGTTGCCTGCCTGGAGCCAGCTCCCAGCTGCAAGCAGGGCCGCCCAGAGGGGGGGGGGGCAAGTGGGGCAATTTGCCCCAGGCCCTGGGCTCCGCAGGGGCCCCGAAGAGAACGGGCGAGGCTCCCGCCCTAGCCCGACCCTGCCTCTGCCCCCTCACCCGGAGCCTCAACGGATCCAGCAGTGTCCCTGAACAGCAGTGCACTGTGGCTCCGGCGGGACTCCTGAGCTCCCAGCCCCGCCCCCTTACCATGTGGTTCTGAGCGGGGTAGAGCTCAGGAGCCCCGCTGGAGCCATGCTGCACCGCTGTTCAGGGACACTGCTGGATACAACGCGCTAAGGTTCCGGGTGAGTGGGGCGCCAGGGGTAAGGGGCTGGGTCCGGGGGGGGGAGTTGGCTAAGGGGCAGGAAGTCCTGGGGACAGTCAGGGCACAGGGAAGGGGCAGAGGTGGGGGGGGGTGGTCAGGGGACAGGGAATGGGGGGATTGGATTGTGGGTGTTCCGGGGGTTTGTCAAGATTCAGTGGGGGGGGGTGGATAGGGGTCGGGGCAGTCAGGGGACAGGGAGCAGGGGTGGGGTCCCGGGGTGGTGGTGGTGGGTCTCTTGGGGATGGTGAGGGGGCAAGGAACAGGATAGGTCGGGGATTCTGAGGGGGGGTGGGCAGTTAGGGGGCAGGAAGTAGGGGGGTCAGATAGGGGGCAGGGCCAGGCTGTTTGGGAGGCACAGCCTTCCCTACTCTAAAGCTCATTCAGCAGTTTGAGGCTTGCAGAAGAGCCAAGCTGTTAGCTTTTCCATTAGGGCTACCATCCCTTTCATGTCTCAAATGCCAAATTATAGTCAATATTTAATTTCAGTGCCATAGGGAGATTCATGTCAGGGGAGAGTAGCTTCAATTAAAATTAGCCACTGGGGGAGGGATCACATGAGAAGAGCAATATCCTACACCACCTACCTCCTTCCTGACCCTTCCAAGAGAGACACCTTCCCCCTCCCCCCCCCCCCGGCATTCCCTGAGGCTTCAGAGGATTTAATTCAATGGTTCTCAAACCTTTTTGTCCTGGTGACCCCATTCACATAGCAAACCTCTGAGTGCAATTCCCCCTCCATACATTGAAAACAGTTTTTTGTATATTTAACACTATTATAAATGCTGGAGGCAAAGCGGGGTTTGAGGTGGAGGTTGACAGCTCACAACCCCCAGTAATAACCTTGTGACCCCCTGAGGGGTCCCGACCCCCAGTTTGAGAACCCCTGGGTTAATTTAATTTTAGCACCCTGTGTCCATTCACATGCATGTGCTATTTTGAGCATGTCAATTTTCACAACATAGGCTCATCCCAGATTCTGGAACAAGCTCAAACGCTTAGTTCGTGGAGTATGTACATAAGCTATACTAAAGACAAACCCACAGTAACCATCTCTAGTTTGTGAGGGACCCTGTGGAGCCAGTCTCTAGGAAACAGATAAATGCATGGAGGCTAAGTCCATTAATGGCTATTAGCCAGGATGGGTAAGGAATGGTGTCCCTAGCCTCTGTTTGTCAGAGGGTGGAGATGGATAGCAGGGGAGAGATCACTTGATCATTACCTGTTAGGTTCACTCCCTCTGAGGCACTTGGCATTGGCCATTGTCGGTAGACAGGATACTGGGCTGGATGGATCTTTGGTTTGACCCAGTATGGCTGTTCTTATGTTCTAACCTAAATGAACCCAAAGTTATGGAGACAGATATGAGTCAAGAAAGCCAGCGGAGTATGAGAAACCTGGAAAAATCTCTGACTGGATGGGCTCAGGCATTTAGTCACAAGCTGAGGTGGTTCAAAAGTTTTGGATCTTTTTAAGCAGAATTTTTTAGTGTTTCTTTAAACAATCAAACACAGCAAGCAGCAAACATTTGGCCGCACACTTCTGAAACCCCAAACCATATTCAGGTTTTGGTAGACTAATTTCAGCTTTTTAATTAAAAAAAACCACAACAAATTTTGAAGGAAAGCAGACATTGTCCATGATTTTTTTTTTGCTTTTTAAAAACCCCTAGTTTTTGATCCAAAAAAAGTTTTGATGGAAAATATTTGTCCAGCCCTTTTAATGAGCTTTAGTGCCTTTTAGCACTAGCTGATGCTGAGAACCAGCGATACCTTGTAAAGAAGTTTTCTCAAAGCTGGATTTGTGCCGAGATGCGGAAGGTTTATTTTTCCCAGGGCTGTCTCTGGCAAGGAGCAAGTGGGGCAATTTGCCTGGGCCCTGCAGGGGCCCCCACAAGAATATAGTATTGCAATTTTTTTTATGGAAGGGGCCCCCAAAATTGCTTTGCCCCAGGCCCCCTGAATCCTCTGGGCGGCCCTGGCTGCAAGAGAAGATGCAGTTCCTTGGTTGCTTTTTGAGGGAAAGAGAAAAGGAACTAAAAACCCAGGGTCTCTTGGCCCTAAGGTGGGCCATGGAGGAGAGGAAAGTAAGGGCTAGTCTACACTGGCAACATTAAAGCGCTGCACTTTAACATGGCTGTGTAATCGCGGCAAAGAGCTCTCCTAGCACCTCCACAAGGGGCATAGCTACGAGCGCTGGTGCACTGTCTACACTGGCACTGAAACTTGCTGCGCTCAGGGGTGTGTTTTTTCACATCCCCCGAGTGAGAAAGTTGCAGCGCTGTAAAGTGCCAGTGTAGACAAGCCCTAAGTGAGCCCTGCTGCTCTTGGGACCAGGCTGGTTCACGACAGTTACATCCTAGGCTAGCTGCTGGTTTTGAACACCGTTCTCATGAGGTCAGACACAGGGTGATCACTTTGTGAAAAGCATTCGCCTATGGGCAGTGTGGTGTCTTTGTCTTTTACCATTTTCCTGCGTAAATTCATTTGAGAGCTCAGTGATCATCTGGTTTCACCAGCATAGCTGTTATTGGGGCATTTAGTGCAGTGGATGAGTACCTCAGTGCCCTGATAGCAACTATGTGGGTGAAACCAGACAATCACTGAGCTCTTGAATGAACTCACACAGGAAAATGGTAAAAGAGAAAGACATCCCATCACTTGTGGGCGAACGCTTTTCACAAAGTGATCACCCAGTATCACATCATCCTCAAAGGAAACCTGCACAACACTTTCAGAAGATGAGCCTGGGGAGCTTAAATTCATAACTTTGCTAGATCCTAAAATCATGGTCTTAATAAAAACCCTGGATTTATGGCTTATTGCAACAGTCTGTAACCCACCAACCCCCCTTTCTGTCCTATGCCTGCAGGGGTGTTAACGGGCCTCTTTGCCTTGAATGGTCCCTGAGAATTTATCCTAACTACTTGTGCTTAACAATCTGTTTGATCTTGTATTTAACTGTCACACCCTGAGTACCTTTCTCACACTTGTTCGATGCAAAAGCTGGTCTCTCTCACCAGCAGAAGTTGTCCAATAAAAGTTATTACCTCACACTCCTTGTCTTGGTAACATCCTAGGACAAAAATGGGTACAACAACACTGCAAACCTCTGCTAGACCGTCTCTTGGCTTCAGTGTAGTTTTAACTGTATTTAAACCTGGTTGAAAACCCAGGTGCTGGGCTCCCTCTGTGGGACAGAGCTTGCAGGCACTTCTACCACAGAAGCCTCATCACCCCAATGAACACGGCTGTAAACCAGCGCAACCAGGAGCTGTAATGGCATAAACTTCCCTCTCAGTCAGTCTGGCTAGCTTGAGGAAGATGAATCTCTGTTCCAATGCTTGCCTCACTGCCACCAGCAAGCGCTGTGAGGGCTGCCTGGCTGATGAGGAGGAGAGCCTGGACCTTCCCTGGCCTCACATGCTCTGTTGGAATGGCTGTATGCTGCAGGATGTGCTGGAGAGGTGTGTGAAATAATCCAAGGCCATGTCTACACTTAGAGTTCTGCAGCACTGGTAGTTACAGCTGTGTTCGTACAGCTGTGTAGGGCCAGCGCTGCAGTGTGGCCACACTGACAGCTACCAGCGCTGCAGTGTGGCCACATTTGCAGCACTTGCAGCGCTGTTGGGAGTGGTGCATTGTGGGCAGCTATCCCAGCATTCAAGTGGCTGCAACATGCTTTTCAAAAGAGAGGGGTGGGGTGGAATGTGACAGGGAGCGTGGAGGAGACAGAGAATGGATTTTTGGAGTTGACACTGTTCTCAGCTCCCTGCCTTGCAAGTTCTAAGGACTGGAAGACACACAGCACCTACCTTCAATCATTTTAAAAGTTCTAACTCCCTTCCCCAACTCCTCTCTCATTCACTAAATGCAAATTATGTACTTCTAAATACCCGTCAGACCAGATGAGCAACTGCTCACCACGGACTTCCCCCTCCCCCTCTGCCGTGTGAGCGTGCTGTTTCTCTCTTCAAGCAAACAGCTGTGAACATTCCAAAGTAATTCCCCTGCCTGCCTCCGCTCGCTCAGCAAACAGGAGCTGTGTTTGTTTTTTAAATAAGCAGTTTGGCTGAACTCCGAGCTCTCCCTTTCTTCCGGTTTGTTGTGGACAGGAATTCTGGGATACCTCCTTATACCCCGGAGGTCAATAAAAGCGCTGGTGGGCGTCCACACTTGCTGACCAGCGCTGGATCAACAGCGCTGGAATCGCTACACCCGAGGCTCGACCGGGTGTACAGCCAGCGCTGCAACCAGGGAGTTGCAGTGCTGGCCGTGCTTTGCAAGTGTGGCCACATCCTAAGTTGCAGCGCTGTAACCCCCTCACCAGTGCTGCAACTCTCTAGTGTAGCCATGGCCTGTGTCAAATGGAATAGTGGTAGAACGTCAAACTCAGTCTCCTGCCATCAAGCACACAAGGCAACCCTGCTCTGCCATTTCTATGCGAGATTGCCAGTCACCAGAGCATAATAATAGTACTTGGGCTTCCTTCATCTGGTTTATAAGCACCGAAGGACCACTGCCAGCTCATTGCATTTCTGGCTGGAAATGCTGTGCCTACTTTTGTTACAAGCAACTCCTAAGGGAGCAATAATTGGGGGTGGTGCGGTGCGGGGGGAGGAAAGGTTCTTTGTAAGGTTTGTTTACTCTGTGCATTTGGTTGTTGGCCCTTTTCACTTCCTGGCTCATGCCTCACCTGCTGATGTCACTCTTGTGACAGCTCCTGTCTGCTGGTGGGAGCGCACAAGTCCTCCTTTCCCCAAAGCCTGCTAATGCTCTTCCACAGCATCAGGCTCCGGGTCTCTGTACAAATACGTAGTAATAATGACTAACAGCAAATCTGCAACTGAAGAGGCAGCAAGTGGGCATGTGCTCAGAAGGGAAGGGGAGAGGGGAGGGATGGGCCCGAGTCTGGTTATACTCAGCCCCTCGCCCCTCCAAAAACCCCTCACAAACATCAGAAAAACCATTGTCATTTTTTAAAGGAAAATTTCAGACCCTACTCTGGGGGGAAGAGTAATTTTTGAAAATTAGTCCCTTTAAAATTACAAGTTGACAGTGTCCCTTCAAATCTGCCTCCCCCACCCGCTGGGTATGTTTCACGGGCCCCATTGTACAGACAGGGAGACTGGAACAGCGAGGGGAAGCGGATTAGCTCAGGACACAGAGCCAGAGCTGCAGCATCCCCCAAACTCTCTCTCTGACAGTATTAGAGGAATAAATGTGCGACAGAAGCAAAGAGGCCTTAAGGGATGAGGAACTTGCATCTGATGAATACCATTCTCACGTGTAGGTGTTTAATAGGACTATCACATTAAGAGACACTGCATTAATCGTCATGGTAACGAGGCAGTGGTAAACAATCTGAAATCATCCCAGAAAATAGCTTGCAAGTGTTCACATAGGCTTTAATGTGAATTAACAACCAAGTTGGCAATGATTCAATGTAGCATAAAATGCAACAATCGCATCCCAGAAGTTCCCCCGAAGGATAATTGCAGACTCTTCCCACAGAGCAGAGTAACAAACCATACACATAACAGAGCCAGCCAGTGGGGAGCTGAGCCCTTAACTGTACAGATGGGACCCCAGAACTGGAGCCAGGGCCCTACCACCTTTCCTGGCAGTCGGCTCTCCTGTCTCTGAAATACAATGGAACATGACTTGCTTTGCTCCGCTGAGAGCTGGTGGCTTCAGCTCTCAGCCCCTTTCCCCTCTTCTCCATGTGCTACTCTCTGGGGCGGGGATCACTCTGGAATGGAAGCCTCAGGATCAGTCCCATGGATGTAGTTGTTGAGGGGGAGACCCATGGGGGGTGGGGGGGGCACTGCCCCCCTAAACTGCAAGACCCAGGCAGATGTGGAATTCTGCCCCCAGCCCTCACACATGGCCCCAGTGGCCTGACTGGAGCTGCTCCCCAAAATATAGAAGTCAAACTACATCTACGGCCAGCCCTCCTTCTCCAGAGGGGAATCACCCTCAGCATCCCCACACGGAGTCCCTCTGTAGCATCCCTCTCCCCTGCATGCAATGAGCTGTGGTTCCAGGCTCAGGACACAGGGACTGGTGGTTTGGAAGACCTGTGTTTGTGGTCTGACACTGGGTCCTTACTGCCCCATCCCCCAGGCTCTCAGCTTATGGGCTTTCCCAGTTGTGGCTGCCCTGCCCTTCCCTTAAAATGGTGGGGGTGGGGACCAACCATTGCTGGGAACAGGAGCCATAGAATGATAATACAATCTCTGGCTGTATTACTTTTACCTGGCGAGTGCTGTGCAGGGGACAATGTGCATCCTCTAACCCAGCCTGCCAGTCCCATCTCCCTCTCCTCCCAGGTTGATTCTAACCTGTGAAAGTGCCACCTGCCTTGATAGAAAAGAACTGTAGAGAAAAAGTGTGAGTGATGCAATAAATATAGATTTTCTTTCCCTGCAGAATAAATACCAAAGCAGGAAGGGCATGAGGCAATCTCTCCTTGCAAAACACTAGCCTCCATACTGGGAAATAGCTTTGCAGTCAAACAAAACACCATGGCACTAAATCCTCCCATCAGCTCAAGGGGGGAAAACAACAAGCCGAACATGAGCTGCTTCCAAGAATCCAGGGACAGGGTATTAGCCAGGAAAGCTCTGAGAGTGGCAGGATCCACATGCTGCCCCATGCAGCGCAGACTGCGTAATAGAAGAGTCGAGTAGGCTTGTGCAGGATTGCTCCCTCCAGTGTATGGGCCACAATCCTGCTTAGCCTTTTATTGCCAGGATTCCCCACTCCAGTGGCACAAAGGGGCTGGATCAGGAGCCAGGCTCTGGCCCCAAGTGATCGGAGGCTCAGATTAAACTAAAAGCCCCTCGTGCTCCTCCATAAAGGGAAGGGATGGCCTGGTCCAGGCTGCTCACTGGCATTCTAATCTGAGTGCTGACCCAAGAGGGTTCATTTCCTGGCAGAAAGCAGTGCTGGCGTGGGAGAGAGGCCCACATCCTCACAGTGGAAGTTGAAATCAGTGGGAGTTGGGTGCCTAATACCTTTGAGGAGCTGGACCTAACTTGCCACTGGATAACTGGAGAGGCTCAGCTACCCAGGGCTCGATCCTGCCTCATTCAGCTGTTGAGGTCAATGGGAGCAGGATTGGACCCAGTCCACATCCATTAGCAGCGTGTCTAAGCAGGCGCAGGAAGGAACGTGCCAGTCAGCGCCGGAGACAAACCATTTCTGTCAAACCTGTCCCAGTCTTTGCACAGAAATCCTCAGCTGACCCGATCAAATAGCTGCCTTTTCAGCTCCCACAGAAAGAATCACAGCTGGAGGCTTCTCGCTGCTTCTATTATTAAACAGTTGGCACATCTTAGCTGTCGAGAGCCTTCCAGTGTGGGCTCTGGGGTTTTCACTGCCCTAGGCAGTCTGGAAAACGGTCACTCCTCTCTAGTCCACACCATCTTTTATGTAGTTTGGGTCACAGACAGAAAATTGGCTCGTTGCACAACTTCACCGCTGCCAAACGAACTCCTGGGCCTCTTCCTCTGTGAGTGAGCAGTAGGGCACAGCTTCAGTAACGAGCCAGTCCTCTAGTTAGTACATTGCGTGGCCTGCCCTGCATTGTGCTCCCAGGATATGTTCTGTAAGGCAAGGAGCAGCCTGGCCCAGAACTGGGGCTGAGTCTGGTCAGCAGGATTCAGGGTGAACAGAGGAAGATGCCTGCTGGGCTGGTCAGTGCAGCTGCTGCTGCTCACTGTAACCCAGGCCCCACTGGGAATGCTGTTTTGGCTTGATGGGGCCCACCTGGAATGAGTCTAGACGGGAGACAGACAGGGCGATGAGACTGTGGTTGGTTTGCTGGAGGGATTGCTGCAGGAAAATGTCTTGTTAGGCCTGGAAGAGCTCTCAGCATGTACCCGGTTCACACAATCAAGAGCGGTCTGACATTTCTGCTGTCCTTAAAACTTTGCTGCCTACGGCAGACACCTGTTCTGCCACGAACGGTCAGGCCAGCTCAGGTGGCTTCCCAGAATAAAACCTCCCTGGCAGAGAAGGGGTTGGAGACTGTGCCCTGCGAGGGGGCGCATATAGTAGGAGGACTTGCATGGAGCACTAGATGTCAGAGTTCACTGAGCAGCCAGAGCCCACTAGCACACACAAAGAGCCGAGGAATCAGTGCTATGGTGGGAGATGGCAAGGACAGAGGGCTCGCGCCTGAATGAGCAATTTCATCAAATGCTGACAATAAAATAGGAAAAGAGGATGCCTGAGAATTTGTGATTAGAGTCTAAACAAAGACCCTGCAGGCCCAGAGTGTTCCCAGGCACCAGCATCCCGAAGGTCTCTTTAGTAATGTATGGCTAAGCCTAATGCTCTGTCATCTGTGCTGACTTACCCGCTGAGTTTGACACAATTGACATGGATTTCTGAGACATCAGCTCCTGGCTAAATGGGGTCTGCAGGACCCTACCCTTTCCTTGGCATGTCTCACTGATGGCCCTGTCCAAGCTCCATCCTGCAAGATGCTGGGTTCCTACAAGTTCCAGTAAAGTCACAGAGCATTGAGGATGCCCCCGCCCCACACAGGCATCCTCTGGGGTAAGGAGCACAGCTGGTTTGTGCCCTCTTCCTTTGGGTATTCCTCTGTGGCTGCCTCTCTAGGTCCAACCGCATTAGGGCCCAATCCTGCCCCTTTTGAAGTCGATGACAAAGCTCCCTTTACTGGGAACAGGTTCAAGCCTGTGACACCTAAATTTTGCAGAAGTAGCAGATGTGGGGTAATCTTGCCCCCACATAGGTCTCATCCTGATCCTAGATAGAGATGCTCAAGCTGTGAAGCATGAAGGTCGACACATTGGATGAATGGGGGCGGGTGAGATTTTCAGGATGTCTGCTTTGGGGTCTCTGCTTCATGTCAATCACCTCAGCCTGCAGAGTCTGACTGGTTATTTACCTGGCACCTCCAAGCTGTTGTCTGATTGCGACTGGACACTGTTGCGTTTTGTTACATAGTTCCCTGAGTTGTGCCAGCCACGCAGGGCAGGCTGGGTATCAGATAGGGAGTCCACTGTCTATTGCAGCAGGGCTGTCCTTATTGTGTTATTTCAGTCTAAACAGAAAGCATTTTCCTTTTCACATTGCAGCATTTCTCCATTTGATCCCCTGAATGTTCCAACCGCTGTGGTTGGTACATTTGTATAGTTCACTCCCCCGAGTTTGCCCTTTCTTCGTGGCCTTGATACTCCTGGAAGATGATGAGTAAATAGTTATGTCATCATCAGAATAAGATGGTGGCACTTACATGACGCCAAAGGCTGGAAGCTTTGTAAAGCAGCCTCAATTTCAACCTGAGAACAGTGAGAGAAGAGCTCCTTTAGGATTTGAAAGCCCTACCTTTCCATACAATAGGGTAGAGCTGAACAACAAACACCCTCGCAGTCTCCTCAAGCATCTCCCCTTTTCATTCCTAATGAATGGTGTGAGGCTGTGTTGAGATGGCAGCAGTGTAACCCGGACACCACCTCCCCCAGTACGTAGCTCAATAGCTCATTGATTATGTCTACATTGCAGCTGCAAATGTGACTCCCAGCCCACGTGGACTGACTCGCTCTAGCTATGCTCAAGCTAGCACGCTAAACACAGGAGGAGTGTGGACGTTGCAGCATGGGTGGCTCGTTGGATCTGAACCCCTTTGAATCTGGGGACTTTGGATCTGAACCCATCTCTGTGGTTTTAGTTCCAGGTTGGATCCAAACCTGGAATGGGGCTATTTTCTGGTTCTAATATACTGAAATCTCAGGAGAACAGCTTGTAAGACTCTAGCACTGTTGGACTCAAACCCTGGCCCTGGCTTGGCCTCAAACCTGAACCTACTCTAGATCCACATACTATCTTCTCACTGTATCTCTGCTCCTGCATTATATACATTCTTCAAGGGATAGGTTTATAGGGCTTGGGACCTGGGCTGGGCCACGTGAAACCTGCAGTGCAGTGAAGCTCACCTGGTTCTGGGTTTGCTTAGAAATGTGAAGATCAGCCGCTGTTAGTGAACCTGGCCTCCTTTGTGCAAAACCCATGGCTCCACCCTAATATTTCACCCAACTGGAGAAATTCCTCTGTGAAGCACATGTACTAGCACCCCTGGGTACGTCATCAGCAGGGATTGATCCTGGGATCTCTGGATTTAAAAGCATGAACTGCTACTGTTTGAGGTAAATGATTAGGTCCATCAGCTGCTAGATCTAGCCACAGGAGTGGTTAATGGGGTTACCCACAAACTACAAGAAACATCTGATCTGTTCAGAGAACCTGGAAACAAAGCAAAATGGTAAATGTGAGGAAGAATCTGTTTGCTGATAATATTCCACCTTGCTCTAGTAGAGGAAAACAACAACAAAAGAGACTCTATGAAGCAACCTTCCTGTGATTCTGGGTCAGATCCTCAGCTGCTGTAAATGGCTGTAGCCCCATTGGTTCCTGCATCGTGTGGCTCGGGTGTCCAATGACACACCCTGAAAAAGGAGCACTGAACAGTCCACAAAGACCTGATAGTCTAGAATTCGTTCAGTTATGCTATTCAGCAACTATCTGTTGCAAATATATTAGTGGGAGTCAGGAGAGCATCTGGACTGATACACGAACAGAGCTTAGGTAATCACATAACTTATTCACAATGAAACACACTAAGCAGACCTGCTATGAAGCAGACTGGGACATTTTGACTTTTGTTGGTCACAATAACCTCTATAAAACTTGCAAGAGTCCCAATGTAGCAGGCAGCGTCATTGCTTGAAGAGGGACCTAGGTTTTGCTTCTATTACTGTCATAAACAGATAAGAAAAGTTAATAGCACAGAAGTACTTTATATCTCTGACTGCAAAGGGTTAACAAGTTCAGTAAGCCTGGCTGTCACCTGACCAGAGGACCAATCAGAGGACAGGATACTTTCAAATCTTGAGGGAGGGAAGTTTTGTGTGTGCTGTTAGTTTTTGGTTGTTGTTCACTCTGGGGGTCAGAGGGACCAGACGTGCAATCAGATTTCTCTCCAATCTCCCTGATACAGGCTCTTATAAGTTCAGAATAGTGAGTACTAGGTAGATAAAGCGAGTTAGGCTTAGGTTTGTTTTCTTTATTTGCAAATGTGTATTTGGTTGGAAGGAGTTCAAATGTGTATTTGGCTGAAAGGAGTTCAGATTGGTATTTTGCTGAAAAGATTTTAATTTGTACTTGTATACTTAGGCTGGGAGGGTGTTCCCAGTGTCTATAGCTGAAAGACCCTGTACCTATTCCATTTTTTTTTAAATGTACAAAGATAATTTTTACTGTTTTTTTTCTTTCTTTAATTAAAAGCTTTTCTTGTTTAAGAACCTAATTGTTTTTTTTATTCTGGTGAGACCCCAGGGGACTGGCTCTGGATCCACCAGGGAACTGGCAGGGAGAAAGGAGGGAAGGGGGAGAGAAAGGTTAATTTTCTCTCTGTGTTAGGATTACTTTCTCTCAGGAAGAATCTGGGAGGGAGAGAGAGAAGGAGGGGGAAAGGTGCATTTTCCTCTCTGTTTAAGATTCAAGGAATTTGAATCACAGTGATCTTCCAGGGTAACCCAGGGAGGGGAAGCCTGGGAGGGGCGACGGTGAGGGAAAGCGTTTACTTATCTTGTGTTGAGATCCAGAGGATCTGGGTCTTGAGGGTCCCCGGGCAAGGTTTTTGGGGGGACCAGAGTGTACCAGGCACTGGAATTCCTGGTTGGTGGCAGCGCTACAGGTTCTAAGCTGGTAATTGAGCTTAGAGGAATTCATGCTGGTACCCCATCTTTTGGACGCTAAGGTTCAGGTGGAGAATTGTACCATGACATGGTAGGCAGCGTGTGGGATCAGGATAAATAAGCCAGTGAAGTTTTTATTTCTCTCCCTGCTAGCTATCTGCAGGCAGACTGAGAGGTTTGGGTTTAGAAGCAAAAGCCAGTAGGATTTTTTCTTTTTCTTTCCCTGCTAGCTGTGTGTAAAGCAGGCTAGAGGAGATTGTTTTAAAAGCAAAGGTCTGCAGGTTTTTTGGTATCTTCCTTCTGAGTACTCTGAAGGCAGAGGCACTAGGGTTTAACAAGGATCTTTGTTAAACAAAGGGACTCCAGTTGTGAGTCACCATACATCAGCAAAAGACATTTGCAAAAGAATTTTTTTTTCTTTCTAACTCTGTCGGTAATAGCTAGGTAGAAGGAGTTAAAAAAAAGACTCTGTTGCTAAGCAACCCTAAGGAGGCAACAGAGAAGCAGCATTTCAGGCAGTAAACAGCAGAGGGCGCCAACACAAGAAAGCAGAAACCATGACTACCAAAGACACCCTGAAACAGGAACGAGCAAAACTGGAGGCAGAAGAACAAATCAAAGACGCAGACCACAGGCGAGACATGGAAAAGAAACAACAAGAACTAGAAATAAAACAAAAAGAAATGGAGCTGAGAGAAAAAGAAATGGAGCTGAGAGAAAGAGAAAGAGAAGCTGCCAACAGGAGAGAGCTGGAGATAAAAGAAAGAGAGAGGGAAGGGAGGGAAAGAGAAAGAGAGGTTGCCCCCAGGAGAGAGCTGGAGATAAAAGACAGAGAGAGGGAAGAGAAGGAACGAGAGAGAAAGCATGAACTGGAATTAGCGCAGGCTAGGCAGCATGCTCCAGTCAACCCTAACAACCCTTCTCCAGTTATTGTTCCACATCCAAAGAAATTTCCCACCTACAAGGCAGGTGATAACACTGAGGCCTTCCTAGAAAATTTTGAAAGGACCTGCCATGGGTACAGCATCTCTGAAGACCAGTACGTGACAGAGCTGAGACCACTGCTCAGTGGACCCCTAGCAGAGGTGGCGGCTGAAATGCCTAAGGAGAACATGAACGATTATAAAATTTTTCAAACCAAGGCCAGAATCAGAATGGGGCTAACACCTGAGCATGCCCGTCGGAGGTTCAGAGCCCTAAGGTGGAAACCAGATGTGTCATTCACCCGACACGCCTACCACATTGGAAAGAATTATAATGCCTGGATATCAGGAGCCAATGTTAAATCTCTGGACGACATGCACCCCCTAATACAATTGGAGCAGTTCTTAGAGGGTGTTCCTGAAGAAATAGAAAGGTACATCCTAGATGGGAAGCCCAAAACTGTAACTGAGGCGGGGGAGATTGCAGCCAGATGGGTGGAAGTGGCAGAAAAGAAAAGAGCTACTATCAAGGGGAGCGAATATCACAGGGGTCACACTGACAATAAACCCCATAACCGAGGGCAACCCAAGACCCCATCTACAACCCAAGGAAAGCCGCCGACTCCCTATTCTCTCACCTCACCAATCTCCAGTAACCCACCTCGGCCCAGTGACCAGTCAGCTGGGCGATGCTTTAAGTGTAATGAACTGGGACATATAAAGGCCAGCTGCCCCAAGAACCCCAACCGAGTGCAGTTTGTTACACCACCATCACACCAAAGATCCCCAGGCCCAGATGCCTCTCCAATACCCTCGGAGCGAAGGAAAATTTTGAGAGTGAGCGGAAAGAAGGTTATTGCATGGAGAGACACGGGGGCACAAGTGTCAGCTATCCACCAGTCCTTGGTGGACCCCAAATTTATCAACCCAAAGGTCCAAGTAACAATTTACCCCTTCATGTCACAAGCTGTAGACTTGCCTACAGCTGAATTGCCTGTCCAGTACAAAGGCTGGTCAGGAATGTGGACTTTTGCAGTCTATGACAATTATTCCATCCCCATGCTACTGGGGGAAGACTTGGCCAACCAGGTAAAGCGGGCCAAGAGGGTGGCAATGGTTACACGCAGCCAAGCCAGGCAAGCTTCCAGACCCATCCCTGTTCCTGAGCCGTCCACAGGGGCCCTGTCTGTGTTACCAGAGACCCAGACAGAGGTAGTGGACCCAGATTCCCTGCCAACGACTGCAACAGCCACAGTACTTCCAGTCCCAGACTCGGACCTGGAAACACAACCAGCACCAGAACCATTGCCAGCACCGACGCCAGTGCTTGCAAACACATCTTCAACCCCAACACCAGAGGGCGCCAGCGAGCCTGAACTGGCAGAAGCAGCAAGCAACCAGACCCAAGAGGCTCAGCCAGAGCCTGAAATACCACCTGGTGCACCAGCGGAGAGCGGTTCACCAGCCACAAAAACAATCCCATCACCTACATCGCTTCCCGAAGGACCAAGCCAAAGTCCACAGTCTGAGGAGGAACTGGTGTCTCCAACCTCCAGGAAACAGTTCCAGACTGAGCAGGAAGCAGATGACAGCCTTCAGAAAGCTTGGGCGGCGGCACGGAGCACCCCACCACCTCTCAGTTCTTCTAACAGATCTCGGTTTGTTATAGAACAAGGACTTTTATATAGGGACACTCTTTCTGGTGGACACTGGGAAGACTGGCATCCACAAAAACAGTTGGTGGTTCCAACTAAGTACCGAGGGAAGCTCTTAAGCTTAGCCCATGATCATCCCAGTGGCCATGGTGAGGTGAACAGAACCAAAGACAGGTTGGGGAAGTCCTTCTACTGGGAGGGGATGGGCAAGGATGTTGCCAAGTATGTCCGGTCTTGTGAAGTGTGCCAAAAAGTGGGAAAACCCCAAGACCAGGCCAAGGCCCCTCTCCAGCCACTCCCAATAATAGAGGTCCTATTTCAGCGAGTAGCTGTGGATATTCTGGGTCCTTTCCCAAAAAAGACACCCAGAGGAAAGCAGTACATATTAACTTTCGTGGACTTTGCTACCTGATGGCCGGAAGCAGTAGCTCTAGGCAACATTAGGGCTAAAACTGTGTGCCAGGCTCTAATAGACATTTTTGCCAGAGTAGGTTGGCCCTCCGATATCCTTACGGATTCAGGGACAAATTTCCTGGCAGGGACCATGAAAGAACTGTGGGAAACTCATGGGGTGAATCACTTAGTTGCCACCCCGTACCACCATCAAACCAATGGCCTGGTGGAAAGGTTTAATGGAACTTTGGGGGCCATGATACGTAAATTTGTGAATGAACACTTCAATGACTGGGACCTAGTGTTGCAGCAGTTGCTCTTTGCTTACAGGGCTGTACGACATCCCAGTTTAGGGTTCTCACCATTTGAGCTTGTGTATGGCCACAAGGTTAAAGCGCCATTACAGTTGGTGAAGCAGCAATGGGAGGGGTTTACACCCTCTCCAGGAACTAATATTCTGGACTTTGTAAGCAACCTACAAAGCACCCTCCGACACTCTTTAGCCCTTGCTAAAGAGAACCTAAAGGATGCTCAGGAAGAGCAAAAGGCCTGGTATGATAGACATACCAGAGAGCGTTCCTTCAAGGTAGGAGACCAGGTTATGGTCTTAAAGACGCAACAGGCCCATAAAATGGAAGCATCATGGGAAGGGCCATTCACGGTCCAAGAGCGCCTAGGAGCTGTTAACTACCTCATAGCACTTCCCAATTCCTCCCTAAAGCCCCGAGTGTACCACGTTAATTCTCCCAAGCCCTTTCATTACAGAGACTTACAGGTTTGTCAGTTCACAGCCCAGGGAGGAGATGATGCTGAATCGCCTAACGGTGTCTACGATAAAGGGAAAAGTAACGGTGGCGTGGGAGAGGTGACCCTCTCCACAACCGGGAAAGGTCTGCAGTGGCAACAGATCAAGAAGTTGATGCACTCTCCTGTGCAAGTTTCCTACAATCAACTGGTTAAACATTGTCCTTATAATGTAAACAATCTTGTAGTTGTACATAATTAGTAGCATATGTAAGGGTGCATGTGGTTATTGATCTGTTTATTTTAAAGTTCCAGGGAGAAATCACTGCCAGTGTGGTTCCACACTGTCAGCGATTTGGGGGGCATGTCATAAACAGATAAGAAAAGTTAATAGCACAGAAGTACTTTATATCTCTGACTGTAAAGGGTTAACAAGTTCAGTAAGCCTGGCTGTCACCTGACCAGAGGACCAATCAGAGGACAGGATGCTTTCAAATCTTGAGGGAGGGAAGTTTCTGTGTGTGCTGTTAGTTTTTGGTTGTTGTTCACTCTGGGGGCTCAGAGGGACCAGACATGCAAGCAGGTTTCTCTCCAAATCTCCCTGATACAGGCTCTTATAAGTTCAGAATAGTGAGTACTAGGTAGATAAAGCGAGTTAGGCTTATGTTTGTTTTCTTTATTTGCAAATGTGTATTTGGTTGGAAGGAGTTCAAATGTGTATTTGGCTGAAAGGAGTTCAGATTGGTATTTTGCTGAAAGGATTTTAATTTGTACTTGAATACTTAGGCTGGGAGGGTATTCCCAGTGTCTATAGCTGAAAGACCCTGTACCTATTCCATTTTTTTTTAAATGTACAAAGATAATTTTTACTGTTTTTTTCTTTCTTTAATTAAAAGCTTTTCTTGTTTAAGAACCTAATTGTTTTTTTATTCTGGTGAGACCCCAGGGTACTGGGTTTGGATCCACCAGGGAACTGGCGGGGAGAAAGGAGGGAAGGGGGAGAGAAAGGTTAATTTTCTCTCTGTGTTAGGATTACTTTCTCTCAGGAAGAATCTGGGAGGGAGAGAGAGAAGGAGGGGGAAAGGTGCATTTTCCTCTCTGTTTAAGATTCAAGGAATTTGAATCACAGTGATCTTCCAGGGTAACCCAGGGAGGGGAAGCCTGGGAGGGGCAATGGTGAGGGAAAGGGTCTACTTACCTTGTGTTGAGATCCAGAGGATCTGGGTCTTGGGGGTCCCCGGGCAAGGTTTTTGGGGGGACCAGAGTGTACCAGGCACTGGAATTCCTGGTTGGTGGCAGCGCTACAGGTTCTAAGCTGGTAATTGAGCTTAGAGGAATTCATGCTGGTACCCCATCTTTTGGACGCTAAGGTTTAGGTGGGGAATTGTACCATGACAATTACAAAAACAGATCTGCTGATCACATGGGCGTGCTCCACAGATCACAGCTTGGGACCTATTGGTGTAAAGTATGACTGATGTTCAAATAAATGGGAGAAGTGTGTTGGAAAATCCATACAGGAAACAAGGATATTCATTACCAACAACACAAGCCAACTTGCCAACAGCTCTCCAGCCACCATATGAAATATCTTTGACCTGAGTGTATTCTGACACCTCTAGTGGGAGAGAATTACTAACAAGGAAGATGGTTCTCTCCCCACACTCGGAAATGAAGAGCCAAATGCTTGACTCACACAGAGGGACTGATTCTGGCAGCATGCAGGTGTAAATCAGGTATAAGGCCATTGAAACCTGTGATGTTACCCCCTTGTAGCACTGGGGTGTCAGCAAGACGAGAATCAAGCCCACAGCATCTGTGTAAGTGGGATAACACTAGACTACAACCAACCAACTCTCCTTTAAGAAGCTATTGACTGGCCAGAGAAAAAGTCCCTAAGCACCGGTGCTTGATAGTGCCGCATGTATCCTTTTCACTTTTATAGGCACAGCATTAGTCATTGTCATGGAAACAACAAGTCAGTGGTAAACAACAGGAAGTGATCTCAGAAAATATCCCGCCACTGTTTGCACAGTCTTTATAATGGGACTTAACCATCAAGACGGGAATGATTCAGTGTAGCTTAAAACCCAACAACAACATCCCAGAGGCTCCCCCAAAGGATAATTACAGTCGCTCCTAGCAGATCAAAGTAAAAATGTACAATGAAAGAGTGAGCTCCTATCACTGTGGTCTCCTGCATAGTCCTGGCTTGCCAAATAATGCCCTGAGAAGGGAGCTGAGGCTAAGGGAGTCCAAGAAATACAGTCAAGAAGACTGTGTTTTATTCCTCCCTCATATGGGACAACTGCCACATCACCAGCCTGGCTGGTTAGAAATACACTGCTCTCCAAAGGGGAAACGGGATGCTATGTTCCTTACACCGCTCAGTGGTGTTAAATAACAAGCTGACTGTGCAGGCATAACAGGAAACAAGGGATGCTGATGTCAGGGAGAGCTGCGAGTGGGTGTATCTTAACTCAGCCCCACTGTGCAACATATGATCCACCTTAAGAAGACAGAAATAGAGGGGTTGCGCCCCAGTACCAGAAACTATGTCCCTCTCTGGCTCTCGCTCTTATGGATGAAAGGAGAGGAAGACCTAGGGGAAAGACTGAGATGCAGAACTGGCAAAGCAGCAACAGGAGTTAATTAAGTTTTAGGCCTAAACTTCCACCAGGTTCTGCCATGCACTGTAATGAAAAAGCAAATGATCTCCCCTTAGTGTCTGTACAGAGCAAGGTGCTCTTCATTGCCGGAGCCCCCTCATAGAAAAGCGTTCAGACATGTGGCCCCCTAGCAGCCAGACTGAACCCCAGAAGGCAGCGGATGTCAGAATCTGTGGCTCAGTTTAGAGACCAGGTAGCATACAGTCATGCCAGGGGATGCTGGGGATACATGCAAAAGGCAGAGATTTAAAACAGGAACATCCCTGCCATCTATACCTAGAAACAACTCGACAAGGGAAAGGAGCCCTGAGTTAATCAAATCTCTTCCTCCAAGCACCATACAATCAAATGGAGCAGAGCAAGGAGAGGACACTCACAGCCATGTTATTTGGATATAAACCACGACGCATTTCAGAACGCTCATGCCCCAAGTCTCTGGCCACCTATGAGGGAAGCAGCAGTGAAAGAGCAAAGAAGCAATATTGTGCTAGATGGACAAAATGAGAATCCGACGGATCAAAGCAATAAACCCTTTAGTAAAGAGGGAGGAAAGGTGAATGCTCCCAAATGCAGGGCAAAGTGCTTCTAATCAGAGAGGTCTGAAATGCAATGCTCTCGGCTAAGGGGGGCAGTGTGCGATGCAATAACCAGCCTCTCTCCCCTGAGCACTTCCCCTTCGCTTACAACGCCCTCAAATGATATTTCCAACCAGTGATTACCAGATCAAATCAAATGCTTTACTATGTCCCCCAACCCAATATAAATGTTACCTGCTGTGTGTGATGGGGTGTCAACCTCACACAGGACTGGAAAGGTTAAGGAGGCTGTCACGGACGCACAGATCGTGTCCACTCATGAGGGCAGGGGACTGGACTCGATAACCTCTCGAGGTCCCTTCCAGTCCTAGAGTCTATGAGTCTATGAGATGTTTGGGGGAAAGCGCAGAGAAGAGGTGATAAGCACCAGGCCCTCCTCCCACCGGCCATGAGACATCACAAAAGGCATTCTGGAAGTAAGGGGGTTAATGGCGTAGGTTTCTGCATGGGAGCCAGGAGGAAGGAAGAGCAAGAGGGGAGTGGTGTCAAGAGGAGACAGCACCCAGGTTCCAGGGCTGAGCCACCCATCTCCTAGCAGTGGCACTTCGTACCGCTAGCTCATTCAATCTACTCTTTTCCTGAGTTACTGTTGCCCTGCAGCCGCTTTGCACCACTTAGGCTGACACAAAGGGGCCACAGGGTAGGCATAAGGCCTGCCCCAGGTGACCACACTGGCACAGAAGGCCTGTATGCCCAGCATAGAACCAGTTCTGCCATATGAGTCCTTCTCTTGAAGGGCGCATTCCGGAGCAGGGCAGAGCAGAAGTGGAAAAGGACAAGCCAGAGAAAAGACAGGGTGCACTGGGGCAGGAGGGAGAGTGATGCAAAAGGAGCGGTGACTCTGCACTCCTGTAGTGGCCCATATGGCCATTAAAGCCATAGCTGAGGATGTTCTGGCCTGTGACCCCCGGCAGCCCCTGAATAGGAGAAGTACAAGCTGCCTCTCCTCTGTCCTGATGCTGGTGCAGGGATGAATCCACAGAGCCTTCCCCACTCTGGAGGAAGGGCACAACTGCTGCTGTGTCTATGAACCAGTACACAGGTAGTGAGCGCCCTTCCCTTTCTTCTTCCATCTCCTCTGAGTGCACAAACCACTGAATGCCCCTGCTACAGGATAGGATCAGGGGTACAGGGAGCGTGGGGGAGACAGAAAGAGTGGATTTTTGGAGCTGACACTGTTCTCAGCTCCCTGCCTTGCAAGTTCTAAGGACTGGAAGACACACAGCACCTACCTTGAATCATTTTAAAAGTTTTGAGCCCTTCCCCCACCCCTCTCTCATTCACTAAATGCAAATTATGCACTCCTAAATAGCCTTCAGACCACGTAAGCAGCTGCTCAACACAGACTTCCCCCTCCCCCTCTGCCGTGTGAGCATGCCGTTTCTCTCTTCAAGCAAACAGCTGTGAACATTCCAAAGCAATTCCCCTGCCTGCCTCCGCTTGCTCAGCAAACAGGAGCTGTGTTTGTTTTTTAAATAAGCAGTTCGGGGGAGCCTGGAGTTCAGCCATTCTTCCGGTTTGTTGTGAGCAGGCATTCTGGGATACCTCCTAATACCCTGGAGGCCAATAACAGCGCTTTTGGTGGCCACACTTGATGAGCAGCGCTGCATCACCACTGCTGCAATCGTTATACCCCAAGCAGACCAGATGTACAGCTAGCGCTGCAGCCAGGGAGTTGCAGCGCTGGATGTGCCTTGCAGGTGTGGACAGTTACTAAGTTGCAGCGCTGTAAACCCACCACCAGCGCTGCAACTCTCCAATGTAGCCAAGCCCTAAGAGGCTAATTAATTAAGATGAGCTATTATCAGCAGGAGAAAAAAAAACTTTTGTAGTGATAATCAAGATGGCCCATTCCAGACAATTGACAAGAAGATGTGAGGATACTTAACACAGAATCACAGAATATCAGGGTTGGAAGGGTACTCAGGAGGTCATCTAGAAATAGATTCAATTTGTGTAATGACCCAGCCACTCCCAGTCTCTATTCAAGCCCAAGTTAATTGTATGATCTTTGCTGCTGGCATCTCTGGCCATCTGGGAGTCCATGATGAGAGCGAACAAGTCAGAGATACCATCAGTCATTTAAAGTCAGGCAGCAGCGCTTTAGCGTTGCCAGTGTAGACTAGCCTAAGGTACTTAAAGTTCAGCATGTGCTTAAGTGCTGTTGGATGAGTATCAGTTGTCTAAACGGTAGTGAGAATGTCTTTCTGTACTGAATTCCTCCACCTCCTCCTCCTCCTTCCTGACCCCCATCCCCCCACGCTTGGTTATTGGGAGATTTCAGCACATTGACTTGATTTCCATTTCAGCTTTGCAGTTCATCTTAAGCTTCTGGTCCTCTCAACAGCACACCTCTGCGCATAGTTAATCACAGCTCACTTCCCTTGATTTGTACAGGATTCTGAATCTGCAGTAAATCCTGCAGGGAATAGATGCAATTATAGAAAGAAATGTTTATTAAAAAGGCATTTTTGTGCCACAAAAACCAATATTAGGACAATTGTCCTTTAGTTGTTTGCAATGTTGCCAACTGCCATTTGTTACTGCTGTTATGTCCCAGATGTCAACATCCCCTGCTAAAATGCACCTTGGTGATGTCTCTTGCTGGGTTTCATGTACAGCTATTCTGAGCCTACAGAATTCAGCTGTTCTTCCTTCTCTGCTCCATCACGTGAGCACAGACTCTTAACTTGTCAAGCAAAAACCTGCCACAGCCGTAAAGCTCCTGTAGCGAGGACTATTTTTGATCTGTCTTGGCTGATCAGCATTCTGGTATTAGTATCTCCTGCACATGTCAGTGGGGTCAACAATTGAAAGGTGTATTTTTTTTTGTCAGTGATTTGTGGGTATGAGTTTGAGTAATGTGGCACAGGGAGGAGACTGAGCTATTGAGCTGCAAACCTGCATTGCATTTTCCTATCTAACTGTCCCTTCTGGCTTTAAAATCTATAAAGTGAGGGATGCGCATAGCCAGTGTCATCTGAAAATCCGCGTCCCAGGCCTGTTTGTGTTCGTTTTTGCTATACAGCATCAACAGCAGAGGGTAGAGTACAGGATGGGAAGCCAAGACTTCTGGTTTTGGTTCTGACATGGACTTACCACGGCTCAGTTTCCTCACCTGTAATCTAGGTGCAGTGATGCTTACCCGCCTTTCTAGCGCATGTCGAGATCTCTGGGTGAGATGCACTATATAGATACACTCACAGTCAGAATGACGTTGTGCTTTGAGAGAGCAACAAAACAAGCATGAACAAATTGAGGTCTCTGGGAGTGCAGGTATTGTGACATCTCCTTGCAGTGTAGATTCCCGGAAGAACATGGCTGTATTTTCAGTACTGGTGTTTGCTTATGCAGGATATAGTGAGAGAGGAATTGTAGGAGCATTTTTAAAACAATGTTAAATGGAGTGGTATGTTTAAAGTTAAAATGGGCTGGATAACAGCAGTGCTTGTGGAAAGGCAGCATGGTCCAATGACTCAGGCGTTGGCCTAGAACTCAGGACAGTAGGGTTCTAACCCCAGCTCTGACTTGCTGTGTGACCTAGGTTAGAACACTTCACCTGTTTTCACCCCCATTTTGGCTCTTCTCTATTTAGATTGTAAGTGCTGTGGAGTAGGACCTGTCTCTCACTCTGTTTTGTACAGCGCCCAGAGCAGCAGAGCCCTGCTCTGAGCTGGAGCAGGTAGGCCCGAATGTGATACAAATAATAATTCCATCCTGCACCTCTGAGGGAATTGTTCACCGTGCACAGTCAGCCTGTGGAACTCTTGGCCAGAGGATACTGTGAAGGCCAAGACTATACCAAGGTTTAAAAAAGAACTAGATACATTCATGGTTGCCAGGATGGGCAGGGATGGTGTACCTAGCCTCTGTTTGCCAGAAGCTGGGAGTGGACAGCAGGAGATGGATCACTAATAATTGCCCTCTTTCGTTCATTCCCTTTGAAGCGCACCTGGCATTGGCTACTGTCGGAAGACAGGATATTGGGCTAGATGGACCTTTGGTCTGACCCAGTATGGCTGTTCTTACGTTCATTGAAACTCCTGTCTGGGAGGCCTGTGGTGCCATGCTGGGAAGTGTAAGAGGGAGTGAGGTGCAGTAGCTTGTGAGATGAATGGAACCTTCAGCAAGACATTGAGACTTTTCTCCTTTACTGGGTGAACTGTTGCACAGTCAAAGAAAGTCACTCAAAGGAGGTTTAGGCAAATCCAGGCTAGAAAGGGCTCTGTGCAGAGAGGAGAGGCCTGGCCAGAGGAGATAAGGTTGCCCCTGGAGAAATTGCTGTATTTGTCCTACTACTGCAATACAGGTCTGTTCATTTCCTAACCCTCTCTCTTCCACTCTGAGGGCAATGCTAGCAATGAGTGACTAGAGCAGGTTGAATGATCCCTTCAGAATAATATTCACTACACATGTAGCCCCTTTATTGGATAGTGGGTGAATCAAAAAACAAGTCCTGATTTTTGTGAATGTAATTATTATGCTTAAGTCTTTGCCTGGTAGTTTGGACAAATGATTTTCCGCCCACTGGTCATTTGCAAACTGTTTATGTCAGGTATTCAGTATTTCTCATTTGCACTGAGCAATTGGTCCATTAAGTCAAATGGTAATGCTGGGCGGAGTCTGTCTGGAGACCAAACCATGTTAAGCAGAAGAAAAATTGATAGTGAAAAACAAACGTTCTGTGCTGAGTTCAGAGGGGTAGCCGTGTTAGTCTGTATCAGCAAAAACAATGAGGAGTCCTTGTGGCACCTTAGAGACTAGCAAATTTATTTGGGCATAAGATTTTGTGGGCTAAAACCCACTTCATCAGATGCATGGAGTGAAAAATTCCCAACTTAATGGGCCACATCCACCCTAAGTGAATTAGCCTCATTAGCACTGATCCCTCCACTTGGTAAGGCAACTCCCATCTTTTCATGTGCTGTATATTTATAACTGCATACTGTATTTTTCATTCCATGCATCTGATGAAGTGGGTTTTAGCCCACAAAAGTTTATGCCCAAATAAATTTGTTAGTCTCTAAGGTGCCACAAGGACTCCTCGTTTTTTCTGTACTGAATTTTCAGACAGATATTCATTCTAAAGTCCATGAAATAGTTGCTAAGTAAGTAAGCCATTCTCCAAATACTCACTAATAACAAATAAGATGGCTGCACAGTAATCAAGCTTCGTGCTTTCGGTCACAAATATTTGAAAATCAGTGTTTCTATTAACTCTTTGACGAGCCCTTTAAATGACTTACAAAAATCCATTGGACTGGTTTCTAAACCCCATTATTCCCAACTCTAGCTGAGTTTCACTGGCCTCATAAATTCTGTGTTCAAAAATCCAGGGCAATAAACTTCAGTCATTTTGTCACTGTGGAAAACTCATAGGTTTCTGAAAATGTAAATAGTGAAAAAGAAGCAAGAATGAGGCTATTTGTATGATTTGTGTCAGCAAAATTGTCCACTGAATCTAGTGGCAAATACAGATGTGCATTTGGAGTACTTGTTTTTGAAATAAATAGTGTGGGATAATGATATGCAACTCACCTGAAAATTGACTCTTACAATTCATGTTTGGAGCACCCTCCCTCTGCTCGTTTGCTGTGCATAGCCATAAACTGTGCTCTTGGAAAGTGCTCAGACAGGTTCTACAGTCATAAAAGGGAAAAGGATGCTAATCTCAGGCATTTTGGTCCCCATTGGAGCCTTCATAGCTCAAAGCAAGACAACTTGCAAACATCTAACTCAGATGGTGAAGAGGAATCGCATGAGAGATCAGGTGCAATGCTAGGAAACAGACTGAGGCAAGAGCAGCTAATTGCTTTAGTTTCCTTGCAATTGTAAAAAGTGATGCGCTGATGTCTCGACTTCATTCTCATCACAAGAATGGACATTGGTGTCCTAACAAGCAACTGGAACACAGAGAAAGCAGAAGATCATTTTTTTTGAATGGCAAAATTAGCTTCAGCCTTACCTACGGGCTCCCTACTTATTAGGCATTGATCATTTCCCCGCAACCCAAGGAATACTCTGTTACTGACCCTCACTGGAAGAGTATAAATAAATAGTGAAAGAAAATCCATCGTGGCAGCAGGGTCAGCTTTGCGGCTGAAAGGGCTCTCTGCACTGTGTCCCCGTGCACCCTGACAGGAGGAGAATTCCTGGCTCTGTTGATCTGTTGATAAAATGGACAGCCTCAACTAAGTTTGGGGGCGAGGGAGAAGAGAAATAATGCCATGAACTAAAAGAAAGTACTGATCATAAAACAGAAACCCACAAGGATGCCGGCTACATTCAGATGGCTGAAAATAACCCACCCAGCAAACATGGCTCTGACAGGAATGGAAACTGGCCCCACGGCTGGAGGATGCAGCTGAAGTCACTGATCCCAAAGCTGGGGAGACCAGACCACACAAGAGTATCTTTGGGGGGCAGCAGGTCCATAGAGCACCAGAAGAAGGGCTGTTGGGAGACTGGTGTAGAAGCGTCAGGAAGCTGGCAGGACGCTCTCCCGCAATGTCAATGAAGCAGTTTGCTGTGCCAAGCTGAGAGCTGGTTGTGATTTTTTGTTTGGGGGCAGGGAAGGTTAATCAGCATGCTCAATGCAGCAACAAGCCACCCACATTGATCATCTAGGAAGGCTTTCCTTTTCCAAGGCTGATTCACATACACCTTTCCCCCCTTCAAGGCCATTCATTGGGTTCCCATCCTCAAGGCTTTTCTCCTATAACTTACCTTGAACTGCCCTGCCGTGTCCTAGGGGGGATGGGTTTAGACAGTCCTATGGGTGGTGTGACAGGGCTGCCTGCCCCTTTCAAGCAGGGGAGATCTGGTGACCACCAGCCCCTTTCAGTTAGCCCTGCCTGTACCACAACTGGGCAGGGGTTAGAACTTAAAAGAGCCTCCCAGTGGTAGGAGGCTGAGTGGGGAGGAGTGTGGATTGACTGCTCCTTCCTGAGGGCCATTGGAGGCTGGCTGAAGAGAAGACCCAGGGGAGATCAGGGAGTTTCTTCACTGGAAGACCTGAGGAAAACTAGGGTGGGGCAGCCAGTCTCTCTATGGCAGCAAGTCACTGAGCAGCCTGGAAGGCACTGGCAGCTGGGTGGAGTCATGGAAGAGCATGGGAAAGCTGAGGCAAAGCTGCTGTAGCGCCCCACTCGTGTTGTGAGCGGTGTTCTGGGACAGCAAGTTTAGCCAGAGGTGAGGGCCGGGAGGGAGGTAGCCAGAGCTTCCCTTTCTCCCCACCGAGCTCTGTTCAGCACTACGCAGCTTGCACCACTGCCCTGCGTAGTTCAAGAGCATGAGCAGCGAATAGTCCACTATCATTTCCTCCTGTTCCTGGTCGGCTGGGAAGGCCCTCCTGCAGGTTCAGGTTTGGCAGCTTTGTCTGAATCATGCTTCCCCTTTTCTGCAGCTGAATAGAGATCACTACCAGAGATGACCTCGAGGGTGAGCCATGGGCTCCCATCACAAGACGTGATCTAGAGCAGTGGTCTCCAAACTTTTTTGATCTCGCACCCCTAGGAATAAAAAAATTTTGAACACGCACCCCCTGCCGTGCTGAAGCAAAAAACAAACAGACCTCGGACTCCCACCTGAACTGCTGAAGCAAAAAAACCCCAACAACAACAAAAAAACCCTGCTCCTCCTGCACCCCCAAGGATCCTCTTGCGCACCCCCACTTTGGAGACCACTGATCTAGAAATTAGAGGCTACAGCATGGTTTTTTTTTGTTTTTTTTAAAAGATCAACCTGAGCCCATGAGCATTTACCACTTATTACTAAGCCTTTGCCATTATACCAAGCATCTTGATTAAGCTCCTTAGCACAACTAAGACCCCAGAACCTGGCAAACTTCCCTGTCCCGATAGTCGCCAAGGGACGTTAGAGAGAGCTGGGATTTTCAAAGGGAATTGAATTTTCAATTCCCATTTACATTGGGAGCCTCATGCTTCTGAAAATCTCAGACTTAATATCTTTGGGGGAATGGCAGCTGTGCTTTCGGGGTATTGTTTTCAGTGCAGTCTGATCCACACAGTCTTCAAAGTGACAAGTCACGAGTAATGCGATGAAGGTGAAACTGGTGAAAATTAGTATTGCCCCAAAGGCTGTAGCTGTAGATTACACTCCTCTGATATTTATACCCACATTAGCCTTTCATGTTCCAGAGCAGAGAGGGCATTGGTAGAGTGTCTGGAATTCACCCTTATGAATTGCTGGAGAGGTCTCACACTCCTTGGATCAGCTTTATGCCTGAGCAGATCTCTGATGAAAGTGAGAACTCCGGGGTGCCCACAATGACTTGAGCTGATCAGAATAAACCAGGCCAGGGCGTCATAGTTTTTACTGTTTGAGCCAGGTAGCTCCTGTTCTTTGATGGCTCATGCATTTAGGAGCTGAAAGGCTGTTAGCTTAGGCTGAGTTGGATTGGCCTGGCAAAGCTCTTTCTTTTATTTATAAATTTATTTGTTTAAAAGACTCCCCGCCACTCCCCCCCACCAAATCTTACCACTTTTTAAAGTGGTTGGTGAAAGGTGCTAGATTAGCGGCAGCCACTGGTGTCCTCTGTGCGTGCACAGAACAGGTACAGCAGTGGCAAGATAAACATCCTCCTTCATCCACTGTACTGGAATAGAACCTCCAATTCATTTGGCCTGGGCTACTTAACAGCCATCAAGACTAGGCTGTTTTTCATAGATCTATGGAGTTTAAGGCCAGAAGGGATCATATAGGTCATCTAGTCTGACCTCCTGCATATCACAGGCCATTATATTTCCCCCAATTACCCCTGCATTGAGCCCAATAATTTGTGTTTGACTAAAGTACATCTTCTGGGAAAGCATCCAGTCTGGATCTGAAGAGATGAAGGATCCACCACTTCCCTTGGTAGATTTTTTTGCCATGGTTTAATCACCCTCGCCATTAAAAATGCTTCTTATTTTTTACTAGAAGTTAATGCCAGACAAATACTTCGTTGAGGCCTCGATCCTGTGAGGTGCTCAGCACCTTTGACCCCTGTTGGGTTCAATAGGAATGGAAGATGCTCAGCACCTCACAGGGAGTGGACCTTGTTCCTTTTGTGTCAGGCAAAGGCTGCCAAGCGTGGGGAGATGGTGGCCTGTGTAAGGATAACAGGCATGCTTAGGAAGGAGACTCACCAGTATTGCTTGCTTCCTAAGGCTAGGCGCAATTTGTAGACAAATGGGCAGAGGCTGAAGACAAACGGGCAGAGGCTGAGGCAGCTGCACTGTATAGAAGGCCTAATTGATAGGAATCCTCCTAGATTGGAGGGAGGGAGTTGGGTGTGCACTTACTGACAGAAAAGATTGCAGCCAGGTGGATGGATTGGGCTGCTGCATTGGGAAGGGAACAGCAGGACATCTAGGAGTATATTCATCAGGCGGCTCTGTGTTCGGAGCATAATGCTCTCTGTCCGTCCTCCCCACTGTGCGCTCAGCCGGTGAATGCTAAGTGATTGTTTTCAGTGCCTTCCCCATGCTGTTCTCTCTGTGCAGTGTAACCAAGCCTCTCTCTGAGGTCCTGTTTATGAGATGAACAAATGGAGCGTGCAAAATCTCACTGCCTGCTCTTTGTGGGTTGAGTTCTCTGCTCCACCTCTGTCTCCTGATGGGGCTATCAAGTGGGGCCTAAGGTGGAGCAGCTGGGTTGGAACCCTCTGCACCCTCTATGCACTGTAGAGAGGTCTCCAGGACAGCTCCTAATGGGCTGGCATAGAAGGGGTAGGGGACTATGGGGTCTGGGACTAGGTAGATGCATGCATAGTCTCCTTCCTAGATTCTGGACTGATAGCAGCTGCTATTCAGTGGAGAGGGTGGATTGGTGGCTATTGGAAGTGGAGGATTATGCTGCAGCCCCACAACCTCCCCTGGGGCTGGGAATGAATTCCATCCAGCCCTTATTCCACAGAGACTGAGACAGCAATAGCTGTTCTGCAACTCCTTCTTCACTCCACTCCCCAGAGGGAGCAGCAGCTAGGGAAAGGCCTGTCAGGGCTACATTGATGATGCCAGTGCCAGGGAGTGGGGAGAGGAGAGAAGAGGGTCCCAGAGTCAGTGCTGAGACACAGGATCACCCTGTGGATCCCAGGGAGGATGGGGACTTTAGGGGCAGGCCCCTCCCCTGATATCTGATGGAATGATTAAAGGGAACCCTGTTAATGAGTCCTTGCAAAGCTTTCATCCCTGGGTAAATCCACACTAGGGTGTGATCTGCAGTGCTTCTTGGGCTCTGGGATACTATGCTTACTACCTGTATTGTCTCTTCATTGTCTACTAAGTCAAAGCCCCTTTGTTTTTATTTGTGATCACTGGGGATTATGCATTTAGGTCTGAGACAATGGTTCTGAATAGAAAGAAACTGACTTCTTACCTTATGGGAACTGGAAGCAGAGTCAGGCAGTCAATTGGGCACTCAGCCAAGGGTGAAAGGGGGATGCAAAGCCCTCCCCAGAGATGTCTCGTGTCAGAGTGGTTACTGGGATATTAAGGAACCAACCTTGGATGTGCCTACATTCTGCCTTGCTCTGAAGGTGCTGCTCTTCCTGCATACTGGCCTTTTTATAACGTGCTTAGTTACAGATATGCTTCAGGAATTTGTGGTCTTTAGGCAGTTCTGGCTTCCTGAGTACAGGTACCGGAAAGCTGGCCTTTTCCAGAGTGCCCTTCAAAAGCCTTTGATAATCCAAATGCAAATCATCAGGCCTGGACCAAAGGTAAAGAACATGGAACTGTTCTGAGTCCCTGCCTTCCTCAGGGTTCCCGAAACTAAAGACCCCAACATGTTTGCTAATTTCCCAAGCCAAATCCAGTCCTTTCACATGTCCGTCCAAGTATACGGTGTCCTGCTTGAGAACTATTGCAAATGTCAGGCTGATGTCTGTAAGTGGCCCAAGATGTTAAAAGTTAAGGGTTGGGGAGGAGATGCCCTTTTGCATTATGCTCAGAGCAGACTAGGAAACTGTAATTATGGTTTCATGTAGTTTGTCTCCTGACACGGTATAATAACTAAGCCGAGGGAGAAGACTCATAGTTGTGAGCACTGATCCCCCAACCTGGGTTAGAAACCTCTGAACCGCAATCGCTGATGTCATGTCCCACCCCCATCAGGTTAATCTGGGGTCTGGGCTAGAGTGCAGCTGAATTTCCCCCGGCAGGTTGCCAGGATCATTAGCTTGAAGCTGCTGCATACAGTTGTTCAGCATTTCCAGGCCAGCAGTGGAAGTGCTTTCCAACATACAGGAACTGCATCGGACCATTGGCACAGTGTCCTGGTGCCGTTTGCTATCAGGGCAGCTTGCTCAGAGATCCCACCAGTCTGCTGCTTTAATTGTTTTCAGCTTTAATTCCTCCATTTGCAATACTGTGCTGGTTTTTGTCTGTTTGTTTTTTAAAGCACATACAATGCAAAGCCAGTCTTGGGCGAGGGGGCTGGGAGCCAGGTGCAATCCCCATCCCAGACTCGAGCCCCAGATCTGAGGAGCCGAGTACACAAGGAAATCAGTGAAGCAGCCCACTTTGGCTTGTGCTCCATAAGCAAGGCCCCTCCATGCAAGTGGCATGCCGGACCCAAATTTTGCAGCCGGTCAGTCTCAGTGTGTGGGGGGTTAACCAGGTCTGTGAAAGGGCCAGGACTAGTTGCTTGTGTTGTTTAGTCTGATGTTGGATTTGGTTTATTTCACTTGGCCCCCTATGTGATCAGGGCCGGATTTTGTGCTGCATCTCCAAGTAGGCACAGCCCAAGGGGAAGGAGGACAGAGGGAGCTTAATGTCGCCTTTGCCTTGCCCAGATTCCTCTGTCAAGCCACCCAGTGCCTGGTTTTAGAGATGCTGAGCCGTCATGGCTCTAATTGATTGCACTGAGAGCTGCAGGTCCTGCGCAGCTCCAGATGTTCAGTCCAGGATGTTTCAAGCTGGGGGCCCAAAAAGTGAACCACCCTAAATCTACTGAGACTGGGCTGTGTTACTGTGTGTTTCTACAACGCCTAGTACAACGGGGTCCTGGTTCAGGGCTAGGGTTGGCAACGTTCTAGTCGCACAAAATCTAATACCCTAGCCCTGCCCCTTCCCTGAGGCCCCACCTCTGCCCTGCTGTGTTCCTGAGGCTCCGCTCCCACTCACTACATTCCTCCTCCCTCGGTGGCTCACTCTCCCCACCTTCACTCACTTTCATTGGGCTGGAGCAGGGAGTTGGGGTGTGGGAGGGGGTGAGGGCTCTAACTGGGGGTACAGGCTCTGGGGTGGGGCCAGAAATGAGGGATTCAGGATGTGGTAGGGGGCTCTGGGCTGGGGCAGGGAGCTGGGCTCTGGGAGGGAGTGAAGGCTCGGCTTGGGATGCTGGCTCTGGGGTGGGGCTGCTGATGAGGGCTTTGGGGTGCAGGAGGGGGGTCCAGGATGGGAGGTGGGGCTGAGGGATTCAGTATGGGAGGGGGCTGCAGGTTGAGGAAGGGGGCTGGGGTGCAGAAGGTGATGAAGGCGGTGGGGTTGGGGTGGGGATGAGGAGATTGGGGTGCAGGAAGGTACTCCAGGTTGGGAGGGGCTCAGAGCTGAGGCAGGGGGTTGGGGCTTGAGGTTGGGGCATGGTCTTACCTCAGGCAGCTCCCAGTCTGCGGTGCAGCAGGGGGACTAAGACAGGCTGCTTCCCAGTCCTGGCACCACGCTGTGCGCGCCCTAGAAACAACCGACAGGTCTGGGTCCTAGGTGCAGGAGCCAGGAGGCACCCCCCACCAGCTCCTGGACAATGGGATTTCAGAACCGGTACTTGGGGCCGGGGCAGCGTGCAGAGCCCCGTGGGCCTCCTGTCTAGGAGCTGGACCTACTGGCCGCTTCCAGGGCACAGTGCAGTGCCAGCTAGGACAAGTAGGGACTAGCCTGCCTTAGCACCGCAGCACCACCAGCCAGACTTTTAATGGCCTGGTTGGCGGTGCTGACTAGGAGCCGCCAGGGTCCCTTTTCAACTGGGTGTCCCGGTCGAAAACTGGACCCCTGGTCACCCTATTCATGGCACTACCAAACTGGGCCCCTTGGTGCTATCAGAGGACAAATAATAAAAAAGTGAGTGGTGGCTTTTGAAAACATGGCTGTCTGTACTTCAGTCGGCAGGAAAGGCCAAGCCCAGGCAGCTGAGTAGGGATAACAGCAATTGCGCCTGGTTTTCTTACTTAGCCCAGCTTCCATCCACTTTGTTCAGTGCCATGACTGGTTCACACTGGTGTAAATGGCAGGGGATCGGGCCCATTGTGTTGTGGCGTATTTGGAGGAAGGCCATGTTCCCAAGATGGGAGGCTGTGGACATTGTGATTGTAGGAACAATATTAGACATGTTTTAAAAGTGCCGCTTCCTGGAGTTTGTGTTTCATCACAAGCTGCTTAAATTCCGCCATTTAGAGATTTTTCTTCTAGAGAAATTCTCCCAGGAACCTTTAACAGCAGAGCCAATCTTTATAAAACCTGGAACAATAAAATGAGAGACCTTAGGTTTTATGTGGCTGCATGGCTCTGCTCGGTGCCTCTTAGCTCCATTAGCTCCTCAAGCCCAACAGGAATGATTAAATACGTATTTAAAGGGTTTTCGTTTCTAAAGAATGAAATGGAAACTTACCAAGTGAAAATGAAGTTAATATTGAGGAGCGTCAGGAAGGGAAGGGGGAAATGGATGGCTTGGGGGATGGGTGGTTGGGATATAAAGGCTGCTTTCTGAGCAGTGCAAGAGGAAGAATTATATTGGTAAGGGAGCTTGTTCTCCACAGTCTTGCACCGAGTGAGTGCACAATGCTCCATGCTCAGCACTCAGCAGCAGCATGTTGCTCTGGCAGGATTTTGCACAGGCATAAACAGCAACCCAAGGCAAAGGCAGTAGGGAATCGGGGTCTAGCAGGCTTTCTGCGGAGGTGTAGCATCTGGCTTGGCCACCAGCTGGACCATTTCCAGCACCTGTTAAGAGGGAGTCAGCAGGGGCCTCCTGTTGACACTAAATGGGTCATGTTTACAGGGCAGATGGACCCAAAGACAAAGGAGCAAAACTGTTGGATGAGGAGGTGCATTTTTATACAGAGTCTTTTTCCTGCCCTTGTCAAAATGACAGCACTGCCTACAGGGTCATATGTGCTCTGCAGTAGTGTTCTTGAATTCTGCATCACTCTGGTGTAAATTCTGTTGAGATTCAGGTAAATTAAAGATTTTTAATTGAACAAAATAAGAAAAAGCATAATGCTATCAGCATAGTAGCCTGCATGTTAATTTATATCTTGGATTCCATTTATTTTATGCTTTTCCCACAGTTTCACTTTTCCGCCTGAGACAGCAATTCTTATAACAGATGTTGTCAGGGTTAGCAGATGTGTAGGGTAGGGGGCAGATGGGATTGTTGGCAGCTAGGAAGAAATGGGAGTCAGTTGGGCTTGTGGAGAAGCTTGTTAGCTCAATGTTGCTTGTAAAATGATCAGTAGTGAAGTAGGTAATGTTGGCTTTTAATTTGTTGGTTTTAGTTTTCAGAGTTAACATTTCATTGAGGTCAATGGAACAGTTTATACTTTTCAGAACTATGGTGTTAGGCTGACTGCAGACTCAGGCAGACATCACTCAAGGTGGGTTTTCAATAGAATCTTTACAAATGTGAGGGCTAGTAATGTAAACTTTTACAAATGAAAGCTGAGATTCTGGAGCTTAGTTCTGGTGGAAGGGCTGGGTTCTTCAGCAAATTCCCTAGCCCCGGTGTTGTGGAATACCCAGAGCCCTGAATGCCTGTAACAACACTCTTAAATGCCTGCTGTATGCCTAGACACAGGTGTTTAATTTAAACAATTAATAACCATCCTAGTGTGAAGATTAACCTGTTACTGGGGTCAGGTGGCCTTATACAGAAAACAAGTCCCCTCTGTGTGGCTGTGGAGGCCCTGCTGCAATCGAATGCATGGCTGCTCCTGCAAAAGGTATGATTGCTGCTGATACCCCTCCCTAGAGAAAGAAGGGCTGGTGGCAGAGAGCCTGTTCATGGGGTGGGGATAGCTTCCAGCCCAGACCTTTTCCTCTGCTGCTCTCTTGTCCCCTGCTCCATCCTTTGCCTCACTAGTCCTGTTCTTCCCCCCACCTTGGCTTTTTGGCTTGTTCCCAACACTGTGCGCAGCTCCCAACACCAACACGTGCCCTCTGCCACAGAGCTCCTAGATAGCGAGGTGGTTCACTGTGACAGAAGTCAACACACACTCCATCCCCCTGGTCCCCATGGCTGCTGAGTTACAGAGACATCCTGCATGTGTTAGTTAAAGCAGAGCAGCCTGGGGTATGGAGCCCATCTGCCAATCCTTGGTATAGGCAGAAGGAGTGCACACCAGGTCAGCCACTTATGGTCAGAAGCACAAGTCTTAGTACCTGTCAAGGTTCCTTCCCCACTCTGAACTTTAGGGTACAGATGTGGGGACCTGCATGGACACTTCTAAGCTTAATTACCAGCTTAGATCTGGTTTCGCTGCCACCACTCACAAGCACTACTTTTCTTCCCTGGGTAGTCTTGAGAAACTTCACCAATTTCCTGGTGAACACAGATCCAAACCCCTTGGATCTTAAAACAAGGAGAAATTAACCATTGCACCTCCTTTCTCCCACCAACTCCTGGTGGATCTAGATCCAACCCCCTTGGATCTAAAAACAAGGAAAAAATCAATCAGGTATTAAGAAAAAGGCTTTTAATTAAAGAAAAAAAAGGTAAAAGAAAACCCTCTGGGAGAGATTGGCATACCAGCTACTCTCACAGACAACAGATTCCAAACACAGAGGATTTTCCCCTGGGCAAAAATATTAATATACACAAGAATACCCAAATTTTATAATTCCCTTAATGGTACCAAGACAAGTTACAAAGAAAATAAACATAAACCTATTTATCCCTTTCTAAAACTTACTCCTCCGATAAAAGGCTGGTTCCTCGATCTTTTTCACTCTGGCTGAAACTGAAAACTAACAAAGGAAAAAACTATCCTTCCTTTTGAAACATCTTGTTCCCCCATTGGTTCCTCTGGTCAGGTGTCAGCTAGGCTAGGTGAACTTCTTAACCCTTTACAGGTAAAAGAGGCATTAACCCTTAACCATCTGTTTATGACAGTGCCAGTATCCACAACGCTTCCTGAGCCAGAAGTGGTTACCAAAGTCGAAGCAGGAGCCACTCACGTCGGCTGATACTGATCCCTGCTGTGTTACCTTCACTCATGTCGTGTGACTGGTGCCAGGAAACAAAGATGGGTCTGTATCCAGCGCTTTCAATAGTCACACCCTTATTACACTCTTCATCTCTGAAAACCTTGCCCAAGCTGACTCAGGTTAGGCACCTCACTCCTGAGGCTCACCAATCAGAGGCCATTATTGAAAATATTGGCCCAAAACTCCTGCCAGGCTGAACTTCTAACTCAGGAGTAGGCAACCTATGGCACTTGTGCCGAAGGCGGCATGTGAGCTGATTTTCAGTGGCACTCACACTGCCCGGGTCCTGGCCATCGATCTGGGGGGCTCTGCATTTTAATTTAATTTTAAATGAAGCTTCTTAAACATTTTAAAAACCTGATTTACTTTACATACAACAATAGTTTAGTTATTGATTACAGACTTCTAGAAAGAGACCTTCTAGAAACATTAAAATGTATTACTGGCACGCAAAACCTTAAATCAGACTGAATAAATGAAGACTCGTAACACCCCTTCTGAAAGGTTGCCAACCCCTGTTCTAACTTCAGGGGTCCATTTCCCCTAAACTAAATGAGGCTGGAAAGCTTCTAGTAGAAGATTCCCAGCAAAACAGGGGATGGATTTTATTTTTAAAAATAGGCTAGAAATTCAGAGAACTTTTTTCCTTCCAAGCAGCTTCTCAGAAGGAACTTTGTACTTTTCAGCTGGAACTCCTGAACCTAGTGCTTTCTACACAGTACTCTCACTAAGTCCTGAAAGTATATCTAGGGCCCTACCAAATTGATGGCCGTGAAAAATGTTTCCCAGACTGTGAAATCTGGTCTCCCCCGTGAAACCTGGCTATTGTAGGAGGGTCACGGTATTGCCACCCTTACTTATGTGCTGCCTTCAGAGCTGGGTGGCCAGAGAGCAGTGGCTTCTGGCGAGACACCCAGCTCTGAAGGCAGCAGCAGCACAAAAGCAAGGGTGGCATGGTGTGTGTGGTGTGGTTGTTGTGGTGGGGGGGGGAAGAGGAGGGGAGCAGGGCTGGCCTCACAGGTGGGCGACTGCCCAGGGTACTGTGGTCAGGGGGATACTGTGGTTCCTCCCACTGCAACCAGCCCAAGGTCCCTTTAGCCTCTGAGCGCTGGGCCCAGAGCCAGAGATGGGCTGGGATGCCTCAAGTGTGGGCTTCTACCGTGCACCGGGCTCTAGCTGCTATTTCTGGACAGGCTGAGGAGGTATGGGACTTCCTCTTCCTCTGCACAGGCTGCTTCCAGGACAGGTCACACGCACCCCCAGGCTGCAGGTGGTTCCACAGCTGCTGGTTGGGAGCTTAGATCTGAAGGGATCGCTGCCACCAGCGGCCACACTCAAGTAAAAATGGCAATCCCGCGACCTCTTCTAATAGCCTTGTGACACCCCCTCATGACCTCTGTTTGGGTCAGGACCCTCACAATTACAACACCAGGAAATTTCAGATTTAAATAACTGAAACCATGAAATTTAAGATTTTTAAAAGCCTCTGACCGTGAAGTTTACTAAAATGGACCGTGAATTTGGTAGGGCCCTAAGTATATCCAGCCCACCCAGATCCTGTGGAAAGCATGAGTCTTTAAGTGCTGCAAATGCCAATTTCTCCACCAGTGTTAGGATACCTAATCTTTTCCTACCACTCACCTCAATAACATTTGCATTAAAATACTGTTTTTTCCTCTGAATATATGATCCACATTTTTCTTCTCACTAATTAAGCTGGAAATTTTCCACATATGCATAAGTGGCCATTTTGCCTTTCTTTTTCAAGTCCGAAGACTTGCTCCTGCTTGTTCACTTTCTCTCAGCTGTGTGGGCCAGATCCTCAGCTGGTGTAGATCAGCATAGCTCCACTGACTTGAAGGGAGCTCTGTTGCTGTATATCAGCTGCAGATCCTGGCTCTCTGCCCCTTTACAAAGAGACCAACAGATATGCTGCTAGGATGTTTTAAAATTGTCAGTGAAGATGGTTTGTCACTTGGGTTGAACTGTTCTCCTGTTGTTTTAGAGACCCAAACAATGCTGCATTCTTCTTATTCAGGAAAGCCAGGAAGCAAAACTGATTTGAAACAAACATGAAGCTAAGTAGTTTGTCTGAGATCAGAGAACTGCAAAACGTAAATAACCGGCCTTGATGGTGGAAAGTCATCTTGATTTGTTTTACAATGTTTTCAGTTTTAAACATCTAAGTGCCTTGAGTTGGACTTAAAACAGTGTGAGGGAAGAGTCAGAGCTGATGTGAATCACCATAGCTCTGTTAACACCATTGGAGCTGCAATGCTTTATAGCAGTTGAGGAACTGGCCTGGAATTCAGATAATCTGGAGCGGGATTCAGATCAGGCACATCATAGAATTCAGAAAAAAGCAACAAAGAGTCCTGTGGTACCTTACACACTAACAGAAGTATTGGAGCATAGGCTTTTATGGGTCAATACCCACTTCGTCAGACGCACACAAAATTCAGGTGTGCTTTAACCCAGGGTTTTGGTTCAATCCATTATAAAAATGAGACCCCTGATGCTTTTCCTACTTACATGAGTTTAAATCAGAAGAGCTCTATTTTCAGTGCAGTTTTATCAGTGCCAGAATTGGGCCCAGAAGCCAATAGATATGTGAATCTGGATTTTGAACCTCTCCATGATTCTGGGGGGTTTTGGAATCCTTTGGGTTGGCTCAGACCTATCTCTAGCTGCTGGGGAAACTTGTTTCAAAAATATGTGGAGTCAAATCTTCTCTTTCCTTGTTTTAGTAGGTTTGAAAGTGTGTAACTGAAAGCAGAGCCCAGGCTTGGGTTTTAACTTGAGATATCCCAGAACTGTGCTTTCCATCAATTCATTCTTAGGGGTGTCCCACAGCCATTGTGCTAGTGCCTGTGTGTGCTCGTAAAGCCCCATATTTACACCTACGTTTCCACATGCACAAGTGGTACAAACTGGAGTCACAGCTGGGAGTGAGTATACTCAGCCAGGCCCTAACATTATCGCAGGAGACTGTGCTCCAGAAGAGAGATGGGTAAGCAGCGGAGAATGCAGCGTATAGGAGAAGCAATGAGGAGAAAGGCATTTGTTATCCCAACTCCCACCTGGGTGGCTGCTTCTCAAGAGAACAGGCAGCTGGCAATAGGGGTGAAGTGGTAGTGGAGGCCCAGACAGAGCAGAAAGCTCGTGTTTCAGACAGTTACAAGTGAACCCCAATTCATTCCAAGCTCCAGTGGTTTCACCCTTGGGAGCACCTGATGTGAGGTGGTGGGTCATCCCTGAACAAGAGTCTGATTGACTCACATGAGGGGATGAGTCATTACTGTGCTAGGCTCCAGCCAACCCACAGGTCAGGAACTGGGCTGGTGCCTCTCAGGGTGGGTATACAAGCTACAGTAGCTCAGTCTGCCCAACATCACTTCATGGCTTGGAGTGTGCTCCTTCCCGAGGGTAGTAACAGACTCCACGGCCCTGCCTTGACTCCAGCTTGGCTCCCAGCCCTACTCTTGCTTGTTCCAACTCCACTATTGAGTCCTGACTTGGGCTCCAGGTCCTGGCCTGATCCTCCACATCTCGATTTCTGACACCTCCGCTGATGTTTGTGGGAACCCTCTCGGAACTATTCAAGCCACTGGAGTCTGCAAAATTAGTCCAGTAGCCCCTCTGGAACAGGCTTGCTCATGAGACTTCTGAAATGGGACATCTTTCCATGTTTCACTGTTTCAGCCATTAGCCACAGTAGCTCCCTATCCTCTCATGAGTGGTAGCAGGGAATTCCCCAGGAAAACAGTCACTGCTTCGCTGTTCTCAGGTGCATTGTTCTGAGCAGGCTCAGGGGTAGGTGTGGATGGACATATGCCATGTATGTTACCCACTGCAGCTTTGTATAGTGTGTTACCATATGCACACACACCACTCTGGCCCCGGATAGCAGGAGACCAGCCCCTTGACACACATGGGCTCAGATCCTCAGGTTTAGCTGACTTGCATTCCGTGCAGGATCCTGGGTGGCGGGGCCCGCTTGGTACACCAGTCCTGGGGCAGACACAGGGGAATGTACCATACTGAGGGGCAAGGATCTACCAGTGGTTAAGGGAAAGGGAGAGGATGCATAACCCACAGAGCATGTCTAGTTAGGGTCCCCTGGTACAATGTTCAGGTTATATCCCCTTAAGGGAGTGGAAATCCCAGGAGTTTCAACACCGAGTGTTTCCTTTTAGTTCTTCTGTTGGGGAAGAGGGGCTTGGTCTCAGTGGCATGACTGGGCTTGATGTGGCTATTCTCCACAGAAAGAAGATCCAGAGAGTGCATTTGGCACCTTGCCTAGTCGTAGTTGGGGCTAACAAGTCCCAGAGCACAGATCTAAGCCCAGGTATATTGCACCAGTGTCTGACCCAGTGTACAGGCTCAGAGACCTGGTACAGGCTCCTCAGGGCAGCATTTCAAAGCTGAGAGCCCCAGTTCTCTTAGAAAAATCTGTCAATGAAAACATTCTCTTGTAAATATCAGCCTCTAATTCGTCTCCTTCACTTTGCCCTGACAGCCTGATGTGGATTCTCTACAGCAGTCGATTTCAGCCTCCTGGCCCAGTGGGTTAATCTTTTTCTCATGAAAAATTACCCAGCACTTGGTGGGGAGGAAGAGACTCGCTGTCCCTCCCTCTAGAGTGAGATGGTGTTCAACTTTCTGCTTATCTCTAGCAAGGCAAGTGTCTGAAAGTTCCCCTCACAAAGGTTATTTATTGTGGGTTGCCTTCAGAGGTCTCTCCAGGTTCATGAAGGAGACATTCATGGTTCCCCCTAAATTGTTTGGCACAATCATTCTGCAAGGCAGTATGTCGACATGCATAAGACTTGTGTTAAAGACAGGGTTCTGTTCCCAACTCTGCTGCCTCTCAGTTACCTCGTCAGTGAAATGGCAATATTTACCTACCTCCCAAGTTAGGATTATGAAGCTTTGTTCAGTAATAAGAGCGGTGAAATGCACACAATTGTTACCGTCAGTCACTCAAACCCAACACTGGTTCAATTGAAGCAATGTCATTAGTCCTCAGTAAGTCTCAACTTTCAAACTTCATCTGCTTAGCCCTGTAGAAAAAGAGAGTGGCTAGAATTTTTGAAAGCTGACTGTGTGTGTTTTGATTTTCCTATAACTAATAGGAACATAAAAGTTATGAGATCAGATCCATGGTCCATTCTTCTGACATTGGCCAGTGCCATATGCTCAGAAACTACAATTACTTTCAGGCAGAGACCCCAGAATGGAGAATTTCAGCCCTTTGGAAATTTACGAGCATATGAAAACAAAGAGCTATAACGGAAAGTGCTTTTGCAACCTGAAATTTAGTGCTAGCTTCTCATGCAATTGTTGTAATTTTCACTCATCATTCTCTTTCCTATGCTATTGCAAAGGACAAAATTGGTTTGCCTTTTCAAATCCACATCAGCGGCTAAGAAAATGTATTCTAGCACGCTTGGGGAAAAACAAAGATGTTAAAACAAGACACATCCCATCCATGGATTGGATATAATATTTACCATATTATTTTATGGCATAATGTGCCTCTCAAAGCCTCACTTTATTTTAGAAAGATAGATTTTTCTGCATGATGAATGGGAGGGAGTTTGTCGGTCGATGTGATTTAATTATCCAACAAAATGTTAAAGAGCTGAGCTTTCCTTCCCTGCTTCCCACTAGAATCAGCTACCAGCCCCTTCTTGCTTTAGGCCTTCCCCTCTCTCATCCACACACACACACATGCGGTCTGTGATATTCCTGGACTGACTTTGACCGTTTTGCCCCATTCATTCATGGAGGGAGAAGGCAGAATGGAATTTGGCCTTTCACAGGCACCTGTCATGCTGGTGCTATCCCAAAGCACTTTATGAAAGCACACACAGGCTCAGATCCTAGTTCTGTGGGGACTTCTGTGCAGGCAAACAGAGCAATGACTCATGCAGACATAGCCAAACAAGTGAAAGAAGCCCATTGGCAAGGATGCGACCTGTTCCCAGATTAGAAGTCATGGGATCTTTAACTTCACTGTAGACAAGCAAATTTCAAACCATACACAGTGATGGCTCTTTCTAGAGCATTACCAAACTTGGCTGTAGCTGGTTTTCCTGTCTTGGGAGAATTTTCAAGTTTAAAAAAGTCAAAATCTCAAAACTTTTCTGTAAACCACCAAACCAAAAAAGATGTCACTTCAGGTCAATTGAATTGTATCACATCAAAATGTTTTGATTTTTGAACTTTTCCCTCTTTTTTAAAGGTTTTTATAGCCTACATTTACTAACATTTTCAAAATAAACTGGTCTGGAGTCGAAAAAGTGAAACTTTTCATTTAAAAAATATCATAATGGAACATTTTGACAATTTCTAAATCTTTTTTCCCCTCAATTTTCCAATTGGGAGATTTGTCAAAAGTGACCATATTTTGTGAACAAGGTCAACATTTGCTAACAAGGCATTTTTTAACAAAATAATTGTTTTGTTTGAAAAATAACCAGCTGTAGTTTTAGTCCCTCTGTGGCACAATAACCTGGTTTTCTACTGACTTCAGATCCTTGTCTAGATGAGGAAATAGCTTCCCAGCAGTAGTGCAGCTGGTTCAGCATCGCACGTCATGTGAGCTCTAATGTAGCATGGACACAGGGTGTTTTTACCTATCTCAAGACTCTGAGCAGCCAATGTCCAAATGGATCTTTCACCAATGGTAGCTCTGGAACAGCTTCACCATTGCTGATAAACAGGTGAGACATTTCCTTGTGTAGATGCATCCTTTGAAAAATTCTGTAATGGCCACGTTGAGGAACAATGTTTTGGCCTGCGCATCTACAGCCTTGTCTGTAGCAGGGGCCCAAAATTCTAAAGTGTTTGTCACTCGGCCACCGTTCTTTGTGACGCTTATGGTCAGATTTTCCAGAGAGTCTAGGCCATCTGAAAATCCAACCACTTCCCTTGATGCCTAAATGGAAGCTGGTCTTCCCTGAACATCTGAATGTAGGACTTTCTTTCTAAAATTTCTCACCTCTGCTGGGTGAACTTTGCAAAATGATTTGGGCTCTTATGCACATAGGCTCCGAAGTCACTTAAGCAATTCTGAACATTTTTCCTGCTACCACCAATTCAGCTCTACTAGTGACCGCAATGCTGATGTACCCTGGGGAGCTACTGGGAAGCCACTGATGTGCTAATCACCATATCATGTAGGCATGAACTAAGTGGAGTAATATATATTTTTTGTAACGCCCCCTTTACCTGTATGCAGGGCCGTGGCTGGGAGCAGGAGCTGAGGTGGGGGTCTGAGGCCAGACCTGGGACCAGGGGCAGAGCTGGGTGGTGCTTCTTTCCTAAACCCCATGGGGGCTGGCTCAGGCCCCCCTGAACTTCCCCTAAACATTCCTCTGTACCCCCCCCAGGGGGTCACGCACCCCACAGTTTGGGGACGACTAACGTAGTTATGCTGGCAGGTGCCTGGAGCCCTTTATTCATGAATGTTCCCAAGGGCAGAGCTGTGCAGGTGCAAGTGGTCATGGGGAATTTTAGAAGGGGAAAAAAAGGCTACAACTCACTGTGATGAAACCACTTGCTCCCTAGCACAGGGGAGAAGACTCTCAGATGCAACTCGAATAGGGCAGAAAATGGCAAACATTTTAAGGGAAAAAATTGATTGAAAATTCATAACATTGGAGTGAGTTCTAGTGATGAGATGGGGCAACATTCATTTTTCACTATTGCTCTATGATATGTTAACAAGGCCCACAGTGCCTCTCCTGTTGCCTGGAGGGGTCAGCTCTGGGCATTAAGGACACGGGAAAGGGCAAAACTAACCAGCGGGTGGATTTGGTTTTGCAAAGCTTTGCTGGGGAGGATTTTCTCTTTGCAAAACCAAAACTGGGGGTAGGTCAGACCTGGCTCCCTCTTTTATCAGAACCTCAAGAAGCAGGGCTCAGGGTTGCTGTATAATGGTAGAGAAAGGCCTGAATAAAGCCCTAGTTCAACCACAGAGCTCTGTGCCGCAGTGTGCAAAGTGCACAATCTTGTTGATTTTGCTGGCAGTGGAAGGTTCTCAGAACCCATCAGGATCAGGCCCATAGCATGGTCTTTCTGACCCCAGCATCATCCTCATAACACACTCTTCTCTGGTCCACTCAAGTGAGTGACACAGGCTGCTCATCCGCTAGCTGTCTGTGCATCACTAACGCAAGCATTTGCTGCTGGAGAACACCCCAGTGCTTCATGACACCCTCTCCTTGATAGTAATTAGCTGCACACTAGATGAAAAAGATTCATCTACTGGGCCAGGGGGCTGAAATCGACTGCAGTAGCGAATCCATGTAAGGTGGTCAGGGCAAGGTGAAGGAGATGAATTAGAGGCTGATATTTACGAGAGAGTATTTTCATCGACAGATTTTTCTAAGAGAACTGGGGCTCTCAGCATTGAAATCCTGCCCTAAGGAGCCCTTGTTTATTCACAGCAGAATACCAGCCTGAGAAGTTTTGATATGTCCAATTTTCTTCCTCACTGCAGTTTAAAAGGCAATTTGCAAGCAGCCTCTGATGTCTCATCCTCCTTGAATAGAGACTGTCCTCTGTCACTTCTGCTGAGCCATTCATTCTCTAGCATGAGCATCCTTTCCTGGCGGTTACTGCGGCACAGGGCTGAGCATTCCAAAGCTGGCCAGTCCCCCTTAAAATGTGTGGGGGACTCAGCCTCGGGGCTGACCCTGTGCTACCTTCCAGCTTGTGAAGCCACTTGCCCCTGCGCAGAGTTAGTGCACAGTGGGTGTAAAATACAGCCAGAGCAGTACGCCCAGATGGTGTCATTTTACACCCACTCTGCCCAGCTGGATGTGATGGGGCAAGGGTCGGGCAATGCAGAAGGAGGTTCAGGCCAGGTCTACACTGCAGCCCTAGATTGGTATAACTACAGCTCCCAGGGGTGTGACAAATCCATACCCCAAACAACGTAGTGTCGGTATAATTGGGGATTTTTCAGCCCCATAGCAACGTGGTTATATTGATCTGACCCCGTATAGACAGAGCTATGTTGATGCTTGCCCCTCCAGCATAGCTCCCGCCTCTGGGGCAGGTGGGTCAACTACACTGAAAGTGCTGCAGTGGTGCAGCTGCATCAGGGTAGTTGATTCTCATCCAGCTTTCACCCATCTTACTGCCCTGTAACTCCCTTTGCTTTGGTGGCATTTACACTGGAGTAAATGAGAGCAGTGTCAGGCATCTCCAGGAAGAGCATGTACACAAGGAGAGGGCGGAGGGGGCGGCGGTAGAGCCAGAAACCATTTGTGACAGGGTGGATGGATCCTGTAGGGACCCTAGTAAGCCAGGCAGTAAAGCCCGAGTCTCCACTGAAAGCAGCAATTAGGCTTGGCAGCATTCCCCTGAGGAACCTCCAGCTGGTAGGCAGCAAAGTTCTCTTGAGGGGAAAGCTGGCAACCCAGCAGGAAGAGGAGCAGATTGTTGCAGCTGGGAGCTTGCATATTTAAAGCTCATGGGCATCCTACCCTATGCACCAGATGCAAGGGCTGTAGCTACAGGTTTCCAGCCCTGGCTGAGTCCCCCTTGAATGCCACAGCAGCACACAGGGCTCTTCAAGCTGTCCTGAAAGGGTAGTGGCACCTGCTCCCCCTCCATGTAAGGGGCAACCTGGGCCTGGTCAGGGTGGGGAGTGAGCATGATGAGGGTGTGTGTGGGGCAGAATTCTAGGTTGGCAGAGAGGTTCCCCAAGGACTGTGCTGATCAAAACCCAGTATGACACTTCCCTAAATATGTGGGGGGGGATGTCCAATTTTTTTAACCAAATGCAAAATGTTGACCCCCAAAATGGACTGAAATTGCAAATGGCAAAAATCTTTAAGCAGCCCAAGCACAGAAACTCCTGCTGAGGCCAAGGGGAGTAGAGGGTGCTGAGTGCCTGGCCTGCCCAGGACTGACGTTACCAATAGCAGCGTGTGCAGTGGAAGGCGGATTGAAAATCAAAGGACACTTTGAACACGACAGAGCTGTATTTATATGCACCGCTCTTCAGAGGGCTTGAGATTTATCTCCATTCTGTAAGAGAACCTTATTAGAGGCTTGCAGATGCCCCACTCCTGAATAATGAGAACAGCCTTGTCTCAGCAAGATAAATTCAAATATAATGATGACATTGTCCTTTCTTATTATAACACGCAGTGAGCTCCTCATCTCACCGCTGTTTTACAGAAAGATTTTGACACGATGCTTCAGTGGCGGAACGATAATACAATGTGTTTTTTAATTGCCACCAAGACTAAAATTAGCCCCTCTTCATGTTTCTAACAGACTGAAGTAAAATGCTTTGCGGAAAATATTCAGAAATGTAATCAGTGATTTGGGGTGTCTCAGTTTTCAGGGCCCAATGTGAGGTCCCCTAGGCCTGATTTTCAGCAACGTTGTGTGCTGTCATCTCAGATCAAAATCAATGGGCATTGCAGGTGCTCAGCACTTCTGGCAGTCGTGTCCCAGGTGCTGCATGTTAAAAGGAATGCAGAATAATGGTCTAGAGATGCTGTTCTCCCTCCTCTGATAATACAAGAACAAGGGGCCATTCACTGAAAGTGGAAGGCAACAAATGTAAATCTGATAAAAGAGAGTTATACATGTAACCCAGGATTGGAGCCCCAGCATGCTAGGTGCTGTACAAAGCCAGAAAGCACTGTCCCAAAGACAAGCCACATAAAAAGGATGGGAGAGCGCAAGACTGTCAGCTTGGTACAATTTGTGAGTACGCACACACAGCCTGATACATTTGATAACGTTTAACATTTGCACTGTCCCAGGAGCAGACCAGCTGCCAGACTGTGATTCAGGGGCACAGTCGGCTCTCTAGTTCCCTCCTTGTTCTGGGGGAGAAGTCACCTGATACCCAGCACAGTTTACATCCCATTATGCAAGCTCAGCTGCACTAGCTGGGGTGTTTGGGGTGGGCAGAGTCATGGCTCTGCCTACTCATTTCACATGCCCACCTGCATGTGTGTGGCAGTGGCCGCCCCATGGATGCTGCTCTCCCCTGCAGTGTTTCTGCCCGTGGAGGGGAAGGGAGTTGTGCAGGGGAGTTGTGCTCTCTTTCTCCCCCGCACAACTGTGTAGAAAGGACGCTAAATAAACATTTAGCCTTGCCCCTGCTGCCCCGTAGCCTGGCCATTAAATGGTGGCTGGAGTCCTGCAGGATCATGGCAGAGCTGGGCCTGGAGGAGATGGAGGGAAGAGAGAGGAGTGGCCTGACAGACTGGGCTGGGGATGGTGTTCCATGCTCAAGGAGCGGCGCAGAGGAAAGCATGGAGACATTGGCAGGAGGAGACAAGCAGGTGGCTGGGGTTGGCATTGCAGAGGGAATGGAAGGGCCGATGAATGAGACAATAAGAACCAGAGGCAATAAGCCATGAACAGCCTTGAAGGTGAGGCCAAAAGGAAGGGCAAAACTAACCAGTGGGTGGACTTGTTGCTATGGAAGAAGAGGAGCTTGACAGTGGACTTGTTGCTATGGAAGAAGAGGAGCTATTGGGATGGGGTGGGTGTGGTCAAAGCAGTGGAAAAGGAAGAGGATCTTTATTTCTGCTGAGGTCTGTGCCAAGGACGTGGCTTCACAGCCTGCTCTGTCAATAGGAGAGATGAGAAATTGGGGTCCTCCTAGAGCAGCTACAGTGTAGGGCCTGAGTCCCTGCTCAGGTGGGCCTCGATCAGGAGTAGCGCTATTACAGTCAGGGTGAGAGTGGGAGCTGAGTCAGGCCCCAGAGTCTATCCCGTCATGGGCCATGATTAAAGCTGGTGCAGGAAACGCTCTCTCATGCTCTGCCGTTGTGCTCGCTGACTGGGCTCCTGCAGGGAGGAGCTTGTTGAGTTCCATGTTTAATTTTCTCTTTCTCTTTGAGCAGTGACATTTTCCTTTGTGCTGCGCCAACCCTTTTTTTTTCCCTCTTCTTCTTGCAAATGGGCTCGATTGTTTGCAGGGGATAGTGTTTGTATGGCTGGCTGGGGCTTTTTCCTTGTATAAAAGACGGAACCCAGAGCAGATTATGCACTGTTAGATTAGTTTGTTTGTTCATGCACGTCCCACGTATGGCGTGAAATAAATACAAAATCTCAACTAAATCAATGAGAACTTGTCAGGCAGCTGCCAGCTGCCCAGACGTGTCTGGTGAGGCGTCTGATTCAGTCACATGTTCCAGTTTCTGGGCCCTGCCAGCATCAGTATCACATAAGGCTAGGATGTATTTCTGTGTTTTGCCATCTTCTGGGCTGTGCAATGCCATGATGGGTATTAGGGGATATTTCTGTCTTGTGCTGGATGCAGTACGCAGGGCCGGCGCTACCATTTAGGCAGCCTAGGCAATCGCCTAGGGCTCCAGAATAATTGGGCACCATTTTGCTGGAGGGGGCGGCAGGCGGCTCCGGTGGAGCTGCCGCAGTCGTGTCTGCGGACGGTCGGCTGCTCGTGTGGCTCCGGTGGGCCTCCCACAGGCACCACTGCGGCAGCTCCACCGGAGCCGCAGGACCAGCGCGCGGGGCAGCAAAATTGCCATCTGCCTAGGGCGCTCAAACTCTTAGCGCTGGTCCTGGCAGTACGGTGCTGGTTTCTGGGCCATGTGAACCTAAGCACAGTATAATGTCTCATTGAGTCATGCTCTGCCAAATGCAGTGGCATGCAATGCCATGCCACCAGGGGTGGCAGGTTTGTAGAAATGTTGATGGTGCCCAGAACCCACCCCCCCCAAACTCTGCCCCTGACCTGCCTAAGGCTTTGAGAGGGAGTTTGGGGGGTGGGAGAAAGTCTGGGGTGCAGGCCCTTGGCTTGGGCAGGGGATTAGGGTGCAGGACGGATGAGAGGTTGGGCTCTGGAAGGGAGTTTGGGTGGGGGAGGGGTTCTGGGGTGCAGGCTCTGGGATGGAGTTTGGGTGCTGGGGTGCAGGCTCTGGGAGTGCAGGAAGGGGTGAGGAGTGCAGGCTCTGGGCTTGGGTAAGGGGTGGGGGTGCAGGAGGGGTGAGGAGTGCAGGCTCTGGGACAGAGTTTGGGTGCTGGCTCTGGGGTGTGGGGAGGCTCTGGGAGGGAGTTTGGGGATGGGAGGGGTGGGGAGGTACAGGCTCTGTGAGGGGGCATGGGGGTGCAGCACTTACCTGGAGCTCCTAGGCACAGCAGGCCAGCAGTCTCCATGTGCTGCTACCCCCAGGCTCCGCCACCGCAGCTTCCTATTGGCTGCAGGGGCGCTTGGGGCAGAACACAGACCCACCTCACCCAGGGGCTGCAGGAAGGGGCCGGTAGCCACTTGGAGCGAGCAGGGAGGAAGCTGCTCAGCTCTGCTGCTCTGCCAGTGGTGCGTGGGGGTCCTGAACTGTTTTAAATGGCCCGGGGGATGCGTGGGGGCCCAGGGGAGGAAGGCAGGGCTGAGGGAGAGACAGGATCCCAAACATTGCTGAAGCTGGGCCCTGGGCCAGGAATATTCCTGGTGCCCATGCACCACGGACCCATAGGACTTGCCGCGCATGCATGCCACACTGTGTGATGCCATGGTGAACCTCCAGTGCCATGCCACGCAATGTGATGCTGTGATGAACCTTCATTGTCATGATAGTGCCACACAATGTGATGTCATGGACCTTCAGTGTCATGCCAATGCCACATTGTGCAATACCAAACTGTACCCTCAGTTCCAGATCAGTGTCAGTGCAGTTCCAATTTCTGTGCCATACAAGTCCAGGCGTGGAGATTTGCACAAAGATAGGTAGCAATAAACGAACATCAAAAATTTAGGCGCATCAGTTTGATTGAGTATCCCTGAAGCTTGAAAGTTGTTGCTTTCTCCATGTATCTGCTTCCTGCTGGAAGAGTACCAAATGCTGAATGACACTGATGTGCAGCTTCATTTACAACTATAACACTGAAGGATATGCCTGAGCTGACACTGACTGGCATGGCTAGAGGAGGTGCCTGGCTGCCCAGACATGGTCTGGAAGCATATTTACCATCATGCCCCTGAATATTTAGAATCCATTTTCTGACAATACCTATCAATCTATGTCAGCTGCAGGGACTGACTTGAGGTGAACCAAGAAGGAAGGGACCTTATGGGCCAAGAACCGAGCCACTGCTAGTTAAATCAGTTACTAAAAGAGTCCACCGGCTGGCTATATTGTAAGAATGCTTTCAGGACTGGATCGAAACTAGTCCAGCTGTTATGGTTGCGGTTGGTTGAAATGTTTCTGTTGAAACTCTTTTATTAATGGAAAACCGGGTTTTTGACTAGTGATTATTTTTGTGTTAAGTGTCCACTTTTGAGTTAAATTTAACCAGCTAGTTAATCTTTGCATCTCCCAAATGGCACAAAGCAGCCTGAGTGTACAGTATTAGTAAATCTGGCCCTTGGTATCTTGCAGAGACCAAATTACTCCATGCATAGACCCATAAACTCATAGACTTTAAGGTCAGAAGGGACCATTATGATCATCTAGACTGACCTCCAGTACACTGCAGGCCGCAGAATCTCACCCACCCACTCCTGTAACAAAACCCTAAGCTATGTCTGAGTTATTGAAATCCTCAAATCGCGGTTTATAGACCTCAAGATGCAGAGATAAATAGACGGAACTTCATTTGAAATGCATGTGGGTTACATCTGTTTGCCTGAAGGCTGAATTTGATCCTTTGGGCCCGATTCTCACCTCACTTACACCAGAATTGGGCCAGATTCTGCTCTGCTTTACACTAGTGTAAATGCAGAGTAACTCCTCTGCAGTCAACGGAGTTACTCTGGATTTGTACAGCTGTGGGTGAGATCAAAATCTGGCCTTGTATCTCTCATGGAAGCTATCATTGTCTTACAAGTGCACATTGAATGAGGGTGAGAAGAGACCCTTTTAGAAGGAGTTCCACTGACTTGATGTTTTACAGAAATAAAATGGGACCCCTCGTCACTCAATAGTTTGAAATTCCCCAGGTATCTACGCCTGCAGGTTAGATTTCCCTCATAAACAGCAGTTGTGAGGAGAGTCAGGGCTGTGTTGGAAAATGTTGGGGGGGGGAGGGGCAAAGGAATGTTGGCGAGAGCAAGAGGGTTCCAGGAGAGATCAGAGAGATCCAGGTGAACAGATGAGAGGGGCCACTGACTGTCAGGGAGGGCTTAGAAGCAGCAGAGAGGATCCAGGACGTTGGGGAGAGCTAGTGGAACAGATGGAGGATGTGAGGGAGCAGCAGGGAGGGTTTGTGTGACAGTAGCTGGAGCCATATGAGAGAGTTCTCTAAATATCTGCACAGCCCATTGGCCATTCTGGCTTTGCTGAGGGCTCAGCCCAACATTTCGACGGTATAAGAAGTTTTTCAAACTCAAATATTAACGGGAGCAAGTTGTGCAAGTCATTTTAAACTTTTTTTTCAGTGGAAAAAAGCTTTGGTAACCCCCAGACAGGCAGCACTGTGCTAGCAAATGGGAGCCAGAAAGTGAAACTGATGAGAAATTGACTGTACTGAGGTGAAACTGATTAGTTCTCTTTGTAATGCCCAGCCCCAATGCAAAACAAAAATAAAAAGCATAAACTGTGAAAATTAAACGTCCTGGGGGCACCTCAGCTTTGGTAAGTGGATGCCACGTCGCAAGACACATACCTAAGAGGATGCTACATGCCTCCCACGAGGCCCAAATGCCCTGCTTCCTTTCTACAGCCCCCTTGAGGAGGCAGGGATTAGCCTTGGAAACAAATGCTGCACTCAGCTATAAACCAGCACCTGTGTCTGGCCAGAGACAGACCCGAGATTAGTGCAAGGTACGGACCGGGGGCCTCCCCCACCAACAATAGCACAGCGTGTGGAGTCCCCAGCACCCAGATGGACAGAGGGATGCTCTGTAACCCAGTCCATGCAGCCCACAGGCCCAGACTGTTAGCCCCAACCAGAGGCCGTCCCGCCCCTTGCTGGTCATGGGTGCTTGGGTGCAGTGTGGGCTCCAAGGGTGAGTCCCAGTCGCTGTGATGTCCATCAGCGTGCTGGTCAGGACTCCTGTTCTGAGTGGAGGCTGCTCCTGCAGCCTTGCTGTGTCCATGCCCTTGGCCTGCGCCTTGGGCCAATTCCCTCAGCCCCGGTTCCAGCTGTGTTTGGGCCTGCTCCCTCCAGCAGCTCCAGTGAACATGTGCTCCAGCCTCAGCATGTATGTCTCCAGTCCAGCCCCTATGCCAGCTGATTGACCCAGCACCCCTCTTAGATAGGGCTGACATCTTACTCCAGACTGGGCTCTTTCCTCCAGCAAAAGGCAGGCTGGCAGCAGGACCTCAGGGGTGAGTTGTCCTCCCAGTGCTTTATCCAGCATCTCTCTGGGGCCACCTCCCCTCTCTGCTTGTCCCCTGTCAGCCAGGGCTCCTGGGGGGTGGGTTTGGCCCTTTCATGCTGCTACTGGTCTGTGCAGTGGGAGGCTCCACACATGGTGCTGTGTGACAATTGTCAGTGTAAATATCAGGTAACACTCAAGGGAGGATGTTTGATCTGAAGTGTGATTTTTTTTTATGCTGACAGTGCCCTTGTAAAATTAAGGCTCCTTAATCTTCAACTTCCATGAACCCTGAGGTGTTTAGCTAGGTTAATGAGCTTCAGGAGGAAACTAAGGAGCTGCTCAGCACACTTGGAGGCTGGGCACTCCTTTGATCATCCTCATGTATCCTAAATTCACACCTGTCTTTTCCGCCAGCTCTAGATGCCTCCAGATTAATCTCAATCCCAAACATCCATTGCAATGAATGGGGAAAATGTAATTCTTCACAATGAGAAAGGAGAACTTTCCACTACAGAAACTGGCCAACTGCATATGATTTTCAAAGGAACCTAATGGAGTTGGTGCCCAGATGCCACTGCATTTCAATGGGAGGTAGGCATCCAGGTCGAGTACGCACCATTGAAAATCTCAGCCATGATTAATAAGGACCAGCAATGTACTGGAGAATGCCAGGAGCAATCCTGCACTGGCAGGGAGATGGCCAAACTGATCTAGTAGGTCTTCCCGTTCCCTTAACATGTGAAAGCACCCGTCTTCTAGTCAGTGCTTCTCTTTGATCTGCCTCTCTGCAGAAAGTCTTGCTATCTGAAACTCTTACAGTGAACTCAGTGCTTTGGCTCAGTTTGCCTATGCAGCTATGTTCCTGCTGTACTTTCCCAACCCATATGCTGCTAGGATGTTGGCACATGCTTGAGACCAAAGGGACAAGGCAAGGGCATTGTGTCTAACTAAAGGAGTTGAAAGCAACTACACAGATCATAAATAGGAGCAGTTTTGTTTTGTTTTGCATCATGAAGCCAGGAGTTCTGATGGAAAGATATTCCTTAGGTTGTGTGAATGGTTTAGAAACTTATTCTGAATTCTTTCCCGTGTAATTATCTACAGTATTATCACTGTGAAAATGAATACATTAAAAAAGAAGAAGAAAACTCATTAATTCTGAATATTTGATTTCCTCTTAAATGATTTGTCAATTGATTTCCTCCAGACTAAAAGCCCTCCAATGCTATCAGCTACAAAGTGATAATCTGATTATTTAAATGAATAAAATGGCTGCATTTTATTTTATTTTAGTTTCATTTAAAATGTTACTATAAAATATCTTTCAATGGGCCATTTTTCTTATGGCCTTTTCCCTGCATGTTCCAAATTATGGCCATAATTAATTTTAATGAGTCACCCACCACCAATTCTACATTAATTTGTAATATGTTCTGCAGCTGACTTAAAACAAAACAAACCAAAAGAATCACGAGAAATGCCCTCCTTAGGCTGCCTTTTTAATAAAACCCGTCAATTACTTCAGGAACTGGCACTGAGCCTGAATGGTGCGAAATTGCGTGGTCCTCAGTCAAAGTAGATTCTGTCTGGCCATTGATGGATTGCATCATTCATAGCTTTTATAATCCTAGCAAAAGAGTTCAATCTGTCGGTACTGAAAAATCTAAGTTTCTTGTTATATTTCATACTTCTACTATCCATATGCATAGAGCCAAAGTGATACTTCAGCTTCCTTGGCAAATTGCCCTTCCAAGGCAAACAGCCCACACCCAAGTCCTTGGACAAACTTTGGCCTCTGGGGAGAGCAGCTGAGAAAGCACTGCACAAAAGAGCAGAAGGGAGAGAAAGAAACAACAATGGAGCTCAGGTGGCTGATCAATTCTTTCTGTGTATTCAGAATAATGTGAAGGGGAACTGCAGAGGAAACAAAAAGGTGTGTGCCCTTTATTGCTCCTCTGGCATGTGATGAGATGAGATGAGCTGAGAGCTTTGGCTATTTTTTCTTTTATTCTTTCTCCCTGTTTCCTTTGACAGTAAGACTAGCAGGTCTTGACCCGCCCTTTCCTCTTTGGAGCCCCTGGAGTAGGACAGTGACATTACAATAACCTGAGTTCAAAGTGCAGCTTGCACCGCTCTCAGCTGAGGTAGGACTGGATTCAGGCCTCCATCAGAGCTGTGCTCAGCAGAGCTGGTGTGTGTAAAGGTGGCATTAAACTATTGTCATGCCATGATCTCGAGGCCAGCCAGCCTCACCACTTGGGTTCCTGACATAGAATAAAGCCGGCTCTATGGGGCATACTTTCTTCTTCGGGCTCCTGAGAATGGCTGGAGAGTAGTTCATGGGAGCCTTCAAACCTTCTCCGGACAGGGGACTGGAACATGATGGGGCTTGTGTGAGGAGAGACCTTCTCCTGAGATCCCCAGTGCAGGCTGCTTCTGCTGGGGAAGGAAATTCTAGGGGCTAGATATTCAGCTGGTATAAATCGACATATCTCTACAGACTTCAGTGGGGCTATGCTGATTTTCCCCAGCTGAGGATGAGAGCCAGTCCTGGGAGGGCAGGCTACCCCTATTGGCGCAGCTGTCTCCAGTCCTGACTGGACCCTAGAAGTGCAAGTGTGAGTGAAAATGAAAAATAAATCACATGACTCGCCTTGGAAGCCCTGCTCCAAAGTCTGAGGTGTGCCTGAGGGGACTAGACAAGAGATGCTCTTCACTAACAGTAGGGGCTGCAGAAGCTACACGTCAAGTCCATCATTAGTTTCTCCTCCCTACAGCCGAAGGAGACCCATCCCATCTCGCTAATCCCACCTCCTACTAACCCCTGCTAAGCACTGGAATAGACTGCTCCTCCCCTCCTTTTCCTGCTAATCAGCCAACAGTCCCAGCGCCTCCTACTTTCACTCCACTCCCCTACAAGCTCCTTAGCAATGCCAGGCCTGCTCTGCCTGGATATTTCGACATGGTCCATCTCCCCACTACTGCTTCCCAAGGTCCTGTATTGCCCAGCTGCCGGAAAGCTGCTCTCCCTCCCTATTTGAAAAAGCCTCCCTTTCCTGCAGTGGCTGCAGGACACCCTAGGAAGCTGGCCATCTCTGGGGATTCCGGCCCAGGGATTTGTCAGTTTCTCAGTGATTAAATAGCTATGTGAGGGTTCTGATCTTGGCCAGCCAGCAAACAGTATGGCTGTGTTAGACAGTCACCAGAGTATCTGTGTGGTGTCAGGAATGAGGACTTGCAGCTCCGTGTGCCCGGTCTCAAGGCAGCCTATGCACACAGCTGAGCAGTGGCGCAGCTACCTGATTGGCCACTCCACTTGATTGACCCAGGAAGTCAGCAAGCCTGCTCTTAAACTCAGTGGCAACAACTGATCTCTGGCTGCTCAAGGTGCGTGTCTCTGGCCTTGATTGCCCCTGTGTCTGTCCTGCTCTAGCCTTGTTCCTGCTCTGATCCTGCCTTGCTCCTGTCCTACCCAGTCTGCTCCAGCCCTGCTTTTCTCCTGGCTTCCTGCCTCCTGCTCTGATGGGTGGCTCCAGCTCCTGACACCTACTTCAACCACTAGGCCTGACCGCCCACATCCCGGTTCATGACACGTGGGAAGTAAGGTCATTTGCAGAGCAAAATAAAGCTCTCAAAAGAGCCATGCATGGGAGATAAAGTGAACCTGATCTTCAAAGGCAGCAGCAAATTTAAGAGCAGGGTTGGCAGGGGGAACAAGAGGGGAGGGGAGCAGCAATGAATCCTAAAAGCAATCCTAGATGTTTGTGAGGCCAGCTGAGGACATAGGGAGTTGCTCAAGAGCCGTGATATCAGTTATAATGGATTTGAGGGATGGGATATATCAAGGAGAAGGGATGTTATGCTGGAGTTGAGATGAGGCAGTGAAATGAGTAGGGCCTTTTTTCCTCACCCACTGACAGCAGTGCTGAGATGTATGGTGTGCTTTGTCATTTGCTGCTTGAAATTACTAGCAGGATGGCTGGAAATATTGCTCCTGAACATGCCTCATGGTCCCAGTGCTGAACTGCCTCCCATCCGTAGTCTGCACTCATTAAAATCACTCCCTTGACAGAACAAAATCAAATTTCATCAGGAGAGCCCTAGGGGTCAAAATGAACTAGCTCTCCACATTTCTCATCCCCACCCCCAAAGCAGAACCACCATAGCTGGCTGGATACACCTGCTAATCTCATCCTCTTCAGTGGCTCCAGCATGTTCTAGAACTAGATGAGATAGACACATCGCATTTATCCCTGGTGTAATTCCTCAGCAGCCAGTGGAGTTTCTCCAGAAATGAATCTGAATCTCTTCTTCTTCATTGTGCTGGTGTCCTGTAGAGAATCTGCCTCTTCCAATCTACTTTAAGTGACTGAAAACACCCTATTCTCCAGATAGGGTCTCCAGTGATACATAAAGGGCACAGTCTCAGCTGGAATTGGACCCAGCTTAGCTCCAAGTAGTCTCCAGTGACTTGGGTTCAGCCATCGTTGGTTCTAGAATCACTGTGCCTTAGAATAGCTATTTGCCTGTGGGAAGGCACAGTGTGAGCAAGATCTGAATATGCTTTACTGAATCATCTGTTTTAATAAAAAAAATTCTCTGTCCAAAGTTTACGATGCCCTATCTCTTAGAGTCTCATCAGCCTTGATCTTCTCTTTCCTATGATCAGCAAATGGATCCATATTCAATCCCATTCATTTACTGGTGAAAATTGCTGCTACAGAAAGAGAGGAAAAGAAAAACAAAATAGATGACAGCAAATCCCTTTATACCAGGATTTCTGGATGTGGATCCTTAATGACCACAGCCAAAGTTCTCTTTTAATTCAGGTATGAAAATGTTTGCATAGTTTCCGCCTAATAGTTTTCCTGTTCATGTGACTCTAGTTTCCAGCCTTTATGAGAGTTCTTCAGTAATGACCTTCACCATCACACTGTGCGGTAGCAGGCTGCAGTGGTTTGGACTATGAATGCAGAATGCAATCTCTTTCTTGCTGGCCTAATGTGGAAGTGCTAACTTGCCACAGGAAAGGTGGTTGTGCCAACATTTCAGCCTTGGCTGTAAGTGCTGTATCTTGCAATAGTTCCAGCCGGACTGGAGACCTCCGGGATGCTGATTGTTTGGATAATGAGGGGATAAGCATAATTTTATCTGGCCTGAGTCACCCAAACTTTACAAAGTCAGCTTATTAGTCAAAGCTTGTACACCCAAGCTCTGAGAGGAGTTGAAGGTAGGAATAATTCCCAGGGCTTATGCATATCTTTTTCTACCTCTGGCTAATTAAAATAGCTCTTATACATGTATGGGAGCAGAGCCTCAGCTAGCGTAAATTAGCATACCTCCACAATGTAGTTATGCTACTTTTACCAGCTGGAGGTCTGGCCCATTATCTCAGGTACAATGATGTACACCTGGAGTAATTCCATTGGTTTCAGTCTAGCTCCTCTGGATGAAATTTTGTGTTGAGCATTTAAGTGGTGCAACTCAGCAGGAGGTGGCTTTAAGCCACCTTTGTCCCCTTCAAATCTTGGTCTGCTCCTGGCATAATTTCTGCAGCCCTGGGCTCTGTTTAAATTATGGCAGCCTCCTTGGGCTGCCCAATGAGCCACAGCTCCAGCCAGATCTTTTGCAGTGCTGGTGTGGGTCAGCTCCATTAAACCTTGAGCTTCTGGCAACTTCCAGGCCTCCAGAGGCCTCGCTCTCTCTGTCCAGGTTAGTAATAGGCACACATCAACACCCTGAGTCCTTGGAATGTTCCCTGTAGTGTCCAGCCCTTGTTCCATTGGACACTCAAAGAATTACCAGGCTGTTGTTCCCACAGGAACTGTACACTACAGCCTACTAGTTCTACCTTCAAACACCGCTCTGCTGAATACACAGCACGTAGGGATAGTTATAGTGACTACAAAAATAAGCAAAAAAACTGAGGAGTCCTTGTGGCACCTTAGAGACTAACAAATTTATCTGAGCATAAGCTTTCATGGGCTAGAACCCACTTCATCAGATGTATGAAGTAAAAAATACAGGATTTATTCTTTTGTGTAACGACTGTCTGGTTTGGCCAATGTACATGGCAGAGGGGCATTGGTGGCACATGATGGCGTGTATCACATTGGTAGATGTGGAGGTGAACAATCCCCAAATGGTGTGACTGATGTGGTTAGGTCCTATGATGGTGTCCCTTGAATAGATGTGCGGACAGAGTTGGCACCAGGGTTTGGTTCCTGGGTTGGTGTTTTTGTTGTGTGGTGTGTAGTTGCTGGTGAGTATTTGCTTCAGGTTGGGGGGCTGTCTGTAATCAAGGACTGACCTGTCTCTCAAGGTCTGTGAGAGTGAGGGATCGTCCTTCAGGGTAGGTTGTAGATCCTTGATGATGTGTTGGAACGTGCTTTCTCTATACAAAAGAATAAATGGACACAAATCTGACATCAGGAATCATAATATTCAAAAACCAGTAGGAGAACACATCAATCTCTCTGGTCACTCAATAACAGACCTCAAAGTGGCAATTCTTCAGCAAAAAAACTTGAAAAACAGACTCCAACGTGAAGCTGCAGAACTGGAATTAATTTGCAAACTAGATATCATCAGATTAGGCCTGGGAGTGGTTGTGTCTCAACTTAATTTCCCCAATACCAATTTCTCCCTACTGTTACTTACACCTTCTTGTCAACCATCTGTAATGGGCCACTCTCTTACCACTTCAAAAGTTATTTCTCCTCCCTTGGTATCCTGCTGTTAATTGATTTATTTCATTAGACTGACTTAACACTTGGTAAAGCAACCCACATCCTTTCATGTATTAATACTTGCTCCTGTATCTTTTACTTCATACATCTGCTGAAGTGGGTTCTAGCCCACTAAAGCTTATGCCCAAATAAATGTGTTAGTCTCTACAGTGCCACAAGAACTCGTTTTTTTTTGCTGACACAGACTAACACGGCTACCATGAAACAAAAATAAGGTTACTATGACTCAGAGAACAGAGATTTAAGGAATAGTGAGTAGGAGTTTTGAAAACAATAAAACAAACCAGAACACACTTTTTAGAGGTTAAACTTAACTAAAGAAGGCCCACCCCTTATCTCATACAAAAGAGCTGATGAAAGTTCTTTCCCCAGCATTTTCAACTACGTTGGTTGAAACACCTTCTCTTAAGATCAAACCCACTGGCAGCTCATCCTTCCAGATTGAAGGAATACCTAGGGGGTTCATCTGTACTCCAGATATAGTTTCAAAAGTCCATTGTATTACCCCCTAAACAGGATGATTCCCTCTTCCTGTTCATTTCCTCTCTCTGAAGTTTCACAAGCCTTCCTTAGCATTCAGCTCAGACTTGTGAGTGGAGACCCGTTGGGAACTATACAACACTTCATATACATTTACACAGACAGATAGAGAAATGTTCCTTGTGTGAAAGAAAACCTGCTTTGCACCTTTCCTGATGACCAGTCCCTAGGCCCTGAGCTAAGAACATAATTTTCAGTGTCTATGCATAACAACTTCTACAACATCCATACATGCATTTCACAAGAACATTGATGACCAGTGTGACACAGGCTTTCAACAGAAACCTCACAGGACACAATTTGGTCAACTAGAATGTAAATACTAGACCCATGGGATTCCTGTAACCCTCATGCACCCTGCCTTCTGCCAGTTGGCATCAAGAGCCACAGACCCTATGCCAGTGCTTGTGAAGGGGTCCTCCGGAGACTAGCTTAAAATTACATTTTAAAAAATAATACATGTGGAGTTTTTAATAAGGCAGCCCCTTGAGCGCCCCCTGTGGCAGGCTGCAGCATGACATGAGTCCAGCTATAGGAAGAGCACAGTTTCTCTCACAATCCAATTGGAAGTCCCTCCTCTGAGCATAATTTATTTAGGGACACATGCAAGAGCTTGTAGAGCCCTCACGGTAAAATTGTTCTGCCAGTTTGCACAGTAAGAAATATAAAGATATAGCAATTTTCCATTCCCTCCTCCAGGGACATCTCTTCCGAGTCACTCACCAGTGAGTCTATCAGAACTTGAGTCCCAGGTCCTTTCTGCCATTGTTCCAGGCCCCACTCTCCAGGCCATCCACCTGAGTGACCAGCCTATTCTCATGGGTGGCCTGCAGAGCTTTCTGCTCTCACCACAGCTTCCCTGTCTCTCCCAGGCAGTCTGTCCCCTACCTCTTTCCTTGTTCTCCCTTTATATAGCCCAGAGGCCTTCTTTGAACCCCAGCTGGGAGGCAGCTAATGAGTTATGGGTGCATGACACTGGCCTCTTTCTTCTTAAAAGAACAGTTCTTTTTATTTTTCATCTAGTTTTGAGCCTTCAGGCTACACATGGGTCATGTTTTCTCCACAACCAAAAGGGTTACAAATTTTCTTTTTAATGGAAGCTGAGATTCTGATCACAAGACTCCAGGGGCTGGGGCTTTAAGGAAACCCACTGTCACGGAGTCCCTGGGAAATGCTCTGCAACTGCTCCCCCACAAAGCCAGACAGGACTTTGGGGAGCCTCCTCTCCCTTGGAGCAGACTATCTTCAGGGCAAGAAGCTTACATGGCTTCACCTCCTGGGTCCCTCCTTGGAGCATTCAGCATCCTCTGCCCCTCTGTGCGCTTCCCACAGTGAGCCTGCCCCGGCGGAGTCCTGGGGAAGCCAGAGGGTCCTGCACCCCTACTTCGCAGTCAGACGTGACTCTTAGCCAGCCAGTAAAACAGAGGTTTGTTAGGTGACAGGAACACTATTTAAAACAGAGCTTGTAGGTACAGAGAACCGGACCCCACAGCTGGGTCCATTCTGGGGCCCAGTGAGGCAGACCCCCACGTCTGCCCTCACTTCTCGTTCCCAGCCAGCCCCAAACTGAAACCCCCTCCAGGCCCTTCTTTTTTGCTGAGTTTCTTTTCTGGGCCAGGTGGTCACCTGACCTCTTCGTTCTTCCACCCTTTAGCATCCCCTTGCAGGGGGGAGGGGCCTGGCCATTAGTTCTGAGGCGACAGAGGGTCGGCCAGAAACTGAGGCACCCACACAGTATTCAGAGGAAACATTAAGAACAGTGCCACTTCGTCACACCCACCAACTATCATGAGACTCATGGTTGAATTGCAAGAGCTGGCAACACTAAATAAGTGCTCTGTACACTCAAAATGCTGGCCATCATTTTCAAAAGTGACAGATTTTGGGAGTCTCCATTTTGGGGGCTTTGAGACTCCTGCATGGGGCCTGGTTATCAGAGGGCAGATGCTCAGCTCTTTGTGAAAATCAGGCCCCCTTAAGGTATACCAACTCACGCTGGCCACCCAACACTGAGTCAACCAAAATCATGAGTCACTGTTGAAAATGTAGGCTGCTAAATATTGTGGGAGGAGAACTATCCAAGATAGCATCCTGAGGTACAGTTTAAAGGGACTGACTCTCACAAGAATAAAAGCATACAGGTTAGCATCAGGAAGGAGCGATGTTAAGGTAATGCTCTTGTGGCCACAAGACACCTTAAGGTTTTTAAAGGTTTGTCTGTGTTTCTGCAGGAGGGTTAGTGTAAGCAGCTCAGAAATGAAACTTACAAAGTTCTCCAACTTCACCAGCTGGCAGAGGTGGCAGCCATTTTGTTCTCCACATTGCCACAGTCTGGCACACTGTGCTCGCCCCTGGCATGTGGCTTTATAGGGCTTTATCTGAAAGAAAATCCTTTTTAGATTAGAAGTAGCTGTTTTGCTTTATTAATAATTATAATTAATATAATTATAATATAATGTGATTTTTTAATTAATAACGTATATATTTCTATAGTGCCGGTCATGGGCCAGGACCCCATTGCGCTAGGCTCTGTATAAACCCAGAACAAAAAAATGGTCCCTTCTCCAAAGATCTTACATTCTAAGTAACCTTGTGTGTGTGGAGCTTTACAGGCCTTGTGTGTGGAAGCAGAAAAGGGGAGATGGGGAAGGGAAGAGAGTAAAGGAGATAACAATTGGAAAGGGAAAACGAGAGGGTTGGGCAGTTCTTCGGGCAGCCCTCTTCACACCCCTTGGTGTGTGGGCCCCAGCCTGTGCTGGTGTATCCTTTGACTCTGTTAAACAAAAATTTACCACAAGAGTTTGAAGGCCAAATATCCTGCTCTGACTGTCCTGTGCCGGCAGCCCTCCTCACATAGCCTGCGGCCGTGAAATGGCTTGTTTCTTTCATCACTTGTGACACTTGTGCATCACAGCGGCTTCTGTGAGCTAGCTGCTTGCATTGTCTCTGTCCCACGTTGCCTCTGGGAAGAGAAAGAGATAAAGCACTTCTCACCGACCCTGTACATTGAGGAGCATGGTGGCTTCTCATCTTCATCTCTCCTGCCACACGCAGTGAGAAAGGCGGCTGGCCTTGAAATGAGAGATGCTCAGTGCCGTCTCCTTCCCATCCTAGCTGCTGCTGCTGTGGTGATGGAGGAGGTGCTGATGAAGAAAGTTCAGTGTGTGGAGCCCTTTGCTGTACATGGGCAAGAACAAGCAGATGAAGCGTAGCACATCACAGCAGCCTGCCCGTCATCTCACAGGTCAGGTTTGTACTGAGACATTGTGATAGAATACACACTGTATTCACATCCTACACATTACTGTAACAATCTTCATATAAGATATGTCCTGTAGGGTATCATTTGAAAACTCATAATTTGATTATCAGTATTGTCCTGATAAAATATGTATCCAACATTGTATGTGAAGTTATAAGATTCTCCTGCATGATAAGACTCATGCAACACCAAACTGGTCAAGCAGGCCTGTCTTAAACAAAGAAGTGTATGTTTGTCTTAATTTGCATTTAAGCAGTAAACAGAGTCATCGAGCAGGCGGGGAAAACAAAGGAAGCTCAAAGAGGTGGGGAAAAAACAGCAGGGAACATCCTTCCACACAGACTATTTGACCCTAGTGCCTGTCTGTTAATGTTTTTCAAGAGGGACTGAAACTATAAGAAGAAGGGGAAAATATCCCAAGGCACCCGTCTCTCCCCTTGCCCATTGTATTCACTGCACTTGGGAAGACAAAAAGAAACAGCTTTTGGACTTTGGGGGCGGGGTCCTGATCTGAAGAGTGTGGTTAGTAACCTTGTTGGAAGCATGCAATGAGGAATTTTGCCTGAATCTACTATAGTTTGTTAAATTAGGCACTAGTGAGCATTTTATCTTTATTTTTCTTGTAACCATTTCTCACTTTTATACCTCATTACTTGTTCTCACTTAACTACAAAAAATAGATTGTAACTTGTTTTATTGTTTTATCTAATCCAGCGTATTTAAATTGAAGAATCTGTGTAGCTCCATTTAGGATAATAAACTGGCATATTATTCCCTTAAAGGAACAATGGACTTAAAATATTTGTACTGTCCAGGAGAGGGTTGGGCGGTACAGGATATATATTTTGGGGGCAAAATCGAGGGATGAGGGTGTTTTGGGGTCACCCTGCAGTATAACCCATTCTAGTGAGAGCCAGAGTGTAGCTGGCAGGCTGAAGTTATACACAGATACTCAGGGTGTGGGGTGCATGCTGGAAGGCTATTTGTAAGCGACCCAGGTGAGAGGTATATTTGAAAATGTAGAAAAACATCAAAAAATATTTAATAAATTTCAATTGGTTTTCTATTGTTTAACAGTGTGATTAAAAGTGTGATTAATATTTTTGAGTTAATGGCGTGAGTTAACTGCGATTAATCAACAGCCCTAATGATTACCTATTCTGTTCATTCCCTCTAGGGCACCTGGAATTGGCCATTGTCAGAACACGGGATACTGGGATAAATGGACATTTGGTCTGACCCAGTATGGCTGTTCTTATGTTACAATAAATCCCCAGGAAATTGTCTGAAATCAGCCGTGTTTGTGAAAGGCAGGTGCGCTGGAGTTCTGCATCTTGCACAAAAACATTGCTTCCTTTGTAAGGACACCTGGGTGTGGGAGAGAGAAGTGAAGTCAAAATACATTTGCTGCCCTTTAATATTTCTACTATTATCCACACCCTCAATTAAATACTTCCCCACCTGAATTCCCATAATTACTGGATCAGGCCCCATATGGGCCATTGCTGAAAGCTTCTCGTTTGCACTAGCATGGGAAATCAATCCGTAGGTTTTGTGAGTGATCTAGCTGTTTATTTCTGGAATCCCAGATGTTCAGATTTTTCCCTTTGACACTTGTCCTCCCAAGTGCTTTCATTTTTTCTATTTTGCGCTTCATACTTGGGTTTGCAACTTTCTGTTGACTGTCACTTTATCTTTCATTGCGGTTGTTTTTGTTGTGATTTCTCTCTATCAATCTGTTTGCCTCCTCACTGGCACTGCTCCCTCGCTCTATTTCTTGCTGTCTCTCCCTATCTAAACCCAACTCTGATGCACTGTTTTTTGACTCATCATTCCCAGAGATAGCTCTAAGTCCTGCCTGCTCCCAGCATGCTCTGCTTTGGCTACATCTAAGATGTTGGTTAAAATTTTCTGAAGCATCTAAGTGACTAAGGAGCCTAAAATTAATTTTCAGAAGTGGTTTAGGCACTTAGGTCCAGATTTTCAAAGGTATTTAGGCACTTTGTTGTCTGATCTATTGATTGTGTCTTAATTATATTGATTACTTAAGAATTCCCCATTAACACTCTGAGGTTTGGTAGGTTCTTGTCCCAAGATCATGCTCAGTATTACTGTTCAGTTGGGAAGTCTGATGTGCAGGGTTGCAACTCTTACACTTAGGAAAAATCTTCTGTATTTGTAATAGTTTTATTAAAGAGACAAGGCGGGGGAGGTAATATCTTTCATTGGACCAACTTCTGTTGGTGAGAGAAACTCGCTTTCAGGCTGCACAGAGTTCTTCTCCAGCACCTGTAGAGAGTGCTGGTCTTTATATACCAGCATGGAATTTCCCATACTATGGAAGATTTGCTCATGGACTGCTCAATCCAGGAGGCAGAGAGTACTGATGGACTATGGTACAGAAAACTCCTGCAAAATGGGAAGCACTGCATTGTGGGGTGGAGGTAGGAGGACTAGCTGATTCAGTGCAGTCCCCATGCATGTGCCTTACTTTTGACATTGGGAGGAAAATGTGCTTCAGCCAGAACTAAATTAAACCCCTGCTGCTGCCTGTTATTGCAATCAACCACTACCTACACCACAGCTGTTGCACGCAGACATAAGCTGTTGTTCATGCAGGACCAGCCCCACTTGTCAGCCAATGCCTGTTGCCCAAGCAAAGACAAACCTGTGGATGAAACAAAGTTTGTGGTTTGGTTTTGTTGTAAACACTGCAAAGAGGTAAAGGATGATCTTTTGGTGAAGGTAGGGGACTGGAACTCAGGAGATCTGTGTCCAGCTCTTGACTCTGCTAGAGCTTTCCTGTGTAAACTTCGGGCAAGTCATTTAATCTCTCCAGGCCTCAATTCCCTCTCTGTAAAATGAAATTTATAATATTTCCTTTGTCTACCTTGTCTATTTAGATTGTAGAGTCTTGAGGGCAGGGCCTGTCTCTTACTAAGTGTATATACAGCACCTAGCACAATGCAGTCTCCTATGGGGCCTCCATGCATTACTGGAATATTAAGGATAATCAGAAAAACAATTGGGAAAGCAATTTTGAAAGTCTTGAGAAACTAGGATACTACTGACAGTCAGTACTGGATTTACCATGGCGCCAAGTGGCACCGGGCCCATGGTTGAAAGGGGCCCCGGCCCACTCTTCTCCGCCCCCCGATCTCTCCTGCCGGGTCAGAAGCTTACATAAGAACATAAGAACGGCCGTACCGGGTCAGACCAAAGGTCCATCTAACCCAGTATCTGTCTACCGACAGTGGCCAATGCCAGGTGCCCCAGAGGGAGTGAAGCTAACAGGCATTGATCAAGTGATCTCTCTCCTGCCATCCATCTCCATCCTCTGATGAACAGAGGCTAGGGACACCATTCTTTACCCTTCCTGGCTAATAGCCATTTATGGACTTAGCCACCATGAATTTATCAAGTTCCCTTTTAAACACTGTTATAGTCCCAGCCTTCACAACCTCCTCAGGTAAGGAGTTCCACAAGTTGACTGTGCGCTGTGTGAAGAAGAACTTCCTTTTATTTGTTTTAAACCTGCTACATATTAATTTCATTTGGTGACTCCTAGTTCTTATATTATGGGAATAAATAAATAACTTTTCCTTATGCACTTTCTCAACATCACTCATGATTTTATATACCTCTACCATATCCCCCCTTAGTCTCCTCTTTTCCAAGCTGAAGAGGCCTAGCCTCTTTAATCTTTCCTCATATGGGACCCTCTCCAAACCCCTAATCATTTTAGTTGCCCTTTTCTGAACCTTTTCTAGTGCTGGAATATCTTTTTTGAGATGAGGAGACCACATCTGTACACAGTATTTGAGATGTGGGCATACCATGGATGCTTGATGCTGCTGGCTGCTGGGGCTCTGTGGCAAACTCTGCCAGCAGCCAAGCTCCTCCGCTGCCTCTTTCCCCAGCGTGCTATGTTCCCCCCCGCTCCCCTGCAGCCAATCAGCTGGATCAGCTGCTTGCTGGCAGGTGTGGGGAGGAGGAGCAGAACTGCAGCACGCTCCCTGCTCTGGGGAGGAGGAGGAGAAGAGGTGGGGGTGAGGCCTTGGGGAAGGGGCTGGAATTGGGGCATACTCCCCCAGCCCCCTGTGTGAGCACCCCTATGACCCCAGCACACACCCACAGCCCTCTGTCCACCCTGACCCCTGCACCCCCACACACATCCAGCCCCCTGTCCTGACCCCTGTACCCCCCACACCCCCCACACCTCCCCAGCCTCCTGCCCTGACTCCTGCATCCCCCTCACACCTTCCCAGCCCCCTGCATCCCATCTCACACCCCTCACATCCCCCGAGCCCTGACCCCCGCACCACACCTCCTCAGCTGTGACTTCTGCATCCCCCCCTCATGCCCCCCAGCCCCTGTCCTGACACCTGCACCCCCCTCACACTCACCCACCCCCCTGCCCTTACTCCTGCACCCCTCCACATCCCCACCTCCATCCTGAGAACCAAACAGGAGCTGCCCCAGGTAAACAATCCACACTCCAACCTCCTGCCCCAACCCTGATCTCCGTCCCTCGCCCTAGCTCCTGGCCAAACCCCGCACCCTAACATTTTTTACAATATTTGGAAAGATCATTAAGTGGTCCGTCGAGACCCTCCATGATTTTCAAGTGGTCTGTGGAAAAATAAGTTAGACTACAAGATCAATTAAGGTACCTCACTTCATTTTCATTTACTTGCTATTACTTATAGGAGCAGGATGAAGAAAAAAAGAATGAAAAACGGGTGGGGGGAGATAAGAAAGAATGTTCTTTTTCTTGGCTGGGAGCCAAGGAGAAGCCCCAAAAATGAAGCTGAGCACAGGGCTGGGGGGCCCACTAACTCTAAATCCACCACTAGCTGTCACGTCACCTGGGCTGGGGATACTGTCAAGGCTCGTGTAACCACTAGGAGAACTAGGCGGCAGCCTAGGGCGCCAAGATTTGGGGGCACCCAAAAGTGGTGCCCCAATATTTTTTTTTTTACACTACAGTGGAGTCACATCTTATGTGGGAGATAGGTTCTGAAGTCCCTGCGTAAGAGGAAAATCACATATAGTGAAAATTACCATAAAGTACAGTATACACAGTATATACTAGAACAGGGGTCCTCAACCTACGGCACGCATGCCAAAGGTGGCATGTTAGCTGATTTTTTTTTAATGGCAGACTGTGGATCCCAGCTGCCACTGAGCCTGCTGCCAACCTGGGGTTCCGTTCACTCAGCCAGCAGCAGGCTGAGCAGGGCCGGCAGTCGGCTGGCTCCTGCCAGCCAGGGTCCCAACTGCCAGTCCCACTCAGCATGCTGGGGTCCCAGCTGGCTCTGCTCAGCCTCCTGCCGGCCTGGGTGAATGGTCTGGGGTTCCATTAATCCAGGGTTCCGTCCACTGGCCTGGGGTTCCATTCACCCAGGCCAGCAGGAGGCTGAGTGAAGCCGGCGGCTGGGACCCCAGCTGGCAGCGGGCTGAGGTTCCAGCTCAGCCCGCTGCTGGTCTGTGGTTCTAGCTGCTGGCCCCTTGCCAGCCAGGGTCTCAGCCACTGGCCCTGCTCAGCTTCCTGCCTGCCTGGGTGAACAGCAGGAGGCTGAGCGGAGCTGTCAGCTGGGACACTGGCTGGCAGCTGTGTGAACGGAACCCCAGGCTGGCAGCAGGCTCAGTGGTGGCTGGGACCCGCAGCCTGCTATTAAAAAAAAATCAGCTCACGTGCCACTTTTGGCACGCATGCCATAGGTCGAGGACCTCTGTTCTAGTGTATACTGTGTGTGGTGTAGTTTATGGTAATTTTCACTATATGTGATTTTCCTCTTGCGTGCTGACCTTAGAACCTAACCCCCATGTAAGATGTGACTCCACTGTGTTAATTTTTGAAAATTTATAATAAGCGATGCTCGTGGGGGCAGGGGGGGAGGCTTTTACAATCATTCCCCGGTGGGGCCCACAAATATGTTTGGTGTCAGGCCCACAAAAAGTTAATCCAGCCCTGCTGACAGTGTGGACAGAAGAGCCTCCTAAACAGGGCACTTTTTGCACTGCTGCCAGAGCTAGACGTGGTATAGAGTAGCGGCGCAGTACTGTATAATTAGAGAGACTTTAAATACACACAGGATAAACCTTGGCGAAGGAAGCCCTCTCTCTTTTCCCTTGCTATTAGCTCTTCTGTGGGTCAAGGATGATAACTTCATTTTCCTAAGGCTCATTTATTAGCATTCCACACCAGTCTTGGTTTCATAAGCTGTTCTTATTTCATAAGATTAAAAAAAGTAATAACACTGCTCTCTATTATTTATTAGCAGCCTTTATGCCTTTCAGCAAAAACATTTCCTCCTCCCCTGAGTTCCTTCTCTGGTCATTCATAAATGAGGGTGCAATGCAGTGGTTCAAGAACACCCTGGCTCCCCTCCATCCATGAAACTCTGGTTTCCCAAAGGCAATGAGAACGAAAGAGAAGAGAGAGGTGGGAATGAGCCTCATGACTTGCAAGCTGGGCCCCAAACATGATATTTACTCATTCGACTTCATTTCCCATCTTCCCAGACAACCCTCTTAAATAGAGAAGAGGAGGCCCTGGGGCTTCAGCCCCAGGTGCCATCAAACGTTCACGGCCAAAAGAGTCACTCACGCCTTTTAACCCCTCCCTTTTTGTACCAACGGCATGCAATTTACTGAGTGACACCCATGGAAAGAGTAAGCTATTGGAAAAAGTGTCACCCCCTCAGGCTATCATAAGCCAATGATAGAGATTGTTCTAAAGCCGTAGAGTGAAAATCTGACTCCCTTAAAGTCAATGACAAAAAACCCTTCTGTTAATTCCAACAAGTTTAGAATTTCACCTCTCCTGTAATAAGTAGAACATCCTGTCTGGGCCCTTTGCTACCCGTGGTGGAATTTCCATGGAAGCAGGGATGTCTGAAAGTAGCTTCCACCTGCTTTCTCAGTGCAGTCTTAGTTGCATTCAACTTTCTCAATAAATTCTGTCATTTCTCTTTATTTTCCCTCCAGTCTCTTTACAAACTGTTACTACAACTGCAACACACATTCCTCTTTGTTCCTGCCAGGAAGTGTGGGTGTTTCTGTCAAGACTGAACGCTGGATCATTTATAATCATCAATGGTCCAGAGTTCAGTCTTGTCAGACAGCTGCTGTTGTCCAACAGATTATACCTGCACTGCTGGTATTTTGGAATGAGATCTTTTTTGTCTATGACGTTTCATTTTTCAAACTGTATTTAGCCAGGAAACCGTGAGGGTAACAGGTCTGTTAACATGCTGAGAGATACAGTGAGGGCATAGCTGTGCCCATAAATGACAATTAGATGGCTGTTTTCCCATTTGCCCCTGCAGTCACTGTGAATACAAGCACGATTAATGGGTATAAATTTGGTGCACAAATACGCATGGAATCCTGAAAATATGGGTCTTCATATTCACAATCGTCTTACCAGCCGTGATATAGCACTAAGCACCGTGGACATGCTTCTGCCATCATTTGACATGCAGACGTCTCAGGGAATTTAATGAGGGTTTTGCCTGCAAAAGGAATCTAGGATTGGGTTAAATGGTGTTACCATGTGATTATAACAGAGGGAACACGGTTCTGTTGCTATGGTAGTCGTCACCTGGGGAACAGGGTGGTATGGAAACTGTGCAAAGGTATTCTGTAGCTTTTCTTCAGGATGTGGATGCTTCAATGGGGCACTTAGTCCCAGGGTTGCCCAGAGGATTCAGGGGGCCTGGAGTCTTCGGCAGCGGGGGACCTCTGCCACCGAATTGCTGCTGAAGACCCGGCACTTCAGCGGTGGGTCCCAGGATGGAAGGACCCCCCTGCCGCAGGTCTTCGGGGCACTTTGGCAGCGAGTCCTGGAGCGGAAGGATCCCCCACCGCTGAATTGCCACTGAAGACTCAGAGTGGAAGAAGCTCCGGGAGCCCGGGCCCCGCGAGAGCTGGTGCCACTGGAGCGAGTGAAGGACCCCACTCCAGGGGCCCCAAAAAACTCTTGTGGGCAGAGCCTAGGGCAAATTGCCCCACTTGCGCCCCCTCTGGGCAGCCCTGCTCAGTCCAGGCACAAGAATCAGTGGCAAAGCCCATCTGCCACTGGCAGTAGCTCCACTGGTGCTGGGTGTCTCAGGGTGGAGGGTGCAACCCACTGATGATTGCATACAGGTGTTGATGGGGTGATGTCACAGCCACCCTGTCCTTCCAAACTAGTCAAATGGGTGGGGATTCTCAGCTAGGTCCTGGATAGATGGGAGAAGCTGGGCATGGTGTGATATGGAAAAGACAGACTGTTACTGCAGTAGAGACTTTAGAGTCTTTGCTTTCCAGCTCTGCAGCCTCCTGTGTGGACCTAAATCTGCATGGGGCTGTAAGGACCCTTCCTCTCTCCCTGCAGTCTGTGGAAACGAATGGTGCTCAGCCCTTCTCAGGATCAGCCCCTTAGTGGCCAAGCCACATCCCACTTACCCAAAATCTTCTCTCGGATGCTTTGTGAATCCTTGCTATTGATTTTTTTCCCTCTTGGTTTAAATTAATCAAAATGGAGAAAGAGCAGAGCCCGGAGAAAGGATTCTAAGTATTCTAAATCATTGAAAGCATTATGATTAATGTGGTGTTCCAATGCCACCCGAGCAGAAGCAGCCTTCTGAAAAATGGATTTATGTTAAATGAGAAAATACAATAATGTCATTCAGAACAGGAGAAAACACAAGCTATAAAAATCTGCTGTAAATGACACTCGGGCTTGTGATGAACAAAAACTTTCACTTACTTCCCTAAGCCCTGTTTGTCCTGATTCTAAATTCATTCATTATAGTTGATCACACTCAGTCCTCCCCAAGTGTAATGTATTATTTCATACTGAATTCATCATACTTCATATCAGGCATGGTTAAATATTTCATACAGTTCATTAAATAACACATTCAGTTCAGATCACAGTGCCGTATTCATAATTTCAGATACATCCTCATGAAACCACAGAGAAGCAAAAGCATTGGTCTGCTGAGAAACTCAAGGGTGAATTGAAATATTTCTTTAATGAGACATTCTTGGAGATCCCTGGCAGTTGGGGAGACCTGCAAAAGGGGGATGGGAGCAGAAATGGATCTGGGTCCTGGTATGTTTCATTCATACAAAGGCATGAAAAGGTCTTTTAAGATTTTTTTTTCTGCTTAGAAATACCAGGATCGGGAAGTTTTGCTTGGAGGCAGTGTCAGCTACCGAGTAGGGCATGTGAGTAGGACACCTGGATGTTCTGCTACTGACTTTGTGGGTATGTTTGAACAAGTTGCTTATCACTGGTCTATGCCTCAGTTTCTCCATCTGCAAAATGAGAGATAGTAACTTTTACCCACTCATCTTCTCTTTTTTGTGATTATTTTTCATTAATTATCATAGAGAAAACAATGAAAAATCCAAAACCTTACAGCTTGTATATGTTACCAAACACTGCACTTTTCACAGGATAGCCGATAAAAAGATGCTCATCAGGATTTGATGTAAAGTGCTAATATTTATTATTGTCTTCCCTTTTCTTGCTGGAAGACTTCCTGAGGACAATAAGAGAAAATGGGAGCTTTCTCAGAATTCACTTGAGAGGGTGTAGGTGGTGAGGTTTTTTGTTTTTTGTTTTTTTTACAGAGTTTTCTCCCTCTAGTTTTTTCCACATTTGTGTTAAACAAATGTTAATACCATCAAACAAAAAGAATTTAAGTTGCCTCAGAATCCTTACCTGGTCTTTTCTATCTCTGATTAACTGTTTCTATTATATTATTATTTTAACTACTCTAAGAAAATCTACAAAATTCTATTACAAAAACACAGAGAAGAAACAATATTGAAATACATTGTATGCATTGCAGCTCCCTGCCCCAGGTGTATAAAATCATGAATGATGTGGAGAAAGTAGATAAGGAAAAGTTATTTACTTATTCCCATAATGCAAGAACTAGGGGCCACCAAATGAAATTAATGGGCAGCAGGTTTAAAACAAATAAAAGCAAGTTCTTCTTCACACAGCGCACAGTCAACTTGTGGAACTCCTTGCCTGAGGAGGTTGTGAAGGCTAGGACTATAACAGTGTTTAAAAGAGAACTGGATAAATTCATGGAGGTTAAGCCCATTAATGATTATTAGCCAGGATGGATAAGGAATGGTGTCCCTAGCCTCTGTTTGTCAGACGGTGGAGATGGATGGCAGGAGAGAAATCACTTGATCATTACCTGTTAGGTTCACACCCTCTGGGGCACCTGGCATTGGCCACTGTCGGTAGACAGGATACTGGGCTAGATGGACCATTGGTCTGACCCAGTACGGCCATTCTTATGTCTCAGTATTTTGTCAAAATACACACCTGTGGATATATGAATGTCAGCTCCACATAAACTTCAGACTGAGTTTTCCTCATGATTTCCAAAACAACTCACCTCAGGCCCGAGGAAAAAAATAAACAAATTTCAAGTCCAGCTGTGTCAGAACATTAAAAATCACCGACAACATGGGGCTTTTGAATGAAAGTGAGCCCACAACTATAATAAGAACAGCTAATGAACAGAGCTAGTCTAACGAGACAAGAAATGGGGCTGAAATATGTCATTAAGTTCTCTAGAGATCTGATTCATCAAAGCACTTCAGCATGTGTTTAACTTTAAGTATTTGAGTAGTCCTATTGCCGTCAAGGGAGGCAGGCCAGTGTGCTTTGCTGTATATGGACACACTTATACATCTTACGTAATTATATGGCCCCCATTGCACTGCATAATTCATAATGTATTTACCCTCACAATGTGCCCATGAGGTAGGGCAGTGCTGTTATCCCTGATTTACCAATGGGGAATTGAGGTCCTGGCCTCAATGGACATTACGAGCTTCTTTGAGGATCCAGGCCGGAGTGATGTGGGGCTTGTCTACACTGTGCCTGCAAAGCACTCTAGAGGTGTGATTTGCAGAGCGCTCTAACTGCTCTGGCTAGTCCCTGCTGGTGTACTTTAAACTGCACCTAGCTTGCATTAACATAGAGGGTCAACATGGGGCAGTTGGTGCCCTTTACAAATCACACCCCTTTGCAGAACAGTATAGACAAGTCTTTACTGAAGGTCCCACAGGATGCCTGCTGCAGAACAGAGAATAGGGCCTATGTCGCCTAAGTCTAAGGCTAGTGCTCTAACCACTGGCCTGGCCTTCCTACTTGCTTAAAGTTAAGCATGTGCTTAAGTGCTTTGCTGAATTGAAGTCTCATTATTGAAGATGTCATGTTATCAAAATTGCTTGTTCTGAGTTAGATCAGGGATGGGCAAACTACGGCCTGTGGGCTGGATCCGGCCCATGAGCTGTTTTAAGCTGGCCCACGAGCTCCTGCTGTGAAGCGGGGTCTGGGGCTTGGTTGTCTCTGGTGCTGAGGGTCAGGAGCCACACGACATGTCTTGGCCCCACTCTGGCGCTCCAGCCAGGACGCAGGGACGGGGGCCGCACCACATGGCTCCCAGAAGCTGTGGCATGGCCCTACTCTGGCTTCTACATGCGCCAATGGCCCCCTATGGCGCTCCAATGGGAGCTGCAGGGGCAGTGCCTGCAGATGGGGCAGCATACAGAGCCACCTAGCCACGCCTCTGCATAGGAGTCAGAGAAGGGACATGCCACTGCTTCAGGAACTGCTTGAGGTAAGCGCTGCTCGGAGCCTGCAGCCCTAAGCCTCTCCCCATGCCCCAACTCCCTGCCCAGCCCTGATCCCCCTTCTGCTCTCCAAACTCCTCCATCCCAGTCTGGAGCACCCTTCTGCACCCCAAACTTCTCACCCCCAGCCCCACTCCATAGCCTGCAACCCCAGCCAGAACCTGCACCCCTTCTTGCACCCCTGCCCAGCCCTGATCCCCCTCCTACCCTCTGAACCCCTCAGTTCCAGCCTAAAGCACCCTTCTACACTCAAATGCCTCATCCCCAGCCCCACCCCAGAGCCCATGCCCCCAACCACAGCCCTCCCTCCCTCCTGCACCCTAACCCCAATTTTGTGAGCATTCATGGCCCACCATACAATTTCTATTCCCAGATGTGGCCCTCAGGCCAAAAAGTTTTCCCACCCCTGAGTTAGATAATCACTTGTAAAATACTCTTCAATGCCAACATTTCAAGAAGTTTAGCCTGATAGATGATTTGTCCAAAAATTCACAATGGAAGCCTGTTATCGAATCATAGAACTGGAAGCGACCTTGAGAGGTCATCTAGTCCAGTCCCCTGCACCCATGGAAGGACTAAGTATTACCGAGACCATTCCTGACAGGTGTTTGTCCAACCTGCTCTTAAAAATCTCCAATGATGGAGATTCCACAACCTCCCTAGGCAATTTAGTCCAGTGCTTAACCACCCTGACAGTTAGGAGATTTTTCTCATGTCCAACCTAAACCTTCCTTGCTGCAATTTAAGACTATTGCTTCTTATCCTATCCTCAGAGGTTAAGAGGAACAATTATTCTCCCTCCTCCTTGTAACTACCTTTAATGTACTTGAAAACTGTTATCATGTCCCCTCTGAGTCTTCTCTTCTCCAGGCTAAACAAACCCAATTTTTTCAATCTTCCCTCAGAGGTCATGTTTTCTAGACCTTTAATTATTTTGTCTCTCTTTGTTGGAATCTCTCCAATTTGTCCACATCCTTCCTGAAATGTACAGCCCAGAACTGGACACAGTACTGTAATTGAGGCCTAATCAGTGCAGAGTAGAGTGGAAAAATTACTTCTCGTGTCTTGCTTACAACACTCCTGCTAATACATCCCAGAAGGATGTTCACTTTTTTTGCAACAGCATTACACTGTTGACTCATATTTAGCTTGTGATCCACTATCACCCCTAGATCCCTTTTTGCAGTACTCCTTCCTAGGCAGTCATTTCCCATTTTGTTTGTGTACAACTGATTGTTCCTTCCTAAGTGGAGTACTTTGCATTTGTCCTTATTGAATTTCATCCTATTTACTTCAGACCATTTCTCCAGTTTGTCCAGATCATTTTGAATTTTAATCCTGTCCTCCAAAGACCTTGCAACTCCTCCCAGCTTGGTGTCATCTGCAAACTTGATAAGTGTACTCTATGCCATTATCTAAATCATTAATGAAGATATCAGACAGAATTGGACCCAGAACTGATCCCTGTGGGACCCCACTCATTATGTCCTTCAATCATGACTGTGAACCAATGATAACTGTTCTCTGAGAATGGTTTTCCAATCAGTTTTGCACCCACCTTATAGTAGCTCCATCTAAGTTGCATTTCCCTAGTTTGTTTATGATAAGGTCATGCGAGACAGTATCAAAAGCTTTATTAAAATCAAGATATACCACATCTACTGCTTCCCTCCATACACAAGGCTTGTTACCCTGTCAAAGAAAGCAATCAGGTTGGTTTGACACGATTTGTTCTTGACAAATCCACGCTGACTGTTACTTATCACATTATCTTCTAGATGTTGGCAAACTGATTGCTTAATTATTTGCTCCATTATCTTTCCAGGTACAGACGTTAAGGTGACTGGTCTGTAATTCCCTGGGTTGTCCTTATTTCCCTTTTTATAGATTGGTACTATATTTTCCCTTTTCCTGTCTTCTGGAATCTCTCCATCTTCCATGACTTTTCAAAAATAATTGCTAATGGCTCAGATATCTCCTCAGTCAGCTCCTTGAGTATTCTAGGATGCATTTCATCAGGCCCTGGTGACTTGAAGACATCTAATTTGTCTAAGTAATTTTTAATTTGTTCTTTCCGTATTTTAGGCTTTTCTGATCCTACCTCATTTTCACTGGTATTCGCTACATTAGACGTCCAATTGCCACCAACCTTCTTAGTGAAAACTGAAACAAAGAAGTCATTAAGCACCTCTGCCATTTCCACATTTTATTATTGTTTTCCCCTCCTCACTGGGTAACCGTGTCCTTGGTCTTCCTCTAGCTTCTAATGTATTTGTAGAATGTTTTCTTGTTACCCTTTATATCTCTAGCTAGTTTGATCTCGTTTTGTGCCTTGACCTTCTAATTTTGTCCCTATGTACTTGTTATATTTGTTTATATTCATCCTTTGTAATTTGACCCAGTTCCCACTTTTTGTAGGACTCCTTTTTTGATGTTTAGATCATTGAAGATCTCCTGGTTAAGCCAGTGTGGGTGTCTTGCCATATTTCCTATCTTTTCTATGCAGTGGGATAGTTTGCCAACTGTCTTCAATTGTTTTTCCCCTTAGACTTGCTTCCCATGGGATCTTACTTACCAGCTCCCTGAGTTTGCTAAAGTCTGCTTTCTTGAAATCGATTATCTTTGTTTTGCTGTTCTCTCTTCTACCATTCCATAGAATCATGAACTCTATCATTTCATGATCACTTTCACGCAAGCTGCCTTCCACTTTCAAATTGTCAACCAGTTCCTCCCTATTTGTCAAAATGAAATCTAGAACAGCCTCTCCCTTAGTAGTTTTCTCCACCTTATGAAATAAAAAATGGTCTCCAATACATTCCAAGAACTTGTTGGATAATCTGTGCCCTGCTGTGTTATTTTCCCAACAGATGTCTGAGTAGTTGAAGTTCCCCATCACCACCAAGTCCTGTGCTTCGGATGATTTTGTTATCTGATATTCTTTATTCACTATTTGTTACTAGCTGGTTATTTACTTTTTAAAAAACTTTAGTCAAGAATTCCAGAAGCAGAAACACCATGTGATTTAGGTTAAATTTGTGTGTGCAGACTAGGGTCCTGATTCAGGAAAGCACTTGAGCTCATGGTTAACTTTAAGCACAAGCCCATGTAGCTTCCTAAAGAGGGTTGCTTTCCTGAATCCAGGTGTGATGGGTTGTGTAAACCCTACACTGACAAGGGGTTAACCATAGTCTGAGATCTCAGTTGTTGCAGCTGGAGGGGTGTCAGATTCAATGTCTTATTAGATGTGGCTGGGGAGCAGCTGGGGCTACCTCATAAAGGAAGGAGTAGAGAAGAAGGAGAAAGACCTGGGAGAAAAAGGCTCTAGCAGTCCCTCGTTCTGGGGAAGGAACCGAATGTGAAGCTGGCCTTGAAGCAGGAGCAAGGCTCCAGAGAGGTACCCCTATGAGTTGGTCTTCTGGAGAACTGGTGAGACCCCTGATGGACTACAAGCTCAAGCCTAGGATGGGCAGAAGTGGCTCAAGTAGGTTTGGTTTTGTCGAAGGCTTTTTGTATGATGTTGAGAGAAGTCGGGGGGGGGGCAACTTGCTCCTCTGAAAGTAGAGTGAGCTTAGAGAGGAATCCAGAAGGAGTAGAATTGATGACCAATATTGTGATAGATACTGTTATCTGAGATCCTGACAACTCCATCAGTATGAGCAGAATCCTATCCCGCTCTAACTAAACTTTTTTTCTGACGACCCAGTTGAAGAAAATTTTTGATGTCCATGACCCAGTGGAGCTGGGGATGAGGGGTTTGGAGTGTGGGAGGGGCTCAGGGCTGGGGCACAAGAATGGAGTGCAGGAGGCAGTGATGCCTGCAGGGTGGGACTGGGAATGAGGGGTTCAGGGTGTGGGAGGGGGCTCTGGGCTGGGGCAGGAGGTTGGGGTGTGGGAGAGGATCAGGGCTCTGGGTTGGGGGTGCAGGCTCTGGGGTGGGGCTGGAGATGAGGGGCTAGGGGTGCAAGAAGGGGCTCTGGGTTGAGGGGGGCTCAGGGATAGGGCAGAGGATTGGGCTGTGGGGTTGGGTCACAGGCTTACCTCAGGCAGCTCCCAGTCAGTGGCGCAGCGGGGGAGCAGAGGCAGGCTGACTGCCTGTCCTGGCACTGTGGACCGTGCTGCGCCCCAGAAGCGGCCAGCAGCAGGTCCGGCTCCTAGGCAGAGGCATGCAAGAGGCTCCACATGGCTCTTTCCCACAGGCACCACCCCTTTCCCCCAGCTCCCATTGGCCGTGAACCACTGCTTGGGACGGGGGCAGCACACGGAGCCCCATGGACCCCCACCTAGGAGCTGGACCTGCTGCTGGTCACTTCTGGGGCACAGCGCTGTGTCAGAACAGGTAGGGACTAGCCTGCCTTATCCAGGCAGCACCACCAATGGGACTTTTAACGGCCCAGACAGCGGTGCTGACCAGAGCCGCCACGACCCAGTGCCTTCCATTCCGCAGCCCAGTACTGGGTTGCAATCTGCAGTTTGAAAGCCACTGCCTTTGAGGGGGTGATACTGTATAGCCCCTGGCCAGAGGGCTGCGTCACTGGAAGAACCAGACCACCACAGGGGCTGAAGAAGGAGACTGAGAGGAAAGGTCCTGCAATGCTGCACCCAGCCAGAAGGGGGCATGCTGACTGGTGTGTCAATGAGAGTTTTGCTGTTGGGTTCAATGGATGTCACTCAACATCTTTACAGGTGAGAGAAGCTTTGTGGCTAAAACTCACATTTGGATAATTCTGAAATGGCTGAACAGACTTGTAAGGGGCAGATTCTGCCAGTGTTATTCCTGGCAAGTAGCTCCACTGACTTCCAAGAGACATTCCACGTATCTAATGGTGGCAGACTATACCCCAAAGAAAATCTCCCCCAAAAAATCACTTCTGGGGAGCGAGCAGGCATGAAACATTTCATCCCAATATTTGTTTTTCTTTTTGTAGATCATTATAAATAACCACCAGTGGGGCAGAAATCTTTTCTCCTCTGTAACTATTATGTGGCTTCTGGGGAGCTGTAATATGCTGTACATCCGTACAGTGTGAGTTACTTTAGCCATTAACCTCTTCAAGGTCACTTGCTATCTGACGAGCTCAGGCTAGTGTATGGCACAGTCTATTATTTCTCCATGTGATTAAAATTAATAATTTATATAGATCCAAATTGACTTTCCCGTAACTTCTCGTAAGTAGAAATTCCTTATTGGCTGCACTAGAGCCTCCAGGGGAGAAGGAACCACATGGCTATGAAATGTGAATCGACAAAAGGACTTCTCTTTGTAAGAGTAAGGCCACTGAATGAGCTAACATTGAACAGCCCCTTTGTCCTGCTGGTTCTCTACAAATCCAGTAGGTAGATAGTTCCGGTTAGATAATCACCCCAGTAATGTCCTTAGCTAACTCAGCCATCTCAAATTAAGATATTGTGTTACACCCCGTCCCCTCAGTGATACCAAGTTTAATATAGTCTGCTGTCCATTACTATGATTGTATGGTCCACATCAAGAATCTTAGAAGACTTGGTAGGTTGCCCTACACTGGAAGGTAACTTCTGGGCATCCCTTACACAGTGATTAGAAGACTGCATTCCAGTGGGTAGCACACTAGATTGGGAATCAAGGTACTTGATAACTCTATCACTGACATGGTACGTGACCTTGGGCAAGTCATGTCAGCTCCCTGTGCCTCTGTGTTTTCCTCTTCCACTCTTTGACTGTCTTCTCTGTTTGGATTATAAGCTCTACAAGACAGGGATCACCATTCCCTGGGTGCAGCATTCAGTACAGTGAGGATCATAGCTCAGCAGGGCTTAGTGAAAACTGATTTTTCCATTTTGGGGGCTCAACCAGAAAAAAAAATTGGGATTGTTTCGAAGCAAAACTAGTTTGTTTTTTCTCATCAAAACAAACAAACAAAATCCTTTTCAGTGGAAAAACATCCCCAAAACTAAAAACATCAAACCAATCTTTTGTGATTTTCACTTTGGGGTGTTTTCTTACCCCTTTTTGTTTTACTATAGTTCAATTTCAAAACAAAATGTCATTTCAAAACATGTCACTTCAAAATGAACTATGTTGACTTTCTGAGGAAAAAGTCCACTTTTTCCAGGCGAAACTATTTGCCAACTTGGATCTGGATTTACAGATAGTGGTAGTGCCCCAGGAAATAAGTTTTTAGAAGAATTTACTATTTGGTGAAAACATTTCACCTAACTCTCATTCTCATTTGGAACCTTGAGTCTATGCCCTACACTAAGGGCTTGTCTACACTACCTGCCAGATCAGCGGGCAGTGATCGATCCAGTGGGGCTATTTATCACATCTAGTATAGATGCGATAAATCAACTGCTGAGCGCTCTCCCGTTGACTCCGGTACTCCACCAGAACGAGGAGCACAAGCGGAGTCAATGGGAGAGCATCAGCTGTCGACTTACCGCAGTGAAGACACCACAATAAGCAGATCTAAGTATGTCGACTTCAGCTACGCTATTCACATAGCTGATGTTGCGTATCTTAGATCGACCCCACACAGTAGTGTAGACAAGCCCTTACACAAATAACACTGGTCTACAATTTTTGAGAAGTCGTCTGCTTCAGAGATAAAGTGTGATATTTATTATGTATTTTGATGTGCTGAATTCAAATATGACAATTAAAACAACTGATTGGCTACTGTTTCTAAGATATTTAAGTTTTTACATTTTATGTCTATGTATATTGTGTAGATAGTAGAGTTTTAATCATAAATTGTAAACCTAGGTCTTTTCGTGTGTTTATGGTTGCTTTACATGATAATATTTCATCTGTCCTATTTATGTAACACTTTAAAAATCAGCAACAGGGTTATATAAATGAAATTTATTATGAAACAAAAGGCAAAAAACTATTATGTACATAGTTTAGTCCTATTCGGTGTCTACTCGGCACTTCTTGGCTTGTCTCTTGTATTCATTAAATGGAGCATCTCTTGTCACTGTCCAGCAATAGTCTGCAAGCATTGATGGCCTCCATTTGCCCTGATAGCCTGCCAGGAGATTCCACTGCTGTAGTCTGGAGCCCAACAGCTCTGCCTTACTCTTGGGTAGTTCCAAATCCCTGACAAGGTCATTCAGTTCACCTTGTGTTATGAGGTATGGTTCAGAGGAGGAGGATGGGAGAAAATGTGGGTCCTGTGACATTGATGGTTCATAGACTCATAGACTCTAGGACTGGAAGAGACCTCGAGAGGTCATCGAGTCCAGTCCCCTGCCCTCACGGCAGGAACAAATACTGTCTAGACCATCCCTAATAGACATTTATCTAAGTTTCATTCTCTTCCTCTTCCACTTCCAACTCAAGTGAGAATGATTCTGGTGCATCAGGAACCGGCAGTCCTTCTCCGTGGGGTACTGGGCGTATAGCTGATGGAATGTTTGGATAATGCACAGTCCACTTTTTCTTCTTTGACACACCTTTCCCAACTGGAGGCACCATGCAGAAGTAACAATTGCTGGTATGATCTGTTGGCTCTCTCCAAATCATTGGCACTGCAAAAGGCATAGATTTCCTGTTCCTGTTCAACCACTGGCGAAGATTTGTTGCACAAGTGTTGCAGCATATGTGTGGGGCCCACCTCTTGTCCTGATCTCCAATTTTGCAGCCAAAATAAAGGTGATAGGCTTTCTTAACCATAGTGGTTATACTGCGCTTTTGTGATGCAAAAGTCACTTCACCACAAACATAGCAGAAGTTATCTGCACTGTTCACACAAGTGCGAGGCATCTCTGCTCACTTTGGCTAAACAGAAATGTGTCCCTTTGCAAAATCAAACACTGACAAATAAGAGAGCACGATACTGTATGATTTCTAGAGCTGATATAGGGCAATTTGTTCAGCAGAGTGATGTAAGCTTCGTTATGATTGCATCATCCATGACTTCTAGGAACAACATGATGCAATTCATATCATGTATGACGCAATACCAGCTTCAGATTGCATCATTCATGGTTTTGCCTAAAAAGCAAGTACTGTCCAAACCCAGTCATAGATTTATTCATAGATCCAGTCAAAGATGTATTTTAGTCATTTCTGGTTTAAATTGAGATCCCTTCCCTTTATAACTCACTTATCCTCCGCCATTCCCAAGTCAAGGGTCGTATATACTGACCCAATAGCATATCTTGAAAACTAGAGCCAATCAACAATTATAAGCATCATTTTCGTTCTCAGTGACCCAGAATTAGTAAAGTTGGACTACATTTATTTCAGAAGTATTTTGGCTGTAGAGCAGTGTAATTATTAATAACAATCCGCTAAGCAGCAGACAGGTAGAATCGTGCAAAAACAGAGTTTTTAAAAGTTCATTTGCAACCAGGTTCAAGCCCAGTTTCATTCACTATTTGCAAAGATCTGGGAGTGGCTGTGCCCAGACCAGGCTTGTGGTACGCAGTTAGGAGTATTAGTCACTTGTATTCATCAGAACTTGTATAAAAGCTTCTGTCCTCCAGTCAGAGAGCAGAAGCAATAACATGTGACTTGGCTTGCCACTCACATATTACCTGTGACAAATAGGGGAAGCAAACATTTCACAAACATCCGCTTGACTGAATTCTTTTCATGTATGCGACTCTTGGAAGTCACAAGTCCATTTGCGGGAATCAGGGTCAACTTGGTGAAACAAGTACAAATAAAAACCAGTTAATTTAGATTACAGTAGTGACTAGGCACTCCCATTGAGGTTGTGCTAGGCATGGTATAAACACAATGAGAAACAGTCCTTACCGCAGAAATCTCGTCATGGACAAGACAAATAAGGGGAGTAGAAGAAAGAGGCACAGAGGGGTGAGGTGCCTGGCCTGAGGTCAGTTACAGAGCCTGGCCTGACTCATGCCCTATCCACTAGACCATGCTGCTTCATGCTAAGTTGTTCACAATGAGTGATTCAACATACTCTGGTGAAAGTACATATCAAACTGGCTCCATTATTGTGTAGCCATTGTGACAAAGTTCCTCCTTTACCTTGGTGGGTCCTGCACTTATTGGCAGATTTGCTCACCTCACAGATTCACCTTGTGGATTGGGAAACAGCCCAGAGACCTTTCCCTCTGGTAGAAGCCACAGGCCAGATCAATTCCTCCTGTGTTTGGTCAGGAGTTGGGAGGTTTGGGGGGAACCTGGGCCCACCCTCTACTCCAGGTTCCAGCCCAGGGCCTTGTGGACTGCAGCTGTCTAGAGTGCCTCCTGGTACAGTTGCGCGACAGCTACAACAGCTTGGGCTATTTCCCCATGGCCTTCTCTCAACACCTTCTTTGTCCTCACCACCGGACCTTCCTCTTGGTGTCTGATAACACTTGTACTTCTCAGTCCTCCAGCAGTATGCCTACTCACTCTCAGCTTCTTGCATGCCTCTTGCTCCCAGTTCCTCGCATGCACTTCCTCTCCTCTGGCTCCCTTTGGCCTGACTGGAGTGAGCCCTTTTATAGCATCAGAGGGGCCTTAATTAGAGTCAAGTGCTTAACAACCTCACCTGACTCTGAGCAGGTTAATTGGAGTCAGGTGTTCTCATTAGCCTGGAGCAGCCCCTGCTCTAGTCACTTAGGGAACAGAAAACTGCTTATCCAGTGGCTAGTATATCTCCCTTCGACTACTCTGCTGTTCCCAACTGGCCTGGGTCTATCACACCATGTAATGGCTCCTGACCTATCACTCACCTGCTTATAACAGTCCAGCTCCCATCGCATTACTCTCATTCATTTTAGGCTGCTCAGCATTCTCCTGCTTGGCCATCTCACTAAGACCCCCTGGTAGAGATATTTTCTTTGGGGTATTTTTTGTTCCTGATAATTTCTGTGCCTTTCTGTTGCTTTTCTCAGAGTGAGTCTCAACCTGCAACATGTTGATCTGACTCCAAATTTTCAGCACTCCAGTGTCTCAAGTGGTTAGATGCTGGGCTGTGTTTTCACTCCTTACAAGGATAAGAGCCATATCCCAAACAGGGATCCGGTCTGGGGTTGGTTTCCCAACTCTTCCACAATGTGGGAGCCGGTGGATGGCATTTAGAGTTAAGGATTTAAATCAGAGATGGGCTTGAGCCACCACTTTCCAACACTTCCCTTTTCTAGAGTACTAACCCGACACTCCTGGGTGTGTTGGATTTGTCTGCCTTGCTCAGGGGTGAAAGTAACTTAAAGGACTTACCGGTTCTCCAGAGTCCTGAGGAGGGGGTGGGCCTCAACCGGAAGAGGCGTGGCCTCTATCTGAAGAGGTGGGGCCTTTAACTCCTGGGGCTTTTAAATCAGGATTTAAAGGGCTCACTGATTCGGCTGAAGCTAGGAGCCAAGCCCTTTAAATTAACCCCGGAGCTACCAGCTGCAGAGGCGGCTGGGAGCCCTGGGGTTTGGGAAGGGGAGAAAGTAATTTACATTTCTTACCCATATGGTCCAATCGCAAGCAACACACGCACCTCTCCTACGTACTTCATGGATCCCTCCCATTGCATGACATAGATAGAGAAAATAAAGCTACTATTACTACTACCAGTACTATCTGTAATAAAACTTTACTACTGGAATAAGCCTGAAAAAGTGAAAACTCACTGTCACATTTTTCTCTGTGTCTTCCCTCCTCCTCCTCCAGCCAGGCTGCCGATGCTAGGCTCTGTGTTTTCTTCCTGCCTGGCACTCAGCAGCTGCTGCAGAGGCTTCCCGCTAGCTTGCAGCAGGGAGACTACCTCCTGCATAAGAACAGTTTAAACTCAGTTGTTCCCTGATGGTTCAGCCCCCAGGGTTAAGAAAGGTTCCTGGCATCTTCGTTAATTTCACTCCCATTTGTTGCGGGGAAGAAAAGCTGTGTGTGACCATGGCAGGGGCAGTTCTTTTCTGTCCCCTGGATAAGGGGATCTCCAATACTACTAAAATACAATAGTAGGGGCCAGTTGCTGGAGTTGGGGCAGTCGGCGGCAGGCTGCAGCTGCATTGTTTGTGACACACACATTCATACATACACATACATACTGTATGTATGTGTATGTGTATGAATGTGTCACAAACAATGCAGCTGCAGCCTGCCACCGACCAGCAGCGACCCCAGCAACCGGCCCCTGTGGGCTGCTGCCTGCAGAGAGCCAGCAGGTGCCGCTGGGCTGGGTCTGCCAAGGAGTAGGTAACCAAGGCAAAAACCACAGGGAGGGAGCCAGGGGAGGAGGGAGAGGAGGAGAGGAAGGGAAAGTCAGGGGCGAATGAAGGACAACTGGAATAGCCTTCATGAAATATACAAGATATTTAAAGAAAGTTTTATCAATTTCAGCCTTTGCACTCTGCAGGCAGGACAAAACAAAAGGAGATCTGAGATTGCACCTGCTGTCCTAAGGACATTTCAGGTGTTTAAATCAGTACAGAAAGAGGGTGGATTGGAATGAAAACTACTATTTCTTTCAAAGGAGGCACAATAATTTCTCTGAATATTCAGTTTTCCCCTCCAATCCCTTTGTGGTTTTGTCTATGGGGGCTATTTGCTTTCCCTGTAAATCTTTGGTTGCTTTAGAAAAATTGCTTTGCCCAAAATAAACCCTAATCATCATGACACATCTTTCCACCGTGTTCTCCATGTTTTTTGTGTTGTTTTTTTTTTTAAATAGTAACATTTCAAAGAGGATCTGCAAGCAGTTTGGACATCACAACCATGATCCTCTGCTGGGAAGGGAATGGGATAGATTTGAACTTGGAAATAGTTCCTGATTTTGATTGCATTTAGGAGATCCCCTCATCCCGGGGGCAGAAAAGAACTGCCCCTGCCATGGTCACACACACCCAACAACAACTGGGAGTGAAATTAACAAGGATGCCAGAAACGGCTCCTAACTCTGGGCACTGAACTGCACAGGGAACAGCTGAGTTTAAACTGTTCTTTTGCAGGCAGCAATAGCAGGCATCTCAGCCAATCTACTGCAAGCTAGAGCCTAGAGGAAAACCCCTGCTGGGGGGAATGGGGAGGAATTCAGAGCCTTGTCTGCAGCCTGGCTGGAGGAGGGGGAGGGAGGAGACGAGAAACCAATGTGACCGTGAGTTTTCCCCTTTCACCTGCTTTTATTAGCTCAGGATTTAAGCTGTGCAGCCAAATGCTTGTATTTGTTGTGTATATTAGTATTGGCGAGATCCCCTCATCTCCGGGGGCAGACAGGGACTGCCCCTGCCTTGGTGAAACATACTCTTCCCTCGACCCCCTCCCCCCAGCTACTGTGAGTGAAATTAACAAAGAGGCCAGAAACCTAGCCCTGGGGGCTGAACCATCAGGGAACAGCTAAGTTTAAACTATTCTTATGCAGGGAGCAGGCTTCTCTTTCCCTCCCTCAGTCAGTCTCCTTTTCTTACCTGTCCTCCGTACCATCGTGTACCAGCTTACTTTCACCTCTGGCCTGGCTCTCCTTTTTCCTCCTCCCACAAGCCATGCCATAAAAAGCATTATCTCCAAATACAGCGTTGTAAGAACAGAAGGTGATGAGAGATTTTCTTTTAGGGGGATAGGTTGGCACCAGTCCCTTGCTATTTCAACCACCCTTCAGACTCCTTTTCCCTCTAGTGCCCACGCTGCCTCCCCAACATGACACTGAGTGGGCACCATGTGATGGGCATTCAGATCCATTCAAAGCCTCATGCGAAACATTGAGTGCTGACTGCCAGCTCCACCTCCAGGAGGACGAGGAAGACTCCTCCCTGCAATGGGGGAAGAGCATGTGCTGATAGAACCGGCCTCAGGGAAGAGGTGAGCTTCCTGCCTGTGAATCAGGCTGAGTTAGAAGCTGATGCTCACAGCTTTGCTTTAGGTGCTCCATGCATGAGCCGGGAGGATTGCAGGTGACTGCGGGAGGTTCCGCTCACTGGGCCACGTGCAGTGCTCAGCTGCACACGTGCAAACCCACTGATGTCAATGAGCCTTGTGTGCACTGAGAACAATGTCTGAGCTACTCTGAGCCTTGGCAGCCAGGGGAGGCAAGAAGGAGGTTGCCATCTGAACTCTGAATTACCCGGCTATGTTCCAATCCATCCCTGGAATGTGTGGGGAGAGGTGGGCAGGGTAGCATTTTCTTAATCCATGCATCTGACGAAGTGGGTATTCACCCACGAAAGCTTATTCTCCAATACGTCCGTTAGTCTATAAGGTGCCACAGGACTCTTTCTCCATTTTTACTGAATCCATGGTTTGTTTTATACTGTGGGTATGGAGGAGGAATCACTTCTCAGTGCAGATGTTTCCATGTCTCACTCTCTGCCCAACAGAGACCTGGGGTTTGATTGCCCATTCTGATTCGGTGGCATTTTGCAGTCCCTGCTCCCTTTGCACTGGTACAAATGACCGCACTAGTGTAATGACTACAGCTGGGCCTCTCTTTTGCTCATACAGCCTACTGCAAATAAAAAATGTCCCTGTTGCAAGCCTGCCTCAAATCCAGTGCCAGGGGAATCAGTTTTTTACAAGGAAGATGGAGGGGACAATGCTTCTTTGGTGTGTGTGATGTTGCATCCTATATAATTTTATGAAAATATGCTAATGAGTGTGAATATAATGTAACAGGAATATGCTTCATGCAAAAAGTTTCTTGTAACGTATCATTACAAAGTTTATAATCTACTGAGTGTGTTCATCCTATTTGTATGAATGTATCATTCTTGTATCTGAAACTAGAAATATGAAATATAACTCTGAGGGTCTATTGTAATTATGCAAAGTGTGGACCATTAATGGTGGTTTGGAATCTTGATGGCTCCCATTAACCAGGACAGTTGTCTCTAGAAGGCTCTGTTTTACTTGTAAGTCTTCCTGTACATGTGTGTGCTGGCAAGTGGGTAATGAAGTCTTACAGTGACATGTGATCATGTCACCTGAACTGGAATCCATCTTTAACCTGGTGCTTTTCCATTGAGAAGGAGGGGTGGGAACCCAGAGAGGTACAAAGGATTCCTGCCTTATGCAAAAGATAGATAAGTGAGTGGAACAGAACAAAAGGGGCTGCAATCATGAGAAATCCCCTAGCTACCACCTGAGCTCGAACAAGGGCTGTACCAGGGGAAAGGATTGTGCCCAGACTAGGAAGGCATCTAATCTGTGATAGAAGGTTATTGAAACATCTCTGAGAGAGGTTTTCATCTGTAATCACTTTCTTACAGTATTAGGTTTAGACTTGCGTGTTTTATTTTATTTTGCTTGATAATTCACTTTGTTCTGTCTGTTATTACTTGGAACCACTTAAATCTTACTTTTTGTATTTAATAAAATCATTTTGTACTTATTAATTAACCCAAAGTATGTATTAATACTTCAGGGAGTGGAGGGGCAAACAGCTGTGCACATCTCTCTATCAGTGTTATAGTGTTTATGAGTTTATCCTGTGTAAACTTTATACACAGTAAAACAGATTTATTTGGGGTTTGGACCCCATTGGGAACTGGGCATCTGAGTGTTAGAGACAGGAACACTTCTTAAGCTGTTTTCAGTTAAGCCTGCAGCTGTTGGGGGACGTGGTTCTGACCTGGGTCTGTGTTTGTAGCAGACAAGCGTGTCTGGCTCAAACCAGGCAGGGCACTGACGTCCTCAGCTGGCAGGGAAAACAGACTCAGAGGTAGTCAAATCACATCAGGTGGCAGCTCCCAAGGGGGTTTCGGTGATCCAGCCCATCACAATGTGTACTTCATGCTGCTGGGAAAGTGCTAGCTTGACAGCCCAGACACTGCAAAAAAAATCCTGCATATTCCTTGACCAGATGCAGCTTGCCAGTGGCAGTGGGAGTGAATATGCTGTGAGGAGCTGGGACAGAAAAGTGCTGGAGGGGAGAGGAGATCAGTGTGTGTGTGTGTGTCTGTGGATCAAGCACCACCTCTTCCCTTTCCTTGGGATGGAGGCTGAGGGAAGCCTGCTCTGTGTGTTGGCTCCTTCATGGGACAGACATTCAGTTTATTTACTGTTCTGTTTATCAGTAAGGCTCATTGCACAGGGTGTTTAATTCCACCAGTGTGAGCAGAATCCTTTCCTGCTCCAACCAACCTCTCATTCTGCCAAGGAGGGGCCCAGAGAAAGAGAGAGATCCTCAAGTCAATGGCTAAACTCCCAGCGGAGCCAGGATTTCACTCAAAATGTACTGGGCCAGCTGCTCTCTACCCAAATCAGGCCCAGCTAACCCTGCCTCAGTCAACACTGATTTACATTGCTCCTCCCTCTCAGACTGAAGCCCCTCCTGCTGAGGCATTGGGGAACACCTGCTGGCAGGGGAGATGTGAGATAGTATAAAAGCCTAGGGCTGCTGCATGGATGATTCTGTGGCTGGCAGCGCCTCCCAAGGTCTGTGCAGAGGTTGGAGGACTTGTGGGCAGGACCCACCGTGACTTCCAGAGGCGGGACTGACCCTCTCTTCCCTGATAAATAGACCAGGAAGAATGTCTGACCAGATTGCATTAGCAGTGCCTGCAGTCCTCTGCCTGGCTCATTCCTGCAGAGGAAAGCACGGAGGCCTGTCTATTCAAGGCTGTGTCTGCAGCCCAGCAAACCACATCATGTTAAGCCTTGGTTATGCAGGAGTGATAAAAATCAAAGCAACAGACCGCTGCAAGGATGACTTGTTTAAATACATCTCGGAGATGCTAGTCACAGTCTGTTTGCTCTTCCAGGGAAACAAATGGAGTTTGCTCTAAAAAGGAGAGGATTTTGGTGGAGGAGCAGCCTCAGCAGACATGGCAGATACTGTAAAGTGTTCAAGATATGACTTTTTGCTTTTGATAGAGCCAGATTACTGATGCCTTTGCTGAGATCATAGCTGTTGTGCCATCTGGAATACAGATGGCTTTTATTTGTTGTGTGTGTGTTCCCGGACTGATAAAGTAACTGCAAATCAGAGAGGAAATAAAGACCAGAATTCTCGTGCGGGTAGGGGACGCAAGCCGACATGGATCAGCAGGGAAGATGGATCGTGAGATATCTTAGGCACAGTGTGCTGTTCTGTGATGCAACTAATTTATGAGCTGCAAATGCCTATGAGTATGACTGAAGTCAATGAGAAATTTGCGATTGACTTTAATGGAGCAGACTTGGAGAGATGTTAATAGCTGGGACCTTATAACCCATGTGGATGGTTTGGGTTACATTTTTCTCAAATCAATATGGGACATGTAGATACCATTAACCCTAGGGCGGCTCTTGTCTAGCACAGGCAGAGCAATGGGTGAGGTTAAAAGGACAGGTGATTTGTCCTTTCCAACCCTCTGCCTCTGTAAAAAATCCCCACTAACATCCTTGTAAATTCCATGTGTAGAATGAGAGTGGAGAATGGTCCTTCACTGTGACTCAAGGATAAATGTGCACAGATCAGGATCCAAATGGGAAGCCAATGAGAGTGAGAATTTGCATGTGATTGCCTCTTTATGTCTTTACGGGGCACCTACCATGCACAGAAGTTTGATCTGTGTATGTTTGTGACCTTGGTCTGAAATCTCACAGTAGGTTAATAAATCAAATCACAAGGGCCATATGCTACCCGTGATCCGTGTGTGGAACATCATGGAGAATTCAGCCCTGGATCAAGGGGGCATATTTCCCTCAGAGCTGATAGTCTTGAAGACAGAGGAAGGCTAACGGAGCACTGAGGAATTCCACTTACCAAGAAGGTGTATCATGGACTGAAATTGAAAGGCATTTAACATGACCCTAGCCATAAAGACCGAAAACGTGCAGTGAAGAAACTGCCATCAACAGTGAGCAGATGCTACACAGAATCAATACTCTCCAGGGACTTCTTCCAGAAAGTGGATGGAATGAAGTGATGCACAGAATTTAAAAAAAAAAAAAAAAATAGAAAGAGAGACATCAGAGCTCCTGGAAGCTGTTCAGTTGGCATCTCAAGGTTTGCAGAATAACAAGCGCCTGGGGGAACTAACGTTTTAAGCCAAAACAATTTAGGTAACAGGACAGGATCAGGAAAACAAAAAAACAAAAAACAAAAAACAACTCCACCAAAAACCTCCCCAGCGTTGCCAGATTTTGTATTATGCTGCACATCAATGCTTAAAAATAGGCAAATGTTTTCAATTTAAAAACCAAAAATAAATAAATCAGATTTTAGAATCGTATTTTATACAAGGTGCAATAATTACTAAGAATAGCTAACAGCTTGTTCTCCAGGTAACCCTGTGGGACTCCCGTATTTAACAGACAAGTACATGCACGGAAAAGTCATGCTGTTGTATGCTTTAGCTGAGATTTATAAAGCTGCCTAACGTCATTCAAGTGTCAAGTTTCCAACAGGAATTGGCCATCTGAATTCGTTTAGCAGCTCTGAAAAACCCACTAAATAAAGCTGGAGAATCTTAAGACCTGATGCTGTGAGTTGCTAAGGGAGGCCTTGAATTCTGAAGATTTAAATCCAAGGGCAGGTTAATGATATGGTGAGGGAAGGTAATTTGTTTCCTGTACTTGTATGTGGGAGAGCGGGATGGTGGAAGTCACTGCATTATGGTACCCAACTTTACTTCTATTAATAGCTATGTAACCCTTCTGCCTGGTGTCACAGACAGCAGCTGGGGCTGGGTTCAATCTGTCTCTGGGTCTGTGATGAGGTGCTCACCCCACACTTCCTATGAAAGGGTTAATGAAGATGAAGAAGGGGGCTAATTAACATAACAGGCCACAGCTGAGAGGAATCAAGTGACTAAGGAATTCCTGGACTGAGCCCAGCTGGGGAGGAACCAGCCAGGCTGGACTTATAAAGACAGGAAATTGGCAGCAGAAAGAGGCTATGGGGAGGTAGGCTGCACTTACCCCCTGGGAGGTGTGTTTGAAACTATAGAAGGTAATTCACAGGTACTCCCAGGGAGGAGGGAAGTAGGAGGCTGGCAAACTCAGAAAGGGGGGAAGCCACTGGTAGTGGTAGAAGGCTCAGGGGAAAAGCAGCAAGGAAGAGGAGTGCGGACCTTGGCTGCTGACTAGAGGGTCCCTGAGCTGAAACCCAGAATAGAGGGTGGGTCCAGGTTCCCCTGCCTGCCACTGGGGACATGGCATAGACTAGGCAAAGGACAGAGGATTTCTTGGGACAATTTGTTCTGGAAAGACCTTATTACCCCCCAGAAGGGGAAACACTCTCAGTAACCGGCAGAGGGCCAAGTCACGAGGAGGGAACACCCTGAGTTGCAGAGGGTGTGAGAGGACGATGGGAGAGACAGCCCAGAGGAGGGCACAGTGCCTGGCCAGAGCTAATCCCCAGGGTGACCAGGAGGAGGTGCCACTAGTGGTGAATGGACCTCGTGACAGGGTCCTTCTCAAACATCAATCAAACCATCCCCCAGCCAGAGCTGTACTGCTACTTCTGGCCATGTGAAATTAAAATAGAATCTCCCTGCTCACAGCTCCAGGCACTTCCCCCCCCCCCCCACTCTCAAGCACTCAGGAGACCTTGGGAATATGGAACCACAACTACCTTTCACTGGGTGGAGGGAGGGGGGAACAAACTGGAACACAATAACTAGAGAGAGAGTGAGAGCAAAACCCTCTCTGGGCAGTGACCAAGCCTCTGGGCATTCATTGTCCAGTCTGGTGAGATCCAGAACTTAGCTTCACTGCAAAGTCAGCATTGTGGCCATCTTCCCCACCCCTCTGGACATGGTGAAACCAGGCCTCTGCTGCCATTACTGCTCCAGTTGTGAACTCAGCTCTGCACTACTGGTCCAGACAGACCAAGCTGCAAAGTCAGCTCTGCACAGTTGCTGCCAGTCCCATCGTACAGAATCCCCCGCTGGAGAACCCACAGCAAAACAGAAGTTCTCTGCACTAAGTTCCTGGTCTCTAGGACAAAGCCTTCTATTCTCTTCTGGTTTGGCTTGAAGTCCATTCCCAAATAGTCCACTAGTTGTTGTGACAAAGTTCCTCCTCTACCTTGGTGGATCTTGTGCTTATTTGGCAGATTTGCTCACCTCAGTGATCTTTTCCATAGTCTGGGTCAGCTTCTCCTGTGTCTGATCAGGAGTTGGGAGGTTTGGGGGGAACCCAGGCCCGCCCTCTACTCCGGGTTCCAGCCCAGGGCCCTGTGGATTGCAGCTGTCTGTAGTGCCTCCTGTAACAGCTGCATGACAGCTACAACTCCATGGCCTCCTTCCCCATGGCCTCCTCCAAATACCTTCTTTATCCTCACCACAGGACCTTCCTCCTGGTGTCTGATAATGCTTGTACTCCTTAGTCCACCAGCAACACACACTCTCACTCTCAGCTCCTTGCACCTCTTGCTCCCAGCTCCTCACACACACTTCCTCTCCTCTGGCTCCCCCTCACCTAACTGGAGTGAGCTCCTTTTTAAATCCAGGTGCCCTGATTAGCCTGCCTTGATTGGCTGCAGGTGTTCTAATCAGCCTGTCTGCCTTAATTGGTTCTAGCAAATTCCTGATTACTCTAGTGCAGCCCCTGCTCTGGTCACTCAGGGAGCAGAAAACTACTCATCCAGTAACCAGTATATTTGCCCTCTACCAGACTGCTGTAGCCTGCTGGTTTGGATCTGTCACAGTGTCTACTCAGAGTGATCCACTCATGCCAGGGCACAGCCTGTACGAATCCTATGCTTCTTCCTGAATCATTTATGCAATTAGACCATAGACCCATTCCAACGACCACAACAAAGCACAATGTATGGAACTATGGGTAAGCAACATTCTCATTCATGTAAATGAGGCTGGCTGGAGCTCGCTTTTCCCTTTTCCCTATAGAGGGAGCAGAGTTATATCCTTCTAGCTCTGGAGTCTTCCACACATCCTCATTGTGACACCATTAGTGTTGCTCTGCACTCCAGACACAAACCCCCTGACACAAGGAAATGAAAAGTTCAGCCACTGAACAGCATGTACCCTCTTCTCATACCCCCATGCCCACCATCACCACAGACCCACTCACTGGAACGTGAATTCCGCCTGCTTTTTGGCCTTCGGCACACACTCCTTTATGAGATTATTTCCCTCTCAGTGCAAGCAGCTGTGGATGTTGTGTTAGCAGTTAAGTGTGTGTGGAGAGGGAGTTTTATGAAGGACTGCATGTAGAAAGGCAGTTCAAGAGGTCAGTTGAAGGCAATCATCCCCAGAGTCAGTGTGAAGATTGTGCGACATATCTGTGACATATGGCGGCTGTGGTTCTATGGGGTGTAAAATGCTACCTAATCAGATCAGTGGTGCATTACGCCCCCTCTGCACTCATTTGGCATTAGCATAACTGACTAGGAAACAGAGGATCAGGCCCTCTGGTTCTTAGATTGGACTTGCATTAAAAAACCCTGAAAATTTTTTCCAGAAGGGCTAAGAGGCCAATGATGAATGATGTTGCTGACAGCCAGCCCTGAGTCAGCACCTTAATTTATAGTTTTCAAATTCCACCAGCCTCGTGTTTACTTCACATTCATAAATATGATTTTCAACAGGATGGCTCAACCTGTCAGCTGATAAGCTGTGGTAGTGTTTCCCTTTCAGAAGTTCCATCAGAGCTCTGTAGAATTTGGGGGGTGGTGAGGGCGGTGACGAGAGAGTGGAAATACAAGGTATTTGTAAACAAGACACGAGAAGTCATTCTTCCTCTTTACTCTGCGCTGGTTAGGCCTCAACTGGAGTATTGTGTCCAGTTCTGGGCACCGCATTTCAAGAAAGATGTGGAGAAATTGGAGAGGGTCCAGCGAAGAGCAACAAGAATGATTAAAGGTCTTGAGAACATGACCTATGAAGGAAGGCTGAAGGAATTGGGTTTGTTTAGTTTGGAAAAGAGAAGACTGAGAGGGGACATGATAGCAGTTTTCAGGTATCTAAAAGGGTGTCATCAGGAGGAGGGAGAAAACTTGTTCACCTTAGCCTCCAGTGATAGAACAAGAAGCAATGGGCTTAAACTGCAGCAAGGGAGATTTAGGTTGGACATTAGGAAAAAGTTCCTAACTGTCAGGGTAGTTAAACACTGGAATAGATTGCCTAGGGAAGTTGTGGAATCTCCATCTCTGGAGATATTTAAGAGTAGGTTAGATAAATGTCTATTAGGGATGGTCTAGACAGTATTTGGTCCTGCCATGAGGTCAGGGGACTGGACTCGATGACCTCTCGAGGTCCCTTCCAGTCCTAGAGTCTATGAGTCTATGAGTATCTCCAGCTGACCAGTATCTAAAGCTATGGCTGCCAGGAGGAAAACTGTCAAGCAAGTGCGAAATGATTGGCGGCTGCCAACTTGTCCCGCGGTCCTTTTATTACCATGTTGGTCTCTCATTTGAGTGTAACATTTTTTTGCGGTGTAAGTAATAGAGTGGGTGACCTTTCCATATCTGATCACATTTCTGTCTTAAACACTGAGAAGTTTACTGTATTAAAAGTTGCAGGGGAAGTTTATTGGGCTGATCTCGTTGGAACCAAGCCCCAAAGACTGAGTAACTGTATTTCGGCAATGACCTCATGTGCTCTGTGTGTGTGTGTGGAGCTGTCCTTTCTGAGTTTGGGGGGTGGTCGAGTCTTAGAAAATAACTCCATATGAATGTGAAATTCATGGTCACAGTGCACTGGGGACAGCCAGGCATGTAAACAGGAGCTTGCCAATTGATCACTGAGAAAGGACCTGTGAAAACCTAGACCTCTTGGGGGTATACCTACCCTGCAGCTGAGAGTTGTGATTCCCAGTGCAAGGAGACAAACTCATGCTAGCTCAGCTCAAGTTAGCACATAAAAATATCAGTGTGGATGGTGCAGCCTGGGCAGAGCTTGGGCTAGCCTCTCGAGGCCAAGCTTGGACCCAGGAGACCAGGGCAGTGGTATTAGGAGACCCAGTGATCATTATTCCCCATGTACTGGCCTCTTAGTGGCTGGAATAGGAACATAAATACATTGTGCCTGGGATGATGGCACCTTCTAGTTCTGGCAGCCCTAGGAAAGCCATCCCCAGTTCTTCTCATGGTGCAAGTGTTTATGGGAACCCTAGGAGTGCTAGAGCCTCGTGCATGAACCAACTACAGCAACCTTCTTGGGGCTCGTAGTACCGAGTTTACTGCCAGACATCAGAGGGGACTGGTGGATCCTCTGCAGAAGGCTAGATAGTATGTTCCAAAAGCTCTGCTTGCTGATGTAAATTGATGCAAACCCATTGACCTTAATGGACCACTCCAGTTTACATCCGCAGAGATTTGGCTCTATACATATGTATTGAGACAGTGGCCAAAAAAATGTTCTGGATGATTTTTCGGAGGAAATCAAAGACATGGTCCTGGTCCCAGCCCCAAAGGGCTGAGATATGACCACAACAAACAGCGGGGAGTGGGGTAAAGAGGGACCAGGGTTGTGCTCAGAGAACCACGTGGTTACTCGGTGATGGGGTGTGTGTGTTTGGGAGGGATTGAGAACAGGGTGGAATTTCTGAGAACAGAGGCCGGGGTTTCATGTGCACAGCAGGTAGCATGGGAAAAGCGGAGAGGACAAGAGGGCAGTAAGGAAGCAAAGTGGGAGAAGGTTACGTTGGATCTGGGAGAGAAGCAATATAATTGGCTGGGCTGGAAGAGCTCACCAGTGGGATTTTCAGCAATGCTCAGCATTGGCCCAGCTCTGCTCTCCTCAATGTCAATGATAAAATGCTCACTGACTTCAAAGGGTTAAAGCCAATACCAGTGTTTTTGATAATTCCCCTCCTCTGTTTCTGTTGTTGCTTCCATTCTGCAGGGCCCTGTGACTATATAAACTGCAGATGGGAACTGCCTGCCCCACTCCATGAGACCTCACGAGCCTGAGGTCACCTCTAAGAGAAGTAACTGATATGTATCAGGGAGTCTTATCTCTGGGTCTGGACCAGCATCAAACCAGTTCCCCAGCAGGATGATAGGGGCACTGTGTTGCCAGAGGAGCTCCTGTTGAATGAGACATGTAAGTGCTAAGCATTCATTCGTTATTGGTATGTAAAACCAAAGGGTTACACTGAGGGATTGGCCATGGGTCTGAAAGCCTGGCTAGCCTTTCTGCTCAGAGCTAGGGGGCTTGAATACAGACAGTCCCACATCCAGTAGTGATGCCTAGCAAAGAGCTGCTTCCGACTGGAGCACTGGTTTTGGTTTCAGTTGCTATAGCAATGACAGCTGTTATCTTGAGAAAGATGGAGGCTGGGGAAGGTCATCTATGGAAGTGTAAATTAATCAAAACCCAGGGTCTCTTCCCCAAGCTGCATATTCCTCCTGCACCATGTACATTTCTCTCCAGCGTCTGTCTGGCACCTGGTGGCACCTGTGTTACTCGTCTTTGTAAAGCCTTTTGCCATCTAGGGATGGAAGGCACCATGGAAATGATTCTTTCATTTGAATTATAAATGCAGCATCCCTCGTAATAATATTAGGAATTTGTATCCAAATGTAATTTGTCCCCCTACCATGGGTTGGCTGGCCCTATGAGGCAAGCTGGACTCAGCCTTTAGCAGCTGTCCTCCCTCTGCCTAACTGATGAATAAGCAACATCAGGGCTAATTAGTATCCCTAGCTGGTAATGGGGCTTAATTAGAAACAGGGACCCCAGTTGTGGTGGTGGAACAGGGAGAGAACTACTTAACTAGAGCTGGGAGCTCAGGGAAGAACAAGGGGAGTTTCCCTCTGGGAAGAGCCTGAAGAAGTCAGGCTGAGTCACCCCCAGGGAGCAGATGGGGAATCCTACTGAGGCTGAAGCAAAATAAAAGAAGCTTTGCCAGGAGAAGAGGCAAAGAAGCAGAGGACTTCACTTGGGCCTGAGAGGGGCAGAAAAACTGTAAGTTTAGGCATTTGGTTTGGACTTCAAGTTGGGTGTTTTGTTACCCCAGAAGGGGAGCGAACTGTTGCATGACTTGGTTGGCATGCTGTGGAACAGAAAATCCAGAGAGGGAGTTGGGCAAAGACACACAGCCAAGGAAGTGGTCACCGAGAAGGGTTACAGATGAGAGGTGAAGTCCCCTACGATGCCACGTCCAGGCATGAGCAGGTGTCTGAGAGGTAAGGACATGGGCTTACAATCTCCAATACGATTTGCAAGTTCCATCACTTATTCTCCTGTTTCTGGTGTATTTTGTTTAAAACAATTTCAGGCTCATTAAACACTAAGCAAAACCCATTGATCTGTGGTCACCTATGTGGTTGTCACAATGCTGAATCCCACTTGGCACTTCTCAGCTCCGATGAGGATGCAACTCCAGCTGTCCTGCTCCCAAATGCAGGCCTCGTCTCTTTGAGCAGAAGAAAACATTAGGCTTGAGCAATATAGGGCCTTTGACACACTGTTGAGCAGTTCTGATTCCTTCCAATTCAAGGCCATAGGAACATATCCAACTAGCCAGCTCATCACTACTGGGTTTCTCAGATCTGTGGGGGTGAGGGGGCGCTGGTGGAAGTTCCACTGCATTCCAAGCAGTGTGGGGGTACTGTTCAGAGAACGGAAGCATGCTTCACCCCCTTACCCTGCCGAGTGCAGGGATTCAAGTGTGATGCCAGGGAATGTGATGTCTCAGAGCACTGCGTGACAGCTTGGCATTCTTTGGTCGTCCGTAGCAACCAAGCCACTCTGGAATCTTGCGCTGGGTGTGTGGGTTTGAAATTATGTGGTTGTTTTTTATTCCATCTAGAAAAAGACAGTCTGACTTGTGTGTAGCTCTGAATAAATTCCTCGTTAACATTTACAACCATCTGGAGCGAGAGTCACTCCTCTTATTGTGGCAGTAGGCATGAGCACTCCTTCAGAAGCCAGATTTGTAAGGACCAATGAAAAGTTGGTAGCAAGATATTTGGAGGCAAAGCTGGGGTTTGGGGGATTATTTAACCTACAGTCGGTGAGCTAGGATGGAGCCCCACGCTGAGGCTTTGCCCTGGCACTACTGGAGGAAGGCCTTCAATGAAAAGGCAATAGGAAATGTGAGTTAGATAGAAGAAGAACCAACTTGGGCCTTCAACCAGAACTCAGCCAGAGCAGCAACCCGCCTCTAGGGAGGTTCGAAGATGCCTAAATACATATTGCTCTAGAAATGTGTTTATTTGCACTTTTGGATTCCAGCTCACCCTGGAAATAGAGTAGGAAAGGCTCCTCTCAGGATATGTTTGGCCCAAATGGAGACATAAAGTATTAAAAATCTCATAAGGGAGCCTGTTCTGATGAGATGTCCATCCTAGTCTTGCTGATTGCAGTCCAGGGACGCGTGGAGGCTTTGAGGACCTAGCCAAGTCACCATGAATCTCCAAAATTGAGAGCAGCATGAACGTGAAGTTTGGATATGGAACCCAACTTTCCCCAGGTTGGGAATATTCAGATCCAGGGTTTTAGTTTGGTCCATTCTATCTATTCTATTATCCATAGGATTAACATTACACCCCTTACCATAGAATCTAGTTACCTTAAACCCGCTACATAGACTGAGATATGGTGTTTACATTTGAGGTGTTGCTTTGAGTCCATCTCTACTCCAAGTCTTTTGAGGTTCTCCTCTCTTCCCCAGTGAGTCAGACTGGACCCAGCATTCTGAACATAGTAAAGTTCAAAATGGTCCATCCACCGTCCCTTTTTACTATGTTCCCTTGCCCAAGAAATCTCCCCAATTCAAGTATCTGAGAAATTCCCAGATGCATGTCTTGCTCTGAGCTTGCTGTCCAGCAAGATGTTAATACAGCTCCTAGAGCGTCACGCTATTTAATACTCTCAGCTGCAATGGCATTGTGTCTAGCAATCATTATCTGCCATCTCAGCTATTCTCTCAACTTCCTGGACTGATGAGACTGGAAAGTTTGTCACCATTTCAGCTGGAACCACAGCATCCAGCTGGGTAGGGCTACCTTCTTTCTGACCAAGCCTGACACATCCTTTGATAAGTCAATTCTGTGCCACCTCTTCCTGACATAGAGCTTAGTTTCTGAGCTTTCGCTGCACACAGATGATATCTCTTGAAGTTGCCTACATGCTGTGCTTAATTTCTAAATCTTCTGCTATTGCTAATAACCCAGACCTCACTCTCATGTTCTTCCAACCATGCAATTCATTGCACCACTCAATTTTCATCACATGCATTTTATGAGGGAAGAAAACATACACTAGTCAGCATTTCCTTGAGCCTCTAAAGCCTTGACACCCATTATATATTATTTCTATTACAGGAGCATCTAGATGCTCCAACTATGCTCGGCACTGCACATGCATATGTTGAGAGAGAGTCCCTGCCCTGAAGAGTTGACTGTCTTTATTACTCTCTTCACTCTGTCTTTGGAAATGCATCTGTCATGTCAACAGGGCAGATGCCCTCTTTTTGGTGTATGTTTGTTCAGCACTTGGCACAATAGGGCTCCAGTCCCTGCTTGGGGCCTCTAGGTGCCACCATAAAATAAGTACTACTCCTGACAATCCCGTCTTCCATTGATGTCCATTTGAGGTGGGCAAATCAGAAAGGCAGCACTGTGCATTCGCTCTGCGCTGTGATAAATGCCAATGCAGGGTGCAGGGCCATGGAGAGCCAGGCCTTTGGTCATCTTTTGTTTGCTTATTCCCTGGCTGCTTTTTGGATTTTCCAGCCTGCCCCAAGGAACTATCAGCAGAAGGCATGAGCTGGAGTGCAGTGAGAGAGTCCCTAACACTTGCTGCAAGGGATCACTTTCCCACAGAATTTGATATGGTAGATCCAGTTCTGCCAGGTACTCTGCAACCTTAGTTTATATGGAAGTCAGTGCAAGTCAGAGAAGGGAATAATCTCTCAGGATCACTCTGTTCTTGTTCCAGGATCAAGGCACATGTCATGCCCCAAGGCTGTGCTAACCAGCGACAGGCTGCTATCTTGAGCTCTGCTAGTCAGTGTGGGACAGAAGGCAGAGGTGCCCTTTAACCCCTTGTATTATTTGCCTTGGAGATGGAATAGTTGGCAGCTATTGTCATCACACACTCCCCTGGCTATTCATCTGGATCCATGATCTAAATTGCCTTTGCTAGCTGACTGCCACCAGAGTTCTGTTCCCTCCAGTAAATGCTCCCCTCTCTCTAAAGCTCAGACAGAACAAAGCCAGAGCTGAACAGGGAAAGAGACTGGATGGGTTTGGGTGTTAGAGCTGGTTGAGGTTATGACCCAGTAAATGTGACCCAGGGTGCCTGGGGCAGCCTTCCCTGAAAATGCTACGGTCAGGGCAGACTGCAATAGGAAGAGCAAAGACTCCCCAAACTGGTGATTAACGCTGAAGTTAAACTCACCAACCAGTCACAAACTGTGCTTCTGATCCCCCACACTGGTTATCAAGAAGCTGAAAAATAAAATAAAAAAGAATCACACAGCCCCCTTAATTACATTCCAGGTCTCAGACTCCCAATCAACACATAGGTCCAGGACAGTGAAAAGTTATTTAAAAACTCTTCTCACAAATGTTCCTCTGACCCCAAAGGATCAGCCACATTATCAAGTCAATATTAGTTTGGATCTTACCAAAAATACCACACTGCCAGCCAATTCTTTAGTGTCTAAAACTAAAGGTTTATTATAAGAAAAAAAGAAAGAACAAGAAGAATTGTTAAATGATAAAGCACTCACATACATACAGAGACTTCCATAGATCAGGTTCTAAGCAGTATTGGTGGGTTTGCTGACTTGAAAGTCCTTCTGAAACACGTCTGCAGATTGGATGAGTCATCCAGTCCTTTGTTCAGAGCTTCAGTTTATAGAAAAGTTACTCCACAGGTAAGAAGCAGGATTGATGACCAAATGGAGATGATGCAGCTGCCTTTTATATTATTTATATTATTTTTGCCATGTGGCTGGTACTTCCTTTGTCCTAAACACAAGCTTCACAGCACGTGGCATGGAAAAGCCTTAGAGTTCTGTCCATAGGCATGCCCTACATGTCTTGCTGAGTCATAAGGTGTACCTCTGGCTCCTTTCAATGAGTTCATTGTACAGCTGATGACCCTTGATGGGTCATTGAACAAGCTAGGCAGTGCTGATGCTAATCTGTCTGGGGGTGTCTCCCAGAAACACAGCAGAAGCTTAGAAATACAGATATAACATACATATCTATAACTCATAATACAAAGATGATATACATATATAAACAAGATTATACTTGGCAAATCATAACATTTTCACAGATACCTTACATGGCTTATCTGGTCAGATTCCTTGCAATTTTATAATATTGGTATCAACCATATCATAAAGTATCTCCCAGATTCCATACAACATCCTAGACGTCACCAGCAGTTCTGTGTGGGCTCTGCTGCTCACGGTCTCCCTGCAACCTGAACAAGCCTGTTGTCCTGATGCTGACAGATGACAGCTACTGCACAAGGAGTCAGTGGGGTGTATTCTGCATGTGCCCGGGACCGAGCCTTCCCCTCACATGCAAGAGCTGGTTAGAATGTGCTTTCCAGTGAACATTGCAATCCCACTCTGGCTGTGACCCCTCTAGGACTGCAGGTTCCAACCCTTGTTCCTGATACCCTACGAACACGACACCTAGCTCCCGCGGGGAAAAGAGCTGGTAGGGACATTTTTGACAATAGAGTCATCAAAACAAACTTTTTGCAGGGAAAGTTCGGATTTGACTAAACTTTAATTGGGCCTTCCCAATTAAACTTCTTGTGTAAGCAGAGTCTGAATGAGCTCTCCTCTGACATATAGTGGTGAGCTGTGGAAAAGGACTTCAGGAGCTGATCTCATTTGCATGACACACCCACCCTGCTTAGGTGCTCAGCATGATGGGACTGCTTGCCCAAATGATCACTTGTGGCTGGTGTTGGATCCCCAGTCTCCTTGTTATTGGAGCAGGAGTAACAAAGGTTGTTATCCTTGTTGTGTGAACTGAGGGCAGAAGAGCTGTACCTGGCATACCTGATGGAGGGACTCACCTTCAACTTAACGGCACTTGCTAGGCAGGGGACATGGCTTCCAAAGCCCAATGTTTTGAGAGAGGGTGGGGACAGGTATTTGTATGTGGTGGTGTGAACCCTGAAGACTTCTTGGTGAGTGGCCAACCAGGTGGCTGGTGGAGAGGCACGGGCAGCTGGGAATGGCAAGCAGGGAGGCTGACAGAGTGAGATGTGGCAAGTGTCCAGCAGGGCAGCTGGTAGAGAGGGCCAAAGCAGAACTCTGCAGAGAGGTGTGGTAACTGTTTGGTGGGGCAACGAGCAAGTGCCTGAGCAGTGCAGCTTGTAAGGTACATCCTTACCCCACCTTCCACTCAGGGTGGGAGGTGAACTCTGCAGATGAACCTCTAGATCCGGCCCTTGCTGTTGCTGGCTTCACCTGGTAGAAGGGTTACACTTGGGAGAGAGAGATTGAGAGAGTACATGTGTGCATCCAGATGGTGGGATACTGGTTTTTATCGGTGTATTCTTTCCCTGCTTTGCAACCTTTTGAAATCCTGAAAGTGTTCCCTTGGCAGGAAGGGGAAACCATTTCTTGCTGGCTCTAGTAGTGAGTGGTGATCACTACGGATCATCTCCAACTTCCATTGGAATCTATGGGAATTGTGTCATTTGCTTCAAAGGGAAATGGAGAGATGACCCTGCTTGTTTTCCAGCAAGCAGGGAGTTAACTCTCTGCTAGACTTGCTCTGGAATACAAGGCAGAGTCCCAAGGCTGAGAACCCAGTGATGCACTCTGGAGGGAGCACAGGAAATTATCAATCAGGTACTTGGTTCCCAGTTTCAGGGAAGGCAGAAATCAACACCAGGCTCTGACAGAGCCTTAGGGCTTGGCTGCACTGGAGAGTTGCAGCGCTGGTGATGGGGTTACAGAGCTGCAACTCACTCTGTCCACACTTTCAAAGCACAGCCAGCACTGCAACTCCCTGGCTGCGACGCTGGCTGTACACCTGGTCTGCTTGGGGTGTAGCGATTCCAGAGCTGGTGATGCAGCACTGGTCATCAAGTGTGGCCACCAAAAGTGCTTTTATTGGCCTCCAGGGTATTAGGAGGTATCCCAGCATACCTTTTCAGCCACTCTGCTAATCTTTTCGCACTCCATTGCCCTGGGCTCAGGTGACCCACCCTTTAAATGCCCCGGGAATTTTAAAAATCCCCATCCTGTTTGCTCAGCCAGGTGTGGAGTGCAATCAATCAATCAATCAATCACTGACCATGCCTCCACACCCCAAACGAGCCCTAGCATGGAGCACTTGTGAGCTGCAGGACCTCATCAGTGTTTGGGGTGATGAAGCTGTGCAGTCACAGCTGCGCTCCAGTCGTAGAAATTATGATACATATGGGCAGATATCAAAGTCCATGCTGCAAAGGGGCCATGAATGGGACGCGTTGCAGTGCAGGGTAAACGTAAAGGAGCTGCGGAGTGCCTATTGCAAAGCCCGTGAGGGATACCACTGCTCAGGAGCTGCCCCCACGACCTGCCATTTTTACAAGGAGCTGGATGCCATACTTGGGTATGACCCCACTGCCAATCAGAGGACCATGATGGAGAGTTCAGAGCAGGGAGAAGAGGGGGAGGGTGTAGAGGAAACCGAGAGTCAGGCTACTGGGGTGGAGGGAGACACCCGGAGTCCCAGGAGGCATGCAGCCAGGAGCTCTTCTCAAGCCAGGAGGAAGCTAACCAGTCGCAGCAGCTGGAACTTGTTGGTGAAGAAGAAGCAGAGGAGCGAGTTCACGGTAAGCAGCTTTTATTTTAAGGATGGAAATGTTTTGGGAGAGGACGGGGTGGTTATAGTTGCATGCATGCATGCCTAGATGCTGAATAGCCCATTGATGTGGTCTATCACGTCGCGGTAATCGGCCTCTGTTATCTCTTCAAAAGTTTCAGCCAGAGCGTGGGCAATGCGCTTGCACAAGTTTATAGGGAGAGCCACCGTGGTCCTTGTCCCAGTCAGGCTAACGCGTCCGCGCCACTGTGCCGTGAGAGGTGGGGGGACCATTACTGCACATAGGCAAGCTGCATAGGGACCAGGGCAGAATCCACATTGCTGTAGAAGACCCTCCCGCTCTTCCCAGGTAACCCGCAGCAGCGATATATCTGGGAGTAGAAAATCCTGTTGAAAATGTAGGGATAGTGTTCAGTGCAGGTCCCCCCCAGCTGCTCTCTGCTTTCCCCAATGCACAGAAACCCCAGTGAGCCCTGACTCAAGCAGCTCCCCTTCCCAGGTGAGTTGTGGTGGAAACACTCACCCCATTACTCACCATATCTTCACTGCTGTGGCCTCTGTGTGCTATGTTTGCTATGTGTAAATGATGCTACAAATAGTCTACAAACTCCTTCACTGTGATTATAAACAATGCAGCCTCTGTATTAAATGTTTCTATTTCTGTTTTTTTTAAGTGTCCTTGAATCCTCCGGCCCTATCACAGCCTGCTGAAAGACTACAGAACTTGAGGCGGAAACCAAGGAAAAGCAAAGAAGATTTGGTGAAAGCAGTTATGAATCAGTATGCCAGAGACAGTAACAGGCTGCAGGACTGGAGAGAGAAAATGCATCAGTGGAGGGAAACACAAAGCAGGAGAAAGGAATTGGCTACCAAGAAAAGCAAAAAGCAGCTGATAAGCCTCCTGGCGCGCCAAACGGACTGTATGCAGCCACTCATAGCCATGCAGGCAGATCACTAATGTGCTAACCCCCTGCCCCAAAGCTCTCTCCCTTGTGCCCCAGTGTTTGCTCAAAACCCCCTTCTCCAGCATCCTGGTTCTTACCACCACCAGCTGCCCCCAACACCTGTACGTTCACCTACCAGCCCTGAGAACTATGACCCTTACCCTATACACTCAACCCCCATCATCATGCAGCATATTAATCCTGAAGTGCAGCAGGCATTGCACAGCAATCCAGGCAGGACATATTCAAACCTCTGAATGTACAGTTCATCACCCTACCCCCCTTCCCTTTTATGTACTGTATTTTGAATAAATGATTTCTTGGCTTTTAAAACATTTTTTATTACTGCAGAAAGTGAAACATACTATACCCCAAGGGAAAAACAGGCACTGCAAATCATTGTAACCACTGCACTTAACTCCGGTGCAAGGCACCAAACATTACTGTTGGCTTTCAGCCTCAAATTGCTCCCTTAAGGCATCCCTAATCCTTGAAGCCCTGTGCTGGGCCTCTCTAGTAGCCCTGCTCTCTGGCTGTGCAAATTCAGCCTCCAGGCGTTGAACCTCGGAGGTCCATTCCTCACTGAATCTTTCACCCTTCCCTTCACAAATATTATGGAGGGTACAGCACGCGGATATAACCGCAGGGATGCTGCTTTCCCCCAAGTCTAGCTTCTCGTAAAGACACCACCAGCGTCCCTTTAAACGGCTGAAAGCACACTCCACAGTCATTCTGCACCGGCTCAGCCTGTAGTTGAACTGGTCCTTGCTCCTGTCAAGCTTCCCTGTATACGGTTTCATGAGCCAAGGCATTAAGGGGTAAGCGGGGTCTCCAAGGATCACAGTGGGCATTTCAACGTCCCCTACTATGATCTTGCAGTCTGGGAAAAAAGTCCCGGCCTGCAGCTTCCTGAACAGAGCACTGTTCCAAAAGATGCGTGCATCATGCACCTTTCCAGGCCAGCCTGTGTAAATGTCAGTGAAACACCCACGGTGATCCACAAGCGCTTGGAGAACCACAGAGAAATACCCCTCCCGATTAATGTACTCGGATGCCAGGTGGGGTGGTGCCAGAATAGGAATATGCGTCCCATCTATAGTCCCTCCACAGTTAGGGAAACCCATTTGTGCAAAGCCATCCACAATGTCCTGCACGTTCCCAGAGTCATGGTTCTTCTTAGCAGGATGCGATTAATGGCCCTGCAAACTTGCATCCACACGATTCCAACGGTCGACTTTCCCACTCCAAACTGGTTCGCGACCGATCGGTAGCTGTCTGGAGTTGCCATCTTCCAGATTGCAATAGCCACCCGCTACTCCACTGGCAGAGCAGCTCTCAATCTCGTGTCCTTGCTCCGCAGGGTTGGGGCGAGCTCAGCACACAGTCCCATGAGAGTGGCTTTTCTCATCCGAAAGTTCTGCAGCCACTGCTCGTCATCCCTGACTTGCAGGACGATGTGATCCCACCACTCAGTGCTTGTTTCCCAAGCCCAAAGGCTGTGTTCCAAGGTGCTGAGCACGTCCGTTACTGCCACAAGCAATTTAGTGTCACGCGCATCAGGCAAATCGATATCATTGTCGGACTCCTCACTGTCACTTTGGAGCTGAAGGAATAGCTCAACTGCCAAACGTGATGTGCTGGCAACATTTCATCAGCAAAGTCCTCAGCAGCTCGAGCTCCATTTCTAACAGAAATCGCGCTGGAGACTCAGGCCTTGGCTACACTCACACTTTACAGCGCTGCAACTGGGGTGTGAAAAAACACCCCCCTGAGCGCTGCAAGATACAGCGCTGTAAAGCGTCAGTGTAATCAGGGCAGCAGCGCTGGGAGCCACGCTCCCAGCGCTGCACGCTACACCCGTAAGGGATGTGGTTTACATGCAGCGCTGGGAGAGCTCTCTCCCAGCGCTGCCGCTCTGACTACACTCACAGTTCAAAGCGCTGCCGCGGCAGCGCTCCCGCAGCGCTGCCGGGGCAGCGCTTTGAAATTCCAAATGTAGCCATACCCTCACAATGGTGCCAAACTCCTGGGATGTGTAGCGATGCACCACGGGACGTTGGGACAGAAAGCAGAATGACCCACACCCTTCCGTCCCCTTCCCACAACCCACAGCGCCAAAATGGGACGAGGTGCTCTGTGGGATAGCTGCCCACAATGCACCATTCCCAACAGCGCTGCAAATGCTGCAAATGTGGCCACACTGCAGCGCTGGTAGCTGTCAGTGTGGCCACACTGCAGCGCTGTCCCTACACAGCTGTATGAAGACAGCTGTAACTCCCAGTGCTGCACAAATGTAAGTGTAGCCAAACCCTGAGGCCATGGCTACACTTACAGTTTTGCAGCGCTGGTAGTTACAGCTGTGTTCGTACAGCTGTGGAGGGCCAGCGCTGCAGTGTGGCCACACTGACAGCTACCAGCGCTGCAGTGTGGCCACATTTGCAGCACTTGCAGCGCTGTTGGGAGTGGTGCATTGTGGGCAGCTATCCCACAGAGCACCTCGTCCCATTTTGGCGCTGTGGCTTGTGGGAAGGGGAAGGAAGTGTGCGGGTCTTTCCACTTCCTGTTCCAACGCCCCGTGGTGCTTTGCTACACATTCCGAGCAGTTTGGCGGCGTTCTGAGTCTGCAGCGCGATTTCTGAGATTTCTGTTACAAATGGAGCCTGAGCTGCTGAGGACCTTGCTGTTGAATGTTGCCAGCACATCACGCATGGCAGTAGAGCTATTCCTTCAGCTGCAAAGTGACAGTGAGGAGTCAGACGATGATATTGAAACGCCTGACGCTCAGGACACTCAATTGCTTGTGGCAGTAACAGACGTGCTTAGCACCGTGGAACGGCGCCTTTGGGCTCGGGAAACCAGCACTCAGTGGTGGGATCACATCGTCCTGCAAGCCTGGGATGACGAGCAGTGGCTGCAGAACTTTCGGATGAGAAAAGCCACTTTCATGGGACTGTGTGCTGAGCTCGCCCCTACCCTGCGGCGCAGGGACACGAGATTGAGAGCTGTCCTGCCAGTGGAGAAGCGGGTGGCTATTGCAGTCTGGAAGCTGGCAACTCCAGACAGCTACCGATCGGTTGCGAAGCAGTTTGGAGTGGGAAAGTCCACCGTTGGAATGGTGCTGATGCAAGTTTGCACAGCCATTAATCGCACCCTGCTAAGAAGAACTGTGACTCTGGGGAACGTGCAGGACATTGTGGATGGCTTTGCACAAATGGGTTTCCCTAACTGTGGAGGGACTATAGATGGGACGCATATTCCTATTCTGGCACCACCCCACCTGGCATCAGAGTATGTTAATCTCAAGGGGTATTTCTCCGTGGTTCTGCAAGCGCTTGTGGATCACCGTGGGCATTTCACTGACATTTACTCAGGCTGGCCTGGAAAGGTGCATGATGCACGCATCTTTCGGAACAGTGCCCTGTTCAGGAAGCTGAAGGCCGGGACTTTTTTCCCAGACCGCAAGATCATAGTAGGGGACGTCGAAATGTCCACTGTTATCCTTGGAGACCCCACTTACCCCTTAATGCCTTGGCTCATGAAACCATATACAGGGAAGCTTGACAGGAGCAAGGACCGGTTCAACTACAGGCTGAGCCGGTGCAGAATGACTGTGGAGTGTGCTTTTGGCCGTTTGAAAGGCCGCTGGAGGTGTCTTTATGGGAAGCTAGATTTGGGGGAAAGCAGCATCTCCGCTGTTATATCCGCGTGCTGTACCCTCCATAATATTTGTGAAGGGAAGGGTGAAAGATTCAGTGAGGAATGGACCTCCGAGGTTCGACGCCTAGAGGATGAATTTGCACAGCCAGAGAGCAGGGCTACTAGAGAGGCCCAGGAAAGGGCTTCAAGGATTAGGGATGCCTTAAGGGAGCAATTTGATGCTGAGAGCCAACAGTAATGTTTAGTGCCTTTGCTGTGCTCCTTTCTACCTTGGGGTACAATATTTACCACTTCCTGCAATAATAAAACGTATTGTAAAAGCCATAAAATCCTTTATTCAAAGTACAGTACATAACAGGCCAGGGGGGTTAGGGTGGTGGACTGTACATGCAGAGGTTTGAATATGTCCTGTTTGGATTAGTGTCCAATGTCTGCTGCACTTCAGGATTACTATGCTGCAGAGTAAGGGGGGTGGAGTGCACAGGGTAAGAATTGTAGTTATCAGGGCTGGTAGGTGATCGTACAGGTGTTGGGGGCAGCTGGGGGTAATAAGAAACTGACTGCTGGAGAAAGGTATTTTGTGCAAACACTGGGGAACAAGAAAGAGAGCTTTGGGAGGGGTGTGGGTTACCACGGTACAGATCTGCCTGTATGGCTACAAGAGACTCAAAAGAGTCAGTTTGGTGAGCCAGGAGGCTTATCATGTGCTTTGAGGTTTTTTTGGTAGCCAATTCCTTTCTCCTGCTTTGTGTTTGCCTCCACTCATACATTTTCTCTCTCCATTCCTGCGTCTTCCTACTTTCTCTGTTGTAGTGATTCATAACTGCTTTGATCAACTCCTCTTTTGATTTTCGTGGATTTTTTCTCAAGTTCTGCAAGTGACGTGAGGCCGGTGATCCGGCTGCATTAGTCAAGGTCACTAAAAAAAACATAGATAGAAACATGTAATACACAGAGGCTACATTGTTTATTATCACACAGTGAAGGAGTTTGTAGACTTTTTGTAGCATCATTCCCACATACCTAGCATAACACAGAGAGGCCAGGGAAGCGAAGGCATGGTGAGCAATGGGGTGAGTGTTTCTGCCCCGACTTCACCTGGGAGGGGGAACTACTGATGGCTCACTGGGGTTTATCTGCACTGGGTACAGGAGGTAGCTGGTGGCCTGCACAGGGGACAGTAGGGAACATGAAGGTGGCGAGCTGCTGGCGGGGGGGGCGGTCCGCGGAACTGCCGGCCTGCTAGTGGGGGGGGGGAACGCACCGCGGGGCTGGCTGCCTGCTGGAAACGGGGTGGGGGGAGACCGGAGCACACCGCGGGGCTGGCTACCTGCTGGAAAGGGGGGTGGGGGGAGACCGGAGCACACCGCGGGGCTGGCTGCTTGCTGGAAGGGGGTGGGGAGACCGGAGCGCACCGCGGGGCTGGCTACCTGCTGGAAGGGGGGTGGGGAGACCGGAGCGCACCGCAGGGCTGGCTACCTGCTGGAAGGGGGGTGGGGAGACCAGAGCGCACCGCGGGGCTGGCTACCTGCTGGAAGAGGGGGTAGGAGACCGGAGCGCACCGCGGGGCTGGCTACCTGCTGGAAAGGGGGGTGGGGAGACCGGAGCGCACCGCGGGGCTGGCTACCTGCTGGAAAGGGGCGGGGGGAGACCGGAGCGCACCGCGGGGCTGGCTACCTGCTGGAAAGGGGCGGGGGGAGACCGGAGCGCACCGCGGTGCTGGCTACCTGCTGGCAGGGGGATGGGGAGACCGGAACGCACCGCGGGGCTGGCTACCTGCTGGCAGGGGGATGGGGAGACCGGAACGCACCGCGGGGCTGGCTACCTGCTGGAAGGGGGTGGGGAGACCGGAGCGCACCGCGGGGCTGGCTACCTGCTGGAAGGGGGTGGGGAGACCGGAGCGCACCGCGGGGCTGGCTACCTGCTGGAAGAGGGGTGGGGAGACCGGAGCGCACCGCGGGGCTGGCTGCCTGCTGGAAGGGGGGTGGGGAGACCGGAGCGCACCGCGGGGCTGGCTGCCTGCTGGAAGGGGGTGGGGAGACCGGAGCGCACCGCGGGGCTGGCTACCTGCTGGAAGGGGGGTGGGGAGACCGGAGCGCACCGCGGGGCTGGCTACCTGCTGGGAAGGGGGTGTGGAGACCGGAACACACCGTGGGGCTGGGGGGGGACCGCGAACCTGGCGCCCTGCACTCAAGTATCCCTAAATTCTCAACAGGGTTTCCTACTGCCAGATATATCACTGCTGCGTATTACCTGGGAAGAGAGGGAGGGTCTTCTACAGCAATGTGGATTCCGCCCTGGCCTCTATGCAGCTTGCCTGTGTGCAGCCATGGTCCCCCCACCCCTCGCTGCACAGTGGATTGGACGAGTTAGCCTGACTGGGACAAGGACCACGGTGGCTCTCCCTATAAACTTGCGAAAGCACATTGCCCATGCTCTGGCTGCAACTTTTCAAGAGATTAACGAGGCCGATTACAGAGATGTGATAGAGCAAATCAATGGGCTATTCCACATTTAGGCATGCATGCAGGCAGCCATAACCCAAACCGTCCTCTCCCAAAACATAAAATCTGCTTACCCGGAACACGCTCCTCTGCTTCTTCTTCACCAACAACTTCCAGCTGCTGCGACTGGCTAGCCTCCTCCTGGCTTGAGAAGAGCTCCTGGCTGCATGCCTCCTGGGACTCCGGGGTGTCTCCCTCCACCCCAGTAACCTGACTCTCGGATTCCTTTACACCCTCCCCCACTTCTCCCTGCTCTGAACTCTCCATCGTGCTCCTAGGATTGGCAGTGGGGTCATACCCAAGTATGGCATCCAGCTCCTTGTAAAAATGGCAGGTTGTGGGGCAGCTCCTGAGCGGCGATTTCCCTCATGGGCTTTGCAATAAGCACTGCGCAGCTCCTTAATTTTTACCCTGCACTGCAACGCGTCCCGTTCATGGCCCCTTCTCAGCAAGGACTATGATATCTGCCCATAGGTATCATAATTTCTCCGGCTGGAGCGCAGCTGTGCTTGCACAGCTTCCTCACCCCAAACACTGATGAGGTCCTGCAGCTCGGAACTGTTCCATGCTGGGGCTTGTCTGGGGCGTGGAGGCATGGTCACTGATTGATTGATTGATTGATTGCACTCCACACCTGGCTGAGCAAACAGGAAGGGGATTTTTAAAATTCCCCCGGGGCATTTAAAGGTGGGGTCAGCTGAGCCCAGGGCAGTGGAGTGTGCATGATTACCAGAGAGGCTTATAAGGTATGCTGGGATACCTCCTTATACCCCGGAGGTCAATAAAAGTGCTGGTGGGCGTCCACACTTGCTGACCAGCGCTGGATCACCAGCGCTGGAATCCCTACACCCTAGGCTCGACCGGATGTACAGCCAGCGCTGCAACCAGGGAGTTGCAGCGCTGGCCATGCTTTGCAAGTGTGGCCACATCCTAAGTTGCAACGCGGTAACCCCCTCACCAGCGCTGCAAGTCTCTAGTGTAGCCATGGCCTTAGATTGCAGCTGTAGTAAGAGAAAATGAAACTGGTGTTCATAAATTTTCAGCAAATGAGTCTCAGCAGGAAAAGGCCCCTGAGCTGCTTCTCTCCTGATCATACCATCAGCTAGGATTTCCAGCCATTCTCTCAGAAAGCAGGGGCAGGAACAAGCCGCAAAGTTTAGATCCACAGTAATAGTCCTTAGAATTTGTCCCAGGGTGTCTCATAAAGCAGGCTGAGGATCTTTAGCCCCATTTTAGAGGTGGGGAAAATGAGGCCTTAACTGACTTCTCATAACCCAGCAGTGGAGTAATGGACAGAACCCAGAGCTCCAGCCTCCCAGTTCAGTGCCTAATCCACTCAGTCAGGCTGTCTCATACCCCTTTACTTCTCCTGTGTGCTGGTGGCCCCCCAGGCAAAGCAGTATGTGTTACCTGAAATTGGGCGAGCTAGTAAGCTTAGGGATGACTAATGACCCACCAGAGTTTGGCAGAAAGTAGCACATTTATTATACTGATAGCTAAGCTCAAAAGAAAGGGGCAGGAGTGTCACACTCACACTCGCATACTCACGCTCCCAGGACAGGCACAGCACTGGAGATGTCAGGATCCTTCAAGGTAAGTGTCCCACAACGCAGCACTGGATGGTGTGATGAAAGTAAATATTCCCAAGGCACGATGGAATGCAATGCGGTGAACCACTGGCCAGGCGGTCTGGGTGAAGGGCCTTCACGGGAGGCACAAGCTTGTGAGTGCACTCCTGAGCACATGGCCCCTTCCCCTTTTAAGGACCTGCTTCTCATGGCCTGCGACTAGAGATGACTTGGCTGTGTCTGGTTGGTCACACTCCACCTCAGGCAGTGTCCATGCATTGGGTGAGTGATCGCTGCCTAATTAGAGTTCCAGACACCTTGTCTACCTGGGAGCTCTTCTGATCTTCCAGCTGTTCAAGCAGTCCATTCATCCCACAAGCATTCCAGGAGGGAGGGGGAAATCCACTTCACAGGTATTGAAAGAGGGAGAGGAGTCAAAAGGTGAGGGAAGTGTAACAGACCTTTTGAGCATACAGGTAATACATAGCATACAGATCACTGCTGCTCCTACAACAGTATGGTTTAGTGAGTAGGGCCCCAGATTAGGATTTGCAACACCAGGGTGCTTATTCTCAGCTCTGCCCGTGCCCTTAGGTGACTTACTTCACCTCTCTGTACTCTCCATCGCTGGTCTTGTGTCGGAAGGGTATGCCCACACTGGAGCCGTGGCTGTAATTCCCAGCATGGGTAGACATACCATGCTAGCTCTGATCAAGGTAGTGCACTAAAAATAGCAGTGTAGCTGCAACGGCACAAGCGGTGGCAGCACGGGTCAGCTGCCCTGAGTACAAGCTTGTGTGAGACTCAAGGTGCATACTCCAGTTGCTAGCCCATTCTATTTTAGCACACTAGCTCAATCAATGCTAGGGTGGGTATGTCTATCCAAGCTGGAAATTACATCACCAGGGTACGTCTACACCCCTCAGGGTATGTCTACACTGGCCTGGATCAGCTGACTCAGGCTAAGGGCCTGTAAAATTACAGTGCAGATGTTTGGGCAGTTTCTGAGACCCTGTGAGAGGGGAGGGCCTCAGAGCCCAGGCTCCAGCCCAAGCCTGAAAGTCTATACTGTTATTCTCTAGACCTGCAGCCTGAGTTGGCTGATCTGGGCGCTGAGACTCGGTGCTGTGCAGGTTTTGTATTGCCATTTAAACATACTCTTGTATTGTAAGCTCTTCAGGGCTGGGACTGACTGTTGCTAGGTAATGCCTGGCCTATTGGAGCCTCTCAGAGTGACTGTACTAATAATAATCCATAGCTGCAAAGGTGGTAAAACTCAGGTAGGCCTGCTGTATATTGAAGAGTCAGGTTTTTGAGGTCTCCCAGAAGGGACCCTCCCCTCCTGCATGCTAAAGAACCCAACTATACATTGGGGTGTAGCATGCAAGGTGGGGAGGGACAGGCTGGACAGTGGGAGTTGGGCTGTTGGATCTGCTGCTATGCCATGTCCTCTTTCTCAGTTATTTGGGGTTGGCATCGAGAAGGCAATGGGGGAAGGGCAGATTCAGAGTCAGCCCAAACAATGGAATTAATTGCAGCTCCCGCAGATGACAAGAAGAAGGGGCGAGTGCAGTTCAGATAACCACAATGCAGCTTTATTTTCTTTCTTCTGCTTTTTTAAAATTTATAAATATTTTGAAAACTTTCCAAAAAAACCCCCAAACAAAACTAAGTTATGCATCAGTGACTCAACCCAATATCACTCTGTTCATTAAAGAGGAGAATCAGATTGTTACTGGAATTAATACAGAAATATCCTCGGTTGACTAGGAAAGTGGAAAAAAAATATTTTAAACAAATCAGATATAATAACAGCACTGCTGGTATCCAGCCATGCTGAGATCTGTCTGAAAGTCTTAATTATAAACTGCTAAAAAAAAAAAAAAAAAAAAGCCAAATAGAACAAGAATTTACAATATAAAAGAAATAAATTAGATCTCCGATGCCATATATATATTTAATCATTGGGCTTCAGATGAAGAGGAATCTTTAATATCTTCCATAAAATAATTTCATTTGTTGAGAGTTTTCCATCAAGGCTGCTTCCAAATGCTGCACAGAGCTGGGTAATGTTCTTCACTGGTAACTTGACACCCGGGTCTCAGCAGCTGGGTTAGCCTAGCTTGGGTCTGAGCAGCCTCACTGCAGCGCCCTCCCACCTTACTGTATCCTCACTCTTCCTCTATTTGCCTGTGTGTGTCTGGGGCATAGCCAATGGTTCTTTGTGCTGAGACGCTCTAGGATTCTTTCCTGATTGGTTGTGGCAGGAGTTGTCTGTCCTTCAGGGGGAATTGTAGGAAGGCATTGGAAGGCTATCAGCACTCAAATGCTGTTTGCCTGTGTCCTTACCTCAAAGTGGGCAGGTTCCAGCCTGAGTTAAAGCAGCGCTGGGTTCTGACTTACACCTCACCCCATCCCCAGCCAGGTAAGCTAGCTTAAAGCACCTCCAAACCCAAGTCAGAAGTTTTTCTGTATGGATAGTAGTGGGAGCTGGATAAAACTCAGTTGAGAGCCTAGGTTAACTGTACTGTGAAGACATACCCTTGCAATGATAGAAAGTTAGGCCCTGCAATTGAGGGGGTCTAGGCAGAGTTCTGGGTTGCAAAGCCCCCTGAAGTCCATGTGGGCACAGCAGTCCATTCATACCTTGTCAGTTAGCATCCAGACCTGAGGGAGTAAACAGCAGCACACACAGTGAGAAAGGAAGAGGCAAAGCCAAAGGAAAAAAGGGGGATTGGTTCATGTAGCTCAGCTGGAATCTCTCTCTGGGCAGAAGCATCCCCTGAATGAGAGCAACCCTTTGCTTTTGCCCCAGACAGCTAGCGTAAGATGGTGGTGGTAATAATGGGCCTGGTTTTCAGAAGAACAAAATGCTCAGCATTTCAGCTGAAGTCAGTGGGAGGGCACCCGTTCATCCCTGCTGAAAATGAGCTTTTCTTGTACCTGGCAAGCACCAGGATCAGGGCTCCAGTGTCCTGCATGTTCTTCAGATACTTATTAACAGACAGTGCCTTCCCCAGAAAGTGGATTATCAATTGCATGGGGGAGAGAAGCATCATACAAGCAGATCATACAATGACCATGTCAGGGTCATTCTGCAGACTTGCAGATGTTTGTTGTATTGCTTATATCTATTTTTGTGTCCAGAGGGATGCAGGAGAAGGGGAAGCGTTGTGCTAGGAGAGGGAAAAGAGGCTGTATTACTGTAGAATTCTGTAGTCCTGCTTTACAGAGTCATTAGTTTCCAGTCTGTTATTCTGAAACACTTGGGGAGGCTATTCTCACCAGACATTTGAAAGAGGAAGATTACGACGCTATGAACATAATTAAATGTGCTACAGCCACCTGTATGATGATGACGGTGACTTAGAGTGTGATTGTAAGTGATAAAGGCCATGTTTACACTGAGTGCTTTCCCAGTATAGGAATATCCATATGCTATACTGGCACAGCACCCAAAGGGCTGGTCTACACTGGAAACTTACCTCAGCATAGCTACATCTGAAAACACCTGAAAGGCTATGCTGACCTAATCCCTGCTGTAGACAGAGCTAGGTCGATGGAATAATTCTTCTGCCACTTAGCTATCATCTCTCAGGAAGGTAGATTACCTAATGTAACAGGAGAACACCCCCGTCACTGTAGTGAGTGTCTACACTGAAATGGCACAGCTGTGCCACTTGCATTCCAAGGGTAAACATAGCTCTAGTGTGGTTGTAGCTTCTACCAGCCAAGCTGTGCTTTTAGGGGCATAGCTTAATTCCTGCTCCCCAACCCGGAGAAAAACAAGCTATACCGGTAGAAGTGCACGTTTGCTCATATAACTGCATCTACACTGTGGGTTTCTGCTGGTATAGATAAGTTGGTTAGAGACCATATCTCTTCACATCCCTGACCCAATGGAGCTGTGCCAACAGGAATCCACAGTGTAGACGTAACCTAGAGTGACTGTTGTGAGGCTGTTCTCTTGTGGTGACTTCCAGATCCAACTCTTGATAAGGTGCAGTGGGGGACTACAGACTGGGGCTTTTCAAGTGGGGAGACATAGAACTCCTCTTCACATTGACCAAGGAAGGAGTTGTTTTATGCAGCAGTGAAGCCGAGGGCTAGACAGGCCACCAGGGGAGGAGTGGCTGTATGGCTGTGGATGAGCTGCTCTGTTTACTCCCCACAGAAAAGCAGAGTTAATTTATTTTCACCTCAGGGCTTTGCTGTTTATACCTGCAGGGAAAGCAACTACCTTGGGGAGATATTCACCTTAACCAAGGAACTGGTTGCTGCCAGCGGTCAAAGCACTGCTCTATGTAATACCCCACGAGCCTGGTTTTCACCCGCTCTGGAGGGCAAAATAAACCCTGCCAATGCCTGGGACTGGTGCTCTGTGAGGTGCAGAGCCAGCTGGGCCGAGCTGCCACCTGAAGACTCTCCCCGATGGGGAATGGGGTCAAGGTGATGCCCTGAGTGTGCCAGTCCCCAAAGGGTACAGCAAGGGGCGGTGCAAGCTGCCATGTGCCACTCAGCACCGCCTAGGCAGGCACCTGAGAACAACACTTGGATCCAGAGCAGCTCTGTGTACCATGTCCAGCCTGAGATGAGATGAGGTAGTGGAAGTGTTTTGGTGCAGAAGTGATACAGTCTATGTTCCTGGGGCCATGTCTACACATACAGTTTATACCTCTTCAACTAAACTGGTCTAGTTAAAGGGCTATAACCCCACTGGTGTGGATGCAGTTATACAGATATAAAAGTGCTTACACCAGTACAGTTTATTTCTGTATGAGAAGGGGAATAAACTATACCAGCATAAAGCACTGTGATTCCAGCATCTACAATCCTTGCTTCTACATTAGGGATTGTACAATAGAACTATATGTAAAACATTGTCCCCTCCCCCGCGAGAACCGAAATAGCTATATCAGCACAAAATCTGTGTGTCCACCAGGCCTGAGACTACGAACTCCTTAGGACAGGGACTGTCTGTCTGTTCTGTTTGCACAGTACCTAGCACAAGGGGGTCCTGATCTAGGCCCTACCATAATACAGATAATATAGGATAAATCTGGAGAGTGGTGCAGTTAGTCAATGCATAGTATTTCTAAAGCTAAGGTTGGGAGTTTGTGCCTCATCTGCAGCACAATGTCAAGGGTGCTCACATACTATGGGGATGAGCATCATATACGAACCTATATAGAACAGCAAGCTGGCTGCTCCTTCAGCTGATAAAAATTTCTCTTGTCGTCTTTGGGCATTTTTCCCTGTGGGTAACAACTCACTGCCCACTGGTGCCAACTCTCATGATTTTGTTGGGAGCCTTGCAATAATTGGTGTTTTTGTTAGAGCCCCAGCTGGTGGAGCCAGGTGACTGAGAATCTCAGCTTTCATTAGAAAAAAATAGCTTTTATCCCTCCCGGTCATAGAGGAAAAACTTGAAAATGTGAGCCTTGAAGGATCAAAATCCAGAAAACAAATACAAAGGACCCCAAATGTGGTGGGGATTTTTTAAACCCTAATGATTTTTAAGCCAATCTCATGATATTTTGGGAATCTGACTCAGAATTTTTGAACTCTTGGTGTTGGCAATACTGCTACACAACAAATTTTATTTTGCAATTTGGCATCTTTACAACAGGAAAAGATTGTTTTCCATAATTTGATAAATTCTAAAACTCCTGGATCACCAAATCTACTGATTTTTCCCCAAAAGCTCCTGGACAACCTTTACTGTTGTATCCATTTTAGCTTGGCTTCTCTTGTTTCCAGTTACATTTGCATCACTTTAACTGATGTCATATAAGACAAGCTGTATTCTTCAAGGAATTCCATTAGTGGTTTGTTTATAGATGTTAGGTTGGCAATGAATTTGGAGAAAAAAATTGACCTTTCCCATAAGTCTTTGTAAATGTTTTTTATCTTTACCTGTTTCCAATTTTTGATTTATTGCTCTATTTTTTAATCAACTGCTTTCAGACTGAGAACATTACTATAGATACAGTATAGAACACACATTCGTTGTATAATTTTAATGAATCATTCCTTGTTTCTCATGAACTCATTAGCTGCTTAGCTAAATTGCTGGCTTGGGAATTCTTATGAGTTAATATATATATTTAAATCAAAATATTATTATTTATTTGTATTGCAGTAACATGTAAGTCCCCCAGTCATGGCCTATGACCCAATTGTGCTAGGCGCTGTACAAATACAGAATAAAAAAATGGTCCCTGAGCCAAAGAGCTTTTAATCTAGGGATATATCTACATTACAAGCATACAGTGGTGCAGCTACGCCACTGTAGTGTAGACACTTGCTACAGCGACAGAAGGGGTTTTCTGTTGCTGTAGTAAATCCACCCCCTGGAGAGTAAGTAGCTAGGTCGAGGGAAGACCTAGCAGTGTTTACTCCAGGCTTAGGTCAGCTTACGTACATCTCTCAAGGGTGTGAATGTAGCTAGGTCAACCAAAGTTTTAGGCGTAGACCAGGCCTAAGAAAAATAGAATCTAAAGTTAAAAATTACAGACAGTAAAACAAAAGATAGTTGTAAATAGTTTATATAATGTTGAAATGAATTCCACATAGGAAATAAGATCATTAAGTTATAAATCACACCACACTAATTGAAGGCTTATCACATCCTGATAAGTTTACTTTGATTCTGTGCTATTCTAGTTAGAGATGGCCAAAAGTTGAGAAGTTGTTTTCATAAAAAATTTTGAAATTTGCTTCAAAGGGTTTGAAAGGGACCGTTTTTGTAAAAAATGAAATAGTTGAATTATTTTTTATGTTTAACAAAAACATTATAAAATGTTGCAATATTGTTAATAACATCTATAAAAGTTTGATATATTTTTAATAATTGAGGGAAAAGGCAAAGCAATTAATGAAAAACAAAACAATTATGACTTTTTTTCAAGAAAATTCTCTAAAAAAAGATTGTAAAGAAAAGCACGTTTTTGTTCAGAAAATTGGGACCAGCTCTGGTCCCAGGTAAGTAATGTTGCTTCCAAGAATTATTAATATAGCTCCTTGACAATTTGCAACTGAGCAATCAAAATACGTGGGACTGCCAAGGACAATTCAACCCAAAGCAGTTCTGAAGTTACAGATTTAAATAATCACTTAAATTACTAAAAATGTCAGTTCAATTCAAAGTTGCCTTCCCAGGTAATAATGATAATTCACCAACAACCCTCTTCTTTGCATACACGCAACACATTAACCACAAGTATACACTTAATGATTCAAATCACTTCTAGTTTCTCTGGAAATCCACTGGAATGGTGTAACCATCTGTAATGTAACCCTGATATTATAATGTAGGATTTGCTATAAACTGTTAAGTGACTTTAAATGATGTTAAAACCAATGTTAAATTAATCACCTTATAAATCATACATTAATTAATACAAGCTTCTATCTCATTTTGTAAGAAGCTGTCAGTTTCATGTGACATCAGAAATTATGTGTTATCTCTGTTGTAATTGTTTAGGGATTTGCTTTCTCTCAGCTATTGTTTCCCAGGATATAAACACTTTTTTTGTTACAGTAGTGCTGTACTGAGCTAGAGTAATTAATTTTCCAGTCTCAGCACTCATATCACTTACTGACTCAAGATTACTTCTAGGCAGAAACTTGTTCAGAAAACAAAAGCACATATGATACATCTAAATCATTTGCAGGCTTTGTAATTCAGGCAGGCTCTCTGTGAAAAAATACTTGATTTACAATAACCATGTCATTGAGTACGACGAAATTCATGTCTCAAAGTCTTTGTCATTTATCAGATGATACTGGTGGGTAGATATATTGTCCAGCTGAGTTTCACAGCTTGCAATAGCTGATCCACTGAGGTAGGTAGAAAGTTCACTTCAAGGTAGTTTTGTTCTGTTACAGCTGCGGTCTTCCTTTAGCGCCTTGCTAATGCTTTCTTTTATCTGTGGTAAATGAGAGGTAGAAGAGTTGTTAGAGGTTAGCTGATGGATCTAGCTGGCTCTCTGCCTCTTATCCAAGTGTTTTTGCCTTGCAAGAAGCAATTCGTTGAGAGCATTAAATGTCTGTAATCCACCTTGGCCAGAACCCTGATGCAGAAAGGTAATTAAATAAGCCAGACAAGGATTTGGCTTCGCTCATGGCTGGTATTGCAAATGTCACACATGGTTACATTATATGAATGCAACAAAAGAAGACCTGCGATTAAAGCTGATGCTAAGCAATTACAATGGCCATGATGTCTCAGGCAAGCTCTAACTCAGGTGAGCCTAAAAAGAAATGTATTCTAAAATTGCCTGTCAATCATGATGTAGCTCCTCCTTCCTCCACAAACTAACCCCGCTGACTTCCTTATAGAACCAAAGGCCCAGTAACTTGATCACACCTCACCTTCTTTGTTACAACAAACCAATCCAATTGGAATTGAGCTTCCAATCAGGTGTCAGAAACAATACCACATGACCCATCCAGCTGCGCTAATAACTGGTATTGAAAACATACCAGAAACTCGGTTTGCAAAGCAACATGTTGGCTGGAATTTGTCTACATTAAACAGCCATGAGTATCAAATTCATAAATGCCTGTCGGTGAACAATCAGCAAACCGAAAAACAAGTCTGAAATGGGCTGAATGAATTGTTTGCAACAACTAGTTCACCCAGCTCTAGTCAGGACATTGGCCATCTGGAGTTTGTGCTAATCTAGCCTGGGTCTCTGTGAACTTGGCAGGAGCTACTCTTTGCCATTTCCCTGGGGCAGCATTCACTCTGGTGATGGCTTTATTTAGCTATTTCAGAGGTAGACAGATGCTAATCTTGCTTCTCTGTGGCTTTTTTTCCAAGACAGTAGAGCTCCCTTCAGGCCCTTTCTTGCAGTCTTTGTGCATGCAAAACACCCAGCCAATTCGCTGGGAGCTTTGTGTGAGCAAAGCCTGCAGACTTGGGCCCCTGGCGATTGGTTTTTACCTGTTCATGTCCATTTCCATTCAGTCTTTCTGTTGTCTCTGAAGTGAGGTTGTTTCCATGGAGGAGGCACCGCAACTCTTATTGTATGGCCCGTGTGACAGCAATATTTATTGTAGTCCTTTGAAACCCTCCTGATCTGTTAATATTTCTTGACCCTTTGTGTCTGCAGAAAAATCTTTTAATGTGAATGGAAACATTTTTCAATAAACAAAACAAGGCAGTGCAGTCTAGTGGGTAGGGTGCTGGGCTGGGATTCAGGAGGTCTGGAGGTTCCCAGCTCTGCCACTGACCTGTTGTGTGACTGTGGACAAGTCACTTTACCTGCGTCTCCCCTCCCACCCCATGTATCTCTTGTCCATTTGGACTAAGTTCCTCAAAGCAGGGATTATTTCTTGCTATATGTTTGTATGGTGCTCAGCACTATAGGGCCCTGATCTTGGCTGGGACCTCTAGGTGCTGGTTTAATTCAAAAAATAACATTCACTGGTCCACTTTAAAGTCTTAGGTGCCGACAGAAAGTGTCTAGCAAGTTTGTGGAGGCCCTTGCTATGTTCACCGTGTAGGAGGCCTGTCCAGAACTGCTCATCTCACTGTTTAATTTTTGTTTTATATTTCATGGGAACTGAAACACTCCATTTACTTGTGAATTGCCCAGGAAAATTCACTGCCCCTCTTATTTGCATCTCCCCAGCATTCCCGGTGCTGCTATCTCCACTGGTGTGCGGACCATCCAAGTGGCCCCTGCTATTTTAATTACTGTCATCTAGCCCTGCTTAGCGCAGCTGCAGGTCTCACAGTGGTTAAAATGCCAATGGCCACCAGGAACTTGTCTGCACTAACACTCCCATCACACTGGGCACCAATGAGGCCAAACCCTTTGCGGCTACAATGGGAGATTTAAGGCAACCAACTCCTGGTGTAGACAAAGCCCAGATGTTTCATCACCGTGGAGGGGGACTCCAGGTGGGGGAAAGCCCCCTGGCAGCACGGCTGAGCTGCTGTGCTGATTCAGACCATCTTGAATGAGCCAAGAGCTATAATGGGGCAAATTCATCCTGGTTATAACTTCAGAGGAGTCTACAAGGATACACCAGGGGCTCAGCTGGACCCATGGAGCTAGGAAGTGGTCTATCAGGTGGTGTTTAGTGAGGTCATTCTAGCTTAAGGAAGACTGGGGATGAACTGGGACCCTGAGGGGTTAAGAGACAGAAGAGGACCCCCTCCCAGAGAGGGAAGGAGGGGAACAGTGCATACCTATCAGCTTTTGCCAACCAAGGTCATAGTGAGAGGGTAATAACTCTTGGATGCTGAACTCTATTTCACATTTGGCTTATGAAGCAATGATATCTCTTACTAATCATGTTCACAGGGATGGATAACCTTAGAGATCTGCTTTCCTCGGATTCTCAGCTAATGTGTTTGTATGCCGTTGGGAGTTGTGTTGTTAAACCCCATTATAACTCTGATGGCATCGCATGTATGGGTGTTGCGCTCCCACAGGACTTTACCAACTGGAGTACTGCATTCAAGTGCTGATCCAGCTGTCTGGTACACTGAGTGGGATAGGCAGAGAAAGTGTGCAAAACACAGAGCCCCACAGTGGCACCTAGCAAAACCTGCCCTGTCGTTACAGCCAAGCAGGCAGGCTGTGGCTTGAATGTCCCAGTGAAATCAGCCTGTTGGGTTTGTGGTCAGTGTGACTGGACATTGTGTCAGGGATAGGAGTCAATGAGAATGTCCCCATTTGAAAGTGATAAAAGAGAAGGTGGTGTGTCATTGGAAGCTCCTAGGGAATGGGATGGAGATCGTCCCCTAGGATTGATGCACATTTTGTTAGGAGCTCAGATCGTAGTGACAAATGAGTCAAACGTGTTCAGAGAGTAGGACAAAAATGAGTCCCCATTTGGGTCTGGAGAACCTGGTGGTGTGTTTGCGTTTCACAAAACTTCTCAGCATTTGATGAAAAATTTCACACCAAATGTAAGCAAATCCTTTCTCCCAACCTCCAGCATAACTGTAATTTAAAAAAAAGCAAAATCACAATTTTTCAAATGAATATCTAGCCTTTTTGCATAGCACGTTATACATTAAAATAAATGACAGTAAACACCAACATTTAGCATAGGGTGCATTGTGCCAACATTGAGGGTTCTTGGATGAAAGGAATTCTTCCTTTGCTTTTAGGAGAACCAGGGGAATAAACTAAAATAAAACCCGCATCATGACAGAACTTACTTTCTTCTGCCAGAGCCACATGGGACATGAACCTCAAGTGTTGAGTTAAGTTCTAAATCTCAAAACCAAGGGCCAAATGTATCCTGGCGTAACTCCATTAACTACTCTAGTGTTACACTCAGGGTGACCCTATGATTTTTTATGGAGCTTCTAAATTTGGCAAAACAAGTTCTCTCTTCCCACCCTTTCCCAGAAATGTATTGCAAGCTAGTCACTATCTCAACGTGAAAAACCCTGGATCAGAACAGTGGGGTAGCTCAGAGCCAAACTTTGCAACAAAATGCCTTCCTTCCCTTTTCATCTCTATTCATCTTGTGCAGGGCAGTCTCTTGGCTGATATATGGAATTTTGCTTGAAATGACAATTCATGTACTTGCATTTTTGGACCCTTTCCTCATAAACAAGACAGGTTTGCATTCAGGCTCTAACTCCTAAATTCATACAGGTGCAGCTGCATCTGATGGCTGAAAGGCTGTAAAAGCAAAAATCTGCAGATGTAAAACTGCAGCAAACTGTTCTGTGCACGCCGGCCCCTCAGCCAAGAATTGTTAGCAGTTCTGTGGAAAGTGCTCGGAACTGTACATTAGGATGGTAAAAACAAAATCTTATCCCTGCAGTTGATCGTTACCCTGGGAGATGATCAGGTTAGTGAACGATAAATTGAACATGCCCTGGAGGAAAGTGCACCAGGTAATGGGACAGTGCAGGAAAAAGAGGCTTAGTGCATGGGATAAAAGTCTACAGCACCTGACACCTCACATCACAGGGCAGCGGAACAGAAGCACAGCACCTCCTGCAAGCATTGTAACTTGCCTCTACCAGGATGCCCTGCCCCTTATAAGCCAGGCACCACCTGCAGCTGTGGGCTTAGGGGCACAGATTGAAATGGCCATGGGAAGCAGAGGCCATGCTCAGGCACCCCAGGAGAGCGTGGCTGCCCCTACACAAGGGTTAAAACCAGGCAACCTCAGTTGCTGTTGGAATGACTCCTCCATCTGCAAATTCTGGAGCCCGAAGGAAGAGCAGCCTTGTTCTCAGTGACTCCGAGTGACCCAGCTGCAGCTGACTGAGCTCTGTGAAGCAGAAATTTCTGGAGGGAATGTCTGTCTCCATCCAATCACATTGAACAATGGGCTTGGTTCTCAGTTATGCAGAGGCCTCTTTAGGCCACATCTGCAGTGTAAAGAGGGCAGACGTGGCCCCTGACAATACCCCCCTACACAGGGTCCTTCCCCTGATGGCATGGGGAGGGAGTTAGGTGCCTAAATATCTTTGTCACCAGCTCCCATCCTGTGAGCTTTGCTGGTCACACAGATTCAGTCAATTCAAGCTAACAATCTCACCCTAGTGCTGGTAAAATGCCTGGCAAGGCACTGTATGTGCAGACCAGCCAACCACTTGTGGTGCACAGATCCAATTCCTCCCCCACGCAACCTTAACTCTGACCTCAAAACTGAGTCAGCTAGCGCTAGCACATGATTATAGGCAGTATTGGTTTGTCTAGGGGTAATCTGCATATTGCTTTGGTCGGAGTTAAGGTGATGTGTCTGACAGCTTGGATGCATGCATGGGTGGTGGTTTGTAGGTTAGAAATGAAAGTGTTTGTTGTGGCACACTGAGATCGGTGAGTATAATGTGAGAGTCATGAGGCTTGTGAATTGAGGTGGATCTGGGTATGAATGTTGCCCTAATTGCCAAAAATCAAGAAAGCCACGAGTTGTGTTGAGTTGAACAACCTTCTCTGTAAGTGAGTGTTATTGTTCAGGGGCTGGAGTGGTCTGTAAACAAAAGCAGGATAACTGGTGATGTGTCTCTTACAGATTCTTCTCTGAAGGGGATGCTGGAATTGTGGACATGTATCTGAGGAGAGAGCTGGGATGGCATGGGTTTGTTTTCTGCTGTGTTTTTCTTCAGGTAATAAGTTTGTTTAGTAATTTAGTCAGAAAAACTTCAGTTCCCACTACACATCACCTCCATATTGCTGTACATAATTCATTCTGCACATCTGTGGGAAAATTAGCGGGAACCCTGGTCCCCTGTAATTAAGTTGTGGTCAGTTGCGACTGATGAGTTAGAAATGGAGTGTGATCTGTAGTGGCGGCTTTATTTGGTGCTGCTGGATCTTCTAGTTTCTTCCTTTGTTTGAAATGTAAACAAAGTGGATGCATGATTGTAGATGGACACTTGCAATGAATTTGTTGTTATTGCTAATGGTAATTTTTGTAACTAATGTGTTGCTATTACCAAGAACTGTAAAAATGTACAACGTGTTTATTCTTGTGGAAAATCCCTTGAACATGTTGAAAGTGATATATAAGGTGTGTTCTTATGTTAAAAGGGCTTGGAATGCTAATGTTTCACTTTTAGTGCCTGTAAACAGTCTTGGAACTTTTCACAGGAGAAAAGACATTCCAGACTTGATGTGCTGTATGAAAACACACAGGAGGGGGAGGCATAGCTCAGCGGTTTGAGCATTGGCCTGCTAAACCCAGGGTTGTAATTTCAATCCTTGAGGGGGCCATTTGAGGATTAGTTCTGCTTTGAGCAGGGGGTAGGATTAGATGATCTCTTGAGGTCCCTTCCGACTCTAATAATCTATGATTCTATTTGTCCCTATTATACTGAAGTTCTACCCACATCTCACAGTATGTGGAGAAAACTTCTTACAGTCCTTGAGGCAGCTGTGATCTCTTACTTTGGATTTACACTGGTGTAAAAGAGATCAGAATCTGGACCCAGGAGTTCCTTGATGAGGGACAAACGTCTGCTCTCTAATAGATGCATTTCACACAAACACTGTAAAAGATGATGAAGAAACAGGGATGAAAATTAGTGAGTTGAGAACCTTAGAAGGCCACAGATCCAGTTGACACCAGCTCAGAACCCGAGAGAAACCAAGGAAAGGGAACTGGGCATAGGCTCTGACTTCCTGAATTCCCGGGAGGTGCCTGACCCCTGCTCTGCCCCAAGCCCCCGCCTCACCTCTTCCTGCCCCTGCTCCTCCCCCTCCCTCATCCTTCACCGTCAGCATGCCCCTCAACAGCTGATCCGTGGCCGGCAAGAGGCGCTGGAGAGGAAGAGGAGGAACCGATCAGCAGGGCCTGCTGGTGGGTGGGAAGCACTGGAGTGGAAGGAGAGGAGCTGCTTGGCGGTGATGCCCATGGGTGCTGAGCACCCACTATTTTTTTCCATGGGTGCTGTAGCCCCAGAGCACCCATGGAGTTGGCACCTACGGAACCAGTCATGGTGCCTTACATGCCACACTATGCAGATGTCATAGATGTCTACCCATGTTTATTCTGGTACCTCAATTATCATAAGGTCAATGCCTGCCCCCACTCCATCTGTGTCCATAATTAAACCTAGTTGTTAGTATTAACCATTTGCATCAATCTTTTCTCATTTATTCCCTAACAATTCCTGTGCATGAATGTGGTCTACCTACCTATTGCCTAATGATCTTGCTGGCAAAACTCCTTTCCTACAGAATCTTGCAGTATACTCATTTACATGGTCTCCTATTGACCCTCTCTGAATGAGTGCAAAATTGTGACCTAAAGTTATATTCCTTTAGGCCTATACTATTATGACTAAACCCAGCTCTTAGCATAACTGCTTCTAATAAGCTTCCTGCTAATGCAGCAAATCCATAATATAGCAAGCCTAATAACCCAATTACTTATGTTCACCTCCTTCTCCCACTGCCTGTTTCAAACTAAGAAGCAACACATCAAAATGAGTCATAGACCCCCGCTAGTATCACATTACACTTATTGCAAACAGCAAATGCAGGGGAAGCTGGAGAAAGGTCATAAGTCCAGAGCTATATAAACCCAAAGTGTTGTCTGGCTCTAGGTGATCTCTCACTAGCGATCAATGACATTACAAACATAATCAAACAACATGCCCTGAGGCCTAAACCCATTACCTCTTCTCCCTCCATACAGAACACTGCATAGTTGCCAGGTGCATTATTAGAGACTTCACTTTTCTATGAAACAGGCATTGGCCATTAACCAAAGCCTGGATACCCCATGTGATGAACCAATGGCCTGATCCACTGTGGCAACCCTTGAGCTGAGCTGAGGCATGGCCAAACAAAGAAGTGACGTAAATTTAGAAATAGTCAACCTCCAGTCACATGCATTGGGTTGAAAGAGCATGTGTGTGCGCAACTTTCTTCTAAGTCTACACTGTAAGCCAGGAGGGTGAGCCCACAAGCTCTCGGCAAGCTGGCATGAACATCAGTAGCAGCATAGCCGTGATAGCGTGGGTAGTGGCAGTGGAAGCATGGCTTAGCCGTGCCAAGTATGTACCAACCAGTTTCAAGCAAGTAATATTCTGCATGGCTAAGCTGTCCATCTGCTGCCACTGCCCATGCTAGCAAGGCTACACTGCTATGTCTACTCATGCTAGCTCAATGAGAAGGAGCTTGAGAATGTGTGCGGATCACACTCCCAGCTAGTAGTGTAGATCTAGCCTAAGATAGAATACTGTACTCAGTGCACTGGAGAAAAGCAACTGAAATTCACAGGACAACTAGCTACATCTATTTTGAGATCCCCAGGGTCTCCTCTACCTTTTTTGGTTTATTAACCCTTCTGATTTACAGAAGAGTTCCGAATTCGCTGGAGGTTGGGCCCATTCATGCAGTCAAGCAGAATCCGCTGTGATACAGCATGGCCAGAGGGCAGCAGAGGGTACAGCCAGAGGGAGCCTTATTCCCTGTAAGGGGAAGAAAGTTTGCTATAGATTAATTAGAGCACCTGAAGCCAGTTAGAGCACCTGAAGCCAGTCACATGATAAAAACCCCTGCTTCAATCAGACAGTGTGGGAGTTGGAGCAGAGAACAGTTTGGAGAAGTGCTGTGGTGAGCTAAGAAGTCCAAGACCCTAGGTGAACGGGCACCTGGCTTGTACAGAGGGAGGGCAGGAAGCCCCCCCTCAAGCTGAAGGGCAGGAGAGGGAAGTAGCCCAGGGGAAGGAAGTGTCAGTTCAAGTGGTTTACCACTATCCTCAGGGCCCCTGGGCTGGGACCTGGAGTAGAGGGCGAGCCCAGGTCCCTCCCTCTCCACTCCCCTCCTCTAGGACACTAGTGGGGCAGTTAACATTTCACTGCAGGGGCATGAAATGGTGCCCTGAACCCTCCCCAAAGAAGAGAAAGTGCGAGACCCATCAAAATAGTGCTGGCAATTTGCCACACCACATAGCAATGGGAATTTTCAGTGCTAATACACACATTTGGAGACCAGAGATCAAGGCCATCTAATGCCACTCGCATCCAAACAGCAGCTCTGATAGTTCAGAACTAAGAACTTTGGCATCTTTTCTTTGGGCTCTTTAAGGTCAGGCAGGAGGATGCTCCAGACAATCTCATATGTTACAGGCTTATCTAGTAATTGAACTGTTGACAGAACATCATCAGGCATTTCACATTTTTAATAATCTGTTGCAAGAAAAATGGTCAGTGAAACTTCCCAAGGTTTCCATGCGACCACACAAAGCAGAGGATGGCATGCCAGCCCTTTCAAATTGGTGCTGTGCATTCCGGGGGCTTAGAATGTGCCTCTGTCACTGGAGAGAAACCCAGTCAAAATGGCATCAGCAGCAATTTCAGTATAGTGCCAAAAAGCAAATATTGGGTCATCCCACTACATTGTGGCTCATTTAATTTAAAAGCAGGATAATATCAAGGGGGTTGGATTTTGGAAACACTCAGCACTGACAGTACTGACATGATAGGCCCTGATTTTTCTCCCTGAACCTGTGATAATCTGCCTTATGTACAACTCCTCTACCTCTGTGTCAGGCCTTCTCATCTGCATGATGTTCCTGCTGCGTTGTGTGTTCATTGAGTATGAGAATGAGGGCCCCATTTCAACCAGTCTGGATGCTGGAGAAGGCAACGGCCTGAGAAGTTCACTGATCTTTTGCTTGTTCAATTTTAGTTCATTCCTCCCTGTAGCGAGGCGAGGACTCATCAGTGTGGCGCCACCTGCTGGTCATCCAGGGCATTAGGTCACCAGCCTCCGGAGTGCCCTCTGCAGGCCAGTGTCTCGCCTTGCCACTGGTCCCAGTGTCCCTCTTGAACACCAGTGCCCCTTCTCTCAGGGGTCTGCTCCCTGCAATACCCTGCAGTCTCGCTGGGTCTCCCCTTCCCAGGGAACCTCCAACCCCCTATCCCCACCTCACCTCAGTCTTTGGCTACTGCCAGTCACCATCTAGCCCCCGCTCACTGGGGTGGACTGCAGTAAAATTACCACTCGTCATTTGCAAGGAGGGTTTGGACCTGCTGCCTCTGCCTACCCTGAGGCTGCCCTTCTGCAAACACCAGTACCTTCTCAGCCTTTAACAAGGCCTGCAGCCTGGGGGTTTTCCAGGCTGGAGCTCCTGAGCTCCTCTGGCCTTTCCCCAGCCCTGCTCCACTTGAGGTACCCTGCTTAGCACCCAGGCCCATCCCTCTCACCGTCTAGAGGGAGACTCTCTGAGCGCTAGCCTAGCAGCCCCTTTATAGGGCTAGCTGTGGCCTGATTGGGGAGTGGTCCAGCTGTGGCTGCTTCCCCAATCAGCCCAGGCTTCCTGGTTCCCCACCACAGCCCTCTCACAAGGCTGTTTCAAGCCCTTCAGGGCAGGAGCAGGGTTACTGCCCCGCTAGACTCCCCCATAGTCCCTGCCCCATGGACCCAACCGGCTCCCCCACCCCTTCTCTACAAGCCAGCTGCACGATCTGCAGCTGGTCCACTTCCAAGCCACGCCAAGGAAACATCTCTACATGCTCGTGCTCTACACCCTTCACTTCTTCACCCTCATGTCCCACCCCGACACAAAGTGGTGGGACCTCCTGCCACCTCTGGAGGGTGAGGAGCCCCGGTGGGCCAGCCACCAACTGATATCCCCGGTGGGCCAGCCTCTACCCTGGTCCCGAGGCCCGCCGGGGATATCAGTTGATGGCTTCTCCATGGGGCTGTGAGCACGGGCGTGTGCTTAGCGCAGTTTACCCGTCCCAGACACCTGCCCCTTCTGCGGCGTGAGGGAGACCCTGGCACACGTTTACTTAGAGTGCGCCAGGTTGCAGCCCCTATACCGGCTCCTCATCAACATCCTATTACGTTTCTGGCTGCATTTTTCCCCTCACCTCCTTCTCTATGCACTCCCTATCCGTGGCCCCACAAAGTCGCGGGACCTCCTGGTCAACCTCCTCCTCGCCCTGGCTAAAATGGCTATCTACGTAACAAGGGAGAGGAGGTTGGCTGATGGAGACTCCTGTGACTGTGAGGCTTGTTTCCGATCCTTAGTCTGTTCACGTATCTGGGCGGAGTTCCTCTGGGCGGCATCCATTGGCTCCCTTGAAGCCTCCGAGGAGCAGTGGGCGCTGTCTGGGGTTCTCTGCTCAGTGTCCCCGTCAGGCTCCTTTCTTATGACCCTTTGACTGCACTCCTGTCCCTGTTCTTTTATTAGTTGTCCCCTGAAATCAGTGGGGTTTTTAAGGTCCTGTGGATCCTCCCCTTAGGCTGGGGGCGGATCCTTTAGCAGTGGGGGGGGCTTCTGCCCGTCCACTTCCTGGAAACCCAATAGGTACACTCCCCCATGGTCCCTGTCTCGTAGACCCAACCGGCCCCCCCCCACCCCTTCTCTGCAAGCCAGCTGCATGATCTGCAGCTGGTCCGCTTCCAAGCAGCGCCAAGGAAACATCTCTACGCGCTCGTGCTCCACACCCTTCACTTCCTCACCCTCGTGTCCTGCCCTGACACAAAGTGGCAGGACCTCCTACCACCTCTGGAGGGTGAGGAGCCCCAATGGGCCAGCCTATACTCCAACCTGGTCCCGATACCCGCTGGGGATATCAGTTGGTGGCTCCTTCATGGGGCCGTGAGCACGGGCGTGTATTTGGTGCGGTTTACCCCTGTCCCGGACACCTGCCCCTTCTGCGGCGCAAGGGAGATCCTGGCACACGTTTACTTAGAGTGCGCCAGGTTGCAGCCCCTATATCGGCTCCTCACCAATCTACTGTTGCATTTCTGGCTGCACTTTTCCCCTCACCTCTTTCTCTATGCACTCCCTATCCGTAGCTCCACAAAGTCGCGGGACCTCCTGGTCAACCTCCTCCTCGCCCTGGCTAAAATGGCTATCTACGTAACCAGGGAGAGGAGGTTGGCTGATGGAGACTCCTGTGACTGTGAGGCTTGTTTCCGATCCTTAGTCCGTTCACGTATCCGGGCGGAGTTCCTCTGGGCAGCATCCATTGGCTCCCTTGAAGCCTTCGAGGAGCAGTGGGTGCTGTCCGGAGTTCTCTGCTCGGTGTCCCCGTCAGTCTCTCTTCTTATGACCCTCTGACCGCACTCCCGTCCCTGTTCTTTCATTAGTTGTCCCCTGAAATCAGTGGGGTTTTTGAGGTCCTGTGGATCCTCTCCTTAGGCTGGGTGGGAGATCCTTTAGCAGTGGGCGGGCTTCCGTCTGATGGTTCACAGCGCTGCCAACCCCAACTGTTCAAAAATCACAAGTACAAACCCAAGAAATCATGAGATTTTCCTAAAAATCATAATCTATTTTAACGACTGGTTTTGAACTCTCTCTGGCTGCCCATTCCCTCCCCCAGTGGGCAGGTTGGGTGGGAGACAATTACAGGTTGAAAGTCTAACCTTAATTCCATATCAAATATGTGCCTTCTTGCCCCGGCTCTCCCTTTCCTACCACTACCCTGATTGCCTGCTGTCAGGTGGTTTACTAAGTGAAAATTGTGGCACAAAGCCACCTTTACTGCCCCGCCCTCAAGTCCTGCACTCACCAGAGTTTGGGTGACGATGACAATTGGCCTTACTCTCCTCGTCCTCTATCTAATGTTGCATCTGAGTTCTCATGGAGTGTTGCTAGGAATGACTTGGTTTCCAAACCCAATGTTGTTTCGTTTGTGTATCTCTTAAGAGTGATTGGAGTTCTTTGGTGAGCTTCCCCAGTTCATTAGGAAGGAAGGATCTGAGAGCTGTGGTGGGGTTCATGACTCACATCTGTGTGACCGGCCAAGGCACAGCTTTTTCAATCTGCCCCCCATGAGCCAGGCACCTGCTGCAGCTGTGAAGTCAAAGATCTAGACCAGTGTTGGTGGGGCGGAGAGGAAACAAAACTCATTTACAACTAAACATTGTGCTCCCTGCCTCTCTTTCCAACATTACTTGGGATAAGAAGCAGAGCATTCTAAAATCATGGGACTTTTCGGCTGGTATTTTCAAAGAAGCCTGAGGGAGCTAAGCACCTAATCCCAAGGGATTTGAGCACATAATTTTCTTAGACCTTTAAAAATCACAGGCTGAAAACTCATTTTGAATAAACGCGTGCTGCTATGACTTTATATATCACTAAAGGCTTTTTTATTTCAAATAAGAATTTGATTTTGACAGGGCATCCCTAACATTATTTTGAGGTCACTGTTAATTGCCAGCTGCCACAGTTGCCGTAGTTAAACAGGTTCATGAAGAGTATGCAATAAACAGCATTAGGTCCTGTTGGAGTGTTGTTTTTTTCCAGATCTCTGTCTATGCTGAAATGAGTCCCGCGTGTTCTCCAGGCAGAGGCAGGGGAGATCCTGCACCCAATTCCTGAACTTGAGCGAGCTATTTGCAAGAAGTGCACTGGCTTTCAGAAAGCATTTTTGCTACAACTGATTCCCAAGAAGACCCAGGAGGCAGAGATTTCATTATAATGCTTCTTCTGCCAGGAACTCTAATCTTTCCTCCCCAGATCCCCAAACTCTTCCTGCTGGGGCCTTGAAAGGTGATTTTGGGTTGCTGAAGTTAACCCCACTCTAGCCCAGAGTATCCAGTGCACAGATTGCTCCCCTTAGGTGCAGCATAGCAGGGTGCTTACCCTGCTCCTGCCCTGAAGGGCTTAAAACAGCCCTGGGAGAGGGCTGTGGCAGGGAAAGCAGCTACTACGTTGATTGGGGAAGCAGCTGCAGCTGGGCCACGCCCCAATCAGGCCTCAGCTGGCCCTATATAAGAGGCTTGGAGCCAGGAGCTCAACAGTCTCTCACTCTCTGTTCAGAGAGAGAAGGGCCTGGCTGCAGGGAGGTTAACCAGGTATCTGGAGTGAAGCAGGGCTGGGGAAAGGCCAAGGGAGCCAGGGCTCTCTGACCTAGCAAGGCCCCAGGCTGCAGGCCTGGTAAGGCCTATTAGGTACTGGGTTGCAGGGGCAGCCCATGGGTACCCAGAGGCAACAGGTCCAAACCCCCTTGCCTGTGATGAGTGGCTTATACTACAGTCTGCCCCAGTGAATAGGGGCTAGATGGAGACTGGGCAGTAGCCAAGACTGAGGCAAAGTGGAGATAGAGGGTTGGGGGTTCACCTGGGAGGGGAGACCCAGAACTGTGAGGGTACTGCCAGGGGGCAGCACCACAGGTAAAAGGGCACCAGGTCTGGAAGGGACATGGGAGCCAAGTGGTAGTGGGACACCAGCCTGCAGAGGGTGCGCCAGAGGCTGGAGAGCAAATTCCCACGGATGACCAGCAGGAGGCACCGCAGCAGTGAGTCCTGCACAATTACAAGCAGAAGCACTGCAGGAACTGCTGTTTGAAAGTTCCTGAGCAGAATTGTACCCATCATAAACTCACAACTGATACACACACTGATTCTCTTGAATGTCGGCACTTATGTGCATCTGTTAGAATGGCACTGTGCCCACTAGGGTTTGAACATAGCATAGATGCCAACCAAACAAGCATTTAGGGAAACAGCCTGCAGAACATGGAGAGTGACATCTCTGCTGCCAGGAGATCCTCCTGTTTTGCAAACAGTGCCAGCTTTGGGTGGCATGCTTCATTACATAGAGCGCATCTGCAGTTGCTTGTGGGCATTATACAATTGACAAATGCCTTTATGCTACCATTCTTCTGTCCAGCTGCCTCAGTGCTCGAAATTCTGCATGTGGACAAGAAGCTGGGAATGAAAATATACTTGTTTGCATTTGGAACCCAGGACTTGCCTGGAGCGTCTCAAACTCTTTTCTGCTGAGAGCTGGCCAGTCACATGATACAGCTGCTCCCCCCCTACTTCCAGATGCTCAACTGCGTTCATAGATGCTAATACTTTCCCAATTTTAATTTTTTCCCATGCGGATAGTTGCTGTAGTTGCCACCGGGATGTTGTGTGATTGTGAATGAACGGAGAAGTGAGCCATGCAGATCTGGAAGGACAGGCAGATGTCCACCAAACAGGTGTTGTATGAAATCTGGTCCATATTAGGAAGCAATCTTTGAAGCTGATGCCACAGTCAACAACTGGTTCAAAGCCCCACCCTACTTCTCCCTCTGAGGCAAACTGTGACCAACTATATACAGAAAGTTCACCTCCCTTGAACTACCCCTGAGGAGCACCTGGTGCCTAGCAGTATCAGGTGGCTGAAAGCATCATCTTGCTAATACTTTGTGCAACCTCTGGCCCAGGAGGTGGCAATGAAGAGCACCTGAGCTATTTTTGTGGTCACTAGTTTCTCCCCTTTTCAGAGGCTTCACAGTTAAGGTTGGTTCTCTTTTCTCAGCTCCTTTATGCTCAAGGTCACTGGAGCCAATCACTTCACTGGCTCCTGTTGTTCAATGCAATGCTTGTTCGCAGCATATCTTTAACACATAGCTGGAGAGGGTGGGAGTCAAACCAGATCATTGGTTAATATCACGTGTCTATCCCAAAGCATTATTATCTGCAATTAATAACAGCCAGCTCTTATGTAGCACTTTTCATTGGTAGATTTCAAAGAGCTTCACCTCTTTAATGGATTTATCTTTATCACACCCCTGAGAGGCAGGGCAATGATATTGTCCCCGTTCTACAAATGATGAACTGAGGCACAAAGTGGCTAAGTTGCTTGCTCAAGGTCACACAAGAAATGTGTGGCAGAGAAGGGAAATGAGCACAGCTCTCCCAAGTCCTAGGCTACAGCCCTAACCAGGGGACTGTGAAGTCAGGTGGTCACAGCCTGGACACTATAGAGATGTTTTCAGCACTACTTATATGATACATAAGAACCTGTTAGCCTGGGTCCTATGGCTGAGAAGCAAGAAAGATGGGTAGAAAGGCAACTGTGACTAATGGAAGCTTTACTCAAATTGATATAGTCTTGGGAGTTAACGCAAAAAACAAAGGAGAACTGGCTCTGCGCTGTATCAGTAAAAGTGCAACACGCCACAGCACTTGGATCTGTCATTTTCAGCTGCTGTTTCCTCCGTTATTTTTTATTTTCATGTCTCGTTAAACTCCTGTGTCCTGACTGCACAAGAAGCAGAAAGGCCCAAGTATCATTAGAGCCTGTTCTTTGGGTATTTGCTGGAAAGAAACCATGTTTGGACAAGAAGACCTGCTCCTGCAACATTTCCTCCCCTATCCTGCATGTTCAGGAGGTGCAGAGATGGGTCGAATAAACACCTAACCTGACTCATGCTTCCCCAGACAGAACCCTGACTCTGCACCCAGAGGTCTTCCCACAGCACTGCTCTTTCTGTTAGATTCAGGTTCTCATTCCACGCTTATCGCCATGGAACCTGAGCACCTTCCAATAGTGCAATAAGTGATGTGACTAGCACTAGCTCAGAGCACCATCACCACTTTCTGACTATAGAATTTCAGGGTGTGACCCAACAGGAATGTTGGCTGACTCAGAACAGCAGGAGGTGACATTTTGTGAATACACACAACTAAAAGAACAAGGATCCAGTGTCACACAAACACACTTTGTCCGTTTGTTTGAAAACTGTAGCTGAGTTTATCCATTTCTGATGTTCCATAGCAGGCGAGTACATGTTCTGCAGTAGTCTTTGCAAAGAGGAATGAAGCCTCACTAACAGATCACACTGGTAAGCACTGTGCTATTACATCTGTGTAAATCTGGGCATAGTCCAGCCCTTTACACGTGGATTAACCAATACAAAGGAGTGAGGGTCTACAGTGTCCTAGTCTTCTGTCTCCTGGGGCCTGATCCTAAGCCCACTGAAAGCAATGGGAGCCTTCATTTTGGGTCACACCCCTAGTGCGCTTGCCATGCTAGTACTGTAGCTATCATCTTTTGTCCAATATTTAGGAAATTTCCCAGCTGAGGCTCAGATTTCATTCATGTAAACTATACATCTCTGAATTCAGCATTTGACTCTCCTAGCTGAAGTTTTGTAGCAACCACAGCAGAATCCCCATTGCCAGCAAACCCCTTCGGCAATCTCCTTTTTGCCGTTTGGGGAAAAAAGCAAACTATTTTGTGGTCTTACCTCCAATTTAGGAAAAACCATAAGGCATTTTCTCTTGCTAGTACCAGCTGGGTGCACCATTCGCATCTGCAGGCCTCAACCAAGCTCAAGTTCCATTGTGCCAGGCTCTGGACAGACAGTCCCTGTGCCAAATAGCTTACACTGTATAGCGACAGGACAGCCAGAGAAGGGCTCGTTGTCCCATATTTACAGATGGGAAACCAAGACCCAGAGAGAACACCTGCCTTGTCCAAAGCTACACAAGGCTGAGAATCAAACCCAGATCTCCCAAGTCCCTGTCTATTGTCTTAACCACAAAGCCAGCTTTTCTGTTGTCTTCCTGATTCTCTGCCATTGCACTGCACCCTCCCTGGGTTAATATTCACTCCCATCATGACCTCTGAACTCTTATGGCTTCTTTGCCATCCTTTCTGGGACAGAAAAGGAAAAAACAAAATTTGGGAGAAGAAGCTTTCCCCGTTCTCTGCTGTGTGGTTCAGGTAAAGCCGCCTTGGGGTGGTCAGCAAGCCATAAATGTTATGTCTGTGGATATGAACACAACTCAGCTTTGCTTCCCATCCATCATGCAGCCTTGATTAAGTGAGTGGAAATAAAACCACTGTGCAATCTGATAAAGACAGCATCCTCCCAAAGTACGCGATATGGAGAGTGCTCATCCATCAAGCTGTGCTCCACATCTCTCGCCTACGTTTCTGAAATAGGACAGCACGTACAATGGCTTTCTTCTTTGACTTTTGTGGAGTGAGTTACCCCCATGAAAGGGTTAGTCTGCCTGAAGCTTCTGGTTTCAGAGGCAGCCAGTTAAGAGTAGCCTGCCCTGGGGTATGATCAGCTAATGAGAATGTGGCCCAATGACATAACATTTGTACTTTGACAGCCTGTTGGAGGTGGAACCAGGGAGAATTGGAATTATTCCTCACCTGCTGCTTTTAATTCAACTGTTTTAAACAGGAACTAATCTCCTTGGGTGAAATCCCAATTGAAGTTAATGACAAAACTTTAATTGGCTTCAATGGGGCCAGAATTTCACCCTTTGTCTTCATTAATTCAGTTGTTTACCGCAGAGTTTCTTGGGCTTTTACTTGGATGTTGCTCCAAACCCCTCCTGTCCACCCACCAACCTCAGTGGGGTGCTACTTTCACCTCTGGCTAGCCGGGCAATCCTGGGCTATAGGCTAAAGCTGTAGTGAGGCTTTCGCTGGGACTGGTAACTCACCTGCTTTGCAGTCTGGACACAGGCCCAATCACTTGAATGCTATTAATCTCCCAAATCCTTCCCATATTTCCTGCCGTGTGCCCAGAAGGGCAGACAAGTGCTGCCTTGCAATGTGGCTGCTCACCCCTGGGCTAGGCCAACCTGTGCGCCAATCACCCAGGCTAACTCTGAAGTGAAGAAATACCAAAAATGTGTGAACTCTTCACAGCCCATCATTGAAGCGATCCATTCTGTGCTGTTCCCATACTCTGTACCTATATGGCACCATGGTATCTAAGTGCCTTCATCACCAGCCCCCCTATATGGCCATAATGTGGGGCTTACATTACACTAGTTGACTTGCACAGGCCTGCACTATGATGAGTTTCATCCTAAAAGAGAATAAACATGGAACTGTTCAGCAAAGCACATGCTTAACACTAAGACCTGTGGAACTAATGTCACAGTATAGCACATGCTTTGCTGAATCAGGGCCTAGATCGTACATATTCTCTTGGAGGACTTGATTCAGTAAAACATTTAAGCATGTGTTCAGTTGTAAACATGTGCTTCTATCCATCTCTATTCAGCAAATTATCTAATCACATGCTTAAGCCCCATTAAAGTCTATGGGATTTTTCACTGGCTTCAAGTTAAGCATGTAAGTGCTTTGTTGAATCAGGGCCAGAATGAATGAAACACTCTGTAATAAATCCCTCCTCCTACCCTATTTATTTTCTAACTCATTTTTTATTTGTTAGGAAATTATACCTTTACTTTCTTCTATCATTGCAGTGGGCGTCAGGGAAGCTTAGCTCAGTAACATTGCTTGGTTATCTGTGTTGTCATCTCCACAAAGAAATGGTCTCTCCAGGGAAATTTCTCTATTTGTTCCCTGTTGTAATCCTGTTGGGTTTGTCATTCGACTCTGCTGAGCTTTGATTATGGGAACCAAACCTGTGTCACAGTGAGCAACCGAGATTAAAAAAAATGTTCCTGAAAATGTCCATCCTTGTATTTTGCCAGTTATTGCTGAATATTTTAGCATGCACACGCTCTCTCTCGTAGATAGGCTGCGGTAAGATTCATGGCAATGGGAAATGAAAGGCAAGTCCATTTCAGACAGCGTACAGCATCTAATAAAGCTGCAATTCCAGTGGTGCTGGTTGTCATATTTCACGTCTCTTTTCTTTTCTAGCCATTTAATACCGATGCAAAGCACCAGCTTAGAGCTGCTTGAACAGTTAAAAAAAAAAAAATAACATGGAGTGCAAATTGCTGTGAGTGTTAAGGTTGTGTTTCTCACAACACCCATCAGCTACTTGCAATACCCTACATTTTAGGATAGCTGATAACAGAAAATGTGTTTATATTTTATTAATGTGTTGTTTTGTCATTCATTATTCTCTAGTTTTAAAACATTTCAGTCATAGAGGACCCTATCTAGCACCAATGAAAGTTAATAGCGATGTTGCCCACGCTTCTGATTTTATTGCAAATCTAGGAATAATTTATACTCTCAGTCAAACCCCAACACCCAGTGTCATGGGACTACACGTGAATTTCAACTTTCATTGGGGAAAAAAAAGTTTCTGCCCTGAAAGTTGTTGAAAAAAGCTTAGAAATGTGACTTATAAAGGCTCAAAAGCCAGAAAGTAAATCAAAAGAACCCAACATTTATTATTTTGAAATCTCCTGATTTTTCAGCCAATCTCATGATTTGCAGGGGTTGGGTCATGATTTTTTGAAGGGTTGGGGTTGGGGACACTGCAATGGAAAACTCCCATTGATCAAAGAGGGCATTGGATGAAGTCTATAATGAGAACATTGAAGTTATACCAAGGGGCCTGATTTTGCACTGTGCTACACCACAGGTATCTCTGCAAAGTAGACGTGAAATGCCACCACTCTGATTTGGTAGCCTTTGGCAATGGTGAAAGTGACTATCCCAACATGCAGGTAAGGAAGAGTCATGCCCCATGCAACTCACGTGACCAATCACACACCAAAAACAGGAAGCAGTTGAGTGGTTTGTAAAGAACCCTCAGGGTGAAAGTGATTCATCCAGTCTGTGTGGTAACTCCTTGAATAGTCCAAGGAAATCACAGCATGTGCAAAGGATTCACCTGTAAGGAAAAAGGGCTAAACACAGCAACAAATGGTGATCACAGTGAGTAATGTGACCAGCTATTGGCTAACTATTGTGTAACTGGGATATTGGATTGGCTGGATAACCATTGGATAACTGGGATTGGTGGGCAGAGTTCAGCACAGTAGTGACAGACCCACCCTTTCAGGTGAGTTTTTCAGAAGTCAAGAGATCATGGAGGCAAAATAATGAAAAATTAGGGAGGGTGTTGCAGGTAACAGGGTCAAAAGGAGGGAATTCTGGGCTTGATGGTTGGAGCTCACCAAAACAACAGAAAGTCCACCCCTGCAGAGGAGGGAGAGGCCACTGGACCAGGATTTAAGTACAGGGGACTAAGAAATGAAAGAACAGGGAAAAGGGTACCAGTCACAGGGTCAAAATGATGGACCCAGGCTGCCAGTTCTGGGGAAGGATGTCCTCTGTCTATTCAGACACAAGAATGGCAAAGGCACAGGAAGGTCATCCAACACTGCCCTATCAAAGTCCAATATCCCAGACCGAAGAGGACCAGTACTCTAGGTATAAGAACAGATCAGGCCCTGTGCTTCTTGGAGAAGGATGCCGATAATTGTAGAGGTGGTTTTCTGATAAGGTCCTGGTCACACCATGAGCTGAGTTCTTCTTTTCACTCAGCGGCGGGGTGGTTACCACTTTCAATCACTGACCTGGCTTGAAGGGAAAGGATCCCACTCCTGTGAGGAATTCTCTTGGCCCATCTTGGTCCCTGTTTTGCATTTTAACATCTTGCCCTGAAATGCTGGTTGAAATGCTGAACTTTCCCCCACAGTTTTCCTTCTCCTCCTGGCTGTTCAGAGGTCCTAGACAGAGGAAAGTGAAGGTGGTGGCAATCTCCGATCAGCTGGGCTGCCATGGGCAAGTCATTGCATAATGAAGGTGTCTAGACTGAGGCTCCTGTGCTGGGAACAAGAGTTCAGGATGTCCTGGACATGTTGAGAGCTCTCCTAGCTCCCCGGTATGACATTGGCTGCTTTGTATACTCAATATGATGCAGAGATTTTAGATGGAATCAGGTTCCTCCTCTATCTGGCTGGGGACAGATCTTTCCTCATCCTCACACTGAGGGTTTTTACAGCTTGTTAGTGTATTTCAAGCCCTGGAGCAATCGGTTATTCAGGATGATGATGATCATCCACAGACTGTTCGGCAACATTCACAGGCCATCAGCACAAACAAAGCAGGTTTATAATTACCGAGAATAAATTGATGGCACAAACCTTAAGGACATTTCAAGCCTTTCCCCTCAGGAGATATTAAACAGCCCATTCACTGGGACAACAGCTGACACTTTGTCAGGCTATCCAAACAAATGCCTGAAATCAATCCAAACCTGCATCAGCAGAACCATCTATCTCTGGTTTTTATCTTTTCACTAATTCAGTGCTTTGCAGCAAAGCATCTAAATTCCGAGTGCTCACATTATGCTTCCAGAATGCAGATACAGGAGCTAACTTGAAAGTACCAGGCAGTGGAATTAGTTGTTGAGGAAGGTACTATGCTTTGGCCCTATCTGCTGTTGTCATGCAAAATAAAAATAAAACAGGCCCAAATCTCAGGCTGTATTTGCTGCCCTAACTTTAAATTTCTTTGCTTCCCAGGGACTCAGGTCCAAGCCAGACTTGTTACATGCCTTCATCCTGTGTTTCTGCAGGTGACGTTCCACTGACAGTGCAAAGGTAAGCTCCAGTCCTAACAAGATGTGATGGGTTGGATCAAAGAAACCCCCTTGGAAGTTGCCACCTGATGTGCCAAGACTACTTCTACCCCTGCCTTCCTTGCCAGCTCGGGGCCCCAGCACCCTGTCTTGCTGAGTCAGACACTCCCGTCTGCTCCAACAAAGACCCAGGGTCTGAATTACTTGCCCCAAAGCTGCAGGTTTACCTGAAAGCAGCTAACAGAAGTGTTCCTGCCTTTAACACTCAGATGCCCAACTCCCAATGAGGTCTAAACCCAAATAAATCCATTTTACTCTGTATAAAGCTTACACAGGGTAAACTCATAAATCGTTCTCCCTCTATAGCACTGATAGAGAGATGCCCAGTTGTTTGCTCCCCCAGGTATTAATACATACTCTGAGTTACTTAATAAGTAAAAAGTGATTTTATTAAATACAGAAAGTAGGATTTAAGTGATTTCAAGTAGAACAAATTAAGTCACCAAGCAAAATAAAATAAAATGTGCAAATCTATATCTAATCAAACTGAATACAGATAATCTCACCCTCAGAAATGCTTCAGTAAGTTTTTTCCTCAGACTGGACACCTTCCAGGCCTGAGCACAATTCTTTCCCCTGGTACAGCTCTTGTTCCAGCTCAGGTGGTAGCTAGGGGATTCTTCATGATTGCTCCTCTCCTCTCTGTTGTGTTCCACCCATTTATATATCTTTTGCATAAGGCGGGAATCCTTTGTCCCTCTGGGTTTCCACCCTCCCCCCCAGCACACCCCCCCCCCCAGCACTGGAAAAGCACCAGGTTAAAGATGGATTCCAGTTCAGGTGACATGATCACATGTCACTGCAAGACTTCAAGCCTTCATTCCTCCCAGCCTGACTCACAGAAAGGCTTGCCTGCAAACAGAACCATCCAGTCAATTGTCCTAGTTGATGGGAGCCATTAAGATTCCATTCTACCATTAATGGCTCACACTTTGCATAATTACAATAGGCCCTCAGAGTTATATTTCATATTTCTAGTTTCAGATACAAAAGTGATACCTTTATACAAATAGGATGACCACACTCAGTAGACATTAAGCTTTGTAATGATATCTTACAAGAGACCTTTTCCATGAAGCATATTCCAGTTACCTTATATTCACTCATTGTCAAATTTTTATAAAATCATATAGACTGCAATGTCACAGGCAAGCTCCAGTCCTTAGAAAAGTTCGCATTCTCAGTTCAAAGCCTGAGAGCTCACCCATCAACTCCCTTCAGTTAGGTGACCTAGAGATGTATAAAGCCCAATCCGCATGCATGTACTCTCCTCCTCTTCCTGGCAGACAGTCCATTCTGAGGCCATGTCAGCACTCAGGGATTAATTAATTACTTTCACTGTAGATGTTTCTCTCATTTTCACATCTGCAAATTTATGCCAAATGACTTTATTCTTTATAGTCAGTCTGAAATAGCTGGTGCCTGTAATGGGGAAATTGATCTAACTCAGGCTGAGGTAAACTGGGTTTTAGAATTGCTCTCTTACTTGTGGGGGACAGCTGAATCGCAATGGGCCAATTAGTGTTCACAAGTTGGGCATCTTCACAGGGAGAAACTTTGGGTAGGGAGGCCAGCCTCCTTTAGCCACTAAGGGTATGTCTACACTGCAATGAGACACTGTGGGTGGCCTGTGCCAGCTGACTTGGGCTCGCGGGGCTTGGGCTAAGGGGCCGTTTAACTTCTGTAGACTCATAGACTCCAGGACTGGAAGGGACCTCGAGAGGTCATCGAGTCCAGTCCTCTGCCCTCATGGCAGGACCAAATATTGTCTAGACCATCCCTAATAGACATTTATCTAACCTACTCTTAAATATCTCCAGAGATGGAGATTCCACAACTTCCCTAGGCAATCTATTCCAGTGTTTAACTACCCTGACAGTTAGGAACTTTTTCCTAATGTCCAACCTAAATCTCCCCTGCTGCAGTTTAAGCCCATTGCTTCTTGTTCTATCATTGGAGGCTCAGGTGAACAAGTTTTCTCCCTCCTCCTGATGACACCCTTTTAGATACCTGAAAACTACTATCATGTCCCCTCTCAGTCTTCTCTTTTCCAAACTAAACAAACCCAATTCCTTCAGCCTTCCTTCATAGGTCATGTTCTCAAGACCTTTAATCATTCTCGTTGCTCTTCTCTGGGCCCTCTCCAGTTTCTCCACATCTTTCTTGAAATGCGGTGCCCAGAACTGGACACAATACTCCAGCTGAGGCCTGACCAGCGCAGAGTAAAGCGGAAGAATGACTTCTCGTGTCTTGTTTACAACACACCTGTTAATGCATCCCAGAATCACGTTTGCTTTTTTTGCAACAGTATCACACTGTTGACTCATATTAAGCTTGTGGTCTACTATGACACCTAGATCTCTTTCTGCCATACTCTTTCCTAGACAGTCTCTTCCCATTCTGTATGTGTGAAACTGATTGTTCCTTCCTAAGTGGAGCACTTTGCATTTGTCTTTATTGAACTTCATCCTGTTTACCTCAGACCATTTCTCCAATTTGTCCAGATCATTTTGTATTTTGACCCTGTCCTCCAAAGCAGTTGCAATCCCTCCCAGTTTGGTATCGTCCGCAAACTTAATAAGCGTACTTTCTATGCCAACTTCTAAATCGTTGATGAAGATATTGAACAGAACCGGTCCCAAAACAGACCCCTGCGGAACCCCACTTGTTATACCTTTCCAGCAGGATTGGGAGCCATTAACAACTACTCTCTGAGTACGGTTATCCAGCCAGTTATGCACCCACCTTATAGTAGCCCCATCTAAATTGTACTTTCCTAGTTTATCTATAAGAATATCATGCGAGACCGTATCAAATGCCTTACTAAAGTCTAGGTATATCACATCCACCGCTTCTCCCTTATCACAAGGCTCGTTATCCTATCAAAGAACGCTATCAGATTGGTTTGACACAATTTGTTCTTTACAAATCCATGCTGGCTATTCCCTATCACCTTACCACCTTCCAAGTGTTTGCAGATGATTTCTTTAATTACCTGCTCCATTATCTTTCCTGGCACAGAAGTTAAACTAACTGGTCTGTAGTTTCCTGGGTTGTTTTTATTTCCCTTTTTATAGATGGGCACTATATTTGGCCCCTTCCAGTCTTCTGGAATCTCCCCTGTCTCCCATGATTTCCCAAAGATAATAGCTAGAGGCTCAGATACCTCTTCTATTAACTCCTTAAGTATTCTAGGATGCATTCCATCAGGCCCTGGTGACTTGCAGGCATCTAACTTTTCTAAGTGATTTTTTTACTTGCTCTTTTTTTATTTTTTCTTCTAAACCTACCCTCTTCCCGTAAGGATTCACTATATTAGACATTCCTTCAGACTTCTCAGTGAAGACCGAAACAAAGAAGTCATTAAGCATCTCTGCCATTTCCAAGTCTCCCGTTACTGTTTCCCCCTCCTTACTGAGCAGTGAGCCTACCCTGTTCTTGGTCTTCCTCTTGCTTCTAATGTATTGATAAAAAGTCTTCTTGTTTCCCTTTATTCCCATAGCTAGTTTGAGTTCATTTTGTGCCTTTGCCTTTCTAATCTTGCCTCTGCATTCCTGTGTTATTTGCCTATATTCATCCTTTGTAATCTGACCTAGTTTCCATTTTTTATATGACACCTTTTTATTTTGTAGGTCACGCAAGATCTCATGGTTAAGCCAAGGTGGTCTTTTGCCACATTTTCTATCTTTCCTAACCATCGGAATAGCTTGCTTTTGGGCCCTTAATAGCGTCCCTTTGAAAAACTGCCAACTCTCCTCAGTTGTTTTTCCCCTCAGTCTTGATTCCCATGGGACCTTACCTATCAGCTCTCTGAGCTTACCAAAATCCGCCTTCCTGAAATCCATTGTCTCTATTCTGCTGTACTCCCTTCTACCCTTCCTTAGAATTGCAAACTCTATGATTTCATGATCACTTTCACCCAAGCTTCCTTCTACTTTCAAATTCTCAACAAGTTCCTCCCTATTTGTTAAAATCAAGTCTAGAACAGCTTCCCCCCAGTAGCTTTTTCAACTTTCTGAAATAAAAAGTTGTCTGCAATGCAGTCCAGGAACTTATTGGATAGTCTGTGCCCCGCGGTGTTATTTTCCCAACATATATCTGGATAGTTGAAGTCCCCCATCACCACCAAATCTTGGGCTTTGGATGATTTTGTTAGTTGTTTGAAAAAAGCCTCATCCACTTCTTCCACCTGATTAGGTGGCCTGTAGTAGACTCCCAGCACGACATCACCCGTGTTTTTTACCCCTTTTAGCCTAACCCAGAGACTCTCAACACTTCCATCTCCTATGTCCATCTCCACCTCAGTCCAAGTGTGTACATTTTTAATATATAAAGCAACACCTCCTCCCTTTTTCCCCAGTCTATCCTTCCTGAGCAAACTATACCCATCCACACCAACATTCCAGTCGTGTGTATTATCCCACCAAGTTTCAGTAATGCCAACAATGTCATAGTTGTATTTATTTATTAGCACTTCCAGTTCTTCCTGCTTATTACCCATACTTCTTGTATTTGTATATAGGCATCTAAGATACTTGTTTGATCTTGCCTCCCAGCTTTGCCCTGACCCTCCTTCCTCTCTGCCATTATAGCCCGTGCTCCCTCCTGTTTCCAACCCATCTCCCAGGTCTTGTTCCCCACTTACCTGTGGGCTTTGCTCACCTGTCCCCGTCGAACCTAGTTTAAAGCCCTCCTTACCAGGTTAGCCAGTCTGTGTGCAAATAAGGCCTTTCCCCTCTTCGAAAGGTGAACGCCATCTGTGCCTAGCAGTCCTTCCTCGAATAGTATCCCATGGTCGAGGAAGCCAAAGCCCTCCTGGCGACACCATCTTCGCAGCCAGGCATTCACCTCCATGATGCATCTGTCTCTGCCTGGGCCCCTACCTTCAACAGGAAGAATCGAAGAGAATACCACCTGCGCTCCAAACTCCTTAACCCGTACTCCCAGATCCCTGTAGTCACTCTTGATCTGCTCAGTGTCACACCTTGCAGTATCATTTGTGCCCACATGGATGAGTAGCATGGGGTAGTAGTCAGAAGGCCGGATAATCCTCGACAATACCTCTGTAACATCTCGGATACGGGCCCCTGGCAGGCAGCATACCTCCCGGGATGAACGGTCAGGGCGACAGATGGGTGTCTCCGTTCCCCTCAGAAGAGAGTCTCCAACCACCACTACCCTATGTTTCTTATTATCAGTGGTGGCAGCAGACCTCCCAGCCTCAGGGGTACGAGGCTTCACCTCCTTAACTGTTGGGGGTGATTCCTTCTCTCCTGTATCAAGAAGAGCAAAACGGTTATCTTTTACCACAGCAGGAGGGTTTGCAGCAGGGGTGGAGCACTGCCTGCTGCTAGAAGTAACCAGCTGGCTGTGTCCACCCTGAGCCTCCTCCTCCACTGGTGTGTCAGATACACCCTGAGGCATCTCCTCCTTCACTGGTGTGTTGGTAGTCCTGTGAACTGGGACAGCTACATCAGCTGTCTCCACATGGATACTGTCCAAGAATTGCTCATGGATATGGATGTTCCTCAGCCTAGCCACCTCCTCCTGTAGCTCTCCCACCTGCTGCCTGAGAGATTCCACCAGTAGGCACCTTTCACATTGGATGCCACCCCCAGCCTGGATATCAGTAAGTGGAAATTGCAAGTTATAGTCTTTGCAAGCCCACACCAGAATCTGGGTAAAAGCATCCATGCTTTGGTGCTCTGTCTGGCTACAGGCGCAGGTGGAGGAAACAGAAGCAGTGCTGGCACAGGTGTTGTGGGTCCTCCTCACCATTGTAAGCCTCCCTCTGTCAAACTCTCTCAAATTCCTGTCTGCAGCTCCCTGTCCGCTCTGCTCTGCTGTAAACAGAAAGGTTTTGGATGTGGCTCAGTTTATAGGTTCAGGGGACCAATGGGTCACAGATGAGACCGACAAGGGACCCCCACTCCCTTCCTACTCCCCTTGCAAAACTCCCTGTTAGCAGCTCCTGGTCGCTAAGCTCCCTGGTCGCTTGTGCGCAGCTTTATAAAGACATTCTGGTTTGGGATGCAGCCTGAGCTCAGGGACCTTCCCACTTCACAGGGTCCTAGCAAGGCTGGATTAACTTTTTGTGGGCCCGGCGCCAAACATATTTGTGTGCCCCCATTGGGGAAATAGGGCATGTGATGGGAGGCGATCCGCAGAGCGAGGGGCCAGTTGGGGGCAATGAGGCGCAGCGCAGCAGGAGTGGCCTCACTCAGCCCAGCACAAGGGCACTGTTTACAAACCCACAACTGCTAGACGTGCACTGGCCCGCCCAGCCCTGCATTGCCAGCGTGCGCCTTCCACATTGCCCCCTGCCCAGTGCCCTGCCCTTATGCTCAGCACCCCCTCGCCCAGGGATTTCCCTCACAGATCCCTATGCCCAATGCCCCTGGACCCACTATGCCCAACACCCCCTGCCCAGAGACACCCCTCCCCACAGACCTCCCACCACAACTGCACAGCACCCTGAACACCATGCCCCCACCCAGCTCCCCCACCCACAGATCCCCTACTGTCCATTACCCCCTTCACAGTCCCACCATCACAGCTGTACAGGAGCCCATATTCCTGAGAGAATTCTGCATCAAATTCTGTGCATAATATTTTAAAATTCTGCAATATTTTTTTTTACAATAAATGTGGAAGCTCCACCATGGCAGTGGGGCACACAGGCCACTGGTTGCATGGAGGTGGGAGAATACTCAGCAGCCTACCCCACCCCCTGGGACAGGGACTTGGCAGTGAGGCTGAGCCTGACCCTGACCCAGCACAAAGGCCATGCCTGCCAAAGAAACACCCTGGGACCCCGCTCCTTTTGCGCCAGGCACACCAGATGTGGGCACGGAGGCTCAGCCTGGCAGCAAGATCCAAGTGCAGAGGGACTTAGTGTGTGGGGATCTAAATGGGGGTAAGAGAGTTCCGTGTGGGGCAGTCTGGGTACAGACAGCTCAGCGGGGGATCTGGATGCGCAGGGAGGTTCCAGGTGCAGGGACAATGGGAATCTGCAGAGGAGACCAAGTGAAAGTGGTTGGAGCTCAGTAGGTGGCAGGCGCGGCTCCAGGCACCAGCGCTCCAAGCACACCAAGCGCATGCCTGGGGCGGCAAGCCGCGGGGGACGCTCTGCCGGCGCCGTGAGGGCGGCAGGCAGCGTGCCTTTGGCGGCGTGCCTGAGAAGGGTCCCCTGGTCCCGCGGCTTCAGCGGACCCTCCGTGCTTGGGTCGGCAAAATGTCTAGAGCTGCCCCTGGCAGGTGGGGTGTCTGGGTGCAGGGGAAGTGGGGTTCATTTGGGTGGGGGGTCTAGGTGTAAGTGATTGGGCTCAGTGGGGAGGGTGGCTGCGGGGGAGCTCATTGAGGTGGTACAGATGCAGGGGGGTGAAGCTTGTCAGGATGAGGATTCGATAGGCCTGCTTAACAGGGGATCCCCAGCTGTTTCCAAGGGGATCTGCAAGCTGGGAACCTGCATCCCCTCCTGCCCTGCTTCCCCGTCCCGTGCCCCTCGTCCACCGCACCATCTCCTCCCCATTCCACCTCCTTCCTTCCCCTGCCTCTTCCCCCCTGCCCCCACTTCCCCCATCCCCTTCTCCTCTCCATCCCATTCCTCTTCCCCATTGCCCCATCTCCTCCCCATCCCACCCCCTTCCTTCCTCACTGCCTCTTTCACCCTGCCCTGCTTCCCCCATCCCCTTCTCTTCCCCACTGCTCCATCTCCTCCCCAGGCTTTGGGGGGCAGGGGGAACAGCCTCCCAGCATAGGGTGACCAAATGTCCCGAATTTATAGGGACAGTCCCAATTTTTGGGTCTTTTTCTTATATAGGCTCCTATTACCCCCCAGACACCCTGTCCCAATTTTTCACATTTGCTGTCTGGTCATCCTACCCCGGCATGACCTGGCAGAGCAGGCTGGGGCCGGGTCACTCCACTTCCTGTAGCTGGTGATTGCAGGGCAGGCCCAACCCTGCACTCATGGGGCTGCAGGAAGCGGAGTGACCCGGCCCCAGCCCAGTCCACTCTGCTCCCCTGGCTCCCAGCGTTGGGACTGGGGGGCAAGGGATAATTGCCCCGCCCGGCAGTGCGGAGCGGGCTGGGGCCTGATCACTCCACTTCCCACTGCCCGGTGAGTGCAGGGTGCACCCGACCCCTGCTGCAGTCCCCCGGGACATTGCTCAGGGGAAGGGGTGGAGTGGGGGCAGGGGTAGAGCAAGGGTGAGAAGAGGTAGGGTAGGGACAGAACAGGGGCAGGGCTGGGGCAGACCAGGGGTGGGAAGAGGCAGGGTGTGGGTGGAGCAGGGGTGAGGGCAGCTTTCCTGGCCGGCTCAGCTGGCCAGGGCATCAGGCTGGCTGGGGCCCCTTCTGACTCTGGGTCCAGCGCCATGGTGCCACTAGCGCCATGATAAACCCAGTACTGGGTCCTAGAGCTCAGATTCCAGACTGAACCTGAACATCTACACTGCAACTGGGAGCCCTGTCAGCTGGAACAGGCCAGCAGCAAGTTTTTAATTGCAGTGTAGACATACCCTTGGTGCAAAGTATTCCGCTGGCCCTGCTCACATTAGAAAAAGGGGAGAGCTTCCGCAGGGGTATTAGTAAGTCATTACATATTTCAGATCAAAGGGTTGACCTGAAATATCATTGCTACAATGGCTGTGTAGTGAGGCAGAGTGGCCTCCCACAGACTCAGAGGGGGAGAGGCCACTTGCCAGAACCCTGGTGGGTGGAGCCATGCTGGACTCGCTCCTCCCACCGGAAGTCTGTGGACGGGACAGGAAGTACAAAAGGCGGGTCTCCCAGCTCAATTGTGCTGCAGCCACTGAAGGAGCCAGATGCCTTCTGCCTGCTCCCGAACTGGGAGACTGCCGCAGGCCCATGTGGCACAGAGGACTGGCCAATGCTGCCGGAGCCAGCCGCTGACCACACCTCAGAGGAGGTAGCAGGACTGCCGCAGGCCTTCTACCCTGATGACCCGGAGGACTTCCTATGGACCCACGTACACCCCTGGGGGAGATAGGAAGTAGCCCAGGGGAACTAGACAACAGTCTGGTTAAGAGCTGGCCTGTTACTGGGTCACCGTGTTGCTAGCAGATCACTGCTTACCCAGTGGTGGACCCCTCCACCACTGTTAGGGCCCTGGGCTGGGATGCGGTGAAGTTGGGTGGTGGGCCTGTGTTCCCCCTGCCACTCCACCCCTCAGGTGGCAGTACTCCCCCTCCGTAGGCCAGAGGGCACGCATCCCCCTACTGTCCATCAAATGAGGACACTAGGCTCTGCTCCTGCCTGAGCTCCCGCTAGACTAGTGGTTCCCAAACTGTGATTCACAAACCCTTGGGGGGTTGCAAAATGTTACAGGGAGTTCTTGGAAAAAATTCTGTAATGATGGACAGAGCCATCCTTGGGGTCTGCGGGCGTGAGGGGCAGCAGCCAGGACCCAGGCAGGGCTGGGGGCAGCCCGGGACCCTGCCCATTGTGGGCAGGGGAAGTTGGGTGGCATGAGGGACAGAAAGAGAAGGGGAGCTATGCTGTACTTGGCTTCTTAAATACCTTCATGTTGTTTCATACTCCTTTATGAAACATAGGAGCCTTGTCCTATAACAGGCTTAATCAAAGTGATACAGGCTACGAAAGTGAAATCTTGGAAGAGTGTTGCTGTTTTCACAATGTAATAAAATTAATACTGTAATGATTAATAATTAATAAATAGTGTGTGACAAGCAAATTTTATATTTCCAAGATCACTGCTTTTATAATTTATACTCAGATAAGGGAGACAATCCCTGAAATATTCATTTTTAGGATGGGATTAGCAAGATTTGACATTTTCATGAAAGGGGTTTACAGGTTGTTAAAGTTTGGGAACCACTGCCCTAGACTGTGTTTGGGTGCTCTACCCCGGTCTGAATGTAGGCCTGAGGCCCAGACTCTGTACTGCCCCACCCTAACCAGGGGTTTGGGCTCTGAACTGTTTGCCAGTCACTTGGCCCAGAATGTAGGCCTGAGACCCAGACTCTGTACTGCCCGACCCTATCTGAGGGCTCTGCGTACTAACCCTTTGTTTACCGCTCGGCTCGGAGTACCGGTCCGAGTCAGACTCTTCACTGCCCTGATTGTAGACTAGCGACCCTCAGGGACTATCACTCTGCCCGGACAGTTGACCAAGACTACAGGCTGAGTGAAACTGGGCTCGTTCCCTACCTGTGAGTGACACCCACGGCATAGTGAGGCAGAGTGGCATCCCTCTGACCCAGAAAAGGTGGGGCCACTGCTAATGCGCTACAGGCTGTATTGATGGTTTATCCTGCCCTCACTAGTTCATACCCCACTGAGTGCCCTTCAGCTGTTCTATTGTAAATTACAGAATAATCACTCCAAAAAAGAAACATTGGAAAAAATGAGACAGAGCCCCAGCTCTTTCCAAGTCGCCTTTGTGCCACCGCAATGCTAAGTGGGCCTAAGGCAGCAGCTGAGGAGTCCACTAGTGTAGAGGAATCATTAGCTTGTGTAAGGCCAGTGTGGGGGGCTGTCTGGGTCCAGTAGGGGTGTGTCATGGAGTATGGACTCCACAGAGGTGGTTAATGTGGGCCTAGGAGGGGCAATTAACCCAGCTGGCTGCACCTGGAGGCTGAGCCAGGCCCAATTAAAGATGAGTCCCAAGTGGAGAGGAGCTGGGCCAGGCTATGAAGAGAGGAAGTCTGGAGCAGAGGGGGCTGCAGGGAGAGAGCAAACTGTGTAGCAAGCCAGGCCACATTCCCAGGAAAGGTCAGATGTGGATTGGCATCTCAATGTTCATTTGTTAGCTTAAGTGTTTCTTGACTGGGCACTTAACTTGCAAATTCCTTTCTAAAGAAGCTGACCAAATGCCTTACTAAGGCTACTTAAAATCAAACAAGTACACAGTCAATATTCATAACTTCGAATGCAAAAACGATACATGCATACAAATATATACATTCATAAGCATATTTCCATAAAGCATTATGGGGTGCAAAGTCACAGGAATACCCTGCAGTCTCTCCCTTGGTGACAGAGGTGGAGAGACCTGATGGACTGGAAGGCTCCTGAAGGACAAGGAGGAAGACGCAAGCTCCTGTGGCTGGCCCTGGCTCAAGGGCAGAAACTGGACCTCTGGAGAGAAGCCCCGGGAGATGCTAATTGTTACAAATAGCCCAGGAAGGGGCAGAGGAAAGGCCTGAAGTAAGGCTAATGGCAGGAAGGGAGGCAGCAGCAAGATGTCTGAGGGAGCAGACCTTGGCTGCTCAGCCTAGGGTCCCTGGGGTGGAACACAGGGTAGAAGCTGGGCCTGGGTTCCCCTCCCAGCCAATGGGAAGGTGACATGAAGCCCCTGACGTAAGGGGCAAAGGACAATTTAAAGCCCTAGAAGAAAGCTGTAAGGACCGTGAGTCTGAGAGCTCATGCTGACGACAGATGCAAGGATATTGGATTTTGTGTTGGACTTTTTGTTACCCCAGAAGGGGTGGAAGTAAAATGTGACTTGGCTGGAGGGCCGACTTACGAAAAGAGACAGGCCACTAGAGTGACTGTCAGGAGCGGATGCTAAAGAGACAGCTGTTATGCCACATCTAGCCATGAAGAGGTGCACCAGCAGTAAGTTCAGTGGAGGGAAGTGTTCAGGCAGGAGCATGATACAGTGTGGTGATCCTGGCCAGCAGAGGGGCTCCTTGGCTGTTCTAACTTATACTGAGGGCCAGTTCGGCCCCCAGCAGCTTTCAGAATCAGCAAGAAAAGCAGAAAGATGGCAGAAAACCTCCTCTGTCCACCCCTCCCCAGATGAATTAAGTGCTGCTTTGGAGCATCTGGGGAATTGGCCTGATCTCTTATACTTAAAGAACATCCAATGTACATGGGAGTTTGGATCCACTTCCCCCTCTGGAAACTGGGGTATCTGCTGAGAACTCAGGACCAGGCAGAGGAATTGTTAGACTAGTTCAGCCTCCCCGATGTGCTGAATGCCCCACTACATTGCATTTAGCAGGAGCCTTAGGCACACACTCCATTACTGCGCTTGGCTTCGTTTCCAAGTTCCCTTTGCAGGTCACCTTAAAGCTATTTCCCTCAGGTCTAGTCTCCTGGTAGTCTCATTTGACACATTGTTGTTGTAAGTACAAAGTTTTTGCTAACAGTCAAGTATTGGCAGGGGTTTGCTGTAAAGGAGGATTGCACTTTTCTTGTTCTGTGCTTACTTGAGAGGCTCCCCTTTGGAGGCCGCTCCTCAGGGCGATCGGGGAGGCTGTGGTAATAAACAGCAGCAGCATTCACAGGCCCTGTGTGTAAACGAAGCAGATTGCAGCGATCGTCACTGGAAAGCAGAGTAGCCCACAGCAGCTATGTCCTTTGTATCTGATCCCTGGCTGGTTCATCTCAGTCCAGATGCTGCAAACTGGAAAATAAGATGGATCCCCAATGGCTGGAAAGGAAATGTGAACTGTACGGGAGCTGTGATACAATGGCTGTTGTTAAAGACTGAATCCTGCTGAACGATTGCTGAAAGCCAGAGGATCTGTCTACATTGCAGTTGGGCGCTATGATTGCAGCCCATGTAGACATACCTGAGCTGGCTTTGATGTAGCCAGCTTGAGTAACAATAGCAGTGAAGCCGCAGCAGCATGGATGACAGCATGGGTTACCCCTACCCACGCAGGACCTGAGGTACAATTTCAAGTGGCTACTGTCTGTGCTTCAAAAGCTTCACTGCTCTTGTTATTGGTGTGAACCACATCAAAGCTAGCTCAGGTATGTCTACATATACTGCAGTCGCGCCTCTAACAGCAGTGTAGATATGTTCTTAGACTGAGGACTCATGCTAAGGCCACAATGCTGGAAGAGCACACAGTGCAACTCAGGACAGGGGTGCAAGTGTGGGTTTAAACTACCTTCGTAGCCCCCTGCTCCCAGTTCAGCTGTGTGCCAAGCCACTGGCATGTGTTAGAGCAGACAGCAGGGATCAGCTGGGAAGTGGCAAAGTGCCGGGATATAGGGAAGCCCTGGACATGCCCCCTTTTCTCAGCCACATCCCCCTACTCTGACAGCTGCTACATTGGGCTTTATGCTTCTGGAGTATACCCTTCACCAGGGAGACCTTCCTTTGGGTGAACACAGCAGCACTGCAGTGCAAAATGGCCCCAATGCAGCCAAGGATTGGGGCCTACAAATCCTTCCTTGGCTGGATCATCTAATGAGGCATCTCCGTCTCTAACATCTCTTGGTCTTGGTAGTGCTAAGTACCACAAGGCTGTGAGATCTATGGAAGGTATCTTTGCCTTGGATCAGGGCCAGCTCCAGCATTTTTGCTGCCCCAAGCAGCAGAAAAAAAAAGCCTTTCGGCGGCAGCTCTACTGCGCTGCTTCATTCTTTGGCCGCAATTCAGTGGCAGACCCTTTCCTCCGAGAGGGACTGAGTGATCCGCCACCAAATTGCCATCGAAGAGCCGGATGTGCCGCCCCTTTCCATTGGCAGCGCCAAGCACTTGCTTGGTGCGCTGGTGCCTGGAGCTGGCCCTGCCTTGGGTGCTTCTTCTCTAGCATTCTGGAGAAACTTCTTAGCTGACAGTTAAAGAGGATGTTTCAGGAGATATGCTAGATCTAAAAATGGTTGAGAAACTGGATGTTGGAGGATCCAAACCCTCCCTTCAGATAAGGAATAGAGCTAATGGGAATTGCAGGAGAATATCTGATGTTACAAAGTTCTTGCTCTGCCTTGGTGGGTCCTGCACTTTCCGGCAGATTTGCGCACCTCAGAGGCTCACATCAGCCCTCAGTTTGGCCACTTTTGCCACTGGCTCAAACCTGCCGTTCACTCAGCTAACCTCATTACTGGCCAGCATGGGGGAAAGGAAGGAGAACAATCCCCACAGTCTTGGTTGTCCCATCTCATGGGCCGGGGACAGGCCAGAGACTTTCCGCTCTGATATGTCTCTCAGTCCAGCTCAACTCCTCCTGTGTCAAATGATAGGTTGCACGGATGAGGGGAACTCAGGCCCACCCTCTACTTCAGGTTCCAGCCCAAGGCCCTGTGGATTGCAGCTCTCTACAGTGTCTTCTGTAACAGCTGTGTGACAGCTACAACTCCCTGGGCCACTTCCCCATGATCTTCCCCCAGCACCTTCTTTATCCTCAGTACAGGACCTTCCTCCTGATGCCAGATAGTGTTTGTACTCCTCAGTCCTCCAGCAGCACACCCTCTTTCTTCCAGCTCCTTGTGCACCTGTCACTAACGCAGTGCCCTGATTAGCCTACCTGCCTTAATTGGTTCTAGTAGCTTCCTAATTGGCTCCAGGTTTCCTAAGTAGCCTATTTGCCTTAATTAGTTCTAGCAGATTCCTGACTGTTCTGGATAGTCCCTGTTATCTTACCCAGGGAAAAGGGACCTGCTTAATCTGGGGCTAATGTATCTACCTTCCACCATTCTCCTGTAGCCATCTGGCCTGACTCTGTCACACTGAGGACAGCAGTTTTGCTCACTATGTGAAAAAAAAAATTAAGATGGAAAGGGAGTAAAGTTTCCCTTTAACTTCCTCTTTCTATTGGATTTTTAGCCAGGCAGGATTGTGTGTTCTCCACAAAGCAAGGGAGCAATAACATCAGAGATGCTTTGAAAAGGCAATAGACATTACCCGCTGTTATGCTTAAGAGAAAAAAAGAACAGCCTCCAAAGATTTTTGATGCTCACTCTGACCTCATTAGAATCTGTGAGAAAGCCAAGTCATTAGTTACACAGCACAGCAAGCATTAGGTTCCCAGTTTCTCCAGTTCAGTCATCCAAAGCTAGAGAAGCATCGTGTAATATGTTCCAAGCAAGATGTTTCTGTCACTGATGGCCACAGCGCACGATGATCAGCACAGCTGACTAACACATATTGTTTCTTTCATGCTCTACATTCTTACAATTTGTATCTGGGAATGTAAAATAAAATTCAGGCAAACAGTGACTAGTATTTTTCAGTTCCTTCCAGTTTTGCTGGTTTTCATTATAAGGAACTGGTTGCTTCTTAGAGGAGATGCAAACAGAATTAGGCGTGATACTGGTGTGAGATCAGAATCAAGTGGAGAATTAGATGGAGGTTTTCAAAAATGCCTACTGGGTTTAGGGGCACCAGTCCAATTCATTTCAATGTGTAACATTTTCATAAGCACTTGAGTGACTAAGGAACGAAGCCTCATTGGAAATCTCTGGGACTTGTCCTCCTAAATCACATAGGTGCTTTTGAAAATCTTTCCCATAATGCCACCCTACAATCTGATGTCCAGGGTTATAATAAATATCTATACCTTTCAGGCTGATATTTTCAAAGGAGCCTAAGAAGGTTAGGCACTCAGATCCTGTTGACATTCAATGGGATTCAGCCACCTAATACCATTAGACTTGAAAATCCAGCTTAAATGAAGCCATCACAGGTTCCCATTATTGTTGGCTACATGAGGACTTCTCACGAGTTCCCTGATTGTTTGCTGTTCACCTGTTTTTAGCAATAGCTGAGCTACGAAGCTGAGCTAAAGATGGGATGCTGTGCTGCTAGAATCTGCTGTGTTTTGAGGGTATGCTGTACCGAAGTTCTTCTTCTCATGGCAGTTAAAGATAGCAGGACTGGCTCAGATACAGTCTGAACCTGTCTCTTGAACCATCATCCATTTCCTTTCACAATCAAACCTTTTCTGAGGTTCTGAAATGGTTGGATCTGTTGACGTGTTTTTTGCTTGCTTTTCTCTCTCTCTCTCTTTTTTTGGTTTTGTTTTGGTTTTTTTAGTTCAGACTGGAAATATTCTGAGAAGTTCTAAAGGCATTTCTAGCCAATAGCAGAAGTGCCAGAAATTTTAGTTCCAGTGAGATTGCCAGCTGAGTTGGGCAGAATCAAAGGATCCTCCAAACTTTTGTATGCTAAGTCAAACCTATATGGTGAACGTTTGGGGGATTCCCCCATCTCTAATGCAAATGACCCCATTTTATAGGAAGGGCTTCACAAATTCATGACAAAACAATTTTAAATGAGGCCAATAAAGAAATAATCTGCCCGGGTTGAGTAACTAGGCTGAGAGACAGAAAAAAGTAAAAATGGAGAATTTTAGAGGTTAATTCCCTTTGTTGAATGGACAGTCAAGAAAAAATCCATCTTGCCCATGAGGATCATAAAGGAAGGGTATGTCTGGATCTCTGTTATTACGCTGCGGTTTCGCCTTCTTCATGAAAACCCTGTGTGCTCATCAGATATAGATCAGGTCTTCATTGATATTAAGGACCAAAGCCTCAGCTGCTGGAAGCTATGCTGATTTAGTCCAGCTTAGGGTCTAGCACCAGGTCAAAGCTCAGCAAAATGGGTGTGCTGCAGAAGTGCGTGCACGCCACTAGTCATGTCCACAGAGCCACCCTGTTTTCACATGTATGTCATGGCCTTGCACACCAGAATGCCTCATTGCCTGGGCAATTACCCAAATGCGTGCATGTGTGGTTTTGGTGGGGTATGCACTGAACTAGACTTAGACGGATCCCCCCACTACTGGCAGAGAGAACATCCATTCTTCCGTAAGGCATCTCACGTCCTGCTTTCCTTTAACCCCTAAACTTTGGCCAGTCATAGACCTTAGATGATTTCCTAGGCGTTCAAGACAATGTTCTACCACTCTCTCTTTCCCCGGGTTCCATTCACCACTTCTCTAAGGAAGGAGTGGAGCAGGACAAAAGCTTTCCCCTGCCATAGCTAGGGCACTGAGTTCTATTCTTGACTCTACTAATCATCTCCTGGGTGATTGTAGGCAAGTCTCTTTACCGCTCTGTGCCACTGGTCCCCCTCTCGCCCATTGTCTGTCTTGTCTGTGAGGGGCAGGGACTGCCTCTTCACACGTGTTTGTGCAGTGCCCAACACAATTGGGCTCGAGTCTCACACAGGGCCTCTAGGTACTACCATAATCCAGATAATAAGTAACACTATCTCCTGATACCCAGTCAGTGTTGTGAGCACTAGTGGGCCTTCCCCAGTGTAACAATAATAAGAGGTATAGTGCCTTCCCTCTGAGGATCCCGAAGCATTTTATAAACATTCAATCAAATTAGCCTCAGGGCAACCCTCTGAGGCAGGTTAATAACCAGGTGAGCCAGTCTCTGGGCTATCTAGCAACCACAACTGGCTTGCAGTAGGCTGCCTGGTTGGTTAAGCCACCTGAGTGGTGGGAAGAGTCTGCAGACCAGCTCTTAAGCCCAGCAACAGCTCAAAGCATTCACCCACAGCTGCAATAGCTCTTGCACCTGCTTGTTCCTAGCCTTGCTCCAGCTTTGCCCCATCCTTGCCCTCCAGTCCAGGCAACCCAGTTCTGCCCCTCAGCTCTGATTCCTGACCTCTGATTCCAGCTCTGACCATGGGCTCCACTTCCTGGCTAACTGATTCCTGCTCCAACCGCTAGGCATGACTGCCCACATCCCAGTCATGTGACAGCGACATATTAACACCAGCAAGGAAGAATCTGATGCACAAAGAGGTTACATGGCTTCCCACAGTTGATGTACAACCGATCAGGGGAACAGAACTTAATCTCCTGACTTCCAGCTTTGGGTTTCAGCCACAAGCTCTTTGACTTTCTCTCCCATACTTCCCAGCTGCTTCAGTTCCTCTCTGAGGCCTGGTAACAGGAGGCCTGTGGCTCATTAAACTTCTAAGGATTCCTGGAAAGTCATTGTGCTGGACGATCTGTAGGAGTGTGTGAGCTGAAACAAGAACTTGTGGAGAGACAGATTGAACAGCCGCTACTGAGCACAGCACTCAGTTACTGTGTCTTTGGCTTCACTGCAGTCTGAATTCACATGGGCCTCTCTTCTACTGCACAGTGTATTTTAATAATAACATCTCTTGTCTGCGGCACTCAAATGTGGGCATATACTATCTCTTCTGGTTTATAGATAGGGAAACTGAGGTACAGAGAGGGGTATTGACTTGCCCTAGGACCATGCAGAGAATTGGCTGCAGATCTAGAAACAGAACTAAGGTCTCCCAGGCAGAAGCTCCTTCCAACATGTGTACTTAAGTGGAGTTCTCACTCACTGTGTTTCTCATCAGCACGCAAGGTTTAAACCCTTAATGCTGGCACAGACAAGAGTGCCCATATCCCTAAATAACTGGGAGAATTTTTCTGTAAATGGCTGTGGTGAAGTGTGTGGCGGGAGAAGCAGAGAGCATGGACTGTGATGTGGTTTAAATGTGTAAAGTCTTGCTCTTGGGGCTTTGTGACATGTGTGTTAGGTATGCAGCTGTGGCATAGCGCCATCTCAGAGACACCACCCATAATTGACAGGAATGGCAGAAGCAACAAGACAGGGAGACAGGCAACATTTAGGGCAGTAGTGCACAGACTTTTCCAGTTGCTCCTCCCTTCCCCCTCCACCAGTAATGGACTCTGTCCATGCCACCCCCCCCCCTCCAATTACTGCACAGCCAAGGCTTCCTCAGCAGTGGAACTTGGGCTGAAGCTGGTCCTGGGGGCGGAATTGTGGATAGGGAGGAGCTGGGGCTAGAGGCAGAGCTGGGTTGGGGTGAAAGGGAATGAAGGCAGAGCTGGGCTGGGGACAGAGCAGGGGGCAGAATAGGACTGGGCTCGGGGGCAGAGTGGGCTTGGGGATGGAGCAGGATGGGGGAGATGAACGGGGTTGGGGGAGGAGCAAGGTTGGGGGCGGAGCTGGCCTGGGGGTGGGGCAGAGCAGGGTTGGAAGCTTGGTGCTCCCTGCCTGCCCCCCCATGGGGGCTGGGCTGGGCTAGACCTCACTGCACACACCCAGGGCCACCCAGAGGATCCAGAGGGCCTGGGGTAAAGCAATTTCAGGGGCCCCTTCCATAAAAAAAATTGCAATACTATACAATACTATATTCTCGTGGGGGCCCGCATGGGGCCAGGTGCAAATTGCCCCACTTGCCCCCCCCCCACGGCCAGCCCTGGGAAAAATAAACCTTCTGCATCTCAGCACAAACCCAGTTTTGAGAAAACTTCTTTACAAGATATCACTGGTTCTCAGCATCAGCTAGTGCTAAAAGGCACTAAAGCTCATTAAAAGGGTTGGACAGATATTTTCGGTCAAAACTTTTTCTGGATCAAAAACTAGGGGGTTTTAAAAATCAGAAAAAAATCACGGACAATGTCTGCTTTCCTTCAAAATATGTTGTGTTTTTTTTAATTGAAAAGCTGAAATTAGTCTGCCAAAACCTGAATATGGTTTGGGGTTTCAGAAGTGAGTGGCCAGATATTTGCTGCTTGCTGTGTTTGATTTTTTAAAGAAACAATAAAAAAATTCTGCTTAAAAAAAATCCAAAACTTTTGAACCACCTCAGCTTATGACCTGAGCCCATTCAGTCAGAGATTTTTCCAGGTTTCTGATACTCTGTTGGCTTCCTTGACTCATATCTGTCTCCATAACTTTCGGTTCATTTAAGTTAGAACATAAGAACAGACATACTGGGTCAGACCAAAGGTACACCTAGCCCAGTACCCTGTCTACCGACAGTGGCCAATGTCAGGTGCCCCAGAGAGAGTGAACCTAACAGGCAATGATCAAGTGATCTCTCTCCTGCCATCCATCTCCACCCTCTGACAAACAGAAGCTAGGGACACCATTCCTTACCCCTCCTGGCTAATAGCCATTAATGGATTTAACCTCCATGCATTTATCTGTTTCCTAGAGACTGGCTCCATGGGGTCCCTCACAAACTGGAGACGGCTACTGAGGGTTTGTCTTTAGTATAGTTTATGTACATACTCCATGAACTGAGCGTTTGAGCTTGTTCCAGAATCTGGGATGAGCCTATGTTGTGAAAACTGAAATGCTGAAATAGCACATGCATGTGAAGGGACACAGGGTACTAAAATTAAATTAACCCAGGGATTCTCAAACTGGGGGTCAGGACCCCTCAGGGCATCACAAGGTTATTACTGGGGGGTTGTGAGCTGTCAGTCTCCACCTCAAACCCCGCTTTGCCTCCAGCATTTATAATAATGTTAAACATATAAAAAAGTGTTTTTAATTTATAAGGGAGGGGTCACACTCAGAGGTTTGCTATGTGAAAGGGGTCACCAGTATAAAAGTTTGAGAACCACTGAATTACCCATCTGAAGCTTCAGGGAATGCAGGGGATGTGGGGGGTCTCCTTTCATAGGGTTGGGAAGGATATTGCTCTTCTCATGTGATCCCTCTCCCAGTGGCTAATTTTAAATGAAGCTATCCTCCCCTGGCATGAATCTCCCTATAGCACTGAAATTAAATATAGTCTATAATTTGGCATTTGAGACATGAAAGGGATGGTAGCCCTAATGGAAAACTTAGCAGCTTGGCTCTTCTGCAAGCCTCAAACTACTGAATGAGCTTTAGGGTAGGGAAGGCTGTGCCTCCTAAACAGTCTGACTCTATCCGACTCCCACCCACTTCCTGACTCCCGACTGCCCGCCTCCCCCTCAGAATCCCTGACCCATCCTGCTCCTTGTCCCCTCACCATCCCCCAGAGACCCCACCCCCCCACCACTCCAGGACCCCACCCCTGCTCCCTGTCCCCTGACTGCCCCAACCCCCACACTGAGTCCTGACAGACCCCTAGAACACCCACAATCCAACCCCCCCATTCCCTGTCCCCTGACAGCCCCACCCAACCTCTGCCCCCTCTCTGTGCCCTGAGCGTCCCTGGGACTCCCTGCCCCCCGCAGGCCCAGCCCCTTACCCCTGGCTCCCCCCTCCCCCTGAGCCTCAGTGCATCCAGAAGCTTTCCTGCACAGCTGTAGCATGGCTCCAGCGGGGCCCCTGAGCTCCGCCCTGCTCAGAGCCATGTGATCAGGGGGTGGGGCTGCGAGCTCCAGGCTGAGCTCAGCTCCCTCTGCTTGGCATGGAGCTTGCAGCTCTGCCCGCTTACCACGCAGCGCTGAGAGGGGCGGAGCTCAGGGACCCTGCTGGAGCTGTCTGGGATGCTGCTGGATGGGCTGAGGCTCTGGGAGAGGGGCGGAGGCGGGGTTGAGTGGGGTCAGAGAGGGAGCTTCAGCCATTCTTGTGGGGCCCCTGTGAAGCTCGGGCCTGGGGCAAATTGCCCCACTTGCCCACCTCCGAGTGGCCCTGCACACACCCCTAAACATTCCTCTGTGCCCCCCCCGGGGGTTGCACCCTGCACTTTGGGGTCCACTGGTTTAGGGGCTTTCGGAGACATACTCTGAATCCAGTTTCATCCATTATGTGGTTGCTATAATTGTTAAATAAAAGCTGAGCCTGGAGACTACTTCCATGCAAACATGTATAGTGGCAACTTTAACTGTCTCATAGTGATTTTTATGTCTAAATTACATAGAATCATAGAAGTGCAAGGCTGGAAGGGGCTCAAGAAGTCATCTAGTCCATGCCCCTGCACTGAAGCAGGATTAAGGAAACCTAGACCATCCCTGACAGGTATTTGTCCAACCTGTTCTTAAAAACCTCCAATAATGGGGATTCCACAATCTCCCTTAGTAATCTATTCTAGTACTTAACTAGTCTTACAGCTAGGAAGTTTTTCCTACCAGGGGAGCCCAAAGAACAATTTCATAGGCCCTCCTCAAAATCCAATGCTAGGTCTATATGTCCTGGCGTGGTTATGGTGGACACCGGCTGGTTACATTAGAAGCAGACCTCCCCAAAATGTTTTGCCGGCCCAACCCTGGAATGCTAAAGTGGGCTCTGCCTGTGAGTCACCTGAGGCCAAATGCACATGAGTGTAAAATCAAACAACATAAAAGGCTAAGTCTATAGTCTAAAGGCAAAGAATAACATAGCTGAGCAATGTGACAGAAAATTGAAACAATACAAATGCTAAAGAAAAATCAGGCAGGATAAAAGGAACAAACACAATGATGTCAATGCAAATTCAGGCTGAAATGATGTGAATGAAATCCCCAAAGACGTGATGCCAAGAAAAATATTACCCAACAGAAGATCAGAAAGCCAAAATGAAACAAACAACATGGGGGGGAGGGAGAATAAGAAATGGAACAATAATGCACATCAGACAGAAGGAAATGCAGGCAACTGTCAGAGGCAAATGGGCAACAACCCATGTGGTACAAATCAGAACACAGTCAATTCACAGGGAAAAAAATCAAATAAAATGATAAATGATGCAAAGTGAAACCAGAACAGAACAATGTCAGATAAAACTGCAGTGAGGTGGTGTGAAGGCAAAACAGGGTGGAAGTGACTTGCAAACCAAACAGTGATTCAAGGCTTTGAATAAAATTTTCCAAAGAGCGGAGGGTGAAATACAAAGCAGACTGATGTAATGCCAAGTGCAAACGTGCATACAGTCTGGAAATGCAGCCACTAGAGAGATATCAGAAGTCAGTGACAGAAAATGCAGGGCTGGGACAAGCCCTTCAGGACAACCTGCTCACAGAGATGCACCAGGGATAACTTCATGGACTAGTACTTGTCCCTTTTGAGACACCTGTTTTCTAAGGAGCTCCAGGCACTTTGCAAACATCTCCCATGTGAGGCAAGACAACAGCATTAATCCCATTTTACAGATGGGAAAACTGAGTCACAGAGCTGGGAAGTGCTTGTCTCTTGATGCCCTCCAATCACTACTGGCTAGTGACCTCCTGGTACTGCTGAGACCACAGGGCTCATGAATTTATGCACATACACTCATCTCTACTCTTACCTTGTCCTCCTCCCATCTCTACTACTTGCCTGTTTAGCCACTTGTCCCAACATGTCTAAACCCTAGACTGGGGGTTCTCTGGGGCAGGAATTGTCCTTGTGCTATTTCTTTGTACAGTCTCTGATTCCTGCACTGGGTCCTTAGGGGTTACTGCAATCACAGTAATACTAAGAGATGCCCAATGTAATGCAGCAACCTGAAGGTGGTCATTGAACCGAACCTTCCTGACTCCCAGTACTCTGTTGTCACCACTCCCTCCCTGTATTGTTAGTACCAATTACCATGTAGCCGTAGCCTCTTAAGCACAAAAGAATCCGATGTTAAATTCATGCTGCCTGCGCAACAATAAATGGAGACAATAGTGAGCCGGGTACAGTTGGTACATGAATAACTTAAAAATAGCAGTATTGTGCAAGGGAAATCTGTCATTTCACTGCAGTACTTTTCCATCAGCACTCTGCAGCATTCTTTCATATCTAGTTAGAAGGGGTAGAAATGCAGCTGGAGGGGGACATCTGCAAAGGCATAGGTGCTGGAACTAAGGGTGCTGCAGCACGCCCTGGCTTGAAGTGGTTTCTATTATATACAGGATTTACAGTTTGGTTCAATGGCTCTTGGCACCCCACTGTACAAATTGTTCCAGCACCTCTGTGCAAAGGAGGAAGGAACAGGCTTGCCAAATCCAGCTTGTGGGCAGGCAAGTTAGAGTATTGCACGTGAAAACAGGCACTGGGTGCAAATGGTAATTTGCACTAGAATGTGAGAGCTTTGGTGAGTACACGAGGGGTTCACGTTTCCATGGCTTTCTCCTGCTACAATTGATTTGACACTTTTTACATTGATTTTCGTGTGATCTGCTTTTTCTGGTCGGCAAATAAGAAACACAGGGAGACACCCTGGTCCCATTGAAGTCAATGGGAGTTTTGCTGTTGACTTCAGTGGGATCAGGATTTCATGCACTGACTATATTGAGTGATTTGCCACCTTACTGATTTGAAGTGAGTTTTTGCTGGTGGAAGGTGCTTGTGTACACTGCAGTCGGAAGGGTGATTGCAGCTCTGGAGACTGACATCCTCTATCCACAGAACAGGTTCAGCATGAACACTAACCTCATGAGGTTCCCTGTGTCACGAGCTTGCACCGAAGGGGATGTCTCCTAGGTTAAATGGCAACTCTACAGTCAGGGTATGTTATTTATCCTCGTTGCTGAGACTCCGAGACAGGGAGCCACTTACTACAAAGATGTGGAAACCAATCACCTAGGAACTGGACTGAGACCCACCTCACTCCTTTCATGTGACTATCTATCTCCGGGAACTAACTTGGATGGAATTTAAACCAGTGCCCAAGAGATGAAAGGGAACCTATCCCATTCTGAATGTTTTGAGCCCTCTGCATGCCCTGCTTAGAATTTTCCTGTTACATTCTTATGTCAGTGAGCTGGGTTGCTGAGGAACAGTCCCTGACAGACACAGTTTCTGTTTCCCAGGTCATCCCTCTGAACTTGCCCTGGGCCCAGTGTGGGACAAAGACTCAAAGATTGGGACACTATCAAATTATTCATGCAGGAAACTTAATATGCAGTTATAGGATTATTTATGTCCAGTACAAATCCTTTTCATCAGGAAAAATATGGCCTTTGGCTCAAGCAAAAGTAAGGGTGGACTAGGATGAGGGTCTGTCTACAATGCAGTCAAGAGGTGTGATTGCAGCAGGTGTAGACATACCCCAGCTGGCTTTGATCTAGTTAACTTGAGTGAAACTGCAGCAGCATGGATTTCAGCATGGCCTAACCACCCCAGTATGTACCCAAGCTCCCAGACATGGAAGTCAATGCTGCCACAGCTTCACTGCTATTGACTAGGGTGACCAGACGGCAAGTGTGAAAAATCAGGACACGGGGTGGGAGGTAATAGGAACCTATATAAGAAAAAGACCCACAAATCGGGACTGTCCCTATAAAAGAAAGGAGGAGGGGGAATTTGCCAGCTTTCTGGATTCTGAAAAACATTTATTTTGGGTGCTGGGGACAAGGTTCAGGGTGGTTCTTATCTTTGCTCAGCACCTGTTTTAGGAAGTGCATAACTTTAAGAACATGAAGGTTTGTGGAATGAAGCCTTTGAGTCCTACTCTTCTGGCTCTGCACCAGCTAGGCCTATTCCACTGAAGACAGGACAAGGAGTAATGGGATTACTGAAGCAAAGGTTTAGGTTAGATACTGGGGAAAACTTTCTAACTCTAGGGTTAGTTAAGCTCAGGAACAGGCTTCCAAGGGAGGCCATGGAGTCCCCATCATTGGAAGCTTTTCAAAACAGGTTGGACAAATACCTGTCAGGGCTGGTCTAGGTTTACTTGGGCCTGCCTCAGTGCAGGGGGTTGGACTTGATGACTTCTCAGGGTCCCTACATTTGTAGGGTTCCCAACTGGGCACCATTCAAGGTGTTGCTGGGAGCTGTGGTTTGGGTCTTGACTAGCTGGAAGACCAGCTGTCTTTCCTTGGAGTCTGAAAGCACTGAGATCAGCTGAGGAGTAATGGTGCCCAGACTGGAATGGCCACCAGTTGCAGCCAGGCTGCGCTCAGTGCCAGGCCTTTGATACCTGGAGCTTACTTCCTCCACTGGCCGGCCGAGCCCCAGTCAGATGCCATTGGGGCACTAGGCAGGGCCTGGCTGTTTCTCCAGACATACTGCTGAGGGGCTGGTATGATGGCATTTAATGGGCAGGAATCTCTTGTCTTTCAAACCTGGTACACTATTTTTTTATAATAATTGGGTGTGTTTTGCACATTTAAAAAGGAGAAAAGGAACAAATAATTAATCTGTAAGTGGCCCATTGAGATTTTCACAACAAGCCACTTCCTAAAGCACGTTTTTTTTGAGCAATTTGTGTCTCCTTTCAATGACTATGAACATGCATTAGCAAACTACATTCTTTGCTTGTACCTCCTGTAACCATGTTACTAAGCAACCTTCCGAAGCTTTTTACAGCCACCTCCTAGCAAATCAACAAGTTTCATGGCCTACTGGGGATGTCTACACCAGCCGTTCTCAAACAGAGGTCCAGGGCTGCTGGCCTTGCTGATCAACTCCTTCCTCTCAATCACATTGCCTCTCACACGCTGTGGAATAGCTGTTCAGCAGAGTGCAGTAGGCACTGGGATGGAGGGGGAGGAGCAGGGATGGGGCATGCTCGGGAGAGGGGCAGAAAGAGGAGGGACGGGGTGGAGCAGGACCGGAAAGATCTGGGATGAGGGGGGCACCTTGTGGGAAGGGATTGAGTGCAGGAGGGGCCTGGGGCTTATCAGGGGTTGAACACCTCTGGGGAAAATTAGAAGCCAACTTGAGGGTCCATGAAAAATTTTAAATCAAAATGGAGGTCCTCGGGTTTGCAAAGTTTGAGAACCATTGGTCTACACTGCATCTAGGAGCACGCTTTCTAGCCTGGGTGCACAGACTTGTGTTGGTAGGGCTCGCACTAGCAGGCTAAAAATAGCTATGGGGACATTGCTTCGAGGTTGTGGCTTGGACTGGAGCTTGGGCTTACAAGCCTGGGGAGCAAGGGGTGAACTTGAGAGCCCAAGTTCTAGCCCAAGTCACAACCTCGAAGCAACATTACACAGCTACTTTTAGCATACTAGCGTAAGCCACGCTAACAAAAGTCTGTAGAACCAGTTTGAGAGGCTTGCTCCCAGATGCAGTGTAGACATTCCCTTAAAGGCTGTAATCATCTATCTCTGCGACTCATGGTAGCAGAAACACAAACACTGTGAAACCCTTAGATGACCCAGGACTGAGCTCTAGGAGCCAAATCTCGAGCATCACTCAGCTGACTTCAATTTCCACTGAAAGCCAGTTGAACTCAGAATACCTGGCAATTCCTCAGCCCTTTCCATGTTGTCCCCTACAGCCCATGGATGGAGGGGACAAAGCCCCTTTGAAGGCAAGAAGGGAGGACACACCCCAGTTGTGACACTCTGTGGACACTACTCCACCAGGTCAGAGATCCACATGTGAGAGAGGGCAAGATGAGGATGGTGGGAGGAAGCACTCCATTGCAAGCATGATTATCCTCTTGGGGAGAGGATGAGAGAGAACAAACCACACGTGACAGATGCTAGTGAGGTCACTTAATGCACTGGTGGAAGACACTCAGATGCTCCAGTCCTGAGGGTGGGATAAGAACTGGAGGTAGAATAGAATAGGTACACATTCTTCTCCCACTAACCTTGCCCTGCATCTGTACTAAGGTTATGGCTACACTTGCAGTTGTGCTGCGCTGGGAGTTAAACCTGTCTTCGTACAGCTGAGTAGGGAAAGCACTGCAGTCTGGCCACACTGACAGCTACCAGCGCACTGTCGTGGCCACATCTGCAGCGGCATTGGGAGTGGTGCATTATGGGCAGCTATCTCAGTGTTCAAGTGGCTGCAATGTGCTTTTCAAAAGGGGAGGTGAGGTGGGGTGGAGGGTGACAGGGAGTGTGGGGGAGAGAGAGAGTGAGTGGATTTTTGGAGCTGACATTGTGTCAGCTCCCTGCCTTGCAAGTTCTCGATCTGAGAACTGTCTGTTAAACCGATTTTTGGAACAGGGGGTGGGACTAGGAGCTTGCTCTGTCCACAAAAAAAAAGTTCCAACCCCCTCCCCCACCCTTCTCTCACTCACTGAAAGCAATTAGCCCTCTTTGTTTTTTTCCTCACAGAGCAGATAAGCAGCCTCCCCGAAGTGGATCCCCCCTTCCTCCCTCCCGCCATGCTGCTTCTGTCCTCAAGCCCCCTACCTCCCTTTCTCTTCAAGCAAACACTAGCTGTGGGCCTTCCAAAGGGAGCCCCCTGCCTGTTTGCTCATTCACAGCAAACGGGAGCTGTGTTTGTTTTTTTGATAAGCAGCTCCGGGAGCCCTGAGTTCACAACAAAACAAACAGAGGCATCACAACAAACAAAGAGAGTTATCTTTCTTTACTTAGGATTATGGGAAGGTTCCGGAGGTCAGTTACAGTGTAGTAAGATTATTCCCTGTTTACACTGGCACCCCAGCGCTGCAGCAGCAGCGCTATTGTCTTTATTCCTCTCGTCGAGGTGGAGTACGTGCAGAGTTGTAGCCAGGGAGATACAGCGCTGTATGTGCCTTGCCAGTGTGGATCGGGAGTGAGTTACAGTGCTGTAAAGCCACCACCAGCGCTGTAGCTCTCAAGTGTAGCCAAGGCCTAAAGCTTATGCTCACAGTCGGTATTAACTTGTGCAGAGCCCCTCCATGCTCAGGATCTCAAAGTGCCCTACAAAGCTGGCTAAGATGTTCTTACCTCACATTAAAGATGTAGAAGCTGAGATGTAGAGAATCTCAGTGACTCACCCAACATCACACAGGGCATGTCTAGACTGTAAGCACCTAAGAGTAAGGATTGTCTTGTGTCCATTCAGCACCTAGTATAGTGGAGCCCTGCTAGACTAGAAAAATAGGTCATGTTCTAAAATGTGTTAGCTAAGACTCTGCACCTAGCGCACCTTGTGTTAACTGGTAGTGATTACCTGGTAGAGCATAGGGAGTGTTAGTTAAGCATGACTGCTCACATGTTTTCAAACATGACCTCTTTTCCTCCCCTGAACATGGCTGCAGAACTGGGAACAGAGCCCAGGAGTCCAGCCTGCCAACCCTTGTTCTAACTGCTAGAACGCTGTAGTGGAAGTGCTGGAGGACCAGGTGAAAGCAAAACAAGCTTTAAGAATCTCATCACACAACAAAATGCGAGAGCCCATTGAGCTTATGGGAAAATGCGCTCCAGAGATTTAACTGTAGATGGTAAAGGTGGCTCTGTGTGTGGAAAGCCAGAACAGTGCTGCTGAGCCCAAGGCCAGAACTCTGGAGGGAAGGCAGCATGGTACAACAAACAGGACACCAGATCAGGTGCCATATTCTCCATTGTCCTGCCCCTTCTGTACTCACACCGTGCTCAGTGCAGAGTACTGCCAGTTCTTCCTGGCAATGTTTTACACCCACTGTGCACTGAGACACATGGCTAGCCAAGGTGCAGGGCTGTGGAAAGTCAGGCCTGGGGCTCTGGAGACTAGATTAACCCGAAGGAGCTAGGCTCATGTACGCCATCTGAGGATCCAGGCTGGAATCCTGGCTCTACTGCTGTCGAGAGGAGTGTTGCCATTGACTGGTCACTGAGTTCTATTTCTAACTCTTCCCTTCACTCTTTGTGATTCCAGGCAACTCTCATCACTGCTTTGTGCCTCAGTTTCCCCCTGCAAGATGGGGATAATAATGACCCTGCACTTTTTGTCAAGTGCTTTTAAGATCTTTGGCTAGAAATCCTCTTAAATGCTATGCACAATTGTATTATATTACTAGAGCAGTTATCACACTGCCCTGGCTACTAGACAAGACTCAATTCTGAATAGCCACAAATTCTAATGTAGTAATAAGTAAACAGGAAGTAAAATATTTAATAGCTATTTTAATGCATATGATATTGTCATATCTGGACCAGATCCAGACAAGATGCCTAATTAGATACGACGGTGTTGGGGACCATACCGTTAGAGAGAGAGACAAGAAGAAAAGATCTGTGGGCTGGTCCACTGTTGAAGGATTAACAGCAGCAATGCTGCTTCCAGCCAAACTCCAAATGATGCGGCATAATCAGATATATAACAGCCTCTTGGAAAAAGAAAGAAAGTTATAGTTCCCCCAGCCACTGTAACTCAGCCATATTACACACACACATGCATATATAAAGGCATAAATTTAACAGCATATATTTTAATACAAAATACTAGCAATACACAAGGGGGACAAATTACAATGGCCGAGGGAACCATGAGATTTGGATCTCCTGGCTTTCTTATGTCTGGAGGCTCAATCCTAACATTGCAATAAAGCAGCTTTTTGCATTGACTAGACGTAACCTTTTCTATTAGCCTCTCATTCCCCCCACACTCCCACTCACTCCTATATGGATGCAAACACACACATGTGCAGATACACTCCTATCCATGGGCACATACTCCCACACTTAAACCCATTTATAGGTACAGAAGCATGTACACACACACTCATCCATGTATACCCAATGCATATACACATGTATACATGTACATTCATGGTTGCACACACCCACTCATATGAACAGATACATGTCCACGCACACAGATACTCATGCATGCACACACACACACACACTCATGATCACTCATGTTATATATGGAACAGTCCAGAAGAAGTTAATAATAATGACACCTCTATGAAAATGGCTCTGAGAGCTAAACGAATTACTCCAATTACCCATAGAACTGAACAAAGAATGAAATCTTTTCCAAAGGATTCTGTGGGTTCAATGATTTCATAGAATTTTGTAGCAAGGACACAATTATCTATATAATTGTATGGACTGCTTCAGAAATACGTTATTTTTAGCTCATTTTTCTCAACCTGTCCTTGGGGTCTCAGAAGAGGAAGCACGTCTTGCTTTTTACACACACCACACTGCACAGCAACAACAAAAACCACAGCACAGGCAACCAAAAATCCTGACTCCTCTATACCTGTTTTTGGTTCTCAGTCTCTGCGGAAACCTGTGTCTCGCTGGTTAGATAACCTACAAATGTACTGGGCAAAGGAGTGCAGCAAGTAGGAAAGTCACACACCAGGGAGCACTGAATGTAGCCATTGCTCCATCTGCTGGTCTGACAGCAGCGCTAGGGATTCATCGTTAACTTAGTATCAACAGTAACCTCTCTCCCACCTATTGAACCAAAATCTATCTTGGAGGAAATGACTTTGGACAAGGAAAGAGTGTGGAATTAATTCACACCATAAAATGTGACACAGCCATGTGTATGAAAGACAACCTGATTGTTTATTGATCTGTCTTGCATTATCCAGGGTCACGCTGGAAGAGCTGTAACGTTGAACTGGGGAATAAAGCAAGCAGGTGGCTATATACAGTCTAGAAAGTTTGGCCTTTATGAGATACACAAGGCCCATTCCATTTGATGCTGCTGAAATTACACCTGGGCAGACAAGGTTATTCAAGAGTGACAGGGATCTGCTTAAAGGGGAAAGGCATAAAATCTCTCTCTGAAAACCTCCCAGCATAGCACTGAAAATATTCTCCATTCTTAATGGCCAAGAACTTTTCAGATTCTTCCTTTGACTCTTCAATAAAGTTCCTGCTGAAATACCAGAGTGCTAGAGTTAACTGTTTCCTGTGTGGCTTGTGCTTAGAATAAATCTCTTCCGCTCAACAACAGAAGCTTCCTGTCAAGGCTCTAGTCATTCCTTTGATATTATCACAAGTATTTTCCCCTACTCTGACCCATATTATTGATCCCTTCTTGCTTCCATGCCTAGAAGCGATTAAATGAAAGATGGATTAGGAGCTGGTGTGTAGAGTGGAGCAAAAGATGACCTCCAACCAGCTATGAGCAGGCAGCCAAATGTATAAAGGATGCAAAACTACAGCATTGGAGATGAAGGCATCAATCTTTCCTTCCTCTTCTTCCTCTCCCTCTTCCTCTTCCTCCCATCACTGCTGAGATGAGGTGCCCACGATTGGTCTTTCTGAAAAGATTTGAGCTCAGTAGATCCACAGATTTCAGCCAAGGGGTTAGGGACATGAACTGTGCAGACTGCTAGTGACTACCGAGAGCTTGTCCTCTCCCCTGCAATGTGCTAAGCAGAAATGAGGCAAGAGTAGATGGACCTGATCCCGCACGTCTCATGCAGGCAAAGTCCAGTGGAAGCCCATGGGAATTGTGCCTGAGTGAGGGCTGGGGGAGCAGATGGCCTGTCTATAACACTCTGCTGGTTACAGTATCTGGTTAATTACAAACTGACTATGAAGGGGAACTGACACACTGTAAGGAGCATTCATTGTGGGGGAACATGCTGACTTTGGGATGGTATTTTGTTCATTCGGGATAATAAGACTTAGAATACTGGTGACAGTTATAGCTAAGTACTTCTGGTCTAAGACTCATCTACGTTTGCAGTTATTAGCTCCATAGTTAACTGCATCATCTCCTGCATTGCATCTAATAAGGGCTGTGTGTGCCATGCAAGCATGGCTGTGTTACTTTCCTACTTAACTGGATGTAATCAAAATGCATATGATTGTATACACACAAAGGGGCAGAGTTAAGGCTTATGCGAGTACCTGAATTTTGCATTTCCTGATTTTTGTAATGCTTACTGTGTAATCTTAGCAAATTAATCTAGATATGTAGGTTTCTACAATGTTCTTTTGACATGGCTTTGTATGGGATTTGGTATGGTACCTGTCATAAAAATGTAGTAGAAAATGTTTCAAATTAATAATTTAAGTCCTGGTTCCATAAATTACTTAAGAACATGCCTAGCTTTAAGCCACTGAAGTCAACAGGACTATTTGTGTACTTAAAGTTAGGTACTGGCTTAAGTACCTTACTGAACTGGGGCCTTAACACCAAATCCAGCATTCCTAAATTCTGCTGAGGTAAATATCCAACTTGATTGACCTGAGAGATAAGTTTGCCTTGGTCAATTTTACATCTTACACAAAAAAAATCTTGGAACAAAAAGGTAGTACATATATTATTCCATGCATTCTCAATGTCTTCATCAGAGATATATTGACATCTTTCCAGTCTATTAGTAAGCATATGTTCAAATTGTTTTATAAGCATAAGGCCAAATTTCCCCCAGCAGACAACACCCACTTCATGCCAGAGCTAACTCTAATCCATGAGCTTCACAACACCCCTGTGAAGTAGAGAATTCCACTATATCCATTTTATAGATAGGGAAACTGAGGCATGGAGCACACCAGTGGCAGAGCAGGAAGTAAAGCCTATGCATTTCTGGCTCCCAGCTCTTTGTTCAGTACACTTGTCTGTATCTTGTGTCTATATGTCTAACGGTTGTGAATGTCAAAGGTGCCTTTCATTTCAAATTAACATTCTAAGAGGGAGATTCACTGAGTATTTTCAGAAATCCTACTACCATTGGCTTAGCATCACTGTGGCTCCCCTCATGTACAGGAGTGCTAAAGTAGCAGAACTGCAGGGTGCAGGCAAGGGCTAGATCTTTCAGGGAGCCAGATGCCCAGCCAGGGCCAGCCTTATGGAAAATGTTGCCCTGTGCAAACTTGTCTTTTGGCACCCCTGGCCCCTGCTACCTGTCTAAGCTCCCCACTCACCCCCTAGCCCCCACTGCCTCCCCTGGCTCCCCATCACCCCCAGGCCCCACCATTGCCCCGACGGCCATTCCATGGCCTCGCACCGCAGGCCCGCCCAGATCCTTGCCTCTTGACCATGGTGCCCCCCTGATCACAGCACCTTAGGCAGTCACCTAGGTCATCCACCCGTAAGGCCAGTCCTGTGCCCACTCTCTGTGTGACAAGCTCCACTGAAGGGAAAGAGACAACCCAGGTCCACCTGGGCCTAAGTAACTGCTTACGTAGCTGGAAGGCAGTTAAATTAGTAAGGCACACTTGGGCCTGATAAAGGGCTTAGGAGAGCTCAGCTGAAATAGATGTTGTGAAGGAGTTTACAGTGGAGGAGAAGGGAAGGCCTGCAGAAGGGGAGGTCCTAGGGAGCCTGAAGTATGTAAAAGCTTTCCAGGCAGGGAAAGATCCTGAACAAGCAGGAGAAAGTTGGCAGAGTTATCCAGGCAGCAGAACAGCCTCAGGCCATACAGCAGAAGGTGCTACTGCTAGAGCCCAGAGATGCTTGTTTTGAGTCTTAAGTTTTATCTGTGCTATGAGGTAAGAACCTTTAAAGCCTTGTATAATGGCGTCTTTCAGAAGGCTTGATTAGAGGGAGTAAGAGCACTTTAATGTAGTGTTTGGCTCCTTGAGCAGGCTGTATACCTCATTGAGGGAGAAACTGAGGCAGGCCACATTAAAGCTGTACTTGGCTGCAAGGGAGCTCATGGAAGGCTTATGTGGCCTTCTACAAGGCAGATCCCCCCAGTGGTGTCAACTGACATAACTTCAAGACACCAATGAAGCCTCTGTCCCAAGTGTGTTAACGACCATGTCCTCTAGCCTTCCTTAGAGCAGCTCTAGGTGGCATGGTAGTAAACTGAGTCACCTGTAATCTAATGATAACAGGTACCTAACAGAACCAATGGGAGTTACCCATCTGCCCCCCTTCTCTGTAATTTGAAAGGGAACAATGATTGCTTCCCACCCCCCTTCCTTGCAACTGCTCAATTTCTGTAAAATATAAATAAAAAGTATTTAACTCTCCAGGTTGAAAGGCCCCTGCCTTTCAAATGCAGTTATAGAAGTGACATGCTTTGATGGCCATTTCTATTCCCACTTCCATATGTTCCTGAATCTGACTCAGTTTTAGTCATTTCAAAAGAAAAAATGTTTCCACTTTTCTTTGCAATGGGCAGAAAGTAGCTACAGTGAAGATGCACTTTGAAAATCCCCTTGTGATAAGTGATGTGGGTCTGGAGCTGTGAAAAGTCTCTCAATCCAAAATAGGACTCCAAGGCCTTGCTTGCTGTGAGAGGTGTGACAGAAATAGGGCACGTCTAAACTACAATAATAGCCCCCCAGGACAGCCGTGGCTGGCCCAAGTCAGCTGATGCAGACTCATGGGGCTCAGGCTACATGGCTACCAGACTGCTGTGTAGATGTTTGAGCAGAAGCCCAGGCTCTGAAACCCTGCATAGTGGGAGGGTCTCTGAGACCAGGCTCCAGCTCGAACCAAACAACTAGGCTGCTATTTTTAGCCGTTTCAACCTGAGTCAGCAGAGCCAAGCTCTGAGACTTGGTCCCGTGGGTGTTTTATTGCAGTGTAGACATGGCCATAAACGCCAGGCTTGGGCTCGGTTAGCCACACCCTCTGCACCGGTGTTGAGTTTGGTCTTTAAAAGGGGAAAGTCCAGCAGCTGAGGCTGAAGAGGGAGAAGAGTGCAGACAGGCTGCTTCTGCTAGGGACAAGCAGCTTGCTGGAAGGTGAGGAATCCTCTGGAGAGCATGGCTGGCCAGAGTTCATTGCTGAAAGGCAGGCTGAAACCAGGAAGGCAGCAACTGAACCCAAACTGTCTGAGTGAGAGCATGGAGCCAGGGGAAATGACTGGCAATTATGTGCAGAAAAAGAAATTGGAGGTAGAGGCTTGCGGGGAGGAAGACTTCTTTGTTTTGTATTTCTTTTTTTGGACTTTGCTTTGAAAGACTCCTTTACCCTGGAAGGGGTGGGTGCTTTTAGATCACATGGCTGGAGGATTAAGCTGATATTATGGCTGGAGGGGCTCCAGCTCACTGAGGGTGGAGACATTGACCTAGTATGGTGCCGGACCACCTTGTACCACAAGGAGGCTGTCATAAACAGATAGTTAAGGGTTAATGTCTCTTTTACCTGTAAAGGGTTAACAAGCTCAGTGAACCTGCTGACACCTGACCAAAGGACCAATCTTGGAGGAGGGAAGTCTTTGTTAGTGCTTTTTGGGTTGTTCTTTGTTCTCTCTTGGGATTAAGAGGAGCCAGACATGCAACCAGTTTTCTCCAATCTTTCTGACACAGTCTCTCATGTTCAACATAGTAAGTAATAGCTAGAAGGCGGAATAGTCTTTTGTTTGTTTTTGTTTATTTGCAAATGTGTATTTTGCTGGAAGGATATTTTACCTCTGTTTGCTGTAACTTATACTTAGGCTAGGGGGGAGGGAGTCCCTCTGGTCTATGTAAAGCTGAGACCCTGTAAATGGACAGGACCCCGGGCCGGCACCTCGAACCCAACGCTCGGAGCCTGGCCTGCACGCGGGTTTGGAGACCTCCCCCGCGGGTCTGTCGGACCCCTGCCGAAGCCCCCAAAGCCCTCGGGCCACCGGTCCCCGGCGCGGATACTCGGAAATAGGACCTTGCTTTGGATGTGGGAGGGCCGGCCACTTACAAAGGGACTGCCCTGAGATGGAGTGTGACTTTGGGCAGGTCTGCCCAGGAGAAGGCCGGGCCCGGTGACCCCAGCCCCCCAAACTCACTGTCCCGGTACTCGTGGGGGACCAAGCTACCAAGGCCCTGGTCGACTCAGGCTGTGGTCAAACATTGGTCCATCAGGCCCTGGGGCCCCCGATAGACCCCGATCTGGGGCCTATTCACTTGCAATGCATCCACGGAGATGTTTGGCCCTACCCAAGAGCTCGGGCCCGGCTGACTGTCAACGGCCTCACTCGGTCGCTGATCGTCGGCATGGCCCCTCGACTGGCCTACCCTGTCATCTTGGGACGCGACTGGCCCGCCTTTGAAGGGCTCCTTCGGTCTGTACCGGCCCTGGTGGTCAAGTCCCCGGAACCCTCGGTGGAAACTGAGACGGACACCGAGGAAGCAGGACTAGAAACCCCAGAGGCTGAGGGGTCAATCGAAGGAGCTCCCCCTGCGCCCCGCTTTGACACGGACTTCTGCCAGGACCAGCGGGCCGACCCCACTCTCCGACGGACCTACTAGCAGCTTGCGGCAATTGATGGGTCCGTTATCGACCCCGGTCGGGCTACGCAGTGGCCCTACTTTGAGCTCCGCCGGGACCGGCTTTATCGGGTGGAGCGGGACCCCTGCACACAAGAACCGCAGATGCAACTCCTCGTACCCTGATGCCATCGGCGGGCCGTAATGAGCTTGGCCCATGATATACCAGCTGCGGGCCACCTGGGATATGAGAAGACCCTGGCCCGAATTCGGGCTCAGTTCTACTGGCTGGGCTTGACGGAGAGGTGAAGCAATACTGCAACTCCTGCCCGGGGTGTCAGTTGGCCACCCCAGCCCGGACACCTAAGGCCCCCTTGGTCCCCATGCCGCTCACTGAAACTCCGTTTGAGCGCGTCTCCATGGACTTGGTAGGCCCGCTTCCCCGGAGCGCGGCAGGTTTTCAATACGTCCTGGTCCTGGTTGACTATGCCTCCCGGTTTCCGGAGGCCATCCCCCTGCGGAGCATCACGGTCCGGACCATCGCAGGCGAACTAGTGAAGGTATTTGCCCGCGTGGGATTGCCTAAGGAGATCTTAATGGACCAGGGCACTAATTTCACATCCAGGTTGCTAAACCAAGTCTGCCGACTCCTGGGAGTAAAACAACTGCGTACCTCCGTCTACCACCCCGAAACCGATGGATTGGCAGAGCGGTTCAACCGGACCCTCAAGGGCATGCTGAGAACGTTGCTGCCAGATTAACTATGCCATTGGGACCAACTCCTCCCGCCTCTGCTCCTCGCTGTCCTGGAGGTCCCCCAGGCGTCGACCAAATTCTCCCCCTTTGAGCTTCTATACGGACGGAGGCCTCAGGGCCTCCTGGACCTGATGAAGGAGACGTGGGAGCAGTCAGCCTCCCCGACCCAGGGGCTCCTCCAGTACGTCCTCCGGCTGCGACAGCGCCTAACTCAGGCGGGGACCCTAGCGCTGGAGAACATAAAGGCAGCCCAGGGGAGGCAGGAGCGAAGCTATAACTAAGGCGCTCGCGCGCGGGAATTTGGCCCCGGAGACTGGGTTCTGCTGCTCCTGCCCTCCAGCGAGTCGAAATTTTTGGCCCGGTGGCAGGACCCCTACGAGGTACTCTGGAGAGTGGGGCCCGTTAACTACGAGATTTGCCAACCAGGTCGCCGGAAGGAGAAGCAACTATACCACATCAATCTGCTGAAACCGTGGCGTGACCAAGAGGGCCTGCTAATCGACCCATGCCCGCCGGAGTTAGAACTAGGTCCGGAAGTAGCCTAGACGGAGGAGGTGACGGAACCCGCGCTGGGGAGCGTCCTGATGGCCGAGCAACGTCAGCAGGCCAAGTGTCTCCTGCGGGCCTTCCGACGGACCTTCACGGCACTACCGGGCTACACGACCGCCACCTGTCACGTGGTCCAAACCGAACCAGGGAAGGTCGTGCGGGAAACCGCCCGGCCGATACCGTACCGAATGCGCCAGGCAGTGGAGGAAGAGGTTCAGGCCATTCTGGCCTTGGGGGTCATTGAACCGTCCCGGAGCGAGTGGCGCAGCCCGGTGGTCCTGGTACTCAAGCCTGACGGCTCCCGGCGCTTCTGCACAGACTTTTGGAAAGTTAACGCCATATCCCGTTTCGATGCCTACCCGATGCCCCGGGTCAACAAGCTGCTCGGCCACCTCGGGGTGGCCCGGTATATCACCACGCTGGACCTCAGAAAGGGGTACTGGCAAATCCTGCTTGAGAAGACGTCCAAAGAAAAGACCACCTTTGCCACTCTGTCCGTACTGTACCAGTTCACCAGGATGCCTTTCGGTCTCCATGGGGCCCCCGCGACCTTTCAGCGGCTCATGGATCACCTCTTGCGACCGCACCAGGAGTCTGCAGCCGCTTACCTGGATGACATTGTGATCTACAGCCGCTGCTGGGACGACCACCTGACCCAGGTCGTGGCGGTCCTCCGAACCCTTCGACAGGCGGGGTTGACAGCGAACCCCAAGAAGTGCCAGATAGCCTGGGAAGAGTGGGGAAAGTACAGGCCCTAGCGGAGTGCCCCACCTCGACAACAAAGCGGCAGGTACGGCGCTTCCTGGGGCTCGTGGGATATTATCGGCGGTTTATTCCCCATTTCGCGTCCAGCGCAGCCCCCCTGACCGAGCTACTAACGAAGAACAGCCCTCGAACGGTGCAATGGACCCCCGAGTGTGAGGCAGCCTTCAGAACGCTCCGCAGCTGCTTGTGCTGAGAACCGGTTCTGTACAGCCCCGACTTTGACAAGCCCTTCATCCTCCAAACGGATGCATCTGACGTCGGCTTAGGGGCCATCTTGTCCCAAGAGGGGGATGGAGGTGATCACCTCGTATTGTATCTCAGTCGGAAACTGTTCCCCCGGGAGCGGAACTATGCAACGGTTGAAAAGGAGGCCCTCGCTGTCAAGTGGGCCTGCGAGGCCCTTCGGTTCTTCCTCTTGGGCGGCCTGTTCACCCTCGTTACGGACCACACCCCCCTTCAATGGCTTATGAGGATGAAGGACAACAATGCCCGCATCATGCGCTGGTATTTGGCCTTGCAGCCCTATGCGTTCACCATCCAGCATAGGGCGGGCAAGGACCATGCCAATGCAGATTTCCTGTCCCGCTTCGAGGAGATGGGACAGCCCGGCCCCGACAGGCAGGGGCCGGACTTGAGCGGGGTGTGTGTAGCGAGGCAGTGTGGCTCCCCTCCCCTTCAGGGAGGGTTGAGCCCCATCAGTCATCCACAGGGACGGGGCCGCTAGGCAGAAGTCCCGCCCCTCAGAGGGTCAGGCGGCGACCCGGAAGAATAAAAGCCAGGCCCCAGCCTTCAGTTGCAGGTCTGCCACCGGCAGGAGCAGACGTGTCTGCCAACGCCCACAACTGGGAGACTGCCCAAGCCAGAGGCCGAGACCAGGAGCTGCCAGAGCTGCCTCGCCCCTACTACGGCCCCGAGGAGCCCCCAGACCAGGCTTGGCCCGCATTCCCAGAAATATTACCGGACCCAGCCCGGACTGGGAGGAACCGATGGTTCTGGACGTCCCCGGAACGGAGGCCCCGGACCAGGTAGGAGTAGAAGGGGAGGTAGGAAGTAGCCCAGGGGCACCTGACTCCAGTCAGGCTGCAGAGCTAACTTTGCCAATGTCAGTGTGTTTCGGTCAGGACCCCCACTGACCACCAGTAGCAGTGACAGCCGCTACCAGGGCCCCGGGCTGGAACGCAGAGGAGTGGGTGGGCCTGCGTTCCCCCGCCACCCGTATCCGGGTGGCAGACTCCCCCTCTCCCCGGCCTAAGGTCCAGAGCTGATTGTAACTGTGTTTGGTGCCCCGCCCGAACCAAGGGCTGGGCCCCTTTTGACTTTACCACTGCTCTGCCCTGCCCCAAAGGACCAGAGCTGATTGTAACTGCAGGGACAGACCTCCCCAGGGCAGGACCGCGGGCCCGAGGAGCGGCCCCGGGGACGACAGTGAGGCAGGTGTGGCTCCCCTCCCCCTCAGGGAGGGTCGAGCCCCGGCGGAACCTGTCTACAGGGCTCTTTAAATCGGTTTCTGTACTCCTCCTCGACGAGAGGAGTAGCACTAAAATCGGTATTACCATATCAGATTAGGGTTAGTGTGGCCGCAAATCGATGGTATTGGCCTCCGGGCGGTATCCCACAGTGCACCACTGTGACCACTCTGGACAGCAATCTGAACTCAGATGCACTGGCCAGGTAGACAGGAAAAGCCCCACGAACTTTTGAATTTCATTTCCTGTTTGGCCAGCGTGGAGCTCTGATCAGCACAGGTGACCACGCAGAGCTCATCAGCACAGGTAGCAATGCAGTCTCCTGAGAATAGAAAAAGAGCTCCAGCATGGGCCGCACGGGAGGTACTGGATCTGATCGCTATATGGGGAGAGGATTCAGTGCTAACAGAACTCCGTTCCAAAAGACAAAAGACAAAATGAAAAAATATTTGAGAAAATTTTCAAGGCTATGATGGAAAAAGGCCACACCAGGGACTCAGTGCAGTGCAGAGTGAAAGTTAAGGAGCTCAGACAAGTCTACCAGAAAGGTCCGGGTCAGGGCCGAAAACATGCCGCTTCTACGCTGAGCTGCATGCAATTTTAGGGGGCTCCGCCACCACTACCCCACCCCTGTCTGTGGATTCCGAGGTGGGGGTTGTAATCTCAACCATGGCTGAGGATTCTGCGGAGGAGGAGGAGGACAACCTTGCAGAGTGCACACAGCACTCCGTTAGCCCCAACAGCCAGGAGCTTTTTGTGACCCAGATGGAATTACCCTCCCAGCCCTCCCAAGCCACTAGCCCAGACAGTGAAGCCATGGAAGCGACCTCTGGTGAGTGTACCTTTGTAAATATAAAACATGGTTTAAAAGCAAGCGTTTTTTAATGATTGATTTGCCATGAGGGCTTGGGATGCATTCGCGGCCAGTAAAGTTACTGGAAAAGCTTGTTAACATGTCTGGGGATGGAGCGGAAATCCTCCAGGGACATCTCCATGAAGCACTCCTGGAGGTACTCCAAAAGCCTTTGCAGAAGGTTTCTGGGCAAGGCAGCCTTGTTCCGTCCACCATGATAGGACACTTTACTTGCTACATGCATGGTGTGGTAATCAGGTATCATTGCATGACAAAGCATAGCTGCGTATGGTCCCGGTGATTGCTGGCATTCAAGAAACATCCGTTCTTTATCTCGCTGTGTTATCCTCAGGAGAGTGATATCGTTCATGGTAACTTGGTTGAAATTCAGGAATTTAAGTAAGGGGACAGAGATGGCCATTCCTACTGGGCTGTTTGCCTGTTGCTTAAAAGAAATCAGTCCTTGCAAGTAGCCAAGCTGGGGGAGGGAAATAGCGCTGAGCTTTTTTGCATTTGGCTATCAGGGATCTTCCCTGATACCAGCCACGTGGTGGGGGGGGTAGGGAGGGGGGTGATTAGCAGTGATCTTCCACGATACCAGCCATGTGGTGGGGGGAAGGCGATCATCTCACAGAATTGGAGAGGGGGGTGGCTTCTGCTGCTGCATGTTAACAGGAAAGAAGCATCACTGAACGGGATTTGCTTGGTTTTTGGGAAAGGAGGGCACTGTGTATATGAAGGCTGCAGAAGCCGAAAGACAATGGCTTACCATGGCTGCATGCAAGCTGAATTCTGATGCCCGGGCCTGCGTCTGTGAGATCTGTAACACCAGAGCCGCAGGCACTCAATATTAAGATGCAAAATGCGACCTTGTAGTGAAATCACATGTGCTATGTAAGGTGAATAGTGTTGTTCACTGTGAAAGAGTATAACCATTGTTCTGTAAAATGTATCTTTTTAAATAATTCTCTCCCTTTTTTCCCTCCCTCATGCAGCTGCACATTTTTCAAGTCTCCCTACTCCATCCCGAAGGCATCTCAGATAAGGTGGAGGAAAAAGAAGACGCGAGACGAAATGTTCTCGGAAATCATGGAAGTGACCCGCAAAAGCTCATCTGAATGAGTGGAAGGATGTGGTATCAAGTTACAGGAAAGATGCCCATGAACATGAGGACAGGAGGGACGCTCGAGATGAGAGGTGGCGCTAGGAAGATCAGAGGTGTAGGCAGGAAAATATGCGGTGGCGGGATGCAACGCTGGGGCTGCTGCGTGATCAAACTGATATCCTCCGACGTCTGGTGGATCTTCAGGAAGAGCAGCGGGGTCACAGAGTGCCGCTGGTGCCTCTGTGTAACCACCCTCACCACTCACCATGTTCCATATCTTCCTCACCCAGACATGTAAGAACGCGTGGGGGAAGGCTTCGTGCACCCGACCACTCCATCCCCGTGGATAGCCCAACCAAAAGGCTGTCATTACATTGAAATGTTTTTAGTAGCCTTTTCCTTCCCTCCTATCCTCCTCCCAAACCACACCTGGGATACCTTGTCATTTCTCTCCCTCTTTTTATAATGACTTTTTAATAAAGAATACATGATTTTTAAATGATAGTGACTTTATTTCCTTAAGCAAGCTGTAATCGAAGGGGGAGGGTGGGTTGCTTACAGGAAATGAGTCAATCAAGGGGTGGGGGTCATCAAGGGGAAACAAACACAACAGTTACACCGTACCCTGGCCCGTGAAGAAACTCGTTTTCAAAGCTTCTCTGATGCGCATCGCTTCCTGGTGTGTTCTTTTAATCGCCCTGGTGTCTGGCTGCGCGTAATCAGCGGCCAGGTGATTTGCCTCAGCCTCCCACCCTGCCATAAAGGTCTCCCCCTGACTCTCACACAGATTGCGGAGCAAGCAGCAATAACAAAGGGGACATTAGTTTGGCTGAGGTCTGAGTGAGTCAGTAATGTGCACCAGCACGCCTTTAAACGGCCAAATACACATTCTACCACCATTCTGCACTTGCTTATCCTGTAGTTGAACAACTCCTGACTACTGTCCAGGCTGCCTGTGTATGGCTTATGAGCCATGGCATCAAGGGGTAGGCTGGGTCCCCCAGGATAACTACAGGTATTTCAACATCCCCAACTGTTTTCTGGTCTGGGAAGTAATTCCCTTGCTGCAAAAGTTTAAACAGACTAGTGTTCCTGAAGACGTGAGCGTCATGAACCCTTCCTGGCCATCCCATGTGGATGTTGGTGAAACGTCCCTTGTGATCCACCAGTGCTTGCAGTACCATTGAAAAGTATCCCTTGCGGTGTATGCAGTGGGTGCCTAGTGCTTCGGTGCCAAGATAGGGATATGGGTTCCATCTATCGCCCCCCCACAGTTAGGGAATCCCATTGCTGCAAAGCCATCCACTATGACCTGCACGTTTCCCAGAGTCACAACCTTTCATAGCAGCAGCTTAATGATTGCTTTGGCTACTTGCATCACAGCAGCCCCCACAGTAGATTTTCCCACTCCAAATTGATTCCCGACTGACCGGTAGCTGTCTGGCGTTGCAAGCTTCCAGAGGGCTATTGCCACTCGCTTCTCCACTGCGAGGGCTGCTCTCATCTTGGTATTATGGCATTTTAGGGCAGGGGAAAGCAAGTCACAAAGTTCCATGAAAGTGCCCTTATGCATGCGGAAGTTTCGCAGCCACTGCGAATCGTCCCACACCTGCAAAACTATGCAGTCCCACCAGTCTGTGCTTGTTTCCCGGGCCCAAAATCGGCTTTCAATAGCTAGAACCTGCCCCATTACCAGCAAGATCTCCAAAGCGCAGGGGCCCGCAGTTTGAGAGAATTCTGTGTCCATATCCTCATCACTCTCGTCGCCACTCTACCATAGCCGCCCCTTCTTCCTCGCCTGGCTTTGCAGGTCCCGGTTCAGCATAGAATGTGCGAGGTGTTTACAACGTCCACGATTGCGGTATTGAGCTGAGCAGGGTCCATGCTTGCCATGGTATGGCGTCTGCACAGTTCACCCAGGAAAAAGGAGCGAAATGGTTGTCTGCTGCTTTCAGGGAGGGAGGGGTGAGGCTGTGCCTAGAACCACCCGCAACAATGATTTTTGCCCCATCAGCCACTGGGATCTCAACCCAGAATTCCAAGGGGCGGGGGAGACTGCGGGAACTATGGGATAGCTACGGGATAGCTACCCACAGTGCAACGCTGCAGAAATCGACGCTAGCCTCGGACCATGGACGCACACCACCGAATCAATGTGCTTAGTGTGGCCGCGTGCACTCGACTTTATACAATCTGTTTTACAAAACTGGTTTATGTAAAATCGGAATAATCCCGTAGTGTAGACGTATCCTTAGTTTAAACACAGAGTTTTGGGAATAAATAGCCTTTCTTTGTCTGTTAGTCTCTGGAGTATCCAGTTTGAACAAGTCTATGTGAACCGCTCCATGTGGTGGTACCTCTTTGGAGGTGTTACAACTGAGTGAATTTGCCTAATTCCCCCGCCCCTACCTCCACTGTTCTTAGTTCTGGAAGTAATGTAGGCATCCTCCCCCAGAACATTCCGTACAATCCCTGACTCACACTGATATCTAAACTTAATACAGTGAGATCTCCCAAAGAGGGCAATTTCCTGCAATATATCTCACTCCTAGCTCCAGTGGGAGTTGGGTGCCTAACTTCCTTAGTTCCTCAGAGTTAAACATGATGCTGTCTGTAGGGTTTCCACTTCCTGATTGCATAAAACTGAACACCCCGAAGCCCTGCCCCTTCTCTGAGGCCCTGCCCTGATCACTCCATCCCCTCTCCCTTCATCACTTGGTTTCTCCCCCTCCTTGCTCATTTTCACCGGGCTGGGGCAGGGGATGGGGATGCAGGAGAAGGTGAGGTCTGGGACTGAGGGGTTGAAAGCAGGGGGTTGAGGTGTGGGGAGTGAGGGCTCAACTTCGGGGTGTGGGCTCTGGGGTGGGGCCATGGATGAGGGGCTTGGGGTGCAGGATGGGGCTCTGGGTTTCAGGGTGGGGCTGAGATTCAGAGTGCAGGAGGAGGTTCTGAGCTGGGGCAGGGAGTTGGGGGCACAGGAGAGGGTGCAGGGTGTGGGCTCTGTGTGGCTCTGACTTCAGGTAGCGCCCGGGAAGGAGCCAGCAAGTCCCTCTGGCTCCTGGGTGCAAGGGCAGCCAGCAGGCTCTGTGCGCTGCCGCCATCCACAGGTGCCACCCCCACAGTTCCCATTGGCCGCAGTTTCTGGCCAATGGGAGCTGTGAAGCCAGCGCTTGGGGCAGGGGCAGCATGCAGAATACACACTCCCCGACAATTCCTGCACCTAGGAGCTGGAGGGACATGCTGGCTACTTCCAGGAACCACGTGGAGCTGGCCACTGCAGCCAACCGGACTTTTAGTGGCCCGGTCAGTAGTGCTGACCGGAGCCGCCAGGGTCCTTTTTCAACTGTGCATTCCAGTCAAAAGACAGACACCTGGCAACCCCACTCTCTGGGACAGAGGTTGGGCTATCCTTTCTCTGTACAGTGGCTAGCACATGCTGTGGGTTTGAAGTTATTTAAAGCTCTTTGACTCCCACTTTAACACTGATTAATTCAGCTCCTCAATGCCCCTGTCAGCATTGTTACTGTGCCTGTCTTACATGTGGGCAAACCAAAGCATGAAGATTAAATGACTTGCCCCAAGATCACACAGGAAGTTAGTGTCAGAGCTAAAGTTGGAACACAGGATTGGTTAAGCCATAGTCCATGCTCCCTTGCTGCAGCTGGTCTATGAAGACAAGGTGACTGCCACTCCCTCTGGAATGGAGTTGACATGGAATCAGTCAGGGCCGGCGCTTCCACTAGGGGACCCTAGGTGGTGGCCTAGGGCGGCAGGATTTGGGGGGTGGCATTTTGCCGTCCTCGGTGGAAACTCGGCAGCAGGGGTCTTTCTGCTCCAGGTCTTCGGCAGAAATTCAGCGGCGAGTCCTTCACTCACTCCGGGACATGCCACCGAAGTGCCTTGAAGATGCAGAGCGCCTAGGGAGGCAAAAACCATGGCACTGCTCCTGGAATCAGTGGAGTATGGGTCATCAAACATTTCTAGTACGGAGGCCACTGATTGCAACTGGACTTCTTTTTTTTTTTAAACGTCAGCTAGGACAAAGGTTCTCAACCTGGATGTTATGACTGTCTTGCCCTTCACATCTTGCTAAATGGAGAGTGGTCCCAGCTTTCTCTTGGCTAGATGGGTCTGGGCTTTGCAGGGAATCACAGCCTGGGAAAGACTGAGTACAGAACCACAGGCTTTGCTGCTTTTGCATGATGAGATGGCTGTAACCAGCCTCCTGAACATGGCTGACTTCTCTTCCCTCGTAGCAGCCTGCACTGGTTCACAGATTTCAGAAGCATCTGCCTCTTTCCTGCTTATGCCAATCTGCTTCAGGTTCCTCAGAATACAAATTCTTAAAACTGATTAATCATTTTAATAAGATCAAGAGCATAATCTCCCCCAGGAGCCTAAATCATCTTAATTTCCCAGGAAGCCACTCGCTTTCCTGCCCTCTCGGTCTCCTCAGTGGTAGTAATTATGCTTGCTCTGCAAAACAGCTCTTTCCTCCAGATTTGTTTTAAATGAATTAATTTGCAGCTTTTTGTTGAAGAGTTCACAGGAGGCAGCTGGGGCGGCCATGTCTTATATGCACCAGCTCCAGCTATTTAATTTCATCTTCAAGGACAACTAATTTCTTCTGCAAGGCCTTTTCCTTCCCGTCCTGAGACACACAGGATGGTGTGTGTGCAATAGTCTGACCTCTATTGCCTTCTGTTTGCTCCAAAGGTTACCTGTAACAAAACCAATGGAAACATGACTCTCAAAAAATATATCCAGTGGAAAACATATGTATAGAGTCAATAACTACCCCATTACCTAAAATGGCTTGGAAATTACATTGCCAATTATCCATAGTCTCAGACCAGGGAGTTCTGCTCTATATGAGCAATTCTGGAGAGTGATCACAGATCTCCATGGATACAACCCCAATTAACTTTATTGGGGCAGGCTCATCGTGAATTCTGGTGTGGACTCCATGCAAAACTGAATACACAAGTGATTCTAGCTGGACAGGTTCTTCCAGATATTGGGCAACCTCCTGACATCCAGTTCTTTGGCTGTTATTGGGGAAAGGTATTAGTGGGTGTGTCCATAATTTTGCCCACATGTCCAGCTCAAGTTGCCAGGATAAAGTTGGGCAGAAGTCTTATATAGAACCTCCTGCTATATTGATCCTCCCACCATGGAGAGGCCACATGAGCGTAGCAGAGATATATATAATGGGCTGGGAGTGCAATCCAGCTTCATCAGAAATTCTTGGTTTAAAGCAGCTGTTAGATAGATAGGGCTGCTGCCCCGCCTTAATTCTAAATAGCTGTAAATAAAGTTGTTGGAGAGGAATTAAGGTTTTCAGTTCATGGGCATCCCCCTCCCCCCCAAATGACCCATTCTGTACAAAAATGTGATTCCATTTAGAAAACCCCAAACTTTAGAAAGTCTACAGATAACAGCTTAGGGATTTAGGCTGTGTCTTCATGGCCACAAAATGTGTTTGTTTTTTACAATGCAAGGGGTCTCTCGAATTAGTTGTCTTACTGTAAAATCTTAGTGGGGAGAAGGCACTGGTAGTTTTTACTTCCATATGAGGACAACACTCAAGCATTCCCCCATGCCACCAACTGGGGTTGACCTTGCCTAGTGAGTAGCCACATCAAGGTAAATATAATAAGCCCAGATCCTCAGAGGTATTTGGGCATTTGATGGGAGTTAAGCAACTAAATACTTTTGAGAGCCTGGGCACAGAGTACCTTGTCTCCACTAGGCTCTTACATCGTTAGCTATCTCACTATGAACACTGACCCTTTCAGGCATTGCCCTAGTCAGTGCCTCACTGCCATATCACTCTGACTCACCAGCCCCACCCCGTTTACAATGCCCACACCCAGGGGTGAAAGTAACTTAAAGGACTTACCAGTACACCAGAGTCCTGAGCAGGGCGTGGCCTCAACCGGAAGAGGCATGGCCTCAATGGGAAGAGGCAGGGCCTTTCAAGATTTAAAGGCTCTGGGGCTCTGGCTGGGAGCCCCAGGGTCTTTAAATCACTCCAGAGCTACCAGCTACAGAGGCGGCTGGGAGCCCTGGGGCTCAGGGGTGAATTAAACGGCCTGGGGCTCCAGCCGCTGCGGAGCTCCAGGCCCTTTAAATCACCTTGGGACCCCTGCCGCTGCTACCCTGGGCGGCAAGGCTAGGGCTGGGGTAGCAGTGGCAGGGCTCTAGTGGTGATTTAAAGGGCCCGGGGTGCCAGCCGCTGCGGGGAGCCCCGGGCCCTTTAAAACACTGCTGGAGCCCAGCTCGGGTGGGGATTTAAAGGGCCTAGTGCTCCTGCCACTGCGGGGAGTCCCGGGCCCTTTAAATCGCCACTGGAGCTCCAGCAGTGGGGCTTGGGAGGCGCTTTAAAGGACCTGGGGCTCCCCACAGGGGCCAGAGCTCTGGGACCTTTAAATTCCTGCCTGAACCTGGCTGCCGGAGCTCCGGCAGTGATTTAAAGGGCCCGGGGCTCCCTCCAGTGGCTGGAGCCATGGTCCCTTTAAATCACTGCCGGAGAAACCGGTCCAGTCTGGCACATCATACTGGCTCTTGCCGGTACGCCATACTGGACTGAACTGGCTTACTTTCACCTCTGCCCAAACCAATTTAGTTTGTTCTCGGAACAATATTTGCATATGCAAAAGTGCAAATAACGACTGAGCAGGAGATGACTGGAGGCTGACCCCTTGAATAAGAACTAGGATTTTTATAATCTAGTCATCTGCTATATTGACTTTTGTAAATTTTACCTGAAGTCAGTGTTAAATCTGAATGGGCAATGGGAATGGAGTGGAAGTGAGAAGCGGGAGTTCCCCTGCTCTAGTATGTCTACATGGCAATTTAAAACCTGCCCTGGCCTGGGCCAGCTGACTTGAGCTCTTAGGGCTCAGGCTAAGGGGCTATTTATTTGTGATGTAGATGTTTGGATTTGGGCTGAATCTTGTGCTCTAGGACCCTGCAAGGTAGGGGGGTCCCAGAGCTTGGGCCGGAGCTGCAGTCCAAACATCTACAGGGCAATTAAACAGCCCGTTAGCCTGAACTCTGTGAGCCCAAGTCAGCTGATACGGGCCAGCTGCAGGTGTCTAATTGCAGTTTAGACGTACCCGTAGTTTCAATTAAACTCAGATGAATCAGCAAAGCAAATCCTGTTTTGATTAAGGCTAACTTGCCTCTGGACTCTTAATTTCATTTTACTCCAAGCCCAAGAGAACTCTTGGCAGCGACTCCAATGACCACTGCGAATCCCAGGCTGTGAGATCATTGGCACAGTGTTGTTTCCTCCACAGTTTAAACAGCTGAACTGGTATTCTACCCAAGGTGGCGCATTTCAGGTTACATCCTGCTGGGTGGCATTTTGATAAGTCTGCTGCTGAATTATGTTCATTTTTAGTGCCACAGGGGAAGCCCCTACGCTGTTTGCAAAGGCCTCACTTGATACTTCCTGCCATGAGGAGGGAGGTGTGTGTGTTTTAGGGTGGGGAAGGGTAGGAGCCTTGGCTCCACATTCCCTGCTCACCAGCTGGAGCAGATATCCTTTTCCACAGAGCATCTTACCCTGTCCTGTGTGTACCAGGCTGACTCAGCTGTCCTCACCCAGCGGTAGCAAGCCAAGAACTGTGAGTCTCCAAGCCGCAATTTTTACTCCAACTTACTCCCTCGGCAATCAGCTATAGGCTGCCTCTTGTTTGGGGCAGCCTGTAAAATTATATCTAAAGCCCTTAGTATTATTCAGGCAAATCTTCTCCTCCTCCTCCTCCTTCTCCCGTACACTTTTTTCCTTGCTCTCATGGAAGGTTAATGCTTTCTGTGATTGTTTAGACAAATTCTTGTAAGGATGCCAATAACTCCTTTCTTATCTCTTATAATTACTGTCCTATCATTATCCTTGAGAAAGACCATCTGTTCCTGTTCCATCACCAGTCATCTTCCCATCTTCTTGTCGTGTCAGTTTCCCTGGAGAACAACTCTAATCGTGCTGATGGAAGTTCTCTCATTCTTGCATAGTTCGTTATGTTCAATCAGATCACAGTGGGCGGATGGTCAGGTGGCTAAAGAACTAGACTGGGACTCAGGAAATCAGTGTTCAGTTCTTGGATTTGCCCTAGGCTTTCTGTGTGACCTTGGGCAAGAAGCTTTGGCTGGTGTTTTCACAGAAATCTAAAGGAGTTAGGTGTGTGCTGCTGAAAGTCAATGGGTGTTGGGTGTCAAACACCCTTAGGCAGCTTTGAAAATCTCATCCTTCATCTCTTTGTGCCTCAATTTCCATCTCTAGAATGGGAATAATAATATTTCTTTGTCTTTGGGGCAGGGACTGCTTCTTACCATGTATTTATACAGGCTTTGCACAATGATGCCTCTAGGCACCACTGCAATACAATAACAAGAGTCTCACTGGCGTTGCCTTCTTCATTCTTATCATGTTGTTTCCTTCGGTTTCTCCAAACACAGGTGATTTAGCGAGAAACAAAATTAAGTATGGAAAGAGCTCAGAGGCAAAATGGGGTACAGTGTTTCTCTTTAATTTCTGAAGGCCACATTTCAGTCATGCCAGATCACTAGTAGAACTGAGCGGGAAAGTTTCATCTGCACATCTGCTGACTGCACGGTCACATTATTGCAAAATCACCACATAACTTGGCAGAGTCTGCTCAGGAAAGGCACTGGTTGAGAATAGCAGACCTGGTTGCTGTAGCCATGGACTGAGGTGCACTGGCATTAAAGAGGTGTTTCCAGGCATGGGGTGTTGTGGGTCATGATTGTGCTGTGTTCGTGGATGGTTTGGAAGAACAGAAAATGCTGCCAAGTGGCATTCTGAGGTGCATTGGCAGAGTTCTGTGAAGGGGCATAGCTAGAATAGGTGCATTGTGTATCCGGATCAAGGAGGCTGAATTGTGTGGTGAGGGTGAGAACTGAACCAGGAGGCTTTGTGGGTCAGGAGCGAGGTCCATTAACAGAGCCATGGGAGGGCCCTTGGGACTGCAATAGCTGCACTTTTGCAAGTCAATGCATTGACAAAGCTGCATGTGGGAAGCTTCCACAACACTTGTCCACACAACATGTATGCCAAGTGCTATTAGTCTCTTGCTTTTAATCAACAGCAAATTAACCCCTGGGGCCCCGTTCTCTCACCGCAGGATACAAGTAACTTTCACTGAAGTCAATAGGAGTTACTTGTACCCTGCAGCAGAAGAATTAGATCCCAGAAACTTGAGACAGAAAGAGAGAGAGATTTATCCTCCACGTTGCAGATTCAGCTGCAGCTAGAGCCTGTTGCTCAATATAATTCAAAAATAAATGTACGTTTATATAAAAAAATCACCTTTTATTAGAGGGGAAAATGCAATATATTTTCTCTCAAAGCTTCCAGCAGCCAAAGATGAAAAGGATCATCATGAAAATCACTGGTATGGAGATAGACTTTCATCTTGCACTAGCAGGCAGCTCATTCATATTTTTAAGGAATCACATAACATTTAAATGATCTGTAAAGGGTAAACATCAAAACTCATTTTTCAGTGTCAATAGTGCCAACATAAAGGGCCAATCTTCAATGCGCTACTGAGCAGAGGAGGTGCACGCCACACAATGCTGAGAACAAACAATGGTGGTTCAGGCTCATTCTGCTTCTTAGAGCTCATTTCCATACCAACTTTACATCCATGCAAAGAGCTCTCATTGTTTATTCATATCAGAGATCGTTCTGCTTAGAACTCCTGTAAAACTCTTTTTCTGTCCATTTATCAAAATTGTCTATAAAATATCCTTATACCTTTTTCATAATTTATCATGAGCCTTTATATGTATATTTATATCTGCCCCTTTTCAGATGAATCAAGGACACAAATCAACTGAGAATTGACCATGTGACCTCCCTTGTCTTAGACTCAGGTCTGTTTTTAATTGGCCCATTCTAGCTTTGCTTATTGGGGATTGTGTATTGATTCACAACAGAACTCTGTGATCTAGAAAAGAGACGTGCTGTGGTGGCAGCTTTTGTGTTTGGATGTGGTCTGGATTAGTTTTTGCTCAGGGTTCAAGCTTTAAGGCTATCTTGTGGTTTGAGTTTGGATTCAAAATGGCAGACATCTCTCAAGCTCAGCCAATGGGAAATCTCATGAGATTTTATGGAGATAGCACTGGGTGTGAGGATAGATGATCTCATGGCCAAGACAGCACAAAGACAGCCCCACTAATCATACTGGACCTATCTTCTGCCTCCAACACTGTCTGCTGCAAGGAACTGGCAGCCCATTTGTGGAACTGAGCAGGAGTTGAGAGGACTACTCTCATTTCTCCCAGGCAGATCTCAGAAGCCATGAGAGGAAGCTGCATCTCTGCCCTGAGAACACCTGCCTCATGGGAACCCACATCCTTCCTACTGGTTCCATTTCCCAAGGGAACTAGAGCTGAGGTTTCCACAGATTTTTGGTAGATTCCAGTCAGTAAACTAACAATAATATCTGATAAATGTCAGATGAAAAATAATACTTGTCCCTTCTATAGCAACTTGTGAGGATGCCAAAGCACTTTGCAGACATTGATACAGCCTCTCAACATCCTGGGAGCAATACTATCCCTATTGTACCGATAAAGAAACTGAGGCAACAAACAGGAACATGCCTGGCTCAAGCCCATGCAGCAAGTCAATGCCAGAGCTTGGAATAGAATCCATGGGCCCAGTGACCAGTTCTGTTAGACATGTACAGGAATTTGGGGTGGAGGGTAAAGGTGGCTTTATGCTACTTTGCCATCTACTATAGTTTCTTTCTGGTCTCAGATAAGTTTATAATAGCAATCAGGCAACTACACCTTTCATCATGGCCTCCATCAGCCCCATGGCCATTCCAGAAGCTTCCAACAGCTGGAATGCAGCAATGCTCGAGCCACAGCCTCTTCATGAGAGACTCCCAGGGGGCGGGACAGAGCTGGCTCTGCTGGCTCCATGCCACCTGGGGAAGCCCTGGACATGGGGGGGGGAGTTATTTCCCAGTGGTGAGTTCTGTCTGAGTTTACTATCTCTTTACACAGGAGGGACAGTAAAGGGGGTGAAGCAGGACTGACAATCAGACTCCTTATCTCCTGACTTTCACTCTCCTGTGCTTGAACATCAAGACCTCCTTTCCTCCTTTTGTTAATTTCATTTCATCCAAGAACTCATTTCATTCTGCCCTTTGTACAAGTGTCTGTTTGCCAATCTGTAAAACTTTGATAAGACCTTCCTGGACTTTTAACAATCCTTCTGTTCCGCTTCCTACATTTTCCCATCTCTCTCCTCCCACTCAAGAACTCCTAGTTTTACTTTATAAAAAGATTGGCTTCTACAAATGAACACTTTTTAACGACATCCAAGCATATATCAGAAACTTTCCAGCTACTCCAAGGCTGGAAATAAAAATTACTTCTGTGACTTCAGATGTAGATTTAAGTAGCATTTAACGTTTAAAGCCACGTCCAAGTCAGTGAGGAATGTTTAAGTGTTCAGAAGTTAAGAGGCTCACTGAGTCTGAAGAAGGAAAATAAAATGTTCCCAGCAGTTACAGATGAATGACTCTCTAGATGTTTGTCCTCTTTTGGAAGCATTTCAAGGTTGTGCTGGTGCTACATGGATATCAGAACATCCACTAACTGATTTTGTGAATATTGAAGGCAAGAGATCCCTGCAGGGCAGTCTGCAGAAGCTTTCCTGGAATGAGCTGACACAGCAAAAGAAACTCATACATCAGGCTGTGTGGAAAACTGATAGCAGTGACTAGGACATGGGCGGTCCAACCTGGTAGTCCGTGTGATGTTCAGGAAGCCAAGGCCAATGAGCAGGTCAAGAGCCAGCATCAGACAGGAAAAAGGAGCCTAAGCTGAGGAAACGGTTGAAGTCAGGAACTGGGGGCAAGGAGTCAGGTAGCTCAGTAGCCCTTAACCTTTCCAGACGACTGTACCCCTTTCAGGAGTCTTATTTGTCTCGTTGTACAAGGGTTCACTGGGGCTCGACCCTTACCGGGGTGGTGGGGAGCCACACGGGCTCACTACAGACAGTTGATGTTGGGGAATTAGTCTGGCCATGGGGTCTCCCTCGGTAGCCCTTGTTGTAACCAGAACGAATACTGTAAGCCCAGGCCCTAGGTCGAGGCGGGGCAAAACTGGGTCAGGTGCTCAGGCCCTTGGGCCAGGGCTGAGCACTAGCACTATAAACAGTAGCAATAAGCCCAAGCCCTAGGTCAGGGCGGTACAACAAACGCTGAGTCAGGAGCTCAGACCCTCAGGCAGGGCTGAGCAATAACAATAAGCCCCAGTTTCTTCAGGCCAGGGAGAAGGGGAGACTGCCACCCATGAGTTGAGTGGCAGGGGGGACGCAGGCCCGCCCACTCCAATGCGTCCCAGCCCAGGGCCCTAGCAGCAGCAGAAGACCCACTGCTGTGTCAGTGGGGATCCTGGCCACAACACACCAACATGGGCTCTGGCAGTGCTGCAGCCAGACTAGGGTCGGCTGCCCCCAGGCTACTTCCACACTCCCCCTCAGGGCATACCTGGGTCCTGCTGTTGGCCTCTGGGGGATCCAGGACCATGGGTTCTTCGGGGCAGGGGTTGATCGACAGGTCCGGCAACGCTTCTGGGTAACGAGCGCAGGGCAGATCTGGCAACTCCTCCGGATAGCGGGCGCAGGGCAGGCCCGACCAGTCTGGGCGGCCACCTTGGGCTGCGGGATTTTCCCAGTCGCGGGCTAGGCTAGAGACATCTGGTGTCTCCGGTGGCTGAGCTCCTACTGAGCTCTGAGGGCGAGCCTTTATACTTCTGGGTCGCTGCCTGACCCTCTGAGGGGCGGGCTCAGAGCTCCCTAGCTCTGCCCAGTCTGGCCTCCGGACGGGCTCTTCCCCCTCCAGGGCGGCAGGGAGCCACACCTGCTCACTACACTCAAAAACTACTTGCTTACAAAATCAGACATAAAAATATAGAAGTGTCACAGCACACTATTGCTGAAAAATTGCTGGCTTTCTCATTCTTACCATATAATTATAAAATAAATCAATTGGAATATAAATATTGTACTTCCATTTTAGTGTATAGCACATAGAGCAGTATAAAAAAGTCATTGTCTGTACGAGATTGTAGTTTGTACTGACTTTACTGGTGCTTTTTATGTAGCCTGTTGTAAAACTAGGCAAGTATCTAGAGGAGTTGGTGTATTCCCTGGAAGACCTCTGCATACCCCCAGGGGGACATGTAACCCTGGTTGAGAAACACTGAGGTAGCTGATGGCAGGGTCTGTAGCAGCAGCAGCAAGCCAGCATCCACCTTGTGGTATGAACTACTTCCTGCATCTCTTTCTGGCTTAAATAGTGTACCCAGCCCAATCAGGGATGCCGAGGCTCCTCTAATCAGGTCTCTAGAGCCTGTACTTTAGTGGAGCATAAAGCCTTAGGATTTCCACCTCTCTAGTCACTAATAAAGCCTGAAATGTGACACAAGAGCAGCCTAAAGGCTCAGAAACTAGAAGGCAAGTGAAAGGAACCTCAGATGTATTTTGTTTTTGGCTTTTAAACCATGAGGGTTTTTTTTTAATTTCATATTTTTGGGCTTCCTAACTTGTGATTTTTGAATAATTTGGGTTGGCAGTAGTAGGAATATATATAGAGATGTGAGATCTGGTGAGACAAGCACAGGTCTGGGGTTTCTCAAGTCCTAATCACAGGCCTGACACTGACACACTGTGTGATCTTGATCAAGTCATTTTACTTGTGTCCCAGCTTCCCCATTGATGAAATTGAGAGATGTGATGGGTGGACCAACCCCACACTGAACAGGGCAAGAAGGGGTTAATGGTCTGCCCTGAACACAAGGACAGAAACCAGCCCCACTTTGCAACACCTCCCAGTGCTATCAAATCTAGAGGAAAGGATGTGCAGCCGGAAGGAAGGTCCCAGGCTTCAGATCCTTGGAGGTGGGATCTTGGCTGTGAGACAGAGGATTATTGTGTTAAAAAGTGGGGGTGTCTCAGGCCCAACAAGGGGTAGGATATTAATCATAGAAATGCAGGGCTGGAAGGGACCTGGAGAGGCTGTCTAGTCCAGTCCCCTGCACTGAGACAGGATCAGGTGAAGCTAGACCATCCTCGATCAGTGTTTGTCCAACCTGTTCTTTAAAAGTTCCAGTGATGGGATTCCACAACCTCTTCTGGAAGCCTGTTCCAGAGATTAACTACCCTTAGCATTAAAAAGGTTTTTCGAATATTGAACCTAGATCTCTCTTATTGTAGACTAAGCCCATTACTTCTGTAAGCAGAGTCAGGATAAGCTCTACACTGACATCTAGTGGAAAGAATTTCAGAGAGTGTATTTGCATAGGCATGCCTACCCTATCCCAGACTGCCGAGCTGTGGGACTGCTTGGTGACAAATGACTCACCCTCAGTTGGGTGGTACTTGCTAGACAAGGGACATGGGTTCCAAAACCCAGTGAATTGAGAGAGACTGAGGACAGGTATCTATGCCTGGTGGTGCAGTCTCCTTGTGGAGCCAGGAGCACCAGTTGCACCCCCTCCTCTCTCCACTGTGGAATGTCAGAGTTGATTTTTTTATTCCCTTAAGAATTTAAATACAGGTTACTGAGCTGAAATCACTTTGGGCTGATGGTGCACTAGCACTGGGGCTCCCCTACCATGAGCTGGAATCACTAAGAGCTGAAAAATCACTAAAAAGCTAAAATCACTGAGCTGAGAGCACTGAGTACTGTGCTAACTAGTGGGGAGCCCAAAGCTATACTGTGGAACAGAGCGGCTGGCGGAGTGGAGCAGTTTGTGGGGACGGCTGGAGCAGATCACGGGACAGCTAGTGGCAGCGGAGCGGCTGGCAGAGCGGAGTAGCTGTGAGATGGGTGGAGCAGCCCACAGAGCGAGCAGAGCCGAGCAGTTTGCAGGGACAACTGGAGCAGCTCACAGGACAGCTGGTGGAGCAGAGCAGCTGGCGGAGCGGAGCAGTTTCTGAGGACGGCTGGAGGAGCAGAGTGGAGCGGCTGGTAAAGTGGAGCAGTTCGTGGAGAAGGCGGGAGCAGAACCCACGGAGAGGCAGGGCAGTTGGCCCCCGACCACGTAAGGTGCCCCTTTCTACCAGGCTGGGGGGGGGAGACCTCTGCAGATAGACTCTCGAACTTTGGGGCTGCACTGACCCAGGACAGAGACTTTTGGGACTGTGGGTGATTTGGGGGTTGCTGGACTCAAGAGCCCAGGAAAGAGGACATAGCCCAATTTCCTGGGGTGGGTCTTTGCTCACGGTTTGGTCTATGAACTCTAGTTGAGGTGTTTTTCCCAATTTAGTGTTTGTTGTTTATCTCATGTATTAAATCTTTTCTGCTACACCTAGACTCTGTGCTTGCGAGAGGGGAAGCATTGCCTCTTTGAGGTGCCTAGGGGTGTGTGTAAGATTTTCCCAGGTCACTGGGTGGGGGCTCGAGCTGGTTTGGCATTGGGTTATTGAAGCGGAACCCCTGGATACTGAACCCGGCCCTTGTTGCTGCCAACTCAGAGGGGCAGAAGGGTTACACTTCTTATCCTACCTCCAGTGGACATGGAGAACAATTGATCACCATCCTCTTTATAAAAACCCTTAGCATATTTTAAGACTATTATCCGGTCCTCGCTCAGTCTTGTTTTCTCAGGACTAAACATGCTCTGGTTTTTTTTTAATATTTCCTCATAGGTCAGGTTTTCTAAACTCTTGTTTATTTTTTTTGCTCTCCTGTAGACTCTCTCCAATTTGTCCACATCTTCCCTGAAGTATGGGGCACATAACTGGACACAGTATGCCAACTGAAACATCACCAGTGCTGAGTAGAGTGGGACAATTGCCTCCTGTGTCTTACATATGACACTCCTGTTAATAAATTCCAGAATATTAGCCTTTTCTACAACTGCATCACAATGTTGAGTCTCATTCTATGTGTGATCCACTATAACCCCCAGGTTCTCTTCAGCAGTACTACTGCCTAGCCACTTATTTCCCATTTTGTAGTTGTGTATTTCTGATATTTTCCTTTGTAAGTTAAGATTAAATTCTACAGAGACAAGTACAAAGTACTTGTTGATTTCAGACCAGTTCTCCAAGTTGTCAAGTTTTCCTCTCCCAAGTGCTTGCAACCCTCGCAGCTTGTGTCCTGAAAGTTTTAGAAGTATATGCTCCACTCCATTATCCAAATCACAGATGAAAATATTCAATAGTACCAGACCTAGAATTGACTGCCTGCTGGACCTCACTAGATATACCCTCCCAATTTGACAGTGAACCATGGATAACCACTCCTTGAGAATGGTCTTTCAACCAGTTATGCACCCATTTGTTCTAGAAATACCTCATCCACCTCCTCTTCCTGGTTCAACATTAAACAGTTAAGGGTGATCTGAGACTGTGTGTAAAGTTATTGCTGGCTCACTCCCATTGCAACAACCACTATTACAATCTTTTTAACCTTTTATTAAAGATCAGGAGATGAAAAAGCATTTGAAATGTAAAGGATTAAGTAAAGGCTTTTATTTTAGCAAACTTGCACCCACCCACCTTCCAGGATTCCAATAAGGCCTCACTACAAAGTCCAATCCTGTTTTCTTTAAAACAAAACAAGATAAACACAAATGAGTTGATAAATGCAAAGTAATGCACATTAAAAAACATAATCCCAACTACACATACAAAATGATGGGATCTAAATTAGCTATTACCACTCAAGAACGAGATCTTGGAGTCACTGTGGATAGTTCTCTGAAAACATCAGCTCAAAGTGCAGTGGCAGTCAAAAAGGCAAACAGAATGTTAGGAACCATTAGGAAAAGAATAGATAAGACAGAAAATATCATAATGCCACTATATGAATCCATGTTATGCCCACACTTTGAATACTGCATGCAGTTCTGGTAGCCCCATCTCAAGAAAGATGTATTAGCATTGGACAAGGCACAGAGAAGGGCAACAAAAATGATTAGAGGTATGGAACAACTTCCATACAAGGACAGATTAAAAAGACTGGGACTGTTCATCTTGGAAAAGAAATAAGTAAGGGGGTATCCGATAAAGGTCTGTAAAATCATGACTGTTGTGGAGAAAGCAAATAAGGAAGTGTTATTTACTCCTTCACAGAACTGAAGAACCAGGTGTCACCTAATGAATTTAATGGGCAGCAGGCTTAAAATAAACATAAGGAAGGACTTCACCACACATCACACTGTCAAACTGTGGAACTTGTTGCTAGGGGATGTTATGAAGGCCAAAAATATAACTGTTTTTTTAAAAGAATTGTATAAGTTCAGGGAGGATAGGTCCACCAATGCTTATTAGCCAGGATGGGCAGGGACGCAATCCCATGCTCTGGGTGTCCCTTGTCTCTGACAGCCAGAAGCTGGGAGTGGACAAGAGGGATGGATCACTCAATAACTGCCCTGTTCTGCTCATTCCCTCTGAAGCACCTGGCATTGGCTACTGTCAGAAGACAGAATACTGGGCTAGACGGACCATTGGTCTGATCCAATATGACCATTTGTATGTTCTTGCGAGGAGAGAAAAGAACAGCAAAGAGAGAAAATGCCATATCCCTCTGTGATGCTGACATTTGCTTGAGAAAAATGGGCCCAGCTCATAGTCTGATCAGTCACTTTGAGAGCTGGCTGTGTAGCTGCCTTTCTTGTCATGGGCTCACAGCAGGGTTGCAAAAGGTGGATTAGTCTTGCAGGCTCAGCCAGATACTTATTACAAAGAAGGCAAAAGGGGAGAGAAAGGAAAATATGGTGGGGGAGGAAAGTAACACATGAGAAAGAGTGTGACAGCAGGACCCCAAGGCTCACATCCCAGGTGATGCTCAGGATTTAGCAGAAGCTGGTGGTGGTGTCATTGTCTCCTTCTCTTTGGGCCAGTCTAGTCAAGTATCCTTCCGAGATCAGCACAATGAAGGCCAAGCATGTCATGGTGGATCCCCAGGTCCTAGGAGACAGTGAGGGTGGCAGCCATGACAGTAAAGCTCACTCCTGCCTGTCCATGTGTCCCCACTTCTCCTTTAGTGACCCGCAAATACACAATGTGCGGGAACGGGCATCAGCATCATCCTATTAACATGGGTGATTTCAGCTATAAACATTTTCTCCTATTTCTAGACTCACTCAGGGTCTTGCCACCTTAATCCTTGACTCTACCTGCAGTCTTGCAGACCACTTATGCTACTTCTTGTAACCTGACCAGTCCAGTCTGTTCCAGTCTATTTGCCCCGAGCTGTTGCTGACTTTTACAAATGATTTTATGTAACAGGCTGTGACATTATTGACATGAACTGTAACAGCATAGATCATTGTTGCAATCACTGTTATATATTAACAGCAAATATTGTACAAAGGTTGTCAAGTGAGGTGTCTACAAAAAGGTTATGATTTGCAGGTTATGACTATGCTATCTGTATGCATATATCATTTTTGTATATGAAGTTATTAATAGTGGCTATGTACTTGTATCTCAATGTGTTTAAGTCTAAGTAGCACCAGTAAAGCATTTGGCTAGCTTATTGAGAAGGGACTCTTCAGATTAAGTGCCCAATCAAAATACATTTAACTGACAATGGACCTTGAGAGATTCCAAGTCACATAAGAAGTCTTCCTGGGAACGTTCAAATTAGCATGTGAGCAATGGCTGCTCTCCCTGTAAAGAACAGAGTCATGCATGGATATGTGACTTGCCCATATGGCTACAAACTCCATCTTGTTGCTATAATTTTGCACAGGAGAACAAAGGGATTTCCACCCATAAGAGAGAGAATATAAAAGGAAACCCCTGGAAACCCCTCCATTTTGTCTTCAATCCTGCTTCTTACCTCTGAAGGAACAGTGCTACAAACTGAAGCTCTAAGCAAAGGACTGAATGTCCCATCCAAGCTGTGGATGTAGTCCAGAGACTTGATTTGAGCCTGCAGTTTATTCCATCACTGCTACAAGCCTGAACCAAGAACTTTGCCATTACTATATGTAATTGATTCCATTTAACCAATTTTAGCTCTCATCCGGGGCTGGCACAACACATTAGGCGACCTAGGTGGTTGCCTAGGGTGCTAACATTTGGGGGTCGGTGACCACAGCAGTTGGACCTTCCGTCGCCTCTGTCGGGGGCAGCATTTCTGGGGCAGGACCTTCCGCCATCTCTGTCGGGGGCAGCATTTTGGGAGCAGGACCTTCCACCCCCTAGGGTGGCAAAAAAGCTGGCGGCGCTCCTGCTCTCATCTATATTTTTCTTTTTATGAATAAACCTTTAGATTTTAGATTCTAAAGGATTGGCAACAGCGTGATTTGTGGGTAAGATCTGACTGGTATATTGACCTGGCTCTGGGGCTTGGACCTTTAGGATTGGGCGAACCTTTTTTCTTTTACTAGGGTATTGGTTTTTGTAACCATTCATCCCCCTAAGGAGTGGCTCCTGGTGGTGATACTGGGAAGCTGGAGTGTCAGAGGGAATTGCTTGTATGACTTCCGATTAGCCAAAACTGAAGTCCTCTCTGTTTGGCTGGTTTGGTGTGCCTTAGTAATAAAGGACACAGCTTTGGGCTGTGACTGCCCTGCTCTAAGCAATTTGTCCTGAATTGATACTCTCAGTTGTGTCTCACCAGAGGGGGGAGGGATAGCTCCGTGGTTTGAGCATTGGCCTGCTAAACCCATTGTTGTGAGTTCAATCCTTGAGCGGGCCATTTGGGGATTGGTCCTGCTTTGAGCAGGGGGTTGGACTAGATGATCTCTTGAGGTCCCTTCCAACTATGATTCTATGAGAGGCTGCATCATCACACAGGCTAGTTTGGACTTTTGTTACCTGGAACAACCAAGGGTCCATCTGCATTGCAGTTGGGAGGTGTAATTCCCAGATTGGGTAGATGTACACGCACTAGTACCTAAAAATAACCGGGTGGCTGTGGTGGATCTGGCTGGCTGCCAGAGTATGCACTTTGGGGGTTGGACAGGGTTGAATTTGGGTGGCTAGCATTTGCCGGTGCCCATGCCATCACAGCTGCACTGCTATTTTTAGGCACTAGCCAAATCAAAGCTAGTGCTGTACATCTACTCGAGGGGGGAATTACACCTCCATGATGCTGCACAGATGTACCCTTAGAGTACAAACATCTGCACAACAGGACCTACTGGATGAGCTGAGCAACCCTTAACTAGGAAACCTAGGAGCAACCAAGTGTGGGGAGAAGACTTGCACTGGGTCTGTCTTCTTATTTGCATAATCAGTTGAACCCCAGGAAGAGGCTGCGTTTTGGCTCTGAATAGCACGTGTTGAGTTACTGTTGACTAGTGAACAGATGGTTGGTCCCACCCTGCTCCAAAACACTTTTCTACATTAAACAGTGATCTGAGGATTAAATCATGTTTGTAAATTTCTTTGAAGAAGGAAAGTGCTGAATAATAAAAAATACTTTTTATTTCATGAAGACATCCATATAAATGAAGATCTAAACAAATGTTACTGCAAAGGCCCCAGAAATCCTGTAACTCTATGTTCAAGTTTCTAATGTGGGGATGGAATTCTGTGGAGTAAGTATTTGAGCGAGTGGGATGGTTTAAAGCTATGATTTGTTAGGTGCTGGAGTAGCTTCCTCGCTCATAAGGGGCGAAGCCATCAGTGAGTCATGCAGGTTGCCCTTAAGGCGTGCCAGCGTGTGCTTTATACTGTCACACACATGCTCATATGTTCTGCTGATGCCACATATTGTAGAAAACATTTTTTTTCAGTTTGGAAAGTTTCCCTAGCATGTGGTCTAGGTGACTGTGTACAGGTCCCAATGTGGCAGAGGAGTTTATACTAACACATTTTCAAAATAATCTAAACATTTTATGGAAAACTTACTTAAAAAATCATGTCACAGTTTTACGGTCCAATATCTCGCAAGTTGCCACGGCTAGAAATAGATGCCAGATATCGCTGGAGAGCCTTGGAAACCAATGTGCACAGAAGAGAGATTTTTGAGCTCTAAGGGTTGCAACTTGTAAGGAGCTCAGTGGCCCAAATTAATCTGCATATATTTACATAAACATATTAGTTAGCATTTCCCCTGCAATGCTCATATGTTGGTATAATTGCAAGACATTTTACTAAACTAAAGTCATCTCTTCTTGTTTTCTTTTCCCTTTCTTAATTTCTACCTGTAATGTCCCTCCTCTCATATCTGCTCTTTCCCTTCCTTTGTTTTCATCTTCTTTTTCTGTTCCCCTCCTCTCCACTCCTGATCCCTTATTACTGGGCTAGTATAGACAAGACATGTAAGATATGGTGGCTGTGGGGTAGCTACTCAGGGACTTAGGCTGTTAGAAATTAGCTCTGGGAGAGATGGATGTAAAATAGTTTGACTTAGATAAATAAATAAAGGTGTTTATTCCATGTTTAGCATGGCTACATCTGTGCTGTAATTATGGATCTATTAAGTAAATAAGAAGGAATCATTTATTCTGTAATTTCTTATTTGTCCATTCACAAAGTGTGATTTTTCTTAAGTTTGTTCACACTCATTAGGCATCATTTGCCAGCAGTTCATTGCAGGTAGTGTAGCTGATTTGATTGGACACAAATCAAACGAGATATTTCTGTTCCCAGGAAGAGGTTTTCTGTGCCAATACCTGTGACTACAAATTCCAAATTCACTTTTTGTGGATATTCTTCCAGTATAGACTAGAACATTTTTCTTCTTTGGACCTTGATCCAAAGCCCACTGAAGGCAATGAAAAGATTCCGACTAACTTCAATGGCTTTGGATGAGGCCCCTGATATATCGTCCTGCCTCTATACTTACTTGCTACAAACTCATTCATACAAATCAAGCACAAAAGCAGCATGAACTCCAGTAACAACATGTGGGAAAATGTGTTTTTTAAAGGAGCAATGTGTCTTTAAAAATCAGTTTAATCAAATCAGGGACCATAAATATTCATCTATAATTATATGGTTATTGCCCAATGTAGCTATAGAACAGCGTTACAGTTGGTCGGGTGCCTTACCTGTGCATGTCCATATCTTAAAATGTTTAGGATTAATTTACATTTAACCTTAACTTTGAGTTACTATTAAGTGCACATTATTTTTATTAGCAAGGTGTCTCTCTGAAGGATGCCTCAAAGTAGGAGGGGAATCATGATTTCAACGGGGGTCCATGCAAAACCCCATTGAAATTGTGCCCCCAGAGATGGATTGAGAACCAAGCGAATATCAGAATATTTATGGAAAGTCAGATTTGAACTCAAAGGTCTTCACAGTGGGTACCAGGTTCTAAGCATGATGCACATCCAAACAGGGGAAGAGAATTGGTATCATCAGACCTCTGTGTCCAATCCAAAGTAACCAGCACAGCTCAAATTTCCAATTCGGGTCACTAACTATTCACAGTGAACATCTACAGCTCAAGAATTATTAACAGAAATTATTCAGTGAATAATTCTGGAAAAGAAAGAAATTTGAGAAACTTCAGTACATGTGGGCAATTCACAGAGAAAAAGAATTCACTGAATAAGTTGCTCCCTATGAGTTAGTTATTTCAGCAAAGGATGAGCCAACTATGTGGCAAGTTACGAACACTTAAAATCAGCAGTTGGAACTTCCATCTTGTCCCTCCTGAGACACCTAATTCGGTTTTGGTTTAGATCATTTCAAAATGAGTGGGATTGGGAATATTGGATTCCCTCAGACACTGGGTGAATCTCAAACTCAGGGTCATTCAAATTTAAAATTTAAGTACTGATAACAATGTTTCAAGCAGTTTCCTTCAAACTTACCTTGTTCTGGAGATCTCACTGAGACTTAAAAATCAAGACCAGACTGAAAAAGGTATGTATGTTGGCTTAAAGCAAAGGAAGTGTCTTCACTTCTCTGCTCAGGTGGATGGGGCTGTCAGGCCACTTCCTGGATAACTCAAAATACTTTGGGGCAGGACAGACTGTTGCCTTTCCTGGGGAGCGCCCCAGAAATAGACCAGCTGTACAGAGCCGACTGCAGATTGAGCATGGGGGCCCTGAGTCAGTGAGAAAGGTAAAAAATGGCTATCAGGCCTTCTTGAAGACAGCAACAGTAACTAAAGAAACCCAAGTATATTGAGGTTGGGAGGAGTGAGGCTGCGGATGAGAAATGTGATGCTCCCTTGGATGCTGAACCAAAACCTCCTAGTACAGTGGTTCTCAAAGCTGGCCCACACATCCCTTGGCCCGCACCACTCCCCACAGCCCGCATTGGCCTGGAGCAGTGAACCACGGCCAGTGGGAGCCACGATTGGCCGAACCTGTGGATGCGGCAGGTAAACAAACTGGCCCGGCCCACCAGGGGCTTCCCCTGAACAAGTGACGGACCGGCTTTTAGAACCACTGTCCTAGTGAGATGGAAGGGGGGGGTTTCATTCCAGCCCCTCACGCACCGAACTGTGGATTCCTAGCTGGATTCAAACAGCTCTAACATCCAGACCAACCACAAACCACATATCTACTCTATCTGGACTTTAGTGACATATTTGATACTGTACCACATGGGAAATGGTTCATGAAACTGGAGAAGATGAGGGTCTGGTCTACACACCTATATCAGTATTACTACGTTGCTTAGACATGTAAAAGCCACACACCAGAGCGACATAGTTATACCGACCTAACCCCCCATGTAGACAGCACTATGCCAGCAGGAGAGCTTCTCCCACTGACAGAGCTACCACCTCTTAGAAAGGTGGATTAATTAAGACAATGGGAGAGCTCTCTCCTGTCGCCTTAGAGCATCTTCATTAAAGCTCTACAGAAGCACAGCTCAGCTACATCGGTGCAGCTGGGCCAATGCAGCGTTTTCAGTGTACTGTTGCCCAGAAACTAATACAGGAATTGTAAGTATTGAACTGCCTAAAGGGGAGACAGCAATTGGCTGTGCCAGAAGGAGAAGGATCATGCTGGAGGGAGGTTACTAGTGGCATTCCTCAAGGATCTATCTTGGGACCCATCTTATTTAATATTTTCATTAATGCCCTTGGCACAAAATGTAGGTGTGCACTAATTTGTTCATGACACAAAGTTGGGAGGCATCATCAATGCAGAGGAAGATCAGAATGTGATACTGGAAGCCTTGAGGACTGGAGTGATAGGATTGGGATGAAATGTAATAGTATGATTTGGAAGGTCATGCACTTAGGGACTAATAAGAATTTCTACTGTAAGTTGGGGGCTCATAGGTTGGAAAGAACAGAGAAGGAGAAAGACCTGGGTGTATTAGTTGGTCACAGGATGACTATGAGTCACAATGTGATGCAGCCGTGAAAAAAGCAAACAAGATCTTAGGATATATCGGGAGAGGTATTTCCAGTAGAGCAAGGGAAGTATTAATGCCATTGGACAAGGCACTGGTAAAATCCCATCTGGAATACTGTATACAATTCTGGTTATCATATTCAGGAAAGATTAATTCAAACTGGCACAGGCTCAGAGAAGAGCTACTAGGATGATCAAGGGAATAAGAAGAGCTCACCTGTTTAGCCTAGTAAAATGCAGGCAAAGGGGATCTAATTGTCTGTAAATATATCTGCAGTGAACACCAGGGAGCCAGAAGAGCTACTGAAGCTAAAGGAAAATGTTGGCACAAGAACAAATAGGGAGAAACTAGCAATGAATAAATGTAGGGTGGAAATTATAAGAGGATTATGACAATCAGAGGAGTGTGGCTCTGGGACAGCCTCTCAAAGGAAAGGAAGAAGTGGAAACAAACAGCCTAACTGGTTCTGAGATGGAGCCTGATATGTTTATGACTGAGCTGATACGATGGGGTTGCCTGTGCTAGACAAGATGACCCACGAGGGCTCTTCCAGTCCTATGTCCTATAATCACCATAAAGCTGGTTCCCCATGACATTTCCCCCTGCATTTTGCAAATCCAAGAGATCCTGATAACCCCAAACAAGCATATGGATGCTTATGCAAACCAAACATTCAGTGCTATGCCCATTGTGCCCTACAGCTGCTTTACCTGTTTCTCTGCACACAGTGGTTGCAGTTCAAGCAGAGATCAAAATCCTGTGGGGATCAGTCCCCCTTTAATTAATGTCAATTTCATGGAAAATACAGCGTATCAAAAAACATCCTGCAAGAGTTGAGGATCTCTTCTTCTTTTAATTGCATGCATCAAAATTTATTGAGACATCCGAGTTGAATTACTGGAGCACTGAGAGATTATCACAAATCTATAGATTTTTATGTGTTGGATAATGTATTTCTGATGGAATTTTGAGACTAAAAAGAACAATGTCATTAGCCATGGATTCTTCAGGACACAGCAGCTTTCACCTAAGGAGGAAAAAATGGAAGTATATTTAAAAAATAATGAAAATAGATATCTGTATCAACAATCAACGAGGATAACGTTTGTGTGTTAAACAACCACCTTGAAATTGGCCTGCCTCAAAGGACTAAGCAATTGCCAGCTACCTTAGCATGAATGATTTATGACATTCATAAACTTGGCAACTACATCAGATTTCCTAAACCTGGCAGCAAACACTGCCTGCATATTAAGTGAAGATTTATGATTTATAAAACCTCATTATGCAGAGGTACATGAATTGTCTTATGTGCACAGTCTATAACTCCTCAGACAGACAAAAAGGCAGCTATGTCACACAATTTATGCATTCTTGCTGCTGAAGTTTGAGAGGAAAAAACTAGACAAAAATCACTAGTTCTCAGAAGAATATCTTTAATCATTTTAGGTTGAAATATATAGTTTTAATGGCTAAAATTGTACAGTATGTCAGAGGATGGGAGAAACCGCAGAGGTTAATGGCTAAGGTCACTTGAATCACTGTACTAAACTATGGCCACATTTTGAAAGGCACAGTAATAGACAGCATCCTAAATGACTCCCTGGAAATAACAAGAGCGTTATCAGTCTAATTCTCTTTATTTTCTGCCTTGTGCTATTTTTCATCAGCAAACTTCGCCGGATTCCAGACTTGGTGAGATGATCTTCTGAGAAGACGACTGCGTGCAGGGAACCTTTCATGGCACTAATTCAAAGTGGCTATAAAAGAAAACATTGTACTTAAAGCAGCATGTAATTAATCCATGGAACTCATTTCCACAGGTGGTTGTTGAAGCAAATAACTCTGGCTTGCTTTAAAAATGGACTTTGCTCATCTTGAGCAAGACTAGAGTAGTGATGTTAACGACGTTGAAAATTCAAAGAGTGGAGGCAGTAAGGGCCAGTGGGGAAAGCCCTGGAGTAGAAGTCAGGACACTGATTTGCTGGGAGACCCTTGATGAGTCTGAGTCTTTTGCCTTGGTTTCCTCATCTGTAAAGATGGAGATAATGCTACTAACCCATTAGCTATGAATTGCTATTTAAGCATTCTCTGGGTGTAAGTCGATTGCTGGCTGGACTCAAGAATAAATCTATCAACGTTCTTCCTAGTTGCACAAGTGTCCAAGTGTAGATGGATTTTCACCTCCCTCTGAAGCACCTGCTGTAAGCCACTGGCCAAAGCAGAACAGCTGAATAGATGAACACATGAGGTGTTCAAGACTGGCAACTCTCATGTTTGCCTCTAGGCTAGTGTTCATTGGTCTAAAGCAGGCTGGGGGGGTGGGGTGTTAGATGGACTGCAGCACCGCATGAGGTGAAGGAAAACTATTGGAAGGAGAGAGGTTCTTCTGCTTTGCCCCAGGTTAGATGGCCACACAACAAGAGGCAGATGCACTTGAGCAGCTGCCACCTCTGTCCACACTGTGCCTACATTTTCTGTACCTCAGGTGCAGTTGGTCTTGCCTACATTGGAGGTGATGATTCTAGATGCTTGAGGCGTCTGACTCAGAAACAGCAGCAAAGTGTTAATGACAGAAGGAGCTGAGGAGAATAATGCAAAGTCCTTCCCCTCCCTTTTGTGCTTGCTGGAGCCATTCTCCTCTTGATTTAAGCGATTTGATCTGAGACACACTACAGTGCACAATCTTGTCGCAGGACTTCAATGCCTCTGAAGCCAGTAGTGAATTTGTTAACTACACCCAAGGATTTCAGTTACTCTGAGCCTACCAAAAAGAGGGAAACTTGCATGGACACACCTACACCCGTGCAAATCTCATATGCAGATAGTCTGCACTGGTACAAAATGGGCCTGATGCCCAAAGACTTACTGGGATAAGCTGCAAGCCTCATCTGCTGCAGCGGCACAGGAGCCAGCAAACAGAGCTGTAAACAGGGGAGTTTCAGTGGGAGTTTGCAAGGAGAGTTTGCGGGGGAGACTAAGAGAGCTAGGCAGAGGAATAGACAGGCTAGTGAAGGGAGTGGGTGGTGTTCTGCCAGTCTTCTGGTGCCTGTTGGGGGGTTTGTTTTGCTGTGGGTGGTGGTGTTGTGGTTTGTGTTTCCTGGACTAACAGGTTTTCGGTGGGAAGGCTATGACCGATACACAGGCAGCAGTGGAAGACACAATGAAGATGACTGGGTGTGGAAGCTGCAGCATGTACATGATCCTGGAGGGGGGACCTGATAAGAGTTTCATCTGCCTGAAGTGCCGCCTGATAGAGCTGATGGAAGAAAAGATCCGAGGATTGGAAATGCAGGTAAAACTCTGGTTGAGTTTAGAAGGGGGTTCAAGCAGATGATGGAGCAAAGACATGAGGAGGCTGAAGGGAAAAAGCTCAGACGTGCAGATGGAAGCAGAACCAAAGAACTCTGAGGGGAGACTGCTGGGTGAGGAAAGTGAACGGTGGAAGCATGTGACTAAGAGAACCAGGCAGAGGAAAAGACGGGCTAGCGAAGGAGAAATAGAGCTCAGGAACAGGTTTGCGGAGTTGGAAAATGAAGAAGGGGCACAGCAGGTGGTCGCTGAAGGTGGGAGGGCAAGGAAAAAGAGAAGAACTGCTAGTCCTATAGGAAGAGGGGAAGAGTCAATGCAGATAACACCAAATATGAGTCCCAGGAGGATATGGGATGGATTGCAGAGGATTGCAAGGGGCAATAGAAATTGAGAGGACTTGCTGCCAGAGGGAACAGGGGATAGACCAGAGAATCACACCATCACCAGGAAAAGGCAGGTCTACATGACTGGGGACTCCTTACTGAGAAGAATAGACAGGCCTGTAACCAGAGCTGCTCCAGAGAACAGAAGGGTGTACTGTCTGCCGGGTGCTAAGATACGGGATGTGGACTTCAGGCTGAAAAGGATCCTTATGGGAGCAGGAAAGAATCCACTGATTGACCTTCATGTGGGAACAAAATGATATGGCTAGATCCTCACTGGAATGTATCAAGGGAGACTATGCCTGGCTGGGGAAGACACTTAAGGAAATCGAGGCTTAAGTGATCTTCAGTGGGATTCTTCCTGTTCCTAGAGAAGGGCAACAAAGTTGTGACAAGATTATGGTGATCAACAGATGGCTCAGGCAGTGGTGTTATAAGGAGGGCTTTGGGACGTATGGCCACTGGGAAGCATTCATGGACAGAGGACTGTTCTTTTGGGATGGACTTCACCTGAGTAAGGAGGGAAATAGACTTCTAGGATGGAGGCTGGCACAAGTGATTGAGAGCTTTAAACTAGGAATTTGGGGGACATGGTTGGGAGATGTCCAGGTAATCTCCACGCCGGAATTTAACATTGAGAGGGAAGAAAATGAAGTAAGAAAGGATACAGTCGTGGGTATGAGAATGGACATAAGGAGGAAGAGTAGTGTAGGTACCAGTCTAATAGGTGATACTGGTGTTAGAATGTCTGTGCCTAATCGGGTAAAGAATGTCAGTGAAGCCAAATGGCAAAAATTAAGATGCTTGTGCACTAATGTGAGGAGCCTAGGTAACAAAATGGAGGAACTAGAGCTACTGGTGCAGGAAATGAAACTAGATATTACAGGGATAACAGAAACATGGTGGAATAGTAGTCATGACTGGAGTACAGGTATTGAAGGCTATGTGCTGTTTAGGAAAGACAGAAATAAAGGCAAAGGTGGTGGAGTAGCATTGTATATCAATGATGAGATAGACTGCAAAGAAATAAAAAGTGATGGAATGGATAAGACAGAGTCTGTCTAGGCAAAAATCACACTGGGAAAGAAAGCTAATAGAGCCTCCCCTGAGATAGTGCTTGGGGTGTGCTACAGACCGCCGGGATCCAATTTCGATATGGATAGAGACCTCTTTAATGTTTTTAATGAAGTAAACACTAATGGGAATTGTGTGATCATGGGAGACTTTAACTTCCCAGATATAGACTGGAGGACAAGTGCTAGTAATAATAATAGGACTCAGATTTTCCTGGATGCGATAGCTGACGGATTCCTTCACCAAATAGTTGAAGAACCAACAAGAGGGCTTGCCATTTTAGATTTAGTTTTGGTCAGTAGTGAGGACCTCATAGAAGAAATGGTTGTAGGGGACAACTTTGGTTCGAGTGATCATGAGCTAATTCAGTTCAAACTAGATGGAAAGATAAACAAAAATAGATCTGGGACTAGGGTTTTTTATTTCAAAAGGGCTGACTTTAAAGAATTAAGGAAATTAGTTAGGGCAGTGGATTGGACTGAAGAACTTGTGGATCTCAAGGCGGAGGAAGCCTGGAATTACTTCAAGTCAAAGTTGCAGAAACCATCAGAAGCCTGCATCCCAAGAAAGGGAAAAAATTCATAGGCAGGAGTTGTAGACCAAGCTGGATGAGCAAGCATCTCAGAGAGGTGATTAAGAAAAAGCAGATAGCCTACAAGGAGTGGAAGATGGGAGGGATTAGCAAGGAAAGCTACCTTATTGAGGTCAGAACATGTAGGGATAAACTGAGAAAGCCCAAAAGCCATGTAGAGTTGGACCTTGCAAAGGAAATTAAAACCAATAGTAAAAGGTTCTATAGCCATCTAAATAAGAAGAAAACAAAGAAAGAAGTGGGACAGCTAAACACTGAGGATGGAATGGAAGTTAAGGATAATCTAGGCATGGCCCAATATCTAAACAAATACTTTGCCTCAGTCTTTAATGAGGCTAATGAGGAGCTTAGGGATAATGGTAGGATGACAAATGGGAATGAGGATATGGAGGTAGATATTACCACATTCGAGGTAGAAGCCAAACTCAAATAGTTTAATGGGACTAAATCAGGGGGCCCAGATAATCTTCATCCAAGAATATTAAAGGAACTGGCACATGAAATTGCAAGCCCATTAGCAAGAATTTTTAATGAATTAGTAAACTCAGGGGTTGTACCGTACGACTGGAGAATTGCTAACATAGTTCCTATTTTTAGGAAAGGGAAAAAAAGTGATCCGAGTAAATATAGGCCTGTTAGTTTGACATCTGTAAAATGCAAGGCCTTGGAAAAAATTTTGAAGGAGAAAGTAGTTAACGACATTGAGGTCAATGGTAATTGGGACAAAATACAACATGGTTTTATAAAAGGTAGATCATGCCAAACCAACCTGATCTCTTCTTTGAGGAGGTAACAGATTTTTTAGACAAAGGAAACGCAGTGGATCTAATTTACCTCAATTTCAGTAAGGCATTTGATACAGTTCCACATGGGGAATTATTAGGTAAATTGGAAAAGTATGAAAATCGAAAGATGGATAAGGAACTGGTTAAAGGAGAGACTACAATGGGTCATACTGAAAGGTGACTTGTCAGGCTGGCGGGAGTTTACTAGTGGAGTTCCTCAGGGATCAGTTTTGGGACCAATCTTATTTAATCTTTTTATTACTGACCTTGGCACAAAAAATGGGAATGTGCTAATAAAGTTTGCGGATGACACAAAGCTGGGAGGTATTGCTAATACGGAGAAGGACCGAGATATGATACTGAAAGATCTGGATGACCTTGTCAATGGGAGTAATAGTAATAGGATGAAATTTAATAGTGAAAAGTGCAAGGTCATGCATTTAGGGATTAATAACAAGAATTTTGGTTATAAATTGGGGACACATCAGTTGGAAGTAACAGAGGAGGAGAAGGACCTTAGAGTATTGGTTGATTACAGGATGACTATGAGCCGCCAATGTGATATGGCTGTTAAAAACGCTAATGCGGTCTTGGGATGCATCAGGCGAGGTATTTCCAGAAAAGATAAGGAGGTGTTAGTACCGTTATACAAGGCACTGGTAAGACCTCATCTGGAATATTGTGTGCAGTTCTGGTCTCCCATGTTTAAGAAGGATGAATTCAAACTGGAACAGGTACAGAGAAGGGCTACTATGATGATCTGAGGAATGGAAAACCTGTCTTATGAAAGGAGACTCAAAGAGCTTGGCTTGTTTAGCCTAACCAAAAGAAGGCTGAGGGGAGATATGATTGCTCTTCATAAATATATCAGAGGGATAAATATCAGGGAGCGAGAGGAATTATTTAACCTTAGTACCAATGTGGACACAAGAACAAATGGATATAAACTGGACATTAGAAAGTTTAGACTTGAAATTAGACAAAGGTTTCTAACCATTAGAGGAGTGAAGTTCTGGAACAGCCTTCCAAGGGGAGTAGTGGGGGCAAAAGACATATCTGGCTTCAAGACTAAGCTTGATAAGTTTATGGAGGGGATGGTATGATGGGATAGCCTAATTTTGGCAATTAATTGATCTTTATTAGCAGGTAAATATGCCCAGTGGTCTGTGATGGGATGGGATCTGAGTTACTACAGAGAATTCTTTCCTGGATGCTGGCTGGTGAGTCTTGCCCACATGCATATGGTTTAACTGATCACCATATTTGGGATTGGGAAGGAATTTTCCTCCAGGGCAGATTGGCAGAGGCACTGGAGGTTTTTCACCTTCCTCTGCAGTGTGGGGCACAGGTCACTTGCTGGAGGATTCTCTCCACCTTGAGGTCTTTAAACCACGATTTGAGAACTTCAATAACTCAGACATAGGTTAGGGGTTCGTTACAGGAGTGGATGGGTGAGATTCTGTGACCTGCATTGTGCAGGAGGTCAGACTAGATGATCATAATGGTCCCTTCTTACCTTAAAGTCTATGAGTCTATGAGTGTGTCTGCATTAAGGGTTTACACTGGTGTAGCTATGCTCGTACAAATTTCCCTCCCAGAGACAGGTCCTTTAATAAAAAGTAGAATGTATAGGATGCTGCAGAATGCAGGAAAAACTGGGGTGAGACCCTAAAATCATGTTACTTTTTTTTTTTTTTTTTTTTTTTTGCATAATGCCGCAGGGGGAGGGAGGTTGTTCTCCCTCCTCTCTACATGATATCACAGATGGGATATCCACAAGCTGCTTGACTGTGCCTTAGGCCCTGCCCTCCCACACTCAGAGATCCAGGAGCTCTAGTGTCACTTCAGGGAGATCCAGAGACTTGCTGTGCTCCCCTGAGTTGTTGCAACTACTTCCATCCCATCTCAGGGGATGCAGCACTCACTCCCCTCAGAGGGGCAGCTAGCTTTCCTGGCACACACTGGGGAGGCAGGGCCAGCACCACTCACCTCCCTCAGCCATGGCACTTCGGCGAGACTGTGCTTGTGGTCAGCTCTGCGAAGGGATGCAAGATGTGGAAATCTCTTTGTTTGCTCCCTCCCCCCCGGTAGCCACATAGGCACAAGGGCACCCTATAGCCCATAGCGGGTGCCCATGGAGCATGATCAGATGCAATTTTTCAAACCCTTTTAATTTCTTTAATAGCCTCCCTCCCATACACACACACACAAAATGTAGGGCCCAATCCTGTGAGTTGCTGAGCTGAAGTGTTCAGCATGTCAGAGGATCAGGCTGTGAGTGTCCTCAGCTCCCCCTGAAATCAATGGGAGTTGAGGATTCTCACTGACTTGAAAGAAGCATTCAGCTCTGGCAGGAATGGCTCATATCTGTGATCTAGAATCATGCCACAAATTCCCACCAGCCTCAGTGGGAGTTTTGTGTGAGTGAGGAGTGGAGAACACCACTCTTAGCTGGGCACGATTGCTCTGCAAGTAGGAGGTGCCATGTAGCACGTCTGAGTATTGTAGTGGTCTGGTGTTTATGAAAAAACACTTCACTATTGATTTTTCTGCGAAACAGAATTGCAGAGAAGAGGATCTGAAATTCTGATGTCTTTTTCTCCCCCACCCTCTCAGCACCAGGGTGGCTGAAAATGAGTGTTTGTTCTTTTTATGCCTAAACCAGTTTTTTTTCACCATTCTAAATTTAAACCTTCCCTTTCAATGTACATGCATCTGTCACAGGGCTGAGCTCACTATAAACTGCCATAATCATTTGCATCAATTGCAAAAACAAGCAGTTCAATATCAGGACTCTGTGTGTCATTCACAGGCTGACTCAGAATGTCACTCAGTGTATCCAGGCAGCAGCCATCCTGGCTTGACACACAGACTCAAGTGGATCATTCTAGCCAGTTTGAAGTATAAATTCAAATTGGCTGGGATAAGTGTTCAGATACCATGGTGATGGGCACAGCATCAGAACCTGAACAGAATAATAATAGCAATATAGTATTTTTCAGCAGCAGATCTCAAAGCACTTTACAAAAGAGCTCGGAATTATTATCCCTCTTTTACTTATGGGGAAACTGAGGCACAGAGGCAAAGGGACTGGTGCAGTAGTGATGTCATATGGACATAAAACTGGCCAAAGGTGTAAACAAAGAGTATTGATCGAGTGCATGGTATTGAGAGGGTGGGGGTAGTGCCTCATGGATTACTGCAGGGATTGGCGTTAGGTCAGGACTCATTTGGAAGAAGGAGTAAACAGCCCACTGTGTTCATGATGGGACATTGGGACATGTTTCAAACACTGCTGAGAACAGCAAGGCCAGGCAGGCTCGAAGTATGGGCAGAAAATAAGAGAATGAGATACAGCACAGAGAAATGCAGGCTAGTTCATCTGCAAGAGAACCATTCAAACCACATTTAATCCCAGGGCAAAATGTGGAGAGCAGCAAGGCTGAGCGAGAGCCAGGGGTGATCCAGGACAGCAGTTCGATCTGAGATTGGACAGGCGTATGGCAACAGTTCTCAAACTTTTTTTTTCGCAGCCCGCTTGAAAATTGCTGAGGATCTCGGCCGATCATTTAATGATCTTTCCAAATGTTGTTTGTACCGTTAGCTAACTATTGTAAAGCGCTTTGGATAAAAGCACTATATAAAAATAACGTAATTATTAATTTTTTTTGTTCTGCAAATAAAAGCACACAACTCATTTTAATATCAGTAATCTTACCTTTCTAATGTGATGGATGTGCCCTCTCTCCCCTGCCAGGGCTGGGAAGGAGGGAGGTCTCTCCCCCACCACAGCAGCCACAGAGTTGAGGCTGGGAAGGAGCGACATCTCTCCCAGGCAGATGGGGAAAGTCTCCTCTTTCTCTGGCTGTCGCAGCTCTGCATGTCCCAAATTCCCCCCACTCCATCTCCTCACCCCACTGCCCCCTCCCACCTACCCCCTATTCTCCCCAAGGCCACCACCTCACCTTACATGTGAGTCTTCTCTTCTCCAGCATCCAGGCACCTCATTAGTGGATCCACACCTGCACAGTTCCACTAATTAGGTGGGTGGCCCTTCATTTTCTTGTGTGCGGCCGCCGAGGTGCATCCCTTAGAGGGAACTATCTGTGGACCACCTGAACGGAGCTTGCGGGCCACTGGTGGTGCACAGACCACAGTTTGAGAACCTCTGGCATATGGCAATTGAAAAAGCTAATGCGATTTTGTCATACACAGAGGCCTCAAGTTACAGAGCAGGGAGCAGATATTGCTGCTCCGTGAGGGCTCTGTCTGACAAGGTGCTGAGCGCTGTGCAGCCTTTGGTTTCCTGGCAGTAGATGAATTTCACAGGGTTTTTATAGGGCCTTAATAGTGATTTATCAGCATCATCTTCCTTGGCTACTGTCAGCTTTTTACACAGCGGAACATGCCATGTACAGTAGCACAAATCTTCTGACAAAGGTATATTCATCCTGAGCAGCACAAACTGGAGGTGTCAGCGAGATGGCCATGTGGGCCTGTATTGTAACAATGCCACCAGCAATACTTGCGCCAGTGGGGCAACATGAGCCCAATCCTACCCCCACTGAAGTCAGTGGCAGAACTCCCCTGGCTTACAGGGCAGTGGAGTTCAGAGCTGTTGCCTTACTCACATGCTTCAAAACATGAGCTCGTGTTTCCATAACAGTGACAGTGCTCTCAAGGAGCCAGCCACGTCCCAGGCTATTTAGGGCTTTATGGATGCTAACTGAATTGCACCCAGAAGCAGACTGAGCCAATGAAGAGCACCCGTGTTTTGTGCTCATGTACTGGTGCCAGCCTCTCCCCTTAAAAAGGCACATGGCTGAAATTTCCACGTATGCGCCAAACACAGGCCATGGCAGGAATCCAGCCATGGATCTGGGGAATGCAGGAGCAACTATCTGTCCACTTTGGGTATTTATCTGGCCCCCATTACTGTAAAAATTGTGAAGTGCTCAGAAACTAATGTACTTCTCTTCACACCACACCATGAGGCAGGGCAGTGCCGGTATCCCCATTGTACAGATGGGGAACTGAGACACAGAGAGGCTAAGTGACTTGCCTGAGGTCACCCAGGAGGTTTGTGGCAGAGCAGATAACTTAACCCAGATAAATGTATACCAGGGTAGTTCTCCAACCTCTGCATCATCCCTCCGCTGATTTTTAAAGCCCCAAGATTGCATATCATTCAGACAAAGGGTTGATGTGTCTTCTCATTGGAGGGAGACCTCACAGGCCACATGGATTTCTGCAGTTATACTAGTAACAAAAACTATCCCCTTACAGCAGGGGCGGGCAAACTTTTTGGGCTGAGTTTCCAAAATTGTATGGTGGGCCGGTTAGGGGAGGCTGTGCCTCCCCAAACAGACAAGCGTGGCCCAGCCTCACCCCCTATCTGACCTCTCCTGCCGCTTCTTACCCCCTGACAGCCTCCCCCAGGACTTCTGCCCTATCCACACCCCCGTTCCCTGTCCCCTGATGGGCCCCGCCCCGTGACTCTTGCCCCATCCAACCCACGCTGTTCCCTGTCCCCTGACAGGCCCCAGACCCTCTGCCGCCCCATACAACCCCTCCTTTCCTTCCTGACTGCCCCCCAGGGACCCTTGCCCCCATTCAACCCTGTTCCCTGCCCTCTGACCGCCCCAACCCCTATCCACACCCCTGCTCCCTAACCACCACCTTCCCCTGCCCTTTATCCAACCCCCCCTGCTCCCTGCCCTCTGACAGCCCCGCCCCCAACCACCACCCCGAACTCCCCTGCCCTCTATCTAACCCCCCCTGCTCCCTGCCCCGGCCCCTTACCACGCTGCCTGGAGCACTGGTGGCTGGCGAAGCTAGAGCCACCCCGTGGAGCCAGCCACGCCATGCCACGGCGCAGCCCAGAGCACCGGGTCAGGCTGCAGCTCTGCAGCTGCGCTGCCCCAGGAGCTTGCAGCCCCACTGCCCAGAGCATTACTCCAGTGGTGTGGTGAGGCGAGCTGAGGCTGCAGGGAAAGGGGAACAGTGGGGGAGGGCCTGGGGGCAAGCCTCCCAAGGCAGGAGCTCAGGGGCTGGGCAGGAGGGTCCTGCAGCCCAGATATGACCCACAGGCCATAGTCTGCCCACTTCTGCCTTACAGGATCTAGATGGGCTCATAATTCTATTTTATTTCTACCTCCACTGTAGACCACTATTTTATATGTGTTAGTTTTAGTTGTACTAGTTTATGACTCATACAGGATATTGATTCTTTATTATGCCAGGTAAGTGTTTCCCGATGGAAGTTAAATTCCTCATTCTCAGAATCCCTGAGAATATTTGTTGAGCGTTTTGTAAGGCCAGTAATAATCTTGGACCTCGCCACTGTGTAGGTATCAACTCACCCAAGTGCTCACTACTGGGTCAAAAAGGACATGTCTCCAGAAGTCATCTTGTTGCTTAAAAGAGGTAAAGCAATTCCATGGATGTACCCTTGCCAAGCCAGGGTCAGTTCCTTAGTGGAGGGTGAAGAACACCTCTACACTAGGCCTAGGTCTTCCCTTTGCTGGAGCTGTCTGGTTGGTCTCTGCCACTCCAAGATGGTCTGATTCCACCACCTTTATTCACTGAGCAGTGCCATACTTCACAGGTGACCCCATTGATTTTAATAGAACTCCTTGCCGAATACAGTGCTACACAGCAAGAGTAAAGGTAGCTGAGTTTTGGCTCAGAGCAGACAGACAGATTGGTTTGGGGGGAAAATACAGACCTAAGTATAGTCTGTCTTTTGCATAGGGAGTCCTAGTCAGGACTTAGGAGGTTTGTTGATTGAGCCTTGTCCTCCCTCTTCAGGGAAATTACCCATCTCACAAGCACTTGTATTCCCTTGACCAGCTGCTTCTAGATAAGGATGACCCACTCACCATCTCTGATGCCTGACTTCTCCTGTGTGTCCTGTCCAGTTATTAACTCCAGCTGGACTGTCCTTTTTCCACACTTGACCCCTCAAGAGGCCTTGTATGATGGATTTAGGTACTTGGGCCAGATCCTTAGTCAGTGTAAATCGGTGTAATTCCCTTGGAGTCAAGGGAGCTATCCTGCTTTAGACCAGCTGAAAATTTAGCCTTCGTCTCTAGTACAGACCACTAACCTCTTTCTGCCTTGGCTTTGCATGGGCTTTGAACCAGACACAAATATTTACTTTGAGTTAAATGTGCTGTTGCATGGACTTCATGTTCCACTTTAAATGTACAAGAGATTGTGGCTTAATTGTAAATCTTACCCAGTCAGAGCTCCCACCTGTGGACTGATGGACTCAGGCTAGGTTGGCCCCATCCTTTACCTGTGTCTTCTTTAACATAACCATGTAAACAGCTAGCCTTCTTTGAACATAGATCTTTGTACAGAGATGATGATCACACCTCCACTAAGCTGAACTAGGCTTTCTGAAACCTCCCTCTGTTGGTGGTTTTCTTTTTTTAACTGTGAAAAGCTTCAGAGCAAGGAAACAATCTACAGAATATATAAAGGGGAGGTTCTCATTTGTAACATGCTAATTGCCTTCATTATTCTGGTTCCTGGGGGTGCCTCACATACCTATCACAACAGCTGCGATTGTGCAAGGATGAAATGTGGTTTGCTGCTTCCCATTGTGGTCTGCACCTTTAGCACAAGTGACAAGTCACTGACACTTAAACAGTAGGAAGGATTTTTTGTGAGCTGCTAACAGACTCTTAAGCTGTAGATTTTTGTCTACTTGTTCTGTTGTTTCCATATGATTTTCTAGTCCCCCTCTAGGCCATGATCAAGTAATAAAATTCACATCCACGTAGCTGATAAAATGTACCTTGGTAACTGTCGATGAGGACCCCAGCTGCATTAGATTCTAGTATCAGTTGTGCTGAGGTAAATTTGGAGTAACTCTTGAAGTCAGTGGGGTTACCCATGTGATGAGCATGGTACAACTGTCTCCCATCTATGTGCTGAACACTCATCCCAAATCAATTTATACAGCCACTCCTGTTCTCCGCCAAATTATATCTGAAGACTCTCATCCCCTGTGATGCCCATGGTAAAATGCCTAATGATAATAGCTAGGCAAGTGTCCTGTCAATGATTCCTTAACCTCTCTTATTCTCTTAACAAAGATGAACATACCACCTATGAACCCCATATGTCACCCTGATCTTCTCAACTCTTCTCCCTGCCACCTCTCGGTTGTTTTCTATGCCTACCTGTTGTGTCTTGTCCAGGCCCCAATCCAGCAAACTTCTCAAGCACTTTGTGACTCACCACTGCAGCGCCACCTTCTGGCCATCCTGGGAATTAGCTCTCATTTCACCAGAGCACCCTAATCTAGTGGTGTCTCACTCGTCATCACTCTCGCCTCCCCCTCTAGGACCTATGTTGCTCCCCAGACCGCAGTGTCCTCTCCTGGACACAGCCCTCAGGCTGTGCCCCACTCAGTTCTCTCCCCCATTCCAGGGGACCCAACAGTCCTAGTCCAGCCATTTGCCTCAGCGGCTATGACACTCTGTATATCGGGGGAACATGCTGCACCCCCATGTTTATCCTTATAACATGATTGTGTGGTATCCAATGCAAAGTTTGTCATGTTAGGTGTCTTCGGAAGGCTTATGATGCACTGAGCATTGTTATAGTAATGTTATAGGTTATAATTTCATGTATATAGTTATGAGATTGAAAATGTGTTCTCATGGCTTAAAACAAGCCCAGGCAAAACTCTCCAAGAACAGAGGGGCAGTTCACACCTCATCAGGGCATGTATGGGACAAACCCAGCCCAGCCTCACAGAAATAAAGGATACTGGCATAGGCAGCAACAAAGGATCTGTTGGACTTCCAAGTGAATCACCCCGCTTCCCTTGGTCTGTCAGGGACTATGACTATTTTAAAGAATCCTTATTGAAGTTGCAGGAAAAAACCATCCTGATGTGTAGAAAGAATGGTAAATATGGCAGGCGACCAGCTTGGCTTAACGGTGAAATCCTTGCTGATCTTAAACGCAAAAAAGAAGCTTACAAGAAGTTGGAAGACTGGACAAATGACCAGGGAGGAGTATAAAGATATTGCTCAGGCATGCAGGAGTGAAATCAAGAAAGCCAAATCACACTTGGAGTTGCAGCTAGCAAGAGATGTTAAGAGTAACAAGGAGAGTTTCTTCAGGTATGTTAGCAACAAGAAGAAAGTCAAGGAAAATGTGGGCCCCTTGATGAATGAGGGAGGCAACCTAGTGACAGAGGATGTGGAAAAAGCTAATGTACTCAATGATTTTTTTTGCCTCTGTCTTCACAAATAAGGTCAGCTCCCAGACTGCTGCACTGAGCAGCACAGTATGGGGAGAAGGTGACCAGCCCTCTGTGGAGAAAGAAGTGGTTCGGGACTATTTAGAAAAACTGGATGAGCACAAGTCCATGGGATCGGATGCACTGCATCCAAGGCTGCTAAAGGAGTTGGTGGGTGTGACTGCAGAGCCATTGGCCATTATCTTTGAAAACTCATGGCGATCGAGGGAGGTCCCGGATGACTGGAAAAAGGCTAATATAGTGCCCATCTTTAAAAAAGGGAAGGAGGAGGATCTGGGGAACTACAGACCTGTCAGCCTCACCTCAGTCCTTGGAAAAATCATGGAACAGGTCCTCAAGGAATCAATTCTGAAGCACTTAGAGGAGAGGAAAGTGATCAGGAACAGTCAGCATGGATTCACCAAGGGCAAGTCATGCCTGACTAACCTAATTGCCTTCTATGAGGAGATAACTGGGTCTGTGGATGAGGGGAAAGCAGTGGATGTGTTATTCCTTGACTTTGTCAAAGCTTTTGATACCGTCTCCCACAGTATTCTTGCCAGCAAGTTAACGAAGTATGGGCTGGATGAAGGGACTATAAGGTGGCTAGAAGGCTGGCTAGATTGTTGGGCTCAACAAGTAGTGATCAACGGCTCCATCGCTAGTTGGCAGCCGGTTTCAAGCGGAGTGCCCTAAGGGTCAGTCCTGGGGCCGGTTTTGTTCAATATCTTCATTAATGATCTGGAAGATGGCGTGGATTGCACTCTCAGCAAGTTTGCAGAGGACACTAAACTGGGAGGAGTGGTAGATACGCTGGAGGGTAGGGATAGGATACAGAGGGACCTAGACAAATTAGAGGATTGGGCCAAAAGAAACCTGATGAGGTTCAACAAGGACAAGTGCAGAGTCCTGTACTTAGGACGGAAGAATCCCATTCACTCTTACAGAATAGGGACTGAATGGCTAGGAAGCAGTTCTACAGAAAAGGACCTAGGGGTTACAGTGGACGAGAAGCTGAATATGAGTCAACAGTGTTCCCTGGTTGCCAAGAAGGCTAACAGCATTTTGGGCTGTATAAGTAGAGGCATTGCCAGTGATCGAGCGATGTGATCATTCCCCTCTATTTGACATTGGTGAGGCCTCATCTGGAGTACTGTGTCCAGTTTTGGGCCCCACACTACAAGAAGGATGTGGAAAAACTGGAAAGAGTCCAGTGGAGGGCAACAAAAATGATTAGGGGGCTGGAAAACATGACTTATGAGGAGAGGCTGAGGGAACTGGGCTTGTTTAGTGTGCAGAAGAGAAGAATGAGGAGGGATTTGATAGCTGCTTTCAACTACCTGAAAGGGGTTCCAAAGAGGATGGATCTAGGCTGTTCTCAGTGGTACCAAATGACAGAACAAGGAGTAATGGTCTCAAGTTGCAGTGAGGGAGGTTTAGGTTGGATATTAGGAAAAACTTTTTCACTAGGAGGGTGCTGAAGCACTGGAATGGGTTCCCTAGGGAGGTGGTGGAATCTCCTTCCTTAGAGGTTTTTAAGGTCAGGCTTGACATAGCCCTGGCTGTGATGATTTAGTTGGGAATTGGTCCTGCTTTGAGCAGGGGGTTGGACTAGATGACCTCCTGAGGTCCCTTCCAACCCTGATATTCTATGAGGTAATGCTCACTTGACCCTGAAGGGGGGGGCAAAGCCAAGAGAGAAGAAAGAACATGATAAAAGGAAGAGACATTTGCCATGCTCTTCCTCTCTCTTCCATCTCTATCTATAGACATCACTACTAAGCAACTAAAGCGATGATCAAAAGGGAGAGCTTGGCTGAAGGGCAACCAGGCAGCCTGTGGTGAGAAGCATCTAAGTTTGTATGGGCTCTGAAAGTGTTAAGATCAGCTTGGAATGCATTTTGCTTTTATGTCATTTGACCAAATCCAACTTATTGTGTTTTGACTTGTAGTCACTTAACCTATCTTTTGTAGTTAAGAAATCTGTTTGTTTATTCTACATGGAGCAGTGTGTTTGGTTTGAAGCATGTCAGAGACTCCCCTTGGGATAACAAGCCTGGTGCATATCAATTTCTTTGTTAAATTGACAAACTCATATAAGCTTGCAGTGTGCAACGGGCATAACTGGACACTGCAAGACAGAGGTTCAGTTGCACAATCCAAGAAGCTTATATGCTAGAGGCTGTGCGTAAACAGCCCAGGAGCAAGGGTTCTCACAGCAGAGCAGGGGAAGGCTGGCTTCCAGAGTCAAGGATTAAAGTGACCTAGATCGCCAGTCCAGATAACACCAGGGGACTGTCACAGTGACATACTGCCGTTTCTGGTCTAGCCACTCACCTCAGTGGCAAACTGCAGTCCATGAATTGGCCACTCACCTCAGTGAAAAATGTGGGGGAGGGAGAGAGAGAGATCCAGGCCTGCCACTCCAGCAAACTTCTCAAGCACTTTGTGACTCACCACTGCAGCGCCACCTTCTGGCCATCCTGGGAATTAGCTCTCATTTCACCAGAGCACCCTAATCTAGTGGTGTCTCACTCGTCATCACTCTCGCCTCCCCCTCTAGGACCTATGTTGCTCCCCAGACATAAAAGTCAACAGGCACATACTGCCCTTTCTCCTACTCCACCACCTGTTTCCCTGGGCCACTTCCCTACAGCCCTAGCACTTTCTCCTCCCTTGTATCAGGACCTCAGGCTGACAGCTGTCAAGCTCCAGTGAATCCCCTCATCCTTAGCCTCCAGGAAGAGACTGCCTCTGAGCTGCTCAGCAGCCCTTCTTATATGGACCAGCCTGGCCCTGACTGGCTGCTCCACTAAGTCTTCTCCCTATTGGCTGGCTCAATAAGCCCTCTTCCAGTTGGTTGGGTTCTGCACAGCCTCCCCAAGGCTGTTTTAACCCTTCTGTCTGTGTGGGGCAGTTGCCCCACCACACATGCTTAACTTTAAGCACATGAATATTCCCATTGCCTTGAATATCTGTTGCTTATTAGGGGCCTGTACACTGTAACAATAACACAGAGCAGAATTTGGCTCCTAATATTCTTCATTTGGGCCCTTGAAGCCTAGATATAGCTTGACTGTGTGTTTTGTTTGATCAGCCAGTGCCTTTTCTATTGGACCTCATTTCAGTGTGTAGGAAAGTGACTGGGGTGTAGCTGACTCCAAAGGCTTCTCTACCAGACCCTTTCGTAGTAGGACACATCAGCAATGCATGTACAACATACACCTAGGAGCCAGAGAGCAGCAGCTGCCTTAGAGTCACTGCAGACAGGAACTAATTACTGTGGAGAAGCTAACGCACAGCTCCCTGCAGAACTTGTCACATTTGTCTACGGATTTAAGTTGCCTTGGCAATGACAGATGTTTTATAACGTACTCATTTCACTGAAGATTTCATGTAACCTTTTTGCATGCTGCCAGTTACGGAGGAATCTGCTTAAGACAACTGTGGGTTGAACTAACAAGACATTTCCCCAAACAAATTGAAACCGACTTAAACCGTATCAGAAATCAGTTAGGACCCAATGCTGTACCCACTGAAGTCAATTAAAGTTTTGCTATTAACTTCAATGGGAGCAGGACACAACCCTATGGCAGAATATTTTTGTGGAGTCTCTCCCTTATCTTTGCACTAGCCAGCTAGATCATTTCAAGGCTAGAACGCAGAGTGGCTCTGGAATAATTTGGTCCTGAAATGTTGCAAAGTGTCTTCACTAACCATAGCAACTATCATAAAACTGGTTAATTGTATCTACACACACTACTCCCTCTGACCATTTCAATGGCACTGCATTGTGGGTACCCATCCCACAGGTCCCCACACAGCTCCTTAAAGAGGGGTTTGTGAGAGAACCTAATGTGGGTCCACAAAGGTATTCTGGGAGACTGAGTCAGTGTCGCAGAATCCTCAGGGAGTCACACCATTGTATATGATGATGAAATGCACCCTACTGGCCCCCTTCTCTTCCTCATGGCCCCCCTCACACCAGCGCCCTTCCCTAGAAAGGCTCAGATCCAGGAAACTGCAAATATAGGGCCCAATCCTGCATCCTCCATACCCTGAGAACTCAATGGGAATTGAGAGCACTAGGCATCTTTCAAGAGTTGCTCGGCATCTTGCAGGATGGTGTCAGAGTGACTGAGTGGTGAGGGGAATGCCACATTGTCTGTCAGGAAGTGTCTGTCTCATCTATTTTGCTACCGTGTGGGGAGGACAAAAGTTAATAGGCATCACAGCACACACCTGTTTTAAGGAGGTACTTGGAGGAGGAGAGATGGATAGGATCCATAGCAGACAAGGTCAGGGAGGGAATCACATAGACAAAGATTCAGCAAGAGAATGGACCAGCTCTGAGTAGAAACTGCATGGAAGAAGAGTTGGAGATGAGAATAGTGCAAGGAAAGAAAAGAGTCAGAGGTGCATCAGTGGTGCACAGGGGAGTGTAAAAAGACATGGTAAAAGAGGTGGAGAATCCAGTAAGTTAATTCAGGGCATATTGAATTAACACAAAAGATCTTGCACTTAGTGTGGTGAAAGATGGACATGTGACATTTCAGCAATAGTTCTTTAGATCATCCACTGGGCCTTGAGTCCAGCTGCATCCCAGGCCCGCGCAAGGCCACATCTGGAAATTGTAAACACGGGCACTGACTTTTCAGGAGTATACTCCCTAGCTAAAATCAACTAGATTCTGAAATATTAAACCACTGACATTCCAAGGACACTGTACCCAGAGCTGCTGCAGGACACTTCAGCCTCTTATCCCTGCAGTGACCCGAAGGAAATCTTTAGGCGCTGAGTTCAGCTACTCAAGAGAGCTGCTTTCTTCATTTGTTATTATTATGTCCTTGTGGAGTACTGAATTTAATTAGCCACTGCTTTGTTGATAGCAGCCTGTACAGTTAGTGCAACTGAGCCAAGAATTAGAGGCTCTTTTTCAGCAGGATTGGATAGACGTTCTTTCTATCCTTGACTCTGTAAATGAAAAGAAAACGGGGGATTGTTGCAGACAATGCTTCCGGACAGCTCCCTCTGAGATCACTTTTGCTTTAATTGCAGGCTGGCCAATACTTGCAAGTTATGTCAGTAATTTGAATTAAGTTATCTTTCTCATACGGTTCATAATTCACAAGAACAGTCTGAAAGAGATGCGACTTTAGCATGGCACTCTGCTGCCCCCGTCTGGTAATGTGACAAAGCAGCACCCACGGACATGCTTACATGGGTATATTGTTGGTACTTCCAGCTCATTTATCTATTTATCTGAACACAACCCGCTCTCCCTCCAATAGATTCAGATCCTACAGAATGCAGGGTTTCAATAGCTGAAAATTGTTCCCTGCCTTTCTGGCTGTGACGATCAGCATCCAAACGTGAGTAGTGTTTGTTGTCTTACAGAGACTGAAACAAAACCTTTTAGAGTAGTGTAAACTGCACTTGTTCATATCTACTAATTACTAATGGGAAAGCCTGTGCAAAGATATGTCTAAATTGGGGGTAACAAAATGCACAAGTGGCAGAGTTGGGAAATAAATGGTTAAGAGCAAGACTGGGAGTTGGAACCTCTGGGTCCCATGCTGGGCTCCAACACTGCCTAACTATTTGATCCAGGGCAATCACATGGGCCAAATTTTTCAAAAGTAGCTGGAGATTTTGGGTGCCTCACGTTTGGGTGTCCAGCCTGGAACATCTTGGGCCCAATTTTCAGAATACTGAGCAACTAGAACAGGGGTTGGCAACCTTTCAGAAGTGGTGTGCCAAGACTTCAATTATTCACTCTAATTTAAGGTTTCATGTGCCAGTAATACATTTTAACCTTTTTAGAAGGTCTCTTTCTATAAGTCTATAATATAAAACTAAACTATTGTTGTATGTAAAGTAAATAAGGTTTCAAAGTATTTTAGAAGCTTCATCTAAATTTAAATTAAAATGCAGAGCCTCCTGGACCGGTGGCCAGGACCCGGGCACTGTGAGTGCCACTGAAAATCAGCTTGCGTGCCGCCTTCAGCACGCATGCCATAGGTTGCCTACCCTGGAATCTCCATTGACTGCAGCTGGGATAAGCAACTCAGAAAAGCAGCCCTCAAGTGGCTGAGGTTGGAAATGCTAGTGTGAAATACAGAGCACGCTGCACCTATGTGTGGTGGCATGGTAGGATAACAGGATCGGCACGCCTGCTGCAGCACAAGGAACCCCTCTTCAGGGCAGTCTGGCCCAGGCACCCAAGGAGCAGCCTCCTGGCCTTAGGGGCTCCATAGCCAGCGCTGCCCATAGGCGTGCCACGCTGGGCCAGGAGTCCATAAGGCCAGTGTCCTGCATGGAGCGAACAGGACAGGGGGGCAGGGCAGGAGGGAACCGCCCCGCTGCGCACAGGCTTGACCACGTGTCACAGCCCTGTACTGCCAGCGGCGAGTGGGGAGCCGAGCCGCCTATTCCTGCCCGGGGAGGCTGTGCCTGCTGAGCTACACCCCCGAGCTTTTCCCGCAAGGCCCCGGCCCCCGCCGGGGCTGGTTTCCCACACCCCTAGTGGCTCAGTAGCACAAATCTGCCAATCGCGCCTGGGAGCAGAGCACACGTGGCCCCTCGGCAGCCTTCTGACTGCGCATGATCAGTAAAGCGCCTGAGACAGAACCTCTCCCTTCGGCTCAGCTGCGCATGCGCCTTGCAGACCGCCCTGAGAAGACAACGCATGCGCTCTTGCCTGTAACCGGCGCAAGCGTAGTGGGCAGTCGCCCTGACGCAAGGCCGCTGCAATTTCCCAGCGCTTCATCGCGTCCGACCTTGAGTACGCAGTGCCTGTCAGGACCCCAGCTGCCTTACACGGTGCCTGTGTGGAATTTCCCCAGGGTGCCAGCGCTTCACAGGAGGCTTGTCGGCTGCAGCGCGGGATCGGGTAGCGCGCGCGCGCGGGAAGGTGCCGCGCGGAGCCGCAGCGTAGTCTCCGCTGCGGCGCGGGCGCTGAGGCGTTGGTGCGGGGTCAGGCCTTTGCAGAGACAGCCCCGTCGGGGTGCGCTGACCCGGCCCACGTGGGTGGAGGTTTCCAGAAGAGCCGCTGCGCAGCCCGCACTCTCCTCCCCGCGTGAGCGTCTCCGGCCCCGCCGCATCTGGACCATGCTGAGCGCCAGCCGCACCGCCGCCCGCCTCCACCTGTTGCCCCGCCAGGGCACCGCTCCCAGCCCCGGCCTCGCTCAGGTGCGGAGCAGGGCCCGTGAGGGGCCCGCGCGTTACTCGGGGGAGGTGGGAAGCGATGTACCCGTGTAAGGCGCCCCCCGGGGGTTACGGCTGGGCTCTGTTAGCGAGTTACGCAGTGGGGCCCCGAGGCGGGGGTGGGGCGGTGCCGAGGCCGATGGCTGGCGGAGGCCCTGCTGCTGGCAGTCCCGTGCTGAGCTCCGGGCGAGTTCAGGGCCAGCATCGTGCGGGGTTGTGTAACTCTCCAGCTTGGATCGGTGGCTGCCCCGAGGCCGCTTGGAGCCAGTCTTGTAATCTCGATCTCCTTCCCCATCCGTCCCGGCGGGCTTGTGCTGCTGGGGAAGGAGTTTAGGGAGCCGTTAGGTGCTAAGACGTTAGCGGTGAGGGATCTCTGGATCTGGGGCAGCTGGAAGTGGGGAGGGCTCTCTTGGAATCTGGGCATTGAAAATGGATTTAACTGTCAGAGCAGGAGAGTTTTGATTTTAACACCCAGACTGGTGAATGGGAATATCTAATAAAGATGGCTCAACACAGAGTCATTGGTACTTAGGGGGTGGGGGCTCTTCCTTTGACCTTCGTTGTTCGTATGTGTTGACAGAGTTTAGTGCCAGAGTTCAGCTATACTGCTGTGGGGTTTTCAGCTAATCTAACTAGGTACATCTTCTAGGAATCTTTTTTAAAAATAAACAGCTTTGTATCTTCTTTGCTCCCTCAAAACTTCAAAAATTAGTAGAAAATCTTTATTTAAGGTGCATTTGTTAGTATTCTTGACAGACAAGAAAGAGATTTTAAAGGTAACTTGGTGGATTTGAAACTGAAAGACTCCCCTTGGTTTTAATGAGAGTTGTATCTGGCCTTGTAATGAGAATCTTAAATTGACTAAGCATTTCTGCTTTCTCGTGGTAAATAAATATTATGCCCATTTTACAAATAAGGCAACAGAAGTGCAAGAGGTTAAGTAGTTCAAGGATATTGGGGATCGTGTTGCAAGACCCTTTCAATGCTGAACAGTAACATCGTTTCTTAACTCCCTGGTCTGTGTACAGAGAGATACTCTGTCAAGGTCTCAGGATGCTTTACAGTGGCATAGCTAAGGTGCTGCAATACCATAGTATAGATGCTTCCCTCACTGACAGAGAACCGCTTTCATCTATGTAGTTAATCCCCCTCTTCAAGAGGTGATCGCTAGGTCAACAGAAAAATCCTTCCATTGACTTAATCATGTCTACACCGGGTATTAAGTCACCCTAACTGCAGTCCGCAGAGTGTGACATTAGATACATAATGTAGCTAGGTTGATCTAATTTTTAAGTGTAGACCAGGCGTTAGCCATTACTCTCTCCTTTTTGTCTCTTGCCTTGCCTCTCCTCTTCTCACTCATCTCCAGGTCAAAGTGTATGCTAAGCAGGAGGGGTTTGTAGTCTCTGATGCATTAACAAAGCAGTATCATCTTCTCATGATGGGATTCTGTTTGTACTAAAATGATATGAGGTTACAGATTAAAAAACTGATGTGTTTCATCTAGCATCTCTTAAACCTAGTCGAAAGAATGAAACTCTGAAGCACTGTCATTTAGTGTACCCCTTGAGGAAACATCAAGAAACTTGGTTAATGTTTATCTGCTGCTGCCTGTATCATGCTAAAGGTTCAACTTTACTAGTGTTGCAGCATTTGCAGCAAGTTTAACTTATACGTGTTCATAGCGAGAATCTTTTATACCAGCAGCTTGCTCAGCTCAAATAATATGGGTCTTAAAGTGTTCACATTTCATATAAACAACAAATAATAAAACTTAAGGTAAATGTTCTATGGCTGTATGATATATTGAAATATTTTCTTGAGTCCTTGTTTTCAGTTAAGGAAAAGAAATTTTGAAGATTAAACACAAAGCTAATGTGGTAGTGGAGGTGTATCACATTTTATTATTTTAAGGTAGCATAGCTACAGATCCTTTTAAAATATTGGATGTGAGGTAATCTTACCTGAAATAAGATGCAAGAAACCTCTCATTGCTGTAATATCCTGACTTTATTTTATAGGCAGTCTGGAATACTCTCAGTCAAGATGTTCTCAGAACAGTATCAAGTAGGAAGTATGCGTAAGTATCTCTTGTCTTTCTCCCCTCCCCTCCCCTCCTTTTTTTTGAGAGGGGAAAAGATTGAACTGTAAGAAAAACACAAAACTGTAACAGTCTTGATACCTAAATTGACTCCAACTTCATAATCTGAAATCCTTGGTCAGATGTGTGTATGGTTAAATTACCGAGAAACAAAATGGCCTCTACTGGCACAGCATTTCATAAATAATCAGATACTAAGTATGGCAACAAATTTCCTGCTATAGGTGAAGTTCTTAGACTTAATAAAATTCCAAACAAACCTATTTATTTCAACAAAAAGAAGAAATTTAATAAAACCTTTAAAACTTCATTCAATCGATCAGTTTGTTCCATAGATGCCGATGAAACTTCTTTTGAAGCAAAAACATTTTTGTGAGCATAATCAATACGCCAATCTTCTGTTGTCCAGTATAAAGTAATGGAGGAAAATTGTGTGTTTATTAGAATTTGCAAAACTTGGCGCTTTCTCAAGACTGACTCCATCTCCTAATTTGTTTCCCTCACTTTTTCAGGAAATACTTAGAACTCTGTATCCCTGAAAAAGTTTATTCTATTTAGGAATCCTCCTTTCTTATGAAATCAGAACATTAAATGAGTGTGACAAATTACTATCTACTAATCCTGATGCATCATCAACATTATTTTCTGTTACTGTGTTGGAGAGGGTTCCACAGCTCTGCGGATCAGTTTACATTAATTTTTTAATTCGAAGTGGTTTGTGCTCCCTCACAATATATTCTGCAGTTTTTCTTAATTTGTTAATCCAAGGTAAAAATAAACCTTAGGGATTCTGGTCTGTTGTATAACTTGATGAAAACAATATAGTTGATGTAAGTCCTTCAGCACGGGAGCCAAATAAACTAAGTCATGGAAGTAAGGTAGCTTGCAGGGAGAGGTATGAGGATTGGGGTGGGGGGAAAGGGGAGAGACCCTAGAGGAAAAGCTCATATCGGGGGCTGCCTCCCTATCTCTGCTCACTGCATATCCAATAAATTGGTGTAACTGCCACTAAAGGCAAGACTTCTCAAGTAAACTAAGGGAAAAGGATATTCAACCTCCCCCAAAAGCCTCCTCCCTGTAAATCATTTCATTTAGAAATACCACCCATCATGTTACTCCACAGTCAAGGCTTAAAAATGTCAACATGTCTTATTTCAAAAAGAAAGCTAACTGCAGCTCTAAATACCCTAGGCTCAGAGGACCTCAACAGGGCCTTAGTTCATCTCTTTTATCTATAGATGTGCATTTTTCTGTACTGAGAATTGCCTAATAAACTGATCTGAGCACTTTTCATAGTCTTTTTTTACCTCCAGGCAGCTGCTTTCAAGCAGGTGTGACTATTAACATCTGAATTATTAGATACAAATGAGGGTCTCTGATGACAAAAAACATAGATTTCTGTATTAACTCTTCATAAATGTACTATAGTTTTTATGCTTGCTATATGAATGAATAAATCTGTAATGGATTTTCCAGGTTAGATTGCAGGAAATAGCCTTTTACATGGGAATTTGTAATCAAAGCTATGTATAGGGGAAATTATTGTAAATGGGAAATAAAAAGCTACAGCTAGAAATTCTGATCAGTTTAATTAGGGCTGTCGATTAATCACAGTTAACTCACGTGATTAACTTTTTTGAGTTAATCGTGTTTAAAAAAATTAATCGCAATTAATTGCAGTTTTAATTGCACTCTTAAATAATAGAATACCAATTGAAATTTGTTAAACATTTTGGATGTTTTTCTACGTTTTCATATATATTGTGTTCTGTGTTGTAATTGAAATCAAAGCGTATATTTTTGCTTACAGATATTTGCACTGTAAAAATGATAATAAAAGAAATCGTATTTTTCAATTCACCTCTACCACTACTTTAGTGCAATCTTTGTCCTGAAAGTGCAACTGACAAATGTGGAATTTTTTTTGGTTATGTGACTGCACTCTATAAATAAATAAAATAAAATAAAAATATAAAACTTCAGCACCTACAAATCCACTCAGTCCTACTTCCTGTTCAGCCAATTGCTAAGACAAACAAGTTTGTTTACATTTACAGGAGATAATGCTGCCCTCTTCTTGTTTACAGTGTCACCTGAAAGTGAGAACAGGCATTTGCATGGCACTTTTGTAGCCAGAATTGCAAGGTATTTACGTGACAGATATGTTAAACATTTGTATGCCCCTTCATGCTTCGGCCCCCCCATTCCAGAGGACATGCTTCAATGCTGGTGACTCTTGTTTAAAAAAATAAGCGTTAAGTAAATTTCTTACTGAACTCCTTGTGGCAGAATTGTTTGTCCCCTGCTCCGTTTTACCCACATTCTGCAATATATTTCCTGTTATAGCAGTCTCATGATGATGACCCAGCACGTTGTTCATTTTAAGAGCACTTTCGCTGCAGATTAGGCAAAACACAAAGAAGGCACCAGTGTGAGATGTTTAAAGATAGCTACGGCACTTGACTCAAGGTTTAAGAATCTGAAATGCCTTCCAAAATCTGAGAGGGATGAGGTGTGGAGCATGCTTTCAGGAGTCTTAAAAGATCAACACCCTGATGAGGAAACTACAGACCCTGAACCACTAAAAAAGAAAATCAATCCTCTGCTGGTGGCACCTGACTCTGATAATGAAAATGAACTTGCGTCAATCTGCACTGCTTTGAATTGTTATCAAGCAGAACCCCTCATAAGCATGGACGCATGTCTTCAGGAATGGTGGTTGAAGCGTGAAGGAAGGGATGACATAAGAATCTTTAGCACAACTGGCACGTAAATATCTTGGGACACCGGCTACAACAGTGCCATGAGAACTCCTGTTCTTGCTTTCAGATGGCGTTATAAATAAGAAATGGGCAGCGTTATCTCCTACAAATGTAAACAAACTTGTTTGTCTGAGCAATTGGCTGAACAGGAAGTAGGACTGAATGGACTTGCAGGCTCTTAATATTTTACACTGTTATTTTTGAATGCAAGTTTTTTGTACGTAATTCTACATTTGTAAATTCAACTTTCATGATAGAGATTGCATTACAGTACTTGTATTAGGTGAATTGAAAAATACTATTTCTTTTGTTTACAATGCAAATACTTGTAATAAAAAAGGGGAGCACTGTGCAATCAATATATTTGAAAATGAAAAAAAAAATCCAAAAATATTTAAATAAATGGTAATCTGTTACTGTTTAACAGTGCGATTAATTGCTATTAATTTTTTAATCACTTGACAGCCCTACTTATTTTAGCTTAATTCTACTTGGGGAGAGGGAATAAGGCCTTTCATATGAAAGACTTGATGTTTACGGATGTTAGCACTGACTTGACATCAGTCTTTGAAGGGCCACACTCACAAATTGTGTACAGACTTTAAGTATTTAAAGTGTGATGCTAGCCAATAAAAAAGTCCAGGGGATTTCACAGTGGAACATAGAAAACAAGTAAGAATTTAGACACAACAAATGCCTGGAATGACCAAATCTAATACAGAACCACAATTTGATGATACCAAGTTGACTTCCAACATAAGCTGGGTTGTTCTCCAATTTCCTCTTTTACTCTAGAGTAGAAAAGGGATTTGCTTCCCCAACTGCAGGTAGAATCTGGTTGAAAGGTAATTCCTCCCCTCCATGCATCATCTTGCAAGGAGAGAAAGCTTTCTGGTTGTTTCACCAGTTGCAGTAACCCTAACATTTGTTTTAAATATATTTTGCAGCTCAGAAGCAGTCAAAGGTGCTGTTATTGGTATTGATTTGGGCACAACTAACTCCTGTGTGGCAGTTATGGAAGGAAAACAAGCAAAGGTGAGTAACTGATAACTACTAGTATATAACAATCTGGCTGTAAGGAAGGGAATCAGTGCTGCCACTTTCGCAGGTAGTTTTCCTGGGTTATAGCCTCTTACCATTTTTATGTAGGTGCTGGAAAACGCCGAAGGTGCCAGAACTACACCATCTGTTGTAGCATTTACAGCTGATGGTGAACGATTGGTTGGGATGCCAGCTAAACGACAGGCTGTAACTAACCCACACAATACATTCTACGCTACCAAACGTCTCATTGGACGGCGCTATGATGATTCTGAAGTACAGAAAGATATGTAAGTAAAACTAAGTAAAGTTATTCCCCTGTTCTGGAAAGAGAATTTGCAGAATGCAGTGCACCCATGCATGGCCTAAAATAAAGTGCTGTTTGCACATGGTGGGACGTGGTACTCGGTGTGTAGTGTCCCACGTGTTGATTCCTCCTGTTCTTCAGAAGTTTAGCCTGTGTTTCACTGCATTTATTAATGATGGTTTTTAAGCTTTCAGGGGCAGACTCATAAGTGTATTTGGTTCTTGACAATGCAATATAGCTGGTGCTGTCTGCATTGGCAAGAGAAATGGGTCAAATGACAAGTTGCTGACTGTACTTTGTACAGTACAGGATCCTTAGAGCCCCTGTCTTGAGGGTTTCCTGCATCTCACTTCTGATTGAGTCCTTGTGCTATAGAGCACTGCACACGTAATAGTTACTGAGTTACCAGGAAGGTTATACTTTCTACGTAATGTCTATCGTATAAAAGTTGTGAGCAGATGCCTTGTGATTGCGATACTGAATAGCCATTATTTTTCATCCGAGGGAGAGGAACAGTAATTTAATGGCTATTTCTCTCTGGAATTGCAATTCAGTTCTAGTGGCTTGTCCTACTCCAAAGCTATTTTCCTCACTTTAGGAAACTTTCATAATACAAAAACGTTTAATGAAAAGGAAAGCAGCATGCTTACAATTTACTAAAGGAAATACCTTCTACCTAGTACATAAAGTATCCTGTGGAATTTTTCACAGGATATCAGAGGCCAGGAGTTTAGGAATTCAAAATGTGGTTAGATATGTAAGTGGATGAGACATCTAAGCCAACCACTAGCTGACAGGGGGGCTTAAGAAAATCTTCTCCATATGTGAAGGCTGACTCTTAATTGTCCACAATTGGGTTTCTTGCACCTACCTCTGAATCAGCTGGTACTGGCCACTGTCAGAGGATGGCTTCTGGACTAGGTGGACCACTGATTTGATCTTCTTTAACATGAATTAAAGTTTGCATAAAAGTAGTTATGGCACAGTTTACACTGGGATTCTAAAATAAAACTGTTCAGTTTAAGTGTGCACTGGTTTTGTTGTGTGGCCAGAAATTCTTGTGTATTTACAACTTAAGGTATATCCGTAATTCCAGCACTTTCTGCAAAATATTGCAGAAAGTTGTGTATACCTGAGTCAATCTTAGCAGGTATTTTATTCAAAATTACTCTGTCCAACACAGATTAGCATGAAAGCTTTTAAACATTCTTCTGGCTTTTTAATGGTATAAGCCCTATGTTATTTTGGATTTAAGCAAGCAAGAGGCTCTGGTTATTTTACAGCAGTCAGAAAACACTGTATTTACCCCAGAGAGCTTACAAGTCTACTGTAAATAAAGAGTTGATATGACAAATGGATATAAGAAAAAACAAAGGAGCTGGGGGATGTAAAAGGACAGGTTACAATAAGACTGTGTTGCTGGATTAGAGTAATGAACCCAATGTGGACACTAATTGTCACTTCTGTAGCAACAGCACATTTTAGCTCTTGAGTACATGATGATAACTGGGTGTACTCATTGGAGAAGAGAGTAATGGGGGAAGGCTGGCTGTAAACGAGAAGTGGGGAGGACAGCAGCAAGGAACTTATTGGGCAGTGAGATTGGGCTGGGTAGCTGAATGGTTGCAATGGTAGAAGGGTGGGGTGAAAGGGAAGCAACCACTAACTGCATTGCAGCAAATGAGGGCTCCAGACTCCATATTTCAGAGTTGAGTGAAGAGTGGTGTCAGGAGGCTGACAGGCTGTATAGGTCCCTTTGGGAGCAGATTGGACAACCCTGAGCTTACTCAGGGTCCGTGGCTGTAACTGATGCCAGGATACATCATAGCTGAATCAAACTGATTTGGTATTGACCTTTTCCAAGAAATGCAGTGGTTTCCATCTGGGATCTTTGCAAATGGTATTTTCAGGTGCCTCCTTTGCATCGGAGGCTGTTAGGGGGAGGTTTACTGTAGGATCTCTCACTTTAAAACCAAGGTGTCACTAAGTTTTGCCAATTTCAGGTTAACCAGCAATACCAGCTGTGTGTTCAGAGTAGGCCTTAGACTCATAGACTAAAAGGCCAGAACGGACTATCGTGATCATCTAGTCCAGGGGTCAGCAACCTTTCAGAAGTGGTGTGCCGAGTCTTCATTTATTCACACTCATTTAAAGTTTCGTGTGCCAGTAATACATTTTAATGTTTTTAGAAGGTCTCTTTCTAAAAGTCTATATATAACTAAACTATTGTTGTGTGTAAAGTAAATAAGGTTTTAAAAATGTTTAAGAAGCTTCATTTAAAATTAAATTAAAATGCAGACCACCCCGGACAGGTGGCCAGAACCCGGGCAGTGTGAGTGCCACTGAAAATCAGCTCGTATGCTGCCTTTGGCACGCTTGCCATAGGTTGTCTACCCCTGATCTAGTCTGACCTTCTGCACATTGCAGGCCACAGAACCTCAGCCATCCACTCCTGTAATAGACCCCATAACCTCTGGCTGAATTACTGAAGTCCTCAGATCATAACTTAGTCTTGTGTGATGCATTCAGTGTTATCTAGACAAACTTTACTCAGTGTGAAATTCTTGTGTTTCAGTAAAAATGTTCCTTTTAAAATTGTCCGTGCCTCCAACGGTGATGCCTGGGTAGAGGCGCATGGGAAGCTGTATTCTCCAAGCCAAATTGGTGCCTTTGTATTAATGAAGATGAAGGAGACAGCAGGTTGGTACAGCCAGGTGTTTACCTTGTTTGACTTGGTTGAGCACAAGTTTAACCTTGGTATTGGTACTAGGTATCTGATAAATATATTGGGCGTACTACAGCCATAATACAAACTTCCTCCTTCTAGAACCCTTCTAAACCATGGCCTGAATTGCATCAGATTGTGTAGGGATAAGATAGTAAGCTATGTTGTACCCTCAGGAGATTGAAGGACCCTTAATTTTGTACTGACCAAGTTAGGGTATTTGACCGAGTTAGAGCTTCTGGCAAAGCATTATCCTGGTTGCTGTTATTCAAAGTCTCAGTTTGCAGAGTCTTGAAATACATGAGTGTTTCAAGCAAAGTGTCAGTCATGTCTGCTGGCTGTGAAGGAGTGCACACTTGTCATCTCTTCCAGAGAAATGTGCATATTGTGAAACTTGGCATTTACAGACTCCTAATACTTTCCTCCTTTTGGCATAGTGATTGCTGCCACAAATACCTGCTTGCCTTTGGTCTATGCAGCAGCTGTTTGACTTCCTGTTCAGACAGAGCTAGCTAGGCAGAGGACCTAACTGTGATGTGTCAGCTTCTTAAATCTGCTGCCTCTTTCCATGTGGAGTTAAGCTCTGCCCAGTTGCATTATGTGGCAAGCAGACTAATGGGAATGATGATGGGGTGGGTTGGTTCTTACATGGCTAGTTGATATCCATCAGCAAGAGAAGAAATGTTAAAGGGACCTCATGTTGTGAAGTACTTCTCCCTAGCTAGTGGTGACTGTGGAGCTCTGCCAGGGTGATGGCCCACAGAGCTGACGATTCTTTCCCCTTCCATCCCTACTGTGATTTCAAGGAAATCTCCCAACTATAGTGGGGTGGGGTAGTTTGTCATTTAGTTTTGGAACCCTCACTACTCACCTGCTGTCTGGGTTGGAGAGCACTTTTGCACCCCAATATCGAGTGATCAACAAATAAGACTGCAAGTGAGTGACTATACATAGATTCAACCTTGTAGTAGCTACCAAGGTCTAGCAGGGATGGAAGGACAGGCCTAGAAGACTGAGTTGCAGTGTGCAGGAGGTTAGAGAGTGCCTCCAGATTCTGGAAATGGCGGTCTTTAGTGTTGTGCAGGAGGCCAACCCAAATCCCAGATGGACCAGTCACCACAAAGGCTGTGAATTAGATTGGATAGAATACTGTAAGGATATTAAAGCAAACAAAATGAAGCACTGTGAAGTCTCTGGGGTGTGTAGCATGCATCCAAATACTTGAACAGGTTTGTTTGCACTTAGTGATGACTTTCTACTTTCAATATTGATTGAAAGAGAACAGCAAGTTACGATACTGAATAGGGATGTGCCAGAAAACTGGGAGCTTTTCTGATTAACCGTACATTACATTTTTGTCACCATTAATCTGCTGTATATCAGCCTGCTGTGGAAAATATTTATACTGGGCAAACGGGTAAGCAGTCTATTGACCAAATATAAGACATTCCAAAGTAAAGGCATAGCCTCAGGATTGTTTTCTAACTGCTTATAAAAGCAAAGAATTCTGCAAATGTTATAGGTGAATTCACACTAAGCAGTTTTGTCTGATCACTAGTGGAAAGTATAAAAATGTCTTGAGGTGACTGCGATTCTAAGGGGTCACAAGTTCTTCCATAGTCCAGCCCCTGTGTCAAAAGTGAAAAAAGCTTTGGGACCCTCTCCCATTTCTCCATAAAGGGAGAGAAGTCACAAAGCCCAGACTGAGGACCCCTGTTCTGTTTATAGCCGAGGGAGTAGAAACAAAGCACCAACATTTTAGAGAGGGTCTGAAGTTTTTATTAACTACAATAACTTACTGGTTTTTCTTTTCCAGAAAACTACCTGGGACACTCAGCAAAGAATGCTGTCATCACTGTCCCTGCTTACTTCAATGATTCTCAGAGGCAGGTAGGGTCACAGGCTCCTGGATTTCCTGTGTCCATAAACAGAGATTGTAACTTCTCTCACTGGTCAACTTGCTTCTCTTTTTCAGGCTACTAAAGATGCTGGGCAGATTTCTGGACTCAATGTTCTAAGGGTGATCAATGAACCAACTGCTGCTGCCCTGGCTTACGGTCTAGACAAGTCTGAAGACAAAGTGTAAATGTCTGCCAGTAATCCCCACCCCTCTTAGCCAGAGCACCCTAGGGTTCTGTTTTGTAAATAATAAAAGACTTTGTGCTGCTTAAGATACTAATTCATACCCTATTGCTAAGCTAATTCCACAGTAATCTATTATGTGCAGTTGCTCTCAGAGCTTTATTTCATTCTTACCAGTTTAAAAAAAAACAACCTCAATCTTAGATGTTCATTGCAAAACTGCATCTTAAATTAGTTAGCAGTAGCAGCACAGCTGCACACCGTTAATTTAAGAACAGTGAACTGTGGTTAGTAATAACAGCTTCTTAGCGTGGTTCTTCAAGATGATTGAGTTGACAGGTTCCTTATGTTTAAGATTAAATTGGCGTAAAAATCTCTGTCCACGTTCTGGTTTACTGGAAAGCATTTGTTTCCCGATGTACTTGTTAAGACATCTATTTTTATTATCCTCTGTGTGTCAGTATTACCATAACAATTTTGCTGATATAGATCTTACAAACTGTAAATTCATGTTGTTGAAGAGAATTTTTCATAATTTACAGTGTTGTGTAAGTGCTCTCTGCTTCCCCTGGCCTTTCCCAAAAGCTGTCTCTGAAATGCCTGGACGTTAGCTCCATACCTTAATTTGCCTTATGACTTTATGGGAGGGGCAAACCACGAATGCAATCTCCTCTTAATAAAAATGTTAAGGCTGGTTTAACTGCAGTATCCAGTTCCAGTCTTTCTGCTTTAGTCAGTGGTTGGCACAGAGCACTAGTGAGTATGATGTTCTCCTGGAGAAGCATTCCCTGGTAAGACAGGTAATAGCAATGACCAAGGTTACATAGTAGCACAAGAGTGCCGTCCATATGCACCCGGAACTTTCATTTGAAGTCAGGAATTCCAGATGTGCATGGAATGAACCTATTATGTCAGCTTGATAACTCTCTTTTTAGAGAAGGCTTCTTCAGGGGAAAACTTAATATTCAGCAGTTCTCCAGGAGATAAAAGAAATTGAATAGTGTAGTAAACCACATAATGAAATTACATAATGGGCATGATCCTGCATTCCTTGTGCACCACAAACTCTCACTTTACATAGGAGTCAGATGTCTTCAAATGGGGACTTTTGGTGTGTAAGGAATGCAGGATCAGGCCCACTATCAGCCTTCACCTTTGTAGACAATAGCTTATGCAGGCAATGTAAAGGTTCACATGACTATCTGCACCCCTGTCTCATGAGTTTGAAAGTGTTCAAGCCAAAAGACTGTCTTTAAAGGGTATATTCTCTCTGTTTTCTGTCTTAGTATTGCAGTCTATGACTTGGGTGGTGGCACTTTTGATATTTCTATTTTGGAAATTCAGAAGGGAGTCTTTGAGGTGAAATCTACCAATGGTGACACTTTCTTGGGTGGTGAAGACTTTGACCAGGCCTTGCTGCAGCATATTGTCAAGGAATTCAGGAGAGAGGTAAATGAAATCTGTTTGCACAGATAACATGCCATGTGTAATTTTGATAGTGTTACTAAGAATGCTGTGAAAACCAGTTCTCAAACTAGAGAATCTCAAATTACCTTAGAAGGGTGAGGATCCTCTTCTGTATTGATGTTTTGAGTTTTAGTTGACGATTAACCTAAATGCTAAAAGTGTAGGGTATTAAAATAACTTGGGCTGCTCTTTAGTAATCTGCCTCCATATTTGGCTAAAGACAAATACAAATTAAAGAGTGGACATCTCACAGGAGTCTAGGTCAAACAGAATAGCAAGACTTCTGCTCGTCTGTTCCTTTGACAATGTCTCTATGTGGTTGTCCTACATAAATTGACCTCCTTTCATCTTACAGGGGAATTGACCACATAAACCCACTAGTGCTGCATGATGCTACTGCCTAGTAGATGGAGCACAAGGGTGGTAGCTGGGAAATTGTGCAGTCTAATCATAACTCAGTCATTGATCCAGTGTTACCTTAAGCAAGGCACAGTGTCTGCCCCAATTCTTCTAGTTGTTAATGGATATATTACTACAAAACTACTTCACATGGTGGTTAGAGCTAATGTATGTAAAATACTAAATACTTGAATTTATTATGTTTACAAGTGTGGGGGATAAGCAGACAAAGCACTAGGACTCAAATTCTAATTTTGGCAGATGTCTTTATATTACAGTGGGGCAGGGGTGACCTACAGCAAATGACAGGTGCAGGCTAATGGGTTTTTGGAGAGTGACAGTTTTTTTTAACACACGTTTCTTATTGGTTAGACGGGCATTGACCTGACTAAAGATAACATGGCTCTTCAGAGAGTGAGAGAAGCATCGGAAAAAGCCAAGTGTGAGCTCTCATCATCTGTGCAGGTGAGATGATTGGATAATCAAGTGCATTAGTAGGCCACTTTGATATGTCACTTTGCACATTTTATTTAACAGGTAAAAAAAAGCCAAATGTGTAGACTGCAATTTCGATTGATAGAACAAACTTGAGTATGTGCAAAGGACATCATTCTGTGGGGAAATGCTTTGACAAGCTAGTATTGGTATTAGCAGTCTGGGAGAAAATTGAACATCTGTTAGGTGATGCAAGATAATTGCTTGAGGCTTAGAACAACAGTGGCGGTTTCTGCCTCCTGGATAGGAATATTAATCCTGTTAGCTTTGACCCCAAAAAGATGTCCTCTCTCTCCTGTAGGAATATCTGATCTTGTTCTTAGGTCTGCATGCTACAGGTACTTATTCCAGAACTCTGGAGGGCATCAAGGAATTGAATTGCTGATAATCCTGCTTCTAATACATTGTGGCTTTACTTCTAGCAATTCAAAATCTTAGCTTTAAGTGTAAAAACTGACTGAACTACTTATTTGCATATTGACAAGAAAATTCTGTTTTAAAAACACGCTCTCTTTTAAAAGCTGCGCACAGCGAGATAGTCACTAGACACAACAGATTCCAAGGATCACATCTCCCACCCTCTGCTTCCAAGACCCCTCTCTATCCACTGCAAATAATGAACCGTTTTTCATTGAAGGGACCAGTCTCACTTAGATGTTGTTGAAGTCAGCTAGACAGTGTCTGAATTTCTTTGTTCTGTTTCCAATTCCTTTGTTCCAATTGTCTTTGTTCTGTTATTTCTGGGTGGGAGTTTTCTTTGGCAAAGTGGGGAGATCACAGGAAGCATGGTCCTTAGGCCAGTCACAAAGGATAAATGGTTCTGACAAGGTCATAACAGATTCTGGTTTGCTAGCTCACTGGAGAGAGAAAATGCACTACGTTAGAAAATACACTCCATTCTGCCAGGAAATTCTTCTGTACTGCACCAGTAAGAGTTAAATAAGCAAGAGCCTTCAGGAAAGTCTTTGATATGACTGTAGTGACTTTGCTATTTAAGAGGAGAGAGCTTGGCTTTAGTCTATAACAAGAGACCAGTTCTGATTTTGCAGACTTTCTCCATTGTGTGTGTGTTGAGGCATTTATGTTTTGCAGTGATTTGTGGTGTCAGTATGACTCAGCACTTTTGCCATTATTTTGCTGTGCCTTACTTCAAATTAGTGCAGTGGACTTATAAGCAGGGACACGATTTTAAACCTCTTCCATAAATAGTCGGAGAAAATGAGCATTCTAAATTGTAATGCCTGGTGCTTAATTTTAAATGGAAATTGTTGTTTAAAATATTCAGTTGGCTTCACGCTCAAACATAAATGTTATAAAATAGATTTTGTTTGTTTTTTGAGAAAACAGTTTATTGATGAGTATGTTTAACCCCAGTGAAGTAGGCTGTCCTGTATTGGAAAAAATAAAAATGAGGGGTATTTGGTGAATTTTTCTATACTATCTTAACAGCAAATATGCATGTGCTCTGTGTCTGGTGGGGTTTTATCACTTTCTTCTACTTTGATTTTTTTTTAACCTCTCTGATGGGAAGATGTTGATCAAAAACATTACATGTAATAAGGAGCTAGTAGTTTCTAGACTGCCATTCCTGTGTGTTTACACATGTTGGTTACAGCAAACAATTCACAGCTCTGCAAAGTTACTGTGAACAGGGCTTGACTCAGCTTTATAAAATTTTAAAAAGGGTAAATGTACAGAAAAGTTGCACCACTGAAGAAACTGGGAAGAATATATGGGATTTGTCTTAACCATGGAGGATCTGTGGTTGCACTTAATGTTAAGTTTCTGTTTAGATGTAGTTTATAATGAGTTAATGATTGATAGTTTAATAAACAGTTAATCAGAACCTTAATATAAAATGTGACCGGCCTCTTTAAGCTGAGGCTATAGGGGATGGGGTAAAGATATACAGAAATATTAAAATATGGGTAAAAACTCGTTTTTTTTCCCCAAAAGATTCCTAAAGGGATTCTTACAGAAACCTGTTGGCTTCATCTGTAAGTGATCAGTTGTCACAGTCCAATACATAACACTGAACGCCACATGTAGTTTCTTGTCTTGATTTCCTACTTCTGATAACTAGTGAATTCTTGTTTTGCAGACAGACATTAACTTGCCCTACCTTACTATGGATGCTTCTGGACCAAAGCACTTGAACATGAAGCTAAGTCGTTCCCAGTTTGAGGGGATTGTAGCAGATCTGATCAGGAGGACAGTGGCACCTTGCCAAAAAGCCATGCAGGATGCTGAAGTCAGCAAAAGTGACATTGGTGAAGTCATCCTGGTTGGTGGAATGAGCAGAATGCCTAAGGTATGGCATGTTCCCATGTGACACACACCACTTAACACCTTTGTCCAAGTACTGAGTCACTTTCATTTGTTTCACAGAAGCATTATAAAGGGGACCCAAGTCCTAATTCCAGAAACTTTGGAGATGCTGTAGGTGAAGGGTTGTCTATATAGTCAGCTGGATGAGTGGGGAGGGAGGGCAGGATCAGGCATGCCTGCTCATGTGAGTAGAACAATTGCCACTCCCTGCTTGAGTTGGTGTTTCATCCAGGGGCCTGTCTGGAGGATGCTGCTGACGGGATTAACCTTGCCAGGACCAGTGAGAATTGGCAGGAGTTACAAATTTCTGTTCCTGGCTCCTGCTGCCTGATGTGGACTGAACGTAAGCAGTGCTGTTGAGATTTAAGAACTTAAGGCTTTTTCTCTCTAGCCTGGGAGAGCAGCTTGTGTGGTCAGTGTGCTGCTGCCAGACTCGTGACCTATGTGGAATTCACCCCCTCTTGTCAACTTAGCTTTGCCATCTAGGGATCTTGTAGGTTCACTGTTCTGGCTGTCAGCAAAGCCATTCTGTCACCTGGCACTAAGGCATAATTGTGTATGTGTTTGCTCCCTGGCATGAGTGATGAGCAAATTTCACTGGCCTTATGCTCTTAGCACTGGCTACCTAGATATACCTGTATACTATGGTGATAGTCACCAGCAGATGACCTAGACTTGCTCTGCAGACATGCAAAGTCTTGAACATTAGGACCCGCCTGCTGTTGATTTAGTGTTCTCAAATTCCAGGCTCCAAAAAGAACTGTTCAGCTCCCCTGAAGTCAGTGGGGAACATGCTTGTGCAAGGGTGTTCTCAAGAATGTGGACTGTGCTGCTAATGGAGGTCTCTTAGGGTGCATCTACACGGGGAGGGGGGGAAAGACCCATGGCAGTGAGTATTAGAGCCCAGACCAACTGACGTGGGCGTGCGCTGCAGGGCTAAAAATAGCGGTGTAGAAACTCAGTTTGGAGCCCAGTGGCTGGTGGAGAGATCTCGGAGACCAGGCTCCAACCCAAGGCCAAATGTCTACACTGCTATTTTGTAGCCCTGCAGCACCAGCCCAAGTCAGTTCACCTTTGCTCTGAGACAGACTGACTGACTGCCATGGGTTGGCTTACGGGTAGACGTACCCTCAGTTATTCTCTCCCAGTTTGTGGAGAACAGTAAAGACTGCTTTACTCTGTAGGTGCTGTGGTACTCTTCGGGTGTTATCACTGTCTTACTGTGACTGACAGCCATCCAGGATCCAGAGTACCCTGCTGAGGGGGATTTGCCTGGGAGCAATTACTTCAAAGCGCTGTCTACACAGCTGCTTTCAGAGCACTAGCAGGAGCTCCACTAACCCAAGTCTGTTGACGAGGGCTGGGAGGCTGCTCCTGCAGGTGCTCAAATGCTGTGTAGACGTGTTTCAATAACTGTAAGGTTTGCAGGACAAAAGTCACTAAAAGCTGCTGTCCTGGCCAAAATCCAGTGATTGCATCCCCCCTTGCTAAGGTTCCTGCAGTTTAAACCAGGTACAATATTTTCCTTGCCTTCTGTCCAAGTCTTTTATATAGTGTTACACACTCTGACTTCATTTCCATAGTGGGGGAAGCCCTTCCTGAAGTACTGAGACTCCTTTGGGGGTGGAAGACACTACTTAAATGTCAGTATCCTATTTATACTTTTCTAGCACCATGTGACCTTGCAGGGTTACATAACGCTTCCATGACTACTCTCACTCAAAGCTTTAACTGCTGGCTGAATTGAACACAGGCATACCAAAATCTGTGCCTGTGTATTGCACACAGTAATGTAGCTTTCTCCCTCTTTTACTGTATCTTGTCCAGCTCCCCTTCACACCACTGCTGGGGTGGAATTTGACATTATTTTGAACTGTGCTCACACAGACAATGCTCAGGGAAATGTCAGATCTGTGATCAGAAGTAATGCCTCCCCTTGCACTGTAAAACATGCCCCCTAGGGGAAAGATTTCCAGTTAATTATATGGTCTTCCTGTATGTTTCCTTGTGTCAAGGGAGTGTTCATGGGCAGACAAGCTGGAGCAATGCTCACAGCTCCCCAGGAGCACAGTGCTCACCTGTGCAGAAAATGGCTGCTCACTAACACAGCTTGGGGTGCAGTGGAGCTGTGAGCATCAGCTAAAATCTCAGTGGTGGAAGTGGGCCCCTTGGAGTGGAATTGAAAGCCGTGTGGGGTGTTTCAAACACCCAGCTGAGTTCCTATCCTGATACTTCAACCATGGATCTGATGTATTCATCAGCGCGTTGTTCTGAAAAGGTGGAGTGCAAAGTATCTGCTGAAACACCACATTAAATAAGGGTGTGGAGACATTGTTGCCTTTCATATGGCTTCATTTATTCTTTAATACACTAAACGAGATGAGGTGTGCCCCCTCCTTTCTGTTGATTTTCTAACCTGTCCCACAGTTCTGTGCTTACTATTGCATTTCAGTCCTTGGAGCTGGGCCCAGCTCTGGGGAGAATAAGCCTGGAATGTGCTGACTTGTGCCCAGCTGGGATAAGTGTTCCCCATTCTGCTCGAGCGGAATGTTGCTGCATTATTGCTGTGTGTGGTGAGCTAGGGGTCAGTGTAGGTGGGAGTGTTGAACTCTGGGAGGCTAGAGTTTTTCATCCCCTTCCTTGGATGACTCGCTGCTGGCTCACTGGGTTGGAAACAGCACTCCAGAGGAGGGAACTGACTGTCTTTTGGCCTCCTAGATGATGTAGGTGTAGGGCAAATATGGGTGCACTTGAATCCACTCAACAGGGTGCTATGAGGAGCAAATTGAAGGATGGGGGGAGTAGGAGCCAGTCATGGGCCTGAAGCTTAGTCTCATCTGCCACTGGATGGCAGAAGTGACAGCTTGTTGGAGGACAGATAATGAGGAGTCCTTTCTCATATACATTTTCACTATACCATGGGGTGGACTGTGGCGGGAAGGCTGTGATAGCAGGAGTTCCCTACACATGGGCTAAGTTCTGTACTCATTCAGGTGCAGCAGACTGTGCAGGATCTGTTTGGCCGTTCTCCTAGCAAAGCAGTTAATCCAGATGAAGCTGTTGCTATTGGTGCTGCTATTCAAGGTGGTGTGTTAGCTGGTGATGTCACCGATGTGCTGCTGCTGGACGTGACCCCTTTGTCCCTGGGAATCGAGACGCTGGGAGGTGTCTTCACTAAGCTCATCAATAGGAACACGACGATTCCAACCAAGAAGAGCCAGGTGAGGAGTAAACATCTTGGTAACTGTCTGCTTCTAATGGAGTTCCTGGGCTATTGTCTTGGGGACAGCACAATTGCAGGCTTCAGGTGCCCCATGTTCTATTTCTGCCCCATCCCTGCATTTAAGTCCCATGGGGACACTGTGATAAGTATGCTTTTTTCCCCCTATCCATGTTGCCCAGGAGGGTTGAAGTCATGCCACTCAGAGCTAGACAGTTCACTCTGCTGCGTGTGGCAACATGACTGGAGAAGCACTGTGTGCAGAGAGAGCAGCATGGGCATGATCCTAGGGTTGGAGAGGGAGAAGGTGGGACACCCAGCATGGGGAATAGGTATAGGGCATTTGGAATTGAACACACAGTGAAGATCCAGCTGACTTTTAGTAGTGGTGATGTGGTAGCACTTTTGGGCTCAGGACTAAGACAAGTTCTCACTGCAGCAAGGGCTGGGAACCCTGTTAGGGCAGCCTTCTGCGCCGGAGAGAGAGAGGGATATGCCTTGTATAGCTCTCTAGTAACCATCCGAGGCTGAGGGCTTCTTCAGCTGGCTAATGAGGGTCCCTGCAATGTGCAGCCATTGGGGAGGAGAGCAGGGGATCTCAGAAGAGTCTCTTCTCCTCTTCACCCCCAAAAACCTAGACAGAATTCCAAGTGGAAGGAGAGGCTGAAATCCAACCCAAAATGAGGCAGATTAGTGAGTAACTTTTCTTTGTTGGGGCGGGGGTAGCTTTCAACCCAATCAACTCTACTTCCCTCCCCCTCTTTATAAGCATATGGTGAGAAATCTCTTGAGCTTTTGTCTTGGGACAGAACTGGGCTGTGTCTGTGCTATGATGTTACTATCAACACATCATTCTGAAGAGAACTGGTGCGGAGACTTAATATAACTGAGCACAATGCACGGCCAAAACTGCCTTTGGTGGCCTGGAGTCATAGAGAATGCTCTTCCCCCTGTTGTGCAGGGATACTGACAAGATTGGGCTCCAGCGCTCATTTCCTTGTTCCCCTCTGACTCCCAGGCAAACACTTTGACTGCCTTTGTTGAAATCTTGCCCTGGTGCCTTCCAATATTTATCTTTTTGCCTTAAAATCTTGACTGTATTAAAAGGCTTGAGAAGCATGGAGGGATAATACACATTTAAAGTAGTTCTTTATCCCTTCAGCCTATCTTCCTAGTTTTCATGCTGTTCCCTGTCCTTTAGTCTTTGTGGAGTAAGTAGGTCAATTCAGGGGTTGTAAGCTGTCATATTCTGTTTCTCTCCCCCTTCTACAGGTGTTTTCTACAGCAGCTGATGGGCAGACTCAAGTGGAGATTAAAGTATGCCAGGGCGAGAGAGAGATGGCTTCTGACAACAAGCTTCTTGGCCAGTTCACTTTGGTATGTTTGCACTAAATGTTCATGACCGTAAACTACCTTCACTCTGTAAGTTCCAAGCTCCTCCCGTTTTGTTTGACCTCCCCCCCACCCCCCCTTGAAAGTGGGGACTTTAACAGAACCCATTTGCTTTTTACCTGCCCCACAAATATAAAGCACAAAGTGATCCAGGCTTCTAAATCAGTAGGCCTTACTGTCAGCCTGCCTTCAGTAGCCACACTATCTTAGAGGCATTGATTTTTGTACCCATGGAACTAGGATGTTAGAGCCTGTTACCAAATATAACTCACTACTTAGATCCCATGTTGCTTCACAGTTGTCCCTGAGGCAGCCAGTAGCTGGCCGATCACCCCCTCCCTTCAAGTCCCTTTGGAGAAGCCTAGATTGTGTTAGACAGCAGTTACCATGCTCCAAGGGATAATTGTTTATAGGACGTGGTTGATTAGTTGACTGTCTTCATACGTAATCAGCCTGTACAGGTATTTGTCCTCCTGATCCGTATGGACACTTGTGATTTAATTTCAAGAGTGGTCATGTTGAATAGGGCTGTACTGTATCGGGGCTGCCTCAAGCTTATACGGGTTCTTAAGAGGCCTCTTCCTGCTTGACAACTCTAATATTAAATCCAGTTCCTGGAAGGAGCCCTCCAGTAAGGCAGGACTTTGCATCTCCTGAAGCATGGTGAATATGTCGCCATTTAAACATAGTAGCCTCAAGCGGGGCCTGGCTCTCCCTAGAATAGACCCAAGTAATTAACTAAAGGAAATTGAACTTGCTGCCATGCATGGGATGGGCAGAGTGACTTACTGGCATTAAGTAATAAAACAGCATTTGCTCTTCTTGTGACATTTATGGCAGCTTCCCCAGCTTCTGGGTAGAAGTCTGCTGCTGCATTAAATTAGGTCTGTCCCATTAAGTCTGTCAGATACCACTAATTTGCCATGAGTTCTGACAGGCATATCCTGGGATCTGCTTTGAGGTTGTTTTAGTTGAATTGGCAGTTCATCAGGATAATATGCACAACACTAAAGGCTTGTAGACCAAACCCACATCTGTTGGGGAACTAATGGCTAAGAACTTCTGGTTTCCAGGTTGGAATTCCTCCAGCTCCACGGGGCGTGCCCCAGATTGAGGTCACATTTGACATTGATGCTAATGGAATTGTTCATGTTTCAGCAAAGGATAAAGGGACAGGACGTGAACAGCAAAGTAAGTGCAGCTATCATTGGATCCCTTATAGTGAAGGGAAGGAAATGTATGGAATTATGCTTGGCTGCTCTGTATGAACCTCTGAGTGTGTGAATCCCAGTAGTGTGCTAATGTCTCAAACAAGATGTGACCCCTGCCCCCAGTCTAGAGTCTAGAGTCTAGAGTCAGACATGGCATAGCAGGTGAGGGTGAAAAGCAGACAGATGGAGGGAAGGGGAGAGGTAGGACAACTTGTATTTGTTACAAGTTATCCAGGAGGCGTGGTATCAGCTCCAGGAAATGTATGGAATTATGCTTGGCTGCTCTGTATGAACCTCTGAGTGTGTGAATCCCAGTAGTGTGCTAGATGTCTCAAACAAGATGTGACCCCTGCCCCCAGTCTAGACTCTACAGTCTAGAGTCAGACATGGCATAGCAGGTGAGGGTGAAAAGCAGACAGATGGAGGGAAGGGGAGAGGTAGGACAACTTGTATTTGTTACAAGTTATCCAGGAGGCGTGGTATCAGCTCCAGTGTGTTAAACCTTCAGCACCAGGACTGGGAGCAGGAGCCCACACACCAGGTTGCAGTGCCACCTAATGGCCCAATCACCTCTCCATCACGAAGCAGGGGCGGAGCTCCACCCTTTACTGCCAGTCTCTGGTTGCTGCCTTAACATTTGCTCTCTCCTCCCACGGCCAATCTAATTGTGGTCAGTCCCTGAGTTGGGGCACACTCATGCCAGTGGGGAGGCATATCTACAGCTGAGGTTGTAACGGCAGAGCCCTTTCTCTGCTGCTGTATGGGGCATTGGGACCCTGGACTAGTTCTCCCCCCAGACTCTGCCTCCCCCAGGGACACAGACTCCACCCATGTGCCAGGCTGCCCATCAGCTCTGGTCTCCAGCTCTGGTTGCATTCTCCTTACTAGCAAAGGTGTGCCTTGCCCCTGCTGCTGTTGTCTCTCAGCTCTCAAACAGCCAGCCAGTGGGAAGCAGTAATGGCATAGGGCACAGTCAGAGCATGTGGTGATCGGGGAGCAGAGCGGTATGAGGCAGCAGTGGTGACTTCAGTGTAAAAAAAAAAAAAAAGGCACCCTTCAATAAAGTGGCTCATTCATTAACTTTTATTTCTGCATGGACTGCCAAAGGCTGTTGTGACCCTCGTCTACTACTACCTTAAAGTTGCCCAACTTCCATTTAAAATGAGCCCTGTACGTGAGCAGCCCCTGTTGAGACTCGTCGCTGGTGGGAAATAGGACCAGCTTTTAAGTCCTCACTTCATCAGATGAAGTTGCATTGAAAGCAGCCTGACTGTCTCTCACTCTGTGCAATGCAGTGATGTTGGCAGAAAAGAAGTCCCCTTATAGTGAGTGATAGGTGAGCAGCTGTGTCATGCCCCCTTGTACCTCCAAGAGGCAGAGCTATCTACCCACAGAGGCACTTGGGGCAGAGACTGTTCTGTTCTTCCATTGGTTGGGGAGAAGAGAGGGGGCTGAGCAGGGAGGTAGGTGACTGGGAACCCTGGACCAGGTAGGAGCTCGTTTTCACTTGCCTGCTGTGCTATGTTCCTTGGCACACTGTCCATCTGAGAAACTAGTGTCATATGCTAATAGTCCTAGCAGTTTATTGTCTAGTCATGGGACAACATCAGTGTGCCAAGCTCTGTTAGGGAGGAGGAGGTTAATTAGCAAGACACCTGGCATGAAGAGTGCATCTGATCAGACAAGCACAGTACTAAGAATGTACTTTATTCCTAGCTACTCTGCCACAAAAATTTTAAAACCCAGGTGCGTAAGGCAGATTCCCCTGATAACCAGCTGATTCTGGTAGCCTAGAAACAACATCTTGAAACTGCAGGGAGTTTGGGGACCTGAAGCTGTTGTCACTGTGTTTACTTAATAACACAATCAAATATTAGAGGCAATATTGCCTCCACAGTTACTGTTGTAAACATGTCGCACTGTTTTAGACCCCTAGAACTTTGGCTTGGAAAGCTTCTTTACCCTGGATTGCTGGATTTCTACAAAGCTTGAAGAAAAATTGTCATTATTTGACACTTATTTTCATATCTTGATAATTTGTTGACTTCCAGTTTTTTCTACTTCATTCAAAAATGGCTTTTTGCCTCTTCATTCCAGAGTTATGGAATTCCTTGATAAATTTGCAGGTTATAGCTGAAGAAAACATAATTAGAAACATGCGTTAATGATCTTGGTGAATATTTTTGGGTTCAGTCCTGTTGCTGTTGTTGACAACAAAAAACACCTTATCAGCACCAAATTCATTTGGAGCAGTCGCATGCACTGTTTGTTGCCTTGTATTAGCTGGTTACAGGTGTTCAGCAGATTAGTATAGATACCTCCCCTTGGATATGGGGGACCAAGGTTCTCGGCCTAGCCTTTAGCTATCTGTAGCGTATAACACAGGTTGCAGCCATGATCCCATTGTAAACCTCTGACTCTTTAATCCCCTGTCTAACTTTGAAATAGACCTGTGCTATTAGGTTTTTAGGGTTTAGGCTCACTGTCACCTAGAATACTCTGTGAAAAATTAAGTGCTTACTGAGATGAAGACCTAAAGTTGGTTCCCTTCCTGAAGTGTTGTAAATGTCTGATGATATCTGTCCCTTGCTTTCCAATGAAATTGCATTACGCCACCCCACTTGAAATGGAGATTACAACGTTGGCTCAAACAAGGCAGTTTTCACAGGGCAGCAGTAGGAAAAAATAAGTTGCCCTTATTTGAAAGCTAGCTACAGCTCTATCACTGAAGGAAATGGAGGGAGAGCATGGCTGGAAACAGTCTGGAAGCCAGGTTCTGAATTGCTCTGGGCTGCTCTCCAAAAGTGAAAGGAAACTCCATGACCTGATAAAGACTCCTCCTGCATTCTGAGCCAGAATGCCCGCTTGGCCTGAGGGCCTTATACACAGGCTCACTTTCCACATGGAGTAACTGAAGAACAGTGTGAAGTGACTTGCAGATAGTTACAAAGGAAGTATCTAGCACAGCTGGGAACAGAGCCTTTATCTGAGTTGCCATTATACCAAGCCTCTCCAAGTGCAGTTCTGTCCTTGTACTTTCTATTAGGTCTCCTTAGATAGGTGCACTAACTAGAATAATACAGACTACTAGCAGCTTTGTAAGGAACTGCAGCCGTTCAGCATTGTTACTTTGAAGGTGTACAAGGATTGTTCTCTGAGCCCAAGAGTTGAATGCTCGCATGAGAGCAGAGAGGTGGTAAATGCGTCACTAGGAATGAATGTCATTGGAGATCAACACTTTTCTCTTATCGGATCTCTTAGTTTATACTAAGCATTTTCTAAGGCAGTGGCTTTCAAACTGTGGGTCGTGACCCAATTCTGGAATGGACGGTACTAGGTTGCGTTGGCTCTGGTCAGTCCCGCCGACCGGGCTGTTAAGTCCTGTCAGCGGTGCTGCCCGGCTAAGGCAGGCTGTTCCGACACCACACTGTGCCCCAGAAACAGCCAGCAGCAGGTCGGGCTTCTAGGCGGGGGGAGCGACGGGGCTCCGAGCACTGCCCCCACCCCTAGCATTGACTCCACCATGGCCAATGGAAGCTGGTGGAGGGTGCTATGAGCAAGAGCTGCTTGCGCACGCCTCCACTTAGGAGCAAGACCTACTGCTGGCCGCTTCTGGGGCACAGCATGGTCCATGGTGCCAGGACAGGCAGAAAGCCTGCCTCTGCTCCTCAGCTGTGCCACTGACTGGGAGCCACTGAAGGTAAGCCTGCGCCCCAAGCCCGTTCCTCAGCCCCCCAAACCCAGAGCCGTTCCTGCACTCCAAACCCCTCATCCCCAGCGCAGTGCCCTGATCCCCTCCTGCCTCAGCCCTGAGTCCCCCAAACTCAGAGCCCCCTCCTGCACTCCTTCCCTTGGCCCCATCCCAGAGCTTGAACCCAGAGCCCCCTCCCAAACCCCTCACCCCCAGCTCCATTGGCTCACGGACATCAACAACTTTCTTCAAGTGGGTCATCAGAAAACAAAAATTGAAAACCCCTGCTCTAAGGTGTCACTATTGCACTGTGTCAAATACATGCCTTGTGCTAGTGGCTCATTAGTACAAGGAAACGATCCCTGGCAACATAGGCTAGCTGATGTGGCTGAAGCATTAATGTAGGAGTGCTCTCTCTTCAAAAGACATGATTATTTGGATCTCTGCTGTAGGGGAAGAGATTAAAATGCAAAACAGCTTTTTTTAAATACTATACTTTATTTTCTAACATAGTCGTGATCCAGTCTTCTGGTGGCCTCAGCAAAGATGACATTGAGAACATGGTGAAGAATGCAGAGAAATATGCAGAAGAAGATAGGCGAAGAAAGGTAACTTGATGGTGGTCATTGTGGTCTCATCTAATGGGTTACTAGTTTACCAGTCAAAAATCTCCATTCCATATTATGAAACTGCCCTCTACTCAGAAGACTTCTGGCTTGACATATAAGGGCCAGATTAAGAGATCATAGGTCATTGTTCTCAAGCCTATATTTGCATGTGCAATGACTGCAATTGCATGTGCAAATGGGTTTGTAGATGCCTAGATAACCACTTGTCCCGTTACCAGATTTCTACGTGCAATTGGCTTTAACTGCAAGAAAATATAAGCATATAAATACCCAGCTCGTTTACCTCGGTTCAGTAGTTGACCTTACGTTTACAAACTAAGTATTTTAAAATTCTTTTCTAAAGAATTAAAGGGACGTGGTTGTGTTTATAAATAGACGAATTCCCCTACCTGTTACTAATATGTGAATGAAACTTTTAAAATCTGGTTGAATCTACTTTTCACAATGGATGCTGTTGAATGTTTACATTTAATTCATCTTGGATATTGAAGCTAGACCTACCACTTTCACTTCCAGTTTCTCATGGAACAGTGCAATGCTGCATCGGTAGGTGCAAACATAGCAGGGAGCTGTTTAAACCGTTTTCACTGAACTCATTGAAATAAGTTTTTTTTGTTTGTTTGTTTTTTGTTAATTTTACGAAACCAAAATGTTGGTCCTAACCCTCATGACACACTACCCTTTAATAGGCAATTGCAGTGCACATGTTAAAAGCCTGGTCTCCAGCATCTTGGGTGCCAGATCTCATCTGCGTCTTGGTATGCCTTCCGTGCACATGAGATCACCATTCCCTCAGGGAATATCTGGCCAGAGTCCACATTGACTTAGTCAAAAAGGAGTGACACTTTCTGCACTCAAGTGATCCAGTCTATAATATTCATAAGGTTAATGGTTGGGACTAATTAATTTAATGAGTAAACTATAATGAATTGCACTACTAAATATAGAACATTGATTTAAGCAGATGCTGTAGGATATGGCACTAGCATATGCTTACAGACCGCAGAAATTGACACTGTAGATGCTTTACACTGCTCTCATCTCTACAGAACTAGTGATCTTGTTTTGGCAACACTTTTAAATCTTTGATCCTCAGAAGGGTGAAGTTCTGGTATAGACGAAAGAGCAGAATATTGGAGTAGCTTTCTGTGAAAGGAGCTGAGTTTTCTTAGGAGGTATTGTAGCTTTTTCTTCTCTGCTTCATACCTCTTTTGAAACCCTGAGATTCTTGACTGCTTGGCGTTTGGAAGTTACATGTGCAAAATACACTATTGAGAGGTGCCAGCTACTTGTATAACTGTCTGTTTTCATGTATTGTCCGTCGGGCAGACTTTGTGGATATATAGGGCTTGTGTGGAGTGTTCTGAACTTTCCCACCCCATCTCTTTGTCTTGTCATTGTTCGTGTTCCTAACCCACTGAACTAGTGTTGGTGGTTTCAAGTGCCCAAATGACAACTGTGAAATGGGGAGGAGACACCCCTCCACAGATTGGGTGCGCCACAGACGACAGTACAAGTTTTCCCGTGCTGCCTGCTGACATGCTTAAACCGTGATCTGGAGTGACTCACTCACGGATGAGGGCAGTTCATTCCCTGGTTCCCATTTTTAACTCTTGGCTTCTGTAGGGTGTACCAGCTCAGGTGCCTGGGGTGGTGGTGGTTTGAGTTAGGTGCTGTGAACTTTGAACCACTGACGAGGATCAATAGAAAATAAAGGAAGGTGGGGGTGTGTGTGTGTTTGTTTTGGCTAACAACTCTATTGCACCTCACCCTTCTGAGGATCACATTATTCTTGTGGGGTATTCCTCCAAAAAGGTGGAACATCCAGCCCTGCTCTGTTTGAGACTGCCATCAGTGCAATAGTTCATGTTGCCACGTGGATTAACGCACTTGAGGAGTGGGCCACGTGGTTCATCTGCCTGTAGTAAGGCAGCACTGCAGCAGGCCCCATGCTGATTATCTTTGCAACCAGGAAAGCTAGTAGAGATTTGCATTTCTTGACCAGCAAACCTGATATGCAAAAATAATTTAAATATTGAAGAAAGCATAGGGGTACCAAAAATCTGAAGGACCCCCGAATTCACAGAAGGCATGATGCTCCACACTGCTTCTAGTACCCTGTCAGCTGAGAAACTCCGTAGTTGGGTCTGAAAGCTGAGGCTCCAGGTGTCTTGCCCAATATACTGAAACAAAAACCATTTTGCCTTCCTTACTGGTGTTACTAACACACAGGAAAATCCATGCACAGCAAATGCCATGTGCTTGGCCTTGCCATCTGGGAACACAGCTGGGAATTTCCCTGGGGTATGAGGGTTGAGATGCCTCACTTGGATTTCCAAACACAGATTCACCTGTAAATGACTTGTTTGTTTCCTTACGGTGGGGGAAGGAAGTTGGTTAAGTCTTGTCTGAGTTCTATCCATTGCCACTCCACTAAGCCATACAGTTCTGTGCCACTCGCATCTGTTTACACTGTAACTGAGTTGTGTAGATCTGACTGTTATATTGCATAGACCCTTACCCAGTTGTCAATTTGCCCAGGAACGTGTTGAAGCTGTGAACATGGCAGAAGGGATTATCCATGATACAGAATCTAAGATGGAGGAGTTTAAGGATCAGCTGCCAGCAGATGAGGTGGGTATTTTCTGATGCCTTTGTTAAAGGAGCCAGAGTTCCCTACAATATCTTCCCTCTCAGTTGAAGCACTGGTTAGCACGTAACCTCCCAGGGATTCTTAATTGTTTAAAATAGCATGTGGCTGAAACTTGCTAGAGAAGCCAACTTCCAGAATACATGAAGGATTCTTAACAGTGGAAGGCAGGCACAGTCCTTGGCTGCTTTTTGTCCCACTTGGACGGTGGAGGTAGTTGGCTGTGTGGGAGGACATTTTATTGTAGCAGAGAATTTGTTTCAAACCCTGAGTCGCAAATGTTAATAAGGTGTAGGTGGCTATGAAGATGTTAATGTGAAAGGCTTTTCAATTAATCATACCCTTGATCTGACTCCATAGAAAGGTTTGCAATGGCTGATTTCAGAGGGAATTTTTTTCTTCAAAGACACTGAATGTATGAAACAAGTTTTCTTTGTAAGTCAATAAGTATTAAGTGAAGGCTTCCATGCTGTTCTGAGTGTCTCAGAACAGTGGGTGAACTTGCAAGTACAGCACCCAGGAACTTGGGAGCAGCTTAAATGGTTTTAACTTTGTTTCCTTCCTTTACCTGGAGTGAGTCAAATGCTTAGTGTCAGAGGGGTTTTAATACTGTTCAGTGACTGCTTCATCTCTGCATTATTCTTCATTTCAAAAGTTATGTTTAAAACTGAGTTCACAAGCTGCAAAAGTATTAAAGTATCCACTTCAAACAAGTAATTTGTGGTTTTAGGAAGGGCCGAGGCGGGAGATACTTGGCAAGTACCCTTAGATTAGCTTAGATAAAGATTCAGTGGCTCTACCCAGATCACTGTTGGGCTTCTTTTTAAAACACGGGTGTGGACACACCAGGTGCTCGTGTAGCCCAGTGAGAGGGTAGAACTTGTTCTCTGGCCTAGCAGGGGCTGGGAAGACAAGAGACTAAATACTTAGCCTCTGAAGGGAAGTTGTATGGGAAACATGTCTAACCCTCTCGCTTTGTGGGAGACCAGAGGGGCAGTGTTAATGGGCCCTGGAAGGATCATGGCCTGCTTGGAGGAGGAAAATCTGAGGCTTCAAGATCATAATATTCCTTCCAACCTGTGGGCCTAAAAGTAAAGGACTGGCAGTGCCTGCCCACATTCTGCCTCTAGACCTGCCTGAGTGAGTGTCCCACGCCCTCGCAGCTCTGTCAATGCAGCTGTCCCATAGTAATCTCACATCGCCAATCCTGCCCTCTTGAGCACACTCCCGGTCTGACGAAGAAGTGCCAGATTGTGTGGAGGGTTTGACAGATGGCAGCAGGGACTGGGATGAGACCATATTGTTTGCATCCCCACTCCTCCCACACAAAACAAAGGGAGGAGACTCTTTGGGGCTTCGTGCATTGAACACTCTGCTTTGTGGCTCTTTCTTGTGGAATTTTAAAGATGGAGAGATGAAGAGCAGCTTTTTCTGCTCCCCTTGACTCTGTGGTGGCAATAAGTCACTAGAGGTATCGGTGAGGCCTGCTCTCAGCCAAAGGGGGCAGTTCTGTTTCCGTGGCCCTTTTAAGTCCTTGGCTTAACAAGGTGACCAGTTGGTGCCAGCTGTGGTGTGTTTAGTGATGTGGATATGTGCCCGTTCGGAACTGGACAAGCTACTAGATACTGCAAACTTTTAATTTGAGACTTAAGTCCACTCCTTTTGGCAAGACCGGAGAGGGGGCCATAGAAGTGAAGGGCAGGGCTCAGTTTAATGAAACTAAGTGCAATGTAATTATTGTTTGTAACTTATTTACAGTGCAACAAACTGAGGGAAGAGATTGCAAAAATGAGAGAGCTGCTGGCTCGTAAAGATGCTGAAACAGGAGAAAACATCAGACAAGCAGCATCCAGCCTACAGCAGGCGTCCCTCAAACTCTTTGAAATGGCATACAAAAAGGTGCGTGTGCAGGGCTTGTACAGGGAGAGGGAGCTGGTCCAAATAAAGCCTTAGAGGATTGTCCATGCCTGGGTAGCTTGAAGCCACAGGTCAACTCCCCTAAATAGCAGCAATTGCACTAGTGACATCTTCTCTGGCGCAGTGTCTTGAACTGTCCAGCCAATCAAGGAAGTTCTGAAGTCTGATCCTCGATATTATGCAGCATTTTGTTTGTGCTGCTGATCTGTCCCACAGATTACGTATAACTTTTAATACCTTGTAGAAACAGTCTTTACAAAGCTCTTGATCGGTAACAAGCAATACTTGAGACTGTTTTTATACATCAAGATAAATGGGCCTCTGGCAAACCTCCTAGCAGAAGTATCAGTGTAGATCTTTCAGTGAGCGTAGAAAGGGTACTGTGTCCAGATATTCAAATGCAGTTATTAAAAACCATTAAATGATGGTAAATGTTGTTTAAACTTTTGTGCATAGTCACTGGCTGCAAGAGACTTGTCATGGACTTCCTGACTGCTCTGTCTAAAATGGTCAGCCAGGGCCAAATTGTTAATGGTATTTAGGCCCTAATGAGTTGTTCAGAAGCACTGAGGTGCCTAACTCCCATTGGCTTCAGTGGGTGTTACGTGCCTAGGTGCTTTTGAAATTCCCACTAGGCGCCTAAATACCTTCAATAATTTGGCCTTTAGGGTTTGTCTTTCAATGTGAGAAGAATCTTGTGATCAGTCTAGAAGAAACCTGGGCAGCTGTTTCCAAGCTCTCAGGATATCTCTGTGGGAGTAGCGTACTGTAACTAACAGATGGTGTCTTTTACAGATGGCTTCGGAGAGAGAGGGTTCTGGTGGAAGTTCTGGGGACCAGAAGGAAGAGAAACAGTAGAATGTCACTCTTGTGCAGAGACTGCAGCAGGAAGAAGGTGAAAATTCTGAAGCTTGGGAGTGAAGGGACCTTCCTGAGCAGAAATGGGCAGAATTCAGTCTTACTGTGTTTTTGCAGTATTCTATATATAATTTCTTTAATGTATAAATTTAGTGTTGTGTCCACTAGATGAATCATCATTTCATGAAAGTTAATTCATGCTAGACAAAGTTCTAAATATCAGCCCTGTGGTATTTTCAACTGAGCGCCATGGGGATTCACTCATAATTTACTGCTAACATTTGACGAAGTGGTATACTACATTTGTTTAAAGGTTCAAAACCATGTCACAAATTCTGGGGTGGGAATGGGAGTCCTGGTGTATCCTCTTTGTGGAGCCAAGTTCCTGTGAACTGATTTGTAACCGGTCCTGGGTTCAGCAGTTGCAGGGCCAGCTACATTGCTAGAGAACATTAAATCTGCAGCTAGCTTAGTATTCTTGTACTGAAGGAGAACGGGTTACTTTAATTTGTCTGTAACTTGATTCCTTTTAAATAAGGCCACATTGAAGTTACGTGCATTGCTTATCTAAGCTTTCTGCTCCATAACATGTCTGTTCTCTGCATATGGTAAAACAATTTCCCTGATAATAAAATTGTTCTTATTGGATGTATTCTGGATTTTTTTTAAATAAAAATGGAAAAGTGTCCAATTTCTCTTGAGTTTTTGGCTAGTTGCATCCTGGTGAGGTGGCATTTGTTGGTAGACCCACTGCTGGCACAAAGAATGTGAGCAAACTGGAAACCTGAACGCCATATCTTTTTGAAGTAAACTAGCTTCATTAATGCTTTGGTCCTAGTTACATTCAGAAAGGTTCTTCCTGCTTTTCTCTTGCTTAGTGCTTGCATGCTTCTCTTGGAACATAGAAATTGTCCTGCTGGCTCAGACCAATGCTTTATCTAGTCAGTATCCTGGTTGGAGCCAGAAGAAACTGTGCATTATGGGGCTTTTCGCACTTATAGAAGTTTCTTCCAGGGAGTCAGTTGGCTGTTGCTATGAAGAATGAGGGTTTATATCCATCAGCACTACACTTATAGCACAGACTTAATTGGATGTGACTGATTGTCCATATAAATGTCTCATCTGGGCTTGGTGCAGTTCTTAGAATTGTACAAAGAATGGAGGACACTTCATACCTAGTGCAAAGTGAGGTAATGGAGAAGCCTTTATCTACTGAAACTTGGTCAAAAGTCCAGTTTCTATGAACAGGCAAGACAGTGTATCGGTTGCCTCCTGACTACCACAGTCTGTGCAAATTAATACTTTAACTCCCCCCAAAGTACAGATTACCCATCCCAACCTCTCCATTCCTAAATGTCTTCCTTCCCAAGTGCCCAGCAGTGATTTCACTTCTGTGATAAATCTAATTCCTCCTCTCATCCCAATAGCAAAACCCTCCCATTCCCTGCCAACTCCAACATCTGTCAGTACTGACCCCAACAAGCATGTTGTCCTGATAGTCTTCCCCCAAAATTGCCCTCTGCTCTGCTTTTAAGCCTGAGCTTTCACTCCTTAAACTTCCCACTCTCTCAGCTGTAGCTTTCAGATTAAAGTGTCCTCCATCCCTTGCTGCTAGCCCCCCTTCTACCTCACAAACCAAGCTTGTTTTTCCTCTACTAACAGCAAAGCCTGTTCACTCAGTTACTGCACTTCTGAGCTGCTGCTCCCATCTCCCAACCCTACGTGCTGCCAGTTTCCAGCATGGAGCTTTGGCACTATTGGGTGAGTTAATGTGAGCAGTCAGGTCAGCCACTTACTTTCATCTCCAAGTAGGCTCGTATAAAAGCCTATACAGGTTTTCAAAGATTCTTCTTGAGGAATTGAGAACATGCCTACTCTGTTAAATCCATTCAAAGGGGGGCTTTGCAAAACTCAGTGGGTGATCTATGTGGAAAGGCAGTCATTCATATCCCCACCAAATAGATCTGATCTACAATGTTCTACCTCTTGCCTGAAATAGTCTAGTGATGACACCTATGTTTGAGCTGAACACCGTGGGCTGGGACATACTAAAGGCCCCATTCTAATTAGTGAAAAGGAAATGAATTTGAGTAAAGTGCCTGCTGTGCTCTTTCAAAAGTCTGCTTGGAAAATAAACGTCTTGAATAGGAGCCCTTGGCAGAAGGCCAGTACAGAGGCTAACATGATGGTGTATCAAGGTATACAGTGGTGCCCGTAACATCAGAGGTTGATCTGGTGTTGAACAATATCAGTGATCCAAAAGTGGTGGGGGGTTGGGCTAAACAGGGCTCTAGTGGTATCAAAAGGGATGCAAATTCCAGGGAGGACAGAGAGGGGCCTAGAGGGGGGAAAAGATGGGTATCAAAGAATGAAATGAGTTTGAACTTGGAAAAATTTAAGCTTAGAGCCCTGGGAGAAAACGAATCAAACATAGTCAATGGGGAGAGAGGCCAGAAATGCATCACTGCAGAAAAAGGCACAGTAGTTGGAATCACAGCTTTGAGCCAGGAGTTTCCAGAGCAGACTCAGGATTGTCATGGGGCAGGGGAGCGATGACGTGGAGGAATGCAAAAGGGGTGTCTCACTTGCAAGGTGGCTGCTCTTTGATCTGAATGAGTTTTGTGGCAGTGAAAGTTGCTGCTGTGATACTCTGTCTCTGATTTTTCTGGTGGCTTCAGTTGGGTATTTGTTTCTATCCTGGGATGAGGGTAATCAGGCTACTGGTGACTTAAGGGCCTTTCTGTTTGCAGCTGTTACAAGGACTGTAACGTGTAGGCTTTACCTTGGCATAGCAGCCCACAGGGATGGGGAGGTTTAGTCTCCATGGCCCATTCAGACATTGGCAACATGAAAGGTCCTAACAGCAATAGAAATTTCTGTAATGTAGACACTTCTCTGCTTAAGAGCTAGACTGAGACCCCCAACTCGCATCACGGGCGAGGTTTGGATTGTTTAAACCTAGAAGCTATAAGCTTTTTGATACAATCTGCCGTGACTGATCTTCAAGGGCTTTTGTACTGCAACTTTTCCAGGTTTTCTTCTAGAACTAGTAATCACCTGGTGTAAAAAGGACTGTCGGTAAGAAAGGGTTGGACTTCTCAGAAACTTAGAACACAGCTACATGGGCAAATGTCTGGCTGTGGAAACGTGTGCACAAAATTGTCCACTTTGGAGTGGCACTTGTGATTGCATATGCTATTTAGACATGCAGGTGTGCATGCATTTTGCACATCCAGCTGTATGCTTAACATTTGCACAATGTGGCACTTGATCATGGTCCTATATGCAAGATCTGTGTATGGCAGGCACTGCTTAGGACTGTATCTCATGAGAACAATCTCCTTTACAAACCTAGACTGCATACCAATGTGACCATCTAGTTGGTTTTCCCCACAATTTGTTGGCCTCATCAAAAGCGATTCTCCAACTAAAGTTACTGATTGTCTGGAAAAGAATCATAGAATATCAGGGTTGGAAGGGACCTCAGGAGGTCATCTAGTCCAACCCCCTGCTCAAAGCAGGACCAATCCCAAACTAAATCATCCCAGCCAGGGCTTTGCCAAGCCTGACCTTAAAAACCTCTAAGGAAGGAGATTCCACCACCTCCTTAGCTAACCCATTCCAGTGCTTCACCACCCTCCTAGTGAAAAAGGTTTTCCTAATATCCAATCTAAACCTCCCCCACTGCAATTTGAGACCATTACTCCTTGTTATGTCATCTGGTATCACTGAGAACAGTCTAGATCCAACCTCTTTAGAACCCCCTTTCAGGTAGTTGAAAGCAGCTATCAAATCCCCCCTCATTCTCTTCTGCAGACTAAACAACCCCAGTTCCCTCAGCCTCTCCTCATAAGTCAAAAGAGGAGGGAGAGACTTTCCTTGGCTAAGGGGTGTTTTGGGTGGTTCCCAGAAATTGTTTAAATAGAATCTCTGATGGTTTTGGCTACTTCCTGCCTTAACCCACAGGCAAGCAGTATGCACAGTATTACACACTGTCTCAGTGGCAGAGCCAGGAAGAGAATCCTGGAGTCCTAAATGCCAATCTCTTGCTTTTGGATTTAGTCTGCAGTTGTCAGACCATCAGGACAAAAGTATTGTCTGAAGAAGTCTCTGCTCCTAAACTGCCTCCAGGGATTTCAATTATTGATCACAGCTGACCTTTACTTATGAATGGATCTTTTCTTTTACTGCTTGGGCTCCCAGCTGCTTATGTCTGTTGCATGGAACGATGCTATTTTTAATACTTATCATTAGCTCTGCTTTTTCTTTGGAAAACTAGATTATTAAAAGAGCCAAAAGGGGTGGAATCAAGGAATTTCTCTTTCATGGTGAGAACAGCTTGCTGCTGCAAAAAACTGCTGAGCTGGCAAGAGATACAGCGTTGCAGCTAGACAAATGGCTATTATCGCTCATAAAAGGAGTGGTTCTGGTCCTAAAGAGTACCTGCTTTAGCAACATGCTCCTGTGAAGACATCTGTTACTAGAAGGGGGTGTTTTAGATTCATTGTGTTCCGCCATTCTTAATATAAGCTGATATTCATCTTGCAAAGCCTATGTCCTGTGCAATGCTAAGGTTTTTTAATAATATGTGCTGATCCCTGCATAATAATTCAGCACCTTTTGCACAGCTGCAGTGGGGTGGTTTACTGGCCAACATCTGTGCCATGTGCATTCATCTGGGTGCATGAAAGAATTCCTCATCCAGAGCTTAGGGCTGGGTGGTACATATGATGTAAAGTCTAGGGACTGAAAACATGAAGCTAAACTGGTCACTAGAAGCTGAAGGTTCTGTGGGGGAACTTTGGAAAATCTGGTTGTTTTAAGTAATAGATAATGCTGACAAGATTTGGGCTATTAAAACACTTGCTTCCAGGCTTAAACCAATCTCTAATGATTACATTTAGAAAGAGACCTATTGTGAGGGGCAGATTAGCCCACATTTGCCTGCTGTGAGGTCCTTGCACCTTACTCTGGAGAATGAATGCTGGTGTAGGCAGCACACTGCACCAGACTGACCAGGGGGCTTAGGGAATCTGGTAGTTCCTACATTTTCAAATCATATAAACTTGAGGAATGTGCCATTTGAACCAAAGGAGGAAAATGCAGAAAAAGCTACCAAGGGCCTATAGGTTTGCAATGAAAGGAATGGTTTCATTCTGATACTGATCAGCTTCGTTCATTAAACATTAAAGACAGGCGTGAGCCAATACCCCAGGTCCACATAACCCTCAGCTACTGGAAGACTCAGAATCCCAATCTGAGTCAGTTCTGCAGCTGGCCCTTCTCTGGCTACAGGGGTGAGCCAAACCTCAGTTCCTAGGTGCTTGTACTTTGGGAGCTTCAAAATCGAGCTAAATCTCTGTGTCTTGGACACATTTCTAACAACTGTTTCATTTGCCTTGGGCAGTGCAAGCACATTGACCAACATAGTTCAAGGCTGATTCATGTGCACGCAGCTGCTGTAACTATCCTTGGCTGAAATGCAGTTTTGTAACGTTCTGCAGCAATATTTCACAGCTATAACTGAGAGGAATGTGACTTTCTCTCTCCTTTTTCCAGCGGTGCAAGCACATTCATGTTACGCAGCTGTGTCCTTTTGTAAAGTGCATTTCTATGCTGAAACATGACCTAGTGTGAAAGGATGCCTTTTAATTCAACAGGTCTTCTCCCTGGGGGCTGTGTCTCAGCATAACTCTCAGAAAATGAGATGGATTGTAATCTGGCTCTTGCATCATCAGTAAGTTGTTAATTTGTCTCTGAGTGCAGTGGCCTTATTGATCATTGTGTTGCATGAGTTAAGAAAAAGCCCAGCTTGACCCTCAGATCCCAGGGTGAGTTTTTTATGGCTGGTAGATAGAAACAAAACTATCTACTTTTATACTGTAAACTGAGCAGATCTGATCTGGAATGATGGAAAGATGAACATGGAAACCCATAATGATATTTTTGCACATTCACTCTTCAGAGTAGAACCATTCCTTGAAGTACTAACCTAAGATGGAGGGATATGACTGAACTGCCAGAGAAAATTGAAGGTGTCCAGTTATCTATCTATCTATCCCCATTAGGGCTGTTGATTAATCATAGTTAACTCACGCAATTAACTCAAAAAATTAATTGCAATTAATTGCAGTTTTAATTGCACTGTTAAACAATAGAATATCAGTTGAAATTTATTAAACATTTTGGATGTTTTTCTACATTTTCATATTTATTGTTTTCTGTCTTGTAATTGAAATAAAAGTGTATATTATTTTTATTACAAATATTTGCACTGTAAAAATTATAAGTATTTTTCAATTCAATTTTTATATAAGCACTGTAGTGCAATCTCTTTGCCATGAAAGTGCAACTTATAAATGTAGATTTTTTTTGTTACATAACTGCACTCAAAAACAAAACAATGTAAAACTTCAGCCCTTACAAGTCCACTCAGTCCTACTTCTTGTTCAGCCAATTGCTAAGACAAATAAGTTTATGTACACTTACAGGCGATAATGCTGCCCTCTTCTTATTTACAATGTCACCTGAAAGTGAAAACAGGCATTTGCATGGCACTTTTGTAGCCGGTATTGCAAGGTATTTACGTGCCAGATATGCTAAACCTTTGTATGCCCCTTCATGCTTTGGCCACCATTCCAGAGGACATGTTTCCATGCTGATGACGCTCATTAAAAAAATAATGCATTAATTAAATTTGTGCTGAACTCCCTGGGGGAGAATTGTATGTCCCCTGCTCTGTTTTACCCGCATTCTGCCATATATTTCCTGTTATAGCAGTCTCGGATGATGACCCAGCACATTTTGTCCATCTTAAGAACACTTTCACTGCAGATTTGGCAAAATGCAAAGAAGGTACCAATGTGAGATTTCTAATGATAGGTACAGCACTCAACCCAAGGTTTAAGAATCTGAAGCACCTTCCAAAATCTAAGAGGGATGAGGTGTGGATCATGCTTTCAGAAGTCTAAAAAGAGCAGCACTTCGATGCGGAAACTCTGGAACCCAAACCACCAAAACAGAAAATCAACCTTCTGCTGGTGACACCTGACTCAGATAATGAAAATGAACATGCATCAGTCTGCACTTCTTGGGACTGTTATCAGGCAGAGCCTGTCATCAGCATGGACACATGTCCCCTGGAATGGCAGTTGAAGCATGAAAGGACATATGAATCTTGAGCTCATCTGTCACATAAATATCTTGGGACGCTGGCTATAACAGTGCCACAAGAACGCCTGTTCTCACTTTCAGGTGATATTATAAACAAGAAGCAGGCAGCATTATCTCCTGAAAATGTAAACAAACTTGTTTGTCTGAGTGATTGGCTGAACAGGAAGTAGGACTGAGTGGACTTGCAGGCTCTAAAATATTAAGTTTTATTTTTGAATGCAGTTTTTTTTGTACATAATTATACATTTGTAACTTCAACTTTCATGGCAAAGAGATTGCATTACAGTACTTGTATTAGGTGAATTGAAAAATACTATTTCTTTTGGTTTTTTGCAGTGCAAATACTTGTAATAAAAATAAATACAAAGTACATGTTGTATTCTATGTTATAATTTAAATCAATATATTTGAAAATGTAAAACATCCAAAAATATTTAAATAAATGGTATCCCCATTCTTTCTATCTATCTATCTATCTATCTACAAGATTCCCCATACATCTCCTCTCTCTCTTTCTCCTCTATCTATCTATCTATCCCCAGACACATCTGTCTATCTGTCTCCTTGCTCTCATCTCCATGGTATCGCATGCATAAACTGGCTTCTCATTGGACGATTACTGTAAAGCTGTGTGTAATCCGCGTTCCTACTGTTTGGAGAGGGGATTATAACAGGCCACATGTAACCACGGGCTGTTGTTTTGGTTTGGTTTCATTTGGTTTTGGGGGGGGGGAATCAAAATGCTTAGAAGGCTGAAAATTTTTACTCCCTCTTCTCCAAGGCTGAAGCAGCACTTTAGATATAGGCAGATGCTTGAGTGAAGCCGCATTACTCAACCAGCTCACACTGACATCTCCACACTCAGAAATGATCAAGACACAGAGGGACAGAACCTCAGCTGGTGCCAGCTGACATAGCTCCATTAGCTTTGGGGAAACTACGTGGATTCATACCAGCTGAGGCGCTGAGCCCATAAGATTTGCTCATGTTGATGGTAGGCTTGTTTGCACATCAGAGAAGTAAGGAATTGCTTCATGTCTAATCTCTTGTAGTCATAGTGGGCAACTCTACTGATCTGCACCTCACCATCATCATCTGGAGCAGGAACTGGTGGATCTAGGGCTGACACTGAATAATGTAGCCTTCCACCCATAAGTTACCATTTCAAATTCAACCCACCTTGCCAGTGACCAGTGGTTACTATGGTCTGAGTTCTGTTCAGGTGACCACATTGCTCAGCTGCTCAGACTCTTGTGGTGATGGGGATTGTATAAGTGATCAACGCATAGATGATAGATACACCAAATGACATGCAATGGCTGTGTCACTTCACGTCTCCTTGAATAAAGGTGTTTACACCACAAAAACTGCCATTGCTTCTTGGCACCTTGCTAGTCTCCGTAGAGCTGCCAAGAACTGAATGGATCATCGTGATTCAACTCCACTCTCAGCTCTTGCAATGGTCCTGCTACATCAGGGTGGGAGGCAGCCTATGGGAGGAAATTGGCAATGCGGCTGCACTTATTCACTAACCAGACAGCGCATTCCAGGCTCCCCCCCCAGCACACTTCACCAGCACTGGCCTCATCAAAATACCGTGCGTGGACTCCAGCTGTCACGCAAAGCCATGCTGTGCCAGCTCTCTTCAGCCCAGTCTTTGATAATGCACCCTGTGACTGGCATGCCACAGGGGATGGATTGTACCTGCTTGACCTCATTGACATCACTTCATCCTGCTTCTCATCTGAACACACACTGCCCCCAACAACCTGGCAGACTCAGCTCCCTCAGATGGCGTGAGTTGACCATTGCCAGATCTATGATGACCTATGCCAGCCGGGGGGGCTGGACCTAGACAGTATTCCACCTTTAGCAGAGAGCAGCGTGCTGCCATTAGCTTCAGCTACACAAAGGATAGCTCAGTGAGAGGGAATTGTTGGACCAGAACCTCCTTCATCATTCCAGATGCCACGCCAGAGTCTGGCTTTAGTTACACTCAAGTAAATGGGGAGTAACTCCAGTGGAATCTGGTTGGATTTACACTGCTATAACTGAGAGCAGAACCTTGCTCTCCTGTCATTTACTCAACGAGACAAAAACTGACCACGTTTAGAGCTTTCCCCTTGTAAATTGCACATAAATCCTCACATATGCTCCTCAGAGGGGGTTACCACTCAAGGCAAAACTGACGCTTTGTGGCTTAGGGTGTAGGTAAGAAACTGGGCAGAACTAGCAGCAGGGAGCCAAAGAATCCTGGCTGTCCAACCCCTAGAGCATGTGGGCAGTGGGGAGACACAGGCAGCAACCTCTGGACAGCAGGCATCAATCTAGCTGCCAGCACTTCTGTGGCAGACAGCCAGTGTTTTCAGTGACCTTGGCATTGCGATTGGAGAAAGTCTTTCATAGGGCAGCATGCTGCGCACTCTTTTTCTGCAGCGCCTTGTGCATGAAGGTACTTGCCTTCAGCACACAGTGTTTCCTCCCTCTAGCCCCTGCTTGCCTCTGCTCTGTTTTGCATGTGCCACACATTTATTGTCATGCCTTTGGCCTTCCATTCTCCAGCCCCCTCCCATCCTCCAGGCAGTGTGTGAATGAGAATATCTTACATTGCTCTGCCACCTTTCATCCCAGAGGACCTTACAAACTATATGCCAGGGCTCAGCCCACCCTAGGCCCCTTGCCCTGGTCCTGCAGCACAGTGGGCTGAGGATTTCCAGGCATAGAAGCAGCACTGCTAGGTGTAGAGATCACACAGCCAACTCTACAGTGCTTCTCAGTCCCATCCTGCCATGGGCTGTGCTGGGAGAAGGGGGAGGGGCGGCTGGCGAGCTGCTGTGCTCTGGCAAACCCCCACTGGCATAATGGCCCTTTGGGGGTTGTTACCAGCTAGCATTTGTGAAGGGAGCCCCAAATAGCATACAGCCACCTTTGCCTGCCTCCACAACTCCTTAGGTCCTGCACAGAGTATACCCCAGGGCCTAAAGTTATACAGGAAACAAACTGCCACTGAACGGCTGCCACCTCTGGAATGGAACATATGAGCTGTTTAACAGTGCACAATATGGTCACTGGGTTTACCCCTGTGATGAATTCGCCCCCCTCACAGAGGATATTCCAATACATAAACACTCCCTCCAACCAGTGTTTCATAGCTTGTTTGCCCAGTTGAGTCTCTTAAGGCCTGAGCCTGCAAAACCCTACTGACATGAGTAAGCACATGTGGGTTCAGGTTCCTATTCACATTTCCATCACTGTGGGGGTCAGGATGGAATTTCCCATAATGCACAGCATTGCACCACTGACCCAGTTTTCCTCACCAAGATGCCTCTGAGGGACAGCTGAGGCGGCCGCAGCCCCAGACAGGCTATCAGATATGATGGAGCCCATGGCTGTGTATTCAGCCCAAGAGAAGAGAGCCTCAGCATGCTTTGTGTTCCGTGGCGCTCCACACACAGAGAGTTGGGTTGTGTTTGCAAAGTCTAAACACTGATACATGAAAACAGAAGAAGTTGAAATTGTCCCTCTTTGCCCCAGCAGGCCAGTGTGGCATTGCCAGCTCCTAATGCTACCCTGGAAGCTTTTCTACTTCCTGAACTGAGAACGTGCCACATTTGCTAGCTCCAATGGACAAAGAGAGCTGGCCAACAGATGGCGATATTTTTCTGCCTGTCAGATTCCCTCAGTGTCCCCTAATATTACAAGTTGTGGCTAGGTGCCGATTAACAAGTCCTTGAGATACAGCATCACTGAAGCACCATCCCAGAGGGAGAGGAACTGAACAGGACTAGAGCCTCCCAGTATCCACCCCTGCAAGAGCACAGGACCCACCACACAATCACTCCTCTCCGCCTCACATCTCTTCCTCTCCTCCCATCCTGGAGGTCCCACTGCCTGCTGACAGTCTACACAGTAGAACTAGAGCTCCACATCTTTCTCTTGTGCCCTTCCTCTCCTCTATCCCCCATCAGCAACGTCATTCACGTGTGACTGCTGTCACTTTGGCCAACCACCTGGCATTCAGTCAAGGACCTCCAGTGCTAAAAGCATGAGCTGCTACAGCTTGGGCTAAAGAGTCAGACTCTCCAGGCGGGGTTGGCTCATGATCTTTTTGGATCAGGCTCAGAGGGAGACCTATAACACACACTGACTGGTGGGTTACATGCATTCATGGTCTCAGGAACAGAGCTGATGCTGCAAACTCCTTCTCTCCCATACTTAGCTTTCTTGTTGGTGCATGTCTCTGAAATCTGCCCTTCCCTCTTCCTCGCACCAGGAGAATTTCCCAGGACTTGCTCTGTGAAAAGTAAAAACATTTTTTTAAATTTCTTGCAAAGAATAATTAGTATTCTGGACACAATCTAATTGTCATTACTCAGTAATACCAACACAGCTCCAGAGAGAGGGAAGTATCCCTAGCCCTGAAGAGAAATTCCTCCTGAACATGGTGATCATCTTAACGCTGGGCATGTGTGAAAAAATTCCCTTGCTTACACCGTTAATCGGGTCCGTACCACAAGATATTGCAGGTGTCCACGTTAGTCTCCATTTCATTCCTCGAGCCCGGTGAGGTGGATTGGGCTGCTAGGTCTGGGAGCAGAGAATGCCCATTCCCAAGCGCTCACTGTGGAAAACAAGCCCCTCTGCAAATGTATTGTGATGACAAGGATGATATATTAATACTGTGGTAATTGTACCATAATCTACATACATACACTGTATATATAATCTGGAGAACTGCTCCTAGCCCAAAAGACAGTTCTACCCATAACTGGCAAAGAGAACAACAACAAAAAAACCCGGATGCTGACAGACTAAAACTGGCTACCCAGCAGCTAGACTGAGAGGAGAACAAGAGAGGAAACCTGGACAGGAGGCAGAGAAACTGCAGTGTCTCGTTCCAGGGCTGCTTGGGGCAGCTGTATAATAATCATTTCATTAACATACAGAGACTGCTTCACTCCTGTTTAAAAATAGTATTAAATCACTGCAGGAGCTGGGATTAACGCTGCTGATGAACTAGCCTGGGAAATGATGGTCAAATAGCTGAATTCAGCAGTCCGCACCCATCAGATGGGGGAGACAAACTCCTATCTGTAGCAATATGGTCAGGCCTATATCCTAACCGCAGCGCTGGATGTCTGAATTCTACGCCTGTTTCTGCAATTGTGTTGCTTTGGGCAACAGCTTCAGGTATTAGTTTCTGAGGGACTCTTGAGAGGCACAACGGACAGGAATAAAGCTTCCTAATGACTGAGAAAGAATTGATTAACGGCTGCACATTATGTTGAAAATGTAAAGCAGGATGGAAGCTCTATGCAGCGCTGGATGAACACTGTGGAAAAATTGTCTTTGAGAAGTTGTTCAAATGAGCCTTGGCTGGGTTCATGGCTTTTTGCATGTTCATGGTTTGTGGACGCTCGAATGTGGGTGAGTTACTAGCAGGACTGAGTGTGGAAACAAACCAGTTTCACAAAAAGAACAGGAGTACTTGTGGCACCTTAGAGACTAACAAATTTATTTCAGCATGACATGCTGTGTGTTCCATTCTATGCATCCGAAGAAGTGAGCTGTAGCTCACGAAATCTCATGCTGAAATAAATTTGTTTGTCTCTAAGGTGCCACAAGTACTCCTGTTCTTTTTGCGGATACAGACTAACACGGCTGCTAGTCTGAAACCAGTTTCAGTGATTAATAAAGAATGTTCGCAGTGAGCACGTTTTACATTTTCAAAGGTGAATATTCAGTCTTTGGCTTAGACTCAGCCAGCTGGGGAACCAATGCACGCCTTGTGATCTGCACATCCAGGCAAAAGTCACCAGTGCTGCTGGAATTTTGAGTGTTGACTGGCAAATACTCAAAAAGACTTGCTCACCAGCAATCTAGAGTCCCGGAATTCTTTGGTGAATCATTTCAGAGAATGAATGAATCTGAGAAAATCAGATCTGCTCACAGGAGTCTGTTAACACAACCTCCTCTCCCCCCACAAGTATCAGCTGTGTTAGTCTGGATCTGTCAAAGCAGCAAAGAATCCTGTGGCACCTTATAGACTAACAGACATTTTGGAGCATGAGCTTTCGTGGGTGAATACCCACTTCATGCATCTGACAAAGTGGGTATTCACCCACGAAAGCTCATGCTCCAAAACATCTGTTAGTCTATAAGATGCCACAGGATTCTTTGCTGCTTCTCCCCCCACAATTCATCAAGGACTGATTTGTTAGGAATTATTCATTCAGCCCTAGTGCTAAGGGTTATTGTTCTGAGCATCAAACCTTCCCTTCTCACCAGAAGAGACAAGCTAGGTAACGGGGATCTGAAATGCAAGAAACTACTTCCTTAAGCCTTAAGCTTCTGGCTGTGTTTGTTTCCGAGCACCGGAGAAGTAGTTTCAGAGCATGATGTGCCTAAGTCGGATGTGCAGCAGGTTACACAAAGTGGCATTCATCTGGAGAACAGAAACAGCTCATTCCTTGTGGTGAATTTCCTTCGTCTGCTCCAAATGGGCTCTTTCTAAGTGCTGCTCCAAGTACAAGGACAAGCCACTGAGGAAGGACCACGGTGAAAAGTCCTGTGTTCCTTGCACTCTTATTTTTTCTCCACTGAGGCCCAGGGCTACACAGTGACTCTGCTGACGTCCAACTCACCACAGTACCAGCCCTGCTTCCCTGACTCCTGTCCCTGCCCTGTGTCAACAAGCAGCAACAAGAAACTCAACCCTGAAGTGTCTCTCTCCTACAGTCTCCATGGCAATGTGTCCTTCAGCGCTGGCTCTTAGCTTCCAGTCCATGCTCCAGGTAGGGAGAGTGCCCCCAGAGGCAGCGGAGCTTCACAAACAGATGGTGTTGGAGGGGTTGCCACAGGCTTGCTGCTAAGCAGTGAATGGTCAGTGGGGGGAGTGTGGTGGTGAGTATGGGGTACTGGACAGGGCCCTGGCATAGGGTGGCTGGGCCCCTTCAGTAGAGATGGGCCTCAATCCACCTGCCACATGCTTAACTCACCTCCCCAGGTACGGAGGATGACGTTCATGTGACTGATGGGTCAGGTGAGTGAAGCTGGCCTGCAGTAGATAAGGAACCACTGGATCAGAGAAAGGGTGGCAGATGGCTGCAGACAGCAGGAAGATTTCCGCAGGGCCCTGATTCAGCTGGCTGAAGATGCCAGTGGGGCTGGAGGCTGGTAGAGAAGGCTATATACCAGGCAAGAAATGCTGAGTGAGCAGGAAGACAGACAGGCAGACAGACTGTCCCACCCACGCTCTGGGACCACAGGTTGTGCTTAGCTTGGGACAGGGTGAAAGAAAGGAACTTCTGAAAGACAGACACACACCCTCAGGGAAGAGGCGTTTTGTCCAACATGAGTCTCCTGCAGAGGAGACTTTGGTTTTGAGTTTATTTTTTGTTACTAAACTGGCCCCCAAGAAGGGCTGTTGTTATTGGCTGCAAACCTTTGTGGTGTAAGTGAGGAGCTTGAGTGAAGGGGAAACTGATGCAGGGTGCTGCAGAGCCACCCTTGGCCACGAGTGGGTGCTTGGGAGGTGGCGACCCAGTTACAGGCTGCTCACGTGTTATCGTGCATGGAGAGCTGCCAAAGTTAGACTCAGCCCTGTGTGGAGTCAGGATGAGGGATGACGAGTGACTCGGCTGACTGCCCCGGTACCAAACCATGAGGAGATGCAGAATGTTTTGCTCTGGAAAAGTTAATGGTCCAGGTTCTTGTATCTATGTCGATGAGACTGGTATGGTTTTAAGCTAATTAATTCAATGTGTTTTCCGGCACAGCCGCCACTGCCGAGCAGATTTGTGGATGTGTTTGCAAACAAAATACACTGGCCAATTTGGGTGAGCTTTGTATATTGCAGTGACCTTCATGAAGAAGCATAACGTAGCCTTAATATACTGCGCTTTCCAAAGGGGAGACTCAGACTTCAGTCCTAATTTTTGTTTCTCGGGGTGTAACAGTCCCACTGAATCACTGCAGCTAAACTCCAAAAAAAGGCAGGTGGGGGAGGGGAGAATGCTTGCACCTCAGGTAGGATTTATGCTGCAGCAGAGGAGTAAGAGGGGCAGCCCTTCCCTATTCCAGGGCTGTGTCCCACCTAGCTTGGTAGGACCTGTGGAAGAAGCATGCCAATCGGGGAGAGCACTTGGAGTGCCAGTCACTGTAATATGCCTCACTCATTCAGGTGTGATAGGGAACACTGAGAAATCGGACTTAGCGGGGTGGGTTTTTTCTGGCTCCCCTTTGCAGGCGAGGAGAATAAGCAGTGATATTGTCTTTCTATCACCAGATGGTGCTATTGCAAGTAGTCTATTTATCCAGGCAATAAGACATTGGAGGAATGCTGTTGATGGGTTGTGGTGCAATTCTTTCTGGAAGCTGGGCAGACCATCAGTAAAAAGGCTTCTTACTGCCTTAGTCTCTGTGTCTGAAATGATTTCTTAGGTGCATAGCTACTGCCTGGGGTTATATGCACAGAAGCAGACAAAACGCATTATGGGTGCCAAAAATTTCAGAAGCCACCTCTGATTCCCCTACCTGTCCATGGAGAGAAGTGAGGTAGTGTGATGAGCTGAGATGCTTTGGGTGTACATGATGTAGGCGTTATCTAGTACTTCGCTAGGAAAGGTGTGCCTGGGAATAAGATGAAAGATTTCACTAAAGAATGGCTGGTGTACTGTCCTGCCTCTTCAAAGGTGATTTTTTCTTTTCTTTTTTTTTAAGAACTGGGGTAGAATCTAGTGCATATACTCTCCACTCAGTTTCCTCTTTATATTTGGGTTTTTAACAGGAAAGTAGTTAACTTAATATCACCCGTCCTTCATCATGAAGACTTCCAAAGCAAGGAGCTGATCCGAACAGCCCTCTACGTGCATTGACATCCGTAGGAGTTCCATGCACCAGAATCAAGCCCTTAAGTTGATAGATGAATTCCATAGAGGCATCACTTTCTCCCCCTTTAAAACACAGTCAGCCCTGGGGTGGAACATATCAATTGTTTACCAGTGCACAGCAACACCAAGCAACTTCTTAGAGCAAGAAGTAAAGACGACTGTATCCTATTGAATCCACCTGGGGAAATGAGGGAGGCAGAATATAATTATCCATACTAGAAAACACCAAATTATTTACTATCATCTGTGGAAAGTATATTTAGTTTTAACTGGTTCAAGTGAAGCTGCCAACTGCAAGGGCTTGAGCAGCATCACTCCTGTTTTATATCAGGGAATTGGGACCTAGGCACTTATAGAACCGAAAGCTTCCATCTAGCAAAGCATAAGAACATAACTGTAATCATGTGAGGCCAGGGGGATTACTCAGGGCTTACATTAAGCACATACTTAGGTGCTTTGCTGGATTGGGGCCACCAGTGCCATGCCAGCATTTTAAAATATTAATTTAAATACCAAAGTACCCACATTGCTCATCAACACCAGCTGACAATTATCAATAGTAACCCCAGATCTGTGTCCCTGGCCCAGCACACAGCTGGGGAAAATGACGGGCTTTACATAATATAAAAGTGGCAGGGGGGTTATGGCTGTTGTCTTTAGGGTCAGAAGGTCTCTCTTCTCTCAGCTCTGCCCCTACTTAGCTGCCAGGTGAAGGAACCGCCCTGGAAATTTAAAAAGCTATCAAATGAAAAGGGCAGCTTTAAAAGTGGGTGGGTGGGGTGAGCTGAATGGGCTGTTCTGATAGCACTGTCTGGGGGCCCATAGACACAGTAGGAGCACTCTGCGCTCTGGACAGAGAGCTTCCCTACTCTAGGCACTCAGCTGCTTGGAACGCTGCCAGAAAGTCCCAAGGCTTATCTTTCGCTCGCATTAACCCAAGCTAGGGCCGGGTAGTGCTGGGAGCTGATTCAATACCAAATGCTTGTGTTTGTGCCAGGTACACCCACAGTGCATAACAAATGTGTGCTGGGGCTATTGGAATGAAGCAAAGGAGAATGGAATTACGCAGAGGACACTTCCCTACATGTAACATCTGTCAGACCATGGAAGACTCTTATCCAGGCATGTGATGGAGACCCTGCCATTAGAGGAATGGAGAGATGGACCTGGTAGAACAGCCTAGATTAATCTGTAGAGAATGGTCCCGTACTGGCAAGGAGCAGGAACTAAATGACCAAGGAGATCTTCTCCAGCTCTAATATCCTTGAGGCAATGTTTCTAATGCTGTCCTTTCCTATTAGGGCAGAGGCCTTAACTGCAGGTGGGACAATAGTTGATCTAGCTCTAGGACTCTCTGGTTGGACACCATTGTTAGGACTTGAGAGTGGGCTCCCACTGTACGAGGCGCTGTTACACAGAGATGGGCCCTGCCCCAAAGATGTTACCGTCTGAATAGACAAGCTAAACAAAGGATGGGGAAGTGAGGCACAGAGAGAGGTAAGGCCCAGATCCACAAAGCCGCCAATGGGAGTTAAGAGCCAAAATAGCTTTGTGGAGCTGGACCTAAGTGACTTACCCAAGGTACACAGGGAGTCTACATCAGAGCTGCAAATTGAAACCAGATCTCCCGAGGCCCAGTTTATGCTTTAACCATCAGGATCTCCTTCCCCTTTCGCAGTCTTCTACATCCAGCCTGTGCGTCACTGGTTCAAAGCCAGCCCAGGGCAACACTGAAGTAAATGGTCACCGGCTTGTGGTTGCTCAGTGGCCTGTTGATGGAATAAGGGCAGAAATTCAAATAAATAAAACACATGAAATGTCTTCTACTTTGTTTGCCATGGGCTGGTGTCTGCCACACACAACATGCCATAAGCAGTGGCACTAACTGGCCCACTGGTTGGCAATTTCAGCCAAGAAGCCCAGGACTAGCTGGGGTGTGAGGTGAACTATCCTCTCAGCCCCTGCAATTCCCAGCTGAGAGACGCAGGAGGGTGTTCCCCCTCTAGGCAGCGTGTGCTAGGTCTGCAGGGGGGTTGCTTTTATGGCCTTCTCTGAAGCATTAAGAACTGGCATCTCTCTGCTCATCTCTCTCTCCATGTACTTAATGAGCCCCTCCCTCCACTCTGGTGTTTGAGGCATCACTGCTGGAAGCAGAACAATGGACTGGCCCAGTCAGTTTTTATGCCAGATCCTATGTTCCCAAAAGCCATTTCTTCTTCTTCTGATGCAGCATTGTAAACTGTGGCTGGAGCGAAAGAGTTGTATGGCTCCTGGCAAGCTGCCAGCCAGGAGACAGACAGGAATGTGTTAGATTTCCTACTTCTCTGTATGCCACCAACCCTGGGACAGCCTGGGATCCATTACCACCATTCCGGGGCGAAACCTCCGCTATTCTGCAGAGGTGTTGTACCAATTATATTAGACCAGTAAAAACGAGCAGGATTTTATTAAAGGGGACAAGGAAAGCACATTTATTATGATAACAATTTATGACTAATAACTAATATTTTAATTCTTATACACACACATTATACCTATTACCTATACACACACACACACATTTACATAATAATACCTAATACCTATACACACACACATACACACATTCACACCCACACACCCACATTTATCAGGTGTTCTGCAGCTGCTGCATAGTTACCAGTCCTGAAGATAGCTTAAGTTCATGGCTTGATTTTGCAGCTTGGGTTTGTAGCTTGCGGCAGCTAACTGGCCAGGAAAGCTGGGCACAAGGCTGAGCTGGATCTTTGTTGGGCAGGCAATGATGTTTTTTCATGTTGGCAGCAGAATGTTACCCAGAGTTTCTCATCTCACCCTTCTTTTTTATAGGCTTTTAGTTTGGATTCAAAGTCTATAGGTCTTGCTGTGTCACGCTGCCTCTGGGTTTAGATTGATCACCCATCAATTGCAGGCGTGACTTTCAGCCTTGGACCTGGCTTTGATCTTCCTTCTGTTGTTCTGTTATCCTTTTCTTTTTAGGGTGGATGCTTCTTACTTTGTTTAGGGCTGTTGTCTAGGTCTTCAGCCATTGGTATTTGAACTTTATCTCATCAGGACAGGCTGGGGCTGGAGGTTGATTCCATCATTCATACATACCTCATTCACACATCTAAACTAAACTAATAAGATTACAGCAGGGTTTGCAAAAATGAAGGTTGGAGGAAGCTTTTACAAAATGGAGTGAGTGTTTTAAAATGGGGTTTGAATTACAATATGGAACAGAAGTTACAGTGTAGGCAAGTGTAGTGAATGGTGAACAGAAGTTACATTAATAAAGTGAACAATTAAAAACAATTTCATTTATCAGTTCTACAGAGGAAGCTTCCGAATGTGAACAGAATTGATTTTACCTCCTTCGGCCTGGCAGTGTGACTGGTATGGCCTCATGCTCCAGAGCCAGTTCTGGGGGTGACGGAATTGTTTTCCAGCCAGCAATTCGGGAGGGGACGGCAGTCATTTGATGCTGAGGGGCCCAGTGCCAGAAGGCAGCCGAGCTGTCATTAATGTGCCTGGTGGCTGAGCAGCCTGGGAGACTTTGGACTCAATGGAGCTGAATTAAGTCGCATGAGTTGCTTATGTCTCCATTGGGAGAATGGCTGGACACTTGAGGGAGTTTTTTCCCCCAACTTTATTCTGTGGGCAGGAACATCTATGCTGCTATTTTTAGCCCCTAGCGCAAGCCTCACAAGCCTGAGTCAGTTAACTCTAAGGCTCACTGATGGGTTGTTGTTTTTTTTGCAGTGTAGACATACCCAGTAACACATCGTTGCAGGGCTTTGCAGTGTGGCTGCTTGCACCCAGGCTTGGCTAACCTGGCACTCAGAGCCGACTGCCAGTCACCCAATTCACTCTGCAATGAAGACACAGCAGTGTGAGTGGCCCTACCACTATTAACCTCGCCAGGGTGGCAACTCTAAAGCCTGATGTGACACTTTAATTATTTCATTGTTGATTATTTTAGCTCTTTGGGAGCAAGCAAACCCCAGAGGGGCTGGAAATTTCAAACTTAACTCAATTTATGCCCTCTGCTCCTGTTTGTACTGGAGAGCACCATGAACACACAGGATCCAGGCCTGACTGTATGTGCTTTTCCAAGGAGTTAGCACAACTAGATTGTGGGGTACTTAGGCTATGTCTACACTGACAGAGTTTTTTTGACAGAAGTTTGGTCGATGATTAAAAAGTACTAAAAGAAAATTATTGTTGCGTGTTCACACTGCCTTTCTCTGTTGGCATAGCATGTCCACACTTGGGGCAGTAGATCGACAGTGAGAGCAATGCAGGTGGGATGCTATCCCACAGTTCAGCTCTTCATCTTCTGCTGCTAGGTCTTGTGGGAAGGCAGAGGGGATTGCAGCACATCATGGGGCTGGGCTCAATGTCCCATGATGCATTGCTTTCTGTTCCAGCATTCCATGTGCTTCCAACTTTGGTTTGTGGTATTTTTCAATGTCCCTTGTTTTCTGCTTTCCCTGCCATCTCTGTCTGAACGAATGGATCCTGCACTACGCTCCAGTGTTCTGCTAGCTGTCAGTGGCACATCGCGAATGGCAGTGCAGTTAATCTTAAGTTCCAGACTCAACAGGATTCAGTTGCCTGATGTGCTGTCTGACATGGATAGGAGCAACATCACATTACTTCTGGCATTCACAGAGCAGCTGAATGTGATGGAAAGTCACTTTTGGGCTGGAGAAACTAGCACTGAGTGGTGGGATTGCATCATTATGCAGCAATGGAAAGATGAGCAGTGGCAGCAGAATTTTTGGTTGTGGAAAGCCACCTTCCTGGAACTGTGTGCTAAGCTCGCCCTAGCCCTGTGGTGCAGGGACACCCAAATGAGAGTTGCCCTCACAATGAAAAAGTGTGTGGCAATCACAGTGTGGAAGCTGGCAACTCTAGTTTGCTACTGGTCGATTGCAAATCAGTTTGGAGTCAGGAAGTCAACCACTGGGGCTGTGTTAATGCAAGTGTGCAGGGCCATTAATTGCATCCTGCTGTGAAGGACCATGACTCTTGACAATGTGCATGAAATACAGGGTGGCTTTGTAGCAATGGGATTCCCTAACTGTGAGGGGGGCGATAAATGTCACACATATTCCAATTTTGGCACTGGACCACCTTACAAGGGAGTACATCAATAGGAAGAGGTACCTTTTGCAAGGTGTTTCAGGTACTTGTGGATCACCAGGAGTGTTTCACTGACATCCATGCCGGGTGATCAAGAAAGGCGCATGACACATGTATCTTCAGGAACATTGGCCTGTACAGAAAGCTGCAAGTGGAAGCTTTCTTTCCAGACCAGAAGATTAGAGTGGGGGATGTTGAAATGCCCATAGTGATCCTGGGAGACCCAGCAGACCCCTTACTGCCATGGCTCATGAAGCCTTACACAGGAAACCTGGACAGCAGTAAGGAGTGGTTCCACAACAGGCTGAGTAGGTGCAGGATGACTGTGGAATGTGTGTTTGGCAAATTAAAGGTGCACTGGCGATGCCTTTATGGCAGGCTAGACCTCAATGAGGATAATATTTCCATGGTCATAGCCGCGTGTTGCATGTTGCACAATATTTGTAGAGGGAGGGAAGGGTGAAAAGTTTGCTCAGGGGCAGACTGCTGCGGCAGAACACCTGGCAGCTGATTTTGAGCAGCCAGACACCAGGGCTATTAGAGAGGCGCAACGGGAGGCTATAGAATCAAGGAGGCTCCGAGGCAACACTTTGAAGATGAGAATCAGTCATGTAGGTTGCTATACTCTGGACTACAATGCTTAATGAAATCGAGTTTTGCAAGGAAGCACCTGCGATTTTTGTGGCTTAGGATTCAATGTAAGCAAATAATTAAACTGCTTTTTTATTAGTTGCTGCCATCTGCTATCACAATTTGCAGGAGACATATAAAGACTCCTTGTCATTCAAAAAACTTTGCTTTTGTTGCACAAAAAACTACAGCACCACATGCACACACAGAAAAATGCTTGTGAGAAGAGGAGGTACCAGGGGAGGGCCGACTTTCAGAACCGTGCGTAAGTCCAGCTATCATTTGTGGAGGTGAAGTGAATGAGGTAGTGAGAAGTCCCAGACAGCGGAAAGGAATTTGTGGGTGGAGTTTGGGGAGGACAGGGGAAAGAGTTTTGAATGTGCTGAAGGGGAGGGCGGGCATGTATCTGCTCAGTTTGGAGTGTTATGAGAGATTGTAGCCTCTCAGTTTGCTTCTCCATAACTTTAATCATCCTCTCTGTTTGGTCCCTAGCATAGGCCTCATTTTCTTGTCTGTCTTGCCTTTCAATTTCCCTCCAGTGTCCACGTTCCCTGTTTTTGGCATCCAAGCATTGCATCACCTACTGGAACATGTCATCCTTCCTCCATCTTGGGCACTTTCTTATCCAGTGGAGGCACTCCACCAGTGTGTAGGGGCCCTTTCAAGGCCACATCTGCAGAAGCACAAGGAACAATACACAGAAGCATGATTGTTAAGCACATGCACAGCATTGAAACAGCACAATAAAATACACCTCTAGAAACGTACTGATCACTTTCTCACTGACCCTTGACAAGCACACATGCCGGTGAACACCCCAAGCATCGTGAGTTTACCCTGGGGTGGGGAGCATTGTACATGGGGAGATAATCAATATGAAAGAGTTGTGGTGCAATTGACTAGGGACAATATTCTAAATTTTCCCATCCTTTTCCACAGGTGGGGGTCATTATGGCAGATAGCTCATTCCTGAGGGTAACAGGGAAGAAAAATTGCATCTACTACACACTTGCGGCTTCCATCTCCATCCCTATGCTGCTCACTTATGTGCTGCTTTGGTCTCTGCGCAAGTGATTGCAGAACAGTTCAGGAAAATTTCCTTCAAGGGGGAAGGAATTAAGTAGCTCTGCCAAGGAACCTCCGGCAGATTATTGGCAAGTGCATCCAGGAAAGTTTCCTAGAGATCTTTCTGGAGGAGTCCAGTGAAATCTCGGTGTGCATCAACATCCTGTTCTGCCATAGTGTTTAGCTGCATGGGGAAATGTCCAGCACACAGAAACACAGCCAGCCTTGTATATGTCTATGCCCTCAACCCACCTCCACACTTCACAAAGCAAAACCACTTATCGGCGGTCTCCTCTCCTGCTTCTTGCTCGCTGGATTGCAACTGCCGAGACTGGCTAGACACCTCCGGGGTGGAGAACAGCTCCTGATTGGACGAACCACGAGGCAATCCTGCCATGTCTCCACATTGTCATCCTCCTCCACCTCTTTGTCAATGACTTCATCCTTAAAGCTAGGTCCACCTTCTGCCCACTCCAGCCCAGCCAAAGTATCCACAGGGTTCTTGGCGGTGGAGGTGAGATAGCAGCCAAGGATAGTGTCCAACTCCTTATAAAAATGGTTTGCCTTCCTTGCCTTCTGATACACCTGCCTCAGCTCCTTGATCTTTGCTGTGCACTACAGTGTGTGCCAATCATAGTCCTTTTCGCGCAAGCTTCGAGAAATCTGTCCCTAAGCATCGAAATTCCTATGGCTGGAGCACAGCTGGGACTGCACAGCCTCCTCTTCCCAAATACTGAGCAGATCCATCAGCTCCCCATTAGTCCAAGCAGGAGAGCGTTTGCTGCATGGAGCCACCATGGTCAGCTGGGAAGATGAGCAAACAGGAAGTAGAATTTCAAAAACTACCGGGGCTTTAAAGGAGGAGGGGGCGGACGGTTGCTTACCTGGCTTCAGGGCAGCAGAGTTGGAACTGTTGACCAGAGCAGTCATGACGGACATTGTGGGACACCTTCTGGGGGCCAATTACAGCAATAAAATCAAGTGTGGTGTCTACACTGGCACTTTGGCGATTAAACTTGTACATAGAAAGCTTATGACTCTCGTTGAGGTGGTTTTATGTTGTCATCGAAACTAGGAGTTTTGTCACCAAAAGTGGCATTGCAGTGCATACACATCCAGTATTTAAGCTAAGAATGCAGGAGTATGGCCTGTAGGAATGGCTGAGCTCAGCAGAATATTGGTAATTGATAGCGGCCTGGCTGTATGGATCTACAGAGTAAAAAAAGTCCATTAAGATACACGTTTGGCTCCAGTATCCTGTATTGTCCAGCATCCCTCTTCAAGGACTGGTACTGGGTATGTTACTAAGGCCTTGGCTACACTAGAGAGTTGCAGCGCTGGTGGTGGCTTTACAGTGCTGTAACTCACTCCCTGTCCACACTGGGCAAGGCACAAATAGCGCTGTATCTCCGCAGTTGCAGCGCTGCTTGTACTCCACTTCCATGAGAGGAATAAAGAGTATAGCGCTGCTACTACAGCTCGGTGCCGCCAGTGTGGCCACCCAAAGTGCTGTGATTGGCCTCCAGAAGTATTCGGCAGTATCCCAGAATGCTTGTTCTAGCAACTCTGCTCATCAGTTCGAACTCTACTGCCCTGGCCTCAGGTGACCAACTGTCAGATCTGCCCTTTAAATTCCCTGGAAATTTTAAAAATCCTCTTCCTGTTTGCTCTGCCAGGTGTGGAGTGCAATCAGTGAATTTTCCAGGTGACCATGACTCCACGCGCCAAACAAGCCCCAGCATGGAGCAAGGCAAGTTGCTGGACCTCATCAGTGTCTGAGGGGAGGAAGCTGTGCAGTTCCAGCTGCGCTCCAGCCGTAGAAATTGCGATACCTATGGGCAGAAATCAAGGGCCATGATGGAAAGGGGCCATGGCTGGGACACACTGCAGTGCAGGGTTAAAGTGAAGGAGCTACAGAGTGCCTACTGCAAAGCCCGGGAGGGAAACCGCCACTCCGGTGCTGCTCCCATGACCTACCATTTCTACAAAGAGCTGGAAGCGATACTTGGGGGTGACCCCACCTCCACTCCAAGGACCGCCATGGACACTTCAGAGCAGGGGGAGAAGGAAGAGGAGGAAAGCGAGAGTGAGGGTACTGGGGTGGGGGGAGACACCCCGTAGTCCCAGGAGGCATGCAGCCAGGAGCTCTTCTCAAGCCAGGAGGAAGGTAGCCAGTCGCAGCAGCCAGTACTTGGTGGAGGACAAACAGAGGAGCAGGTTCCCGGTAAGCGGCTTTTATTTTCAGGATGGAAATTTTTCAGGAGAGGAGGGTTAGGGCTGCATGCATGCATGCCTAGATGTGGAATAGCGAATTGATGTGGTCTATCATGTCGCGGTAATCGGCCTCGGTAATCTCTTCAAAAGTCTCATCCAGAACATGGGCAGTGCGCTTGTGCAGGTTTATAGGGAGAGCCACTGTGGTCCTTGTCCCAGTCAGGCTAACGTGTCTGCCCCACTGTGCCGCGAGGGGTGGGGGGACCATTGCTGCACACAGGCAAGCTGCATAAGAGCCAGGGCGGAAGCTGCATTGCATTAGAAGACCCTCCCTTGCTTCCCAGGTCCCCTCAGCAGCGAGATATCTTTCAGGATAAACTTCTGTGGAAAATGTTGGGATAGTGTTCAGTGTAGGTGCCCCCTGCAGCTATTGGCTCTCCCCAAGGCACAGAAACCCAGAGGACAGTACAGCCCTGAAACAATCAGTCCCCCTTACTCACCATTTCGGGGCTCCTGTGGGTTATGTGTGCTCTCTTTGGGATGGGAAAACTATGCTATTGTGAAAACTGTGTGTGCCCTCCTTAAGTGCGGGGGAATAATTATTCTGTCTGGTATAAACAATGCTGCCTCTGTTAAGTGTTGCATTTTGCCTTTACAGATGCAACCTTGAGATCTCGGCTGTCCGTGTTATCACCGGCTGAGAGACTGAAAAACCTCTGGAAGAGACGGCGAGAAAGCAAAGAAGACATGCTGCAAGAAGTGATGCAGCAATCTCTCACAGAGAATCAAACAGCACAGGAGTGGAGGGAGAGGGAAAGCAGGATCCGCAAGGAAAATGCAGCGCATAGGAAGCAATGCGCGGAGCGGCTGATAAGCTTCCTGGAGTGCCAAGCAGACTCTTTCCAGATGCTTGTAGTCATGCAGGCGGAGCACGACAGCCACCGCCCCCCCCCCGCCGCCCTTGTCCCAAACGTTTTTCCCTTGTGCCCCCATGTTAGCTCCACACCCCTTTCCCCAGCATCCGGGTTCTTACCACCACCAGCTGCCTCCAACTCCTGTATGTTTACCAACCAGCCCTGAGAACTACGACCCTTACCCTCTGCACTCAACCTCCATCACCATGCAGTATAGCCATCCTGAAATGCAGCACTCATTGCACAGCACTCCAGACAGGACATATGCAAATCTGTGATTGTATAGTTCCCCAACCCACCCCTTTGCCCTTTCAGATTCCCAAAAAGTTGTGTTTCTTTCAATAAAGTAATTTTCTTTTCAATAAATGAATTTTTGGCTTTGAAAACAGTCTTTATTATTGCATAAAGTTAAAGATACCTTAGCCCAGGAAAGAAACAGGCACTGCAAATCAGCTTAGCAAACACAGAGTCCTACTAACATTGTAACCACTGCACTTCACTCCCATGCAGGGCACCAAATATTATGTTGGTTTTCAGCCTCAAATTCCTCCCTCAAGGCATCCCTAATCCCTGCAGCCATGTGCTGGGCCTCTCTAGTAGCCCTGCCCTCTGGCTGTGCAAATTCAGCCTCCAGGCGCTGAACCTCGGAGGTCCATGCCTGACTGAATCTTTCACCCTTCCCTTCACAAATATTATGGAGGGTACAGCACGCAGATATAACCGCGGGGAAGCTGTTTTCGCCCAAGTCCAGCTTCCCATACAGAGATTGCCAGCGGCCCTTTAAATGGCCAAAAGCACACTCCACAGTCATTCGGCACCAGCTCAGCCTGTAGTTGAACCGTTCTTTGCTGCTGTCAAGGCTCCCTGTGTACGGTTTCATGAGCCACGGTATTAACGGGTAAGCGGGGTCTCCAAGGATCACAATGGGCATTTCGACGTCCCTTACTGTGATCTTCCGCTCCGTGAAAAAAGTCCTGGCCTGCAGCTTCCTGAACAGGCCAGTGTTCCGAAAGATGTGTGCATCATGCACCTTTCTGGGCCAGCCTGCGTTAATGTCAATGAAATGCCCACGGTGATCCACAAGCGCCTGGAGAACCATAGAGAAATACCCCTTCCAATTAACGTACTCGGAGGCTAGGTGGTGTGGTGCCAGAATAGGAATATGTGTCCCATCTATCGCCCCTCCACAGTTAGGGAAACCCATTTGTGCAAAGCCATCCACAATGGCCTGCACATTCCCCAGAGTCACGGTTCTTCTTAGCAGGATGCGGTTAATGGCCCTACAAACTTGCATCAACACGATTCCAACGGTCGACTTTCCCACTCTAAACTGGTTCGCAACCATCGGTAGCTGTCTGGAGTTGCCAGCTTCCAGATTGCAATAGCCACCCGCTTCTCCACTGGCAGGGCAGCTCTCTATCTCTTGTCCTTGCGCCGCAGGGTAGGGGCAAGCTCCTCACACAGTCCCATGAAAGTGGCTTTTCTCATCCGAAAGTTCTGCAGCCACTGCACGTCATCCCAGACTTCCGTGACGATGTGATCCCACCACTCAGTGCTTGTTTCCCGAGCCCAAAAGTGGCGTTCCAAGGTGCTGAGCATGTCTGTGAATGCCACAAGCAATTCCATGTCGTACACATTACGCGATTCGCTATCATAGTTGGACTTCTCACTGTCACTTTGGATCTTAAGGAATGGCTCAACTGCCAAATGTGATGTGTTGGCGAGACTTGTCAGCATACTCCTCAGCAGTTCGGGCTCCATTTCCCGCAGACCGAAATGGAACACAGAATAGCGCTGCACAGAAACCATTGAAAGATGGCGCCAAATGTGGACGGAAACACAGGGATTGCTGGGCTGTGAAGTGATGCATCATGGGGCATTGGGACAGGAACCAGAATGCCCCGCCCCTTCCGCCCCCTTCCCACAACCCACGGCACCAGAATGGGAAGAGGTGTTCTGTGGGATAGCTACCCATAATGCACCACTCCCAACTCTGCTGCAAATGCTGCAAATGTGGCCACAACCGTGCGCTGGTAGCTGTCAGTGTGGCCAGACTGCAGTGCTTTCCCTACACAGCTGTACGAAGACAGGTTTAACTCCCAGCGCTGTACAGCTGCAAGTGTAGCCATACCCTCAATGTACCAGGTTCTTAGCAGCACACATAACACTTTCCCATGGGGCTCCCATCCAGATGCTCTGGGGGTGTAATGTCAGGGCAAGCTGCCTTCATCCCAGATCTCAAGAAGAACATGGTCCCATCTGTCTATGGTCACTGTCCACACTCAAAAGCAGTGCCCCACCTGGCAGACATTAGCCATGAGTGTGGCACACCAGCAGCTCCAGCAGTGGCGCTGGGATCCTGACCAGCCGCTACTAGTGAGCAGTGTGACGAGCAGCTGACCTCAGTCTCTGGGTCTATGACACCTTGCAAAAGCCGCCTCAGGCACTTCAGGATGGCTTTTAAAAAACTAGCAGAAATCTTTTTTTTTTCTGAGCAACTAGTGAGCAACTGAACATTCACCCTGGCTCCCATTTTGAGAGAATGGCTTGAAAAGACGCTGACACCAAGAGACCGATAAGAGTTCCCAGGGAATTTTGAGAGTTAAGCTGTTTCTCTCCCAGTTCTCACTGGGTCCTCAAAAGGCTAAATGAAACCCACTGTTTCTGGGAGCTGTAGCAGGATGTGTGGAATAAATACTCACAGAGCATTGTGATTGCAACAGTGTAGTGTAGTGTTACGATGGATGTGGGTCAAAACTGCAACCATCTGTCTCCCAAAGCAGATTATGTAGTGAAAGTACACTGCAAGGTTGGTACTGACAACAGTGCTCTTTTACTGGTTCAGCTACCAGTAGAGCAGTTTTCCAGGGCAGACGCAGCCTGATTTGCACAAGGTTATGCAGGTTGTCTAAGGCAGAGCTAGGAACTGAAACATTTCCTTATTCCCAGTCCAGTGTTTTCACTGCAAGACCAAGTTTCCTCTTGCTCTGCTCAGTAACTTAACAAACTTAAGGGCCAATCCTGGACAAGAAATCTTTGAGTAGAACAACCTTTTATTGGTCAGCTAGGGCATATATCAGTTGAAATGCACAGCTAGAAAATACAGGCCCCTGCTGCATATTCCTCTTACTCCTGCAATGGAGATGAATTATTGTGTAAAGCCTTCTGATCTGTATGATGTATTGTCAAACTAGATGATCATAATTGTCCCTCCTGGCCTTAATGTATCTGTGGTGCGAGGATAATGGTTTTCCAGCTGGTGTGTAGTCATTTTGACATAGGCAACTTGGTGCAACTATGTCCCTGTCAGGCCATATTAACTGTCAGACTAGCTGTTCTCCAGGTATCAGTGACTGAATGGGTGTGTGACATGCTTCTGTGGATGTTTATGAATATAAGAACGGTCATACTGGGTAAGATCAATGATCCATCTAGCTCAGTATCCTGTCATCTGACCGTGGCCAATTCCATGTGCTTCAGAGTGATCCATCCTTTTGTTATCCACTACCAGCTTCTGGCTAGAGACAGCCAGAGCATGGTGGTGTATCCCTAAGCATCTTGGCTAATAGCGATTGATGGACCTATGCTCTATGGCTCCATGTGTGGGAGACAGTAGCTCCATATAGGCGGAGAAGAAGCAACAAGAGCTCCAGTTTACATGCAGAGGCCGCTGGGAAGGAATGATGATAAATAATGACTAGTGAGAATGAGGTGGCATTACAAGAACGTGTTCTGTGCCAGAGAGAGAGAGTGTATAGAGCTACATAGGCCCAGCTCCTCAAAGGTATTTAGATGCCTTGCACTCACTGATTTCCCTTGGGCCGCATGGTTTCGCTGCATTCAGCTAGGCACACACCTATGAGGAGACCAGGACGGTGCAGGGGGTTCAGACTCTGCCACCTGCTCTCAACCCTGTGGCAGAGGGCGGCCAGGCTGGCTCTGGCAGCACAGGGCAGGATCGGACCCCGCTTGCACCCAGGTGACACTGTCCCAGCGGGGCTGGGGCTGGCGTGCAAGGCTGCTGTGTCCTGACTCGTCTCCCGCAGCTCCCGCCACGTGGGCAGATCCCCGCCCTGACCCGGCAGCCAGTCCCTCCCGCGCCAGCTGATACTTCCCCACACGTGCGCCTTGCCCTTTAAGAGCCACCGCTTGGCCTGACGCGGCATTGCTGAGACATCGCGAGATCCAGGCCTCTCCCTCTGTGACCAGCTCTGCCCCTTCGCGGCCCGGGGAACTACAAACCCCGACATGCGCTGCACGGGGGGCGGAGGCTGGCCCGAGGTAGCCAGCCAATAGCGATGGGGAGAGCGCAGCCTGGCGGGACCAGCCAATGGAGAAGAGGGATCTGAAAGGCGCCGATTGGCGGAGCCGGAGGGTCTCGCCCCCTTTTCTCCTCCCCGCCCTCCCCGGGGTCCCTCGGAAGTGATGTCACAGGCCCCATGTGAGCGGATTGCAACACATGCAGCGCGGAGAGGGGGAGAGAAGCCGGTTTCCGACGTCAGAGCCGCCGCGAGCCCCGAGCCGCCCCCGCCGCCGCGCAGGGAGGAGCCGCCGCCGCTGCCGGGGGGACAGGGCCTGAGGTGAGCGCCGCTCCGGGCGGGGTCGCGGGGCGCGCGGGCCGGGACTAACCGCTCTGCTCTGTGTGTCCGCCGGCCCGGCCGCCGCAGGGAGGAGGCGGAGGAGGAGAAGATGGCGGACGACCCCAGCGCTGCCGACCGGAACGTGGAGATCTGGAAGATCAAGAAGCTCATCAAGAGCCTAGAGGCGGCCCGCGGGTGAGCAGCGGCGGGGAGTGGGCGGGGCCGGGGCTGAGCGGGCCCGGGTGGGGTGTCCCCCGTCCCGCCTGGGAGGAGGCGGGCGGCCGCCGCTCCCGCGTGTCCCCGGTGGGGCGGAGGCTCGGTCTCCTCGCTCCGCTGGTCCTGGGGAGCCGGCCCCCGCCGCTGGCCTGCGCGGGGCAGCATGTGAACCGACCCCGGCCCGGGCGCGAATCCCTCGGGGCAGAGCGAGCCCCACCCGGGTGGAGGGGGCCTCGCCGGCGCCAGGCGTTCCGGGCAGTGGGGCCCCGAGGCTGCTCTGCCCTGGACCATGGGGGGGGGGGGTAGGTTACTGGGCCGCCTTCCTCTCCCCGTGCGTGGCTCCTGCGGGCTGGGAGGGGCACTGACGCCTCGGGGAGCAGGGCGGGCAGCGAGTGAGGAGCCGGTGGCAGCTCTGCCAAGGCCCAGTATCGGCGCGATTGTGTTATGCTCATCGGTGCTGGAGCCCTGCTAACGGGCCGGCGGCTTCCTGACTGGAAGGGCCACAGTGCTTGGTGGGCTCTGAAAGCAAAGGTGGCCCTGAGTGAGGATGGCCAGGGGGACACAAAACACGAGGTGCAATTGATCAGGGTAACTAAATTTTTGTGCCTTGGGGTTTAAATCACTGAGTCTTCCCCTGCGGACAAATGACTCCATAATACTCCTTTAAGGGTGTCCTGCAGCTTCCTCTGAAGAACTAAGTACTGAGCGCTGCTGTACAGGATACTGGACTGGATGGCTCCATGGTTTGATCCCATGTAAATTCCCTGTGTGTTGTGGCATTCTCCCTTAAACATTTGCACAGGTGTCAAGATAAAGTTGGGGGTCTAGGACAGTGGGCTCTCCAGATTGCCCAGGAGTTCAGAAATGCGCAACATGTGATGCTTTGGGAGTTGAGATACAAAGAGCATTTTGATAAGTGAGGGGGGAAAGGAGGTTTAAGCTGGCTTTGATACCTTAACTAGCTGCTGGCATATACTAATGGCAACTGGATACTTTCTTGGCAGAAAGTAAGCTATCCTAGCATTAGTAGCTTGTAACTTGAGATGTGCACATATCACTGAGTAAGTCTGGCAGTTGCCATGTGGTATGCATTTTGGTCAGCCCTGGTTTGAGATGAAGTTCCTAAAAGCTGGCATTTTCTCAGCAGAGCTAAAATGCAGAGGAATGTTAGGTGTGTATAGTGAAGTAGCCATTACATACCCACACTAAGCTGAACTGAATGTTGCAGCTCAGGGAGCTGTAAGATACTTTCCCTTCTCTTGCAGTTGTTCCAGTATCACCAGCTGGGAAGGGGGTGTGAGGGGGAGGGGAAGGGAGGCAGGGAAGCTTCAGCTTTCTTTTGCAGCCTCTAATAATCTGTCTAAACAGACTGTTGAAACAAGCAGGTGCTTTCAGTGTTTCAGTTGATTTGGGCTGAAAATAAAAATCTTTGTGTTTTAAAGGCTGGAGTATTTTAAATGCAAGCAAGTGGGGCGGGAAGGGAGAGTGCAGTGCTCCCTGTAGAGGGACAATGATAAAAGTTTAATTACAAAAGTGAAGCATGGAATTGATTTTGTGGGGGAGGGGGTAAGAAGTGCAGTATCTTCCTCAAGGCACCATTGTGAGCCTAGGAAATAGATTTGAGTTGCAGTTGGTAGGTCTATGATTTGCTTCATTAAGCAAAAGCTCTCTACAGCTGTTTGCCCATGGAAACACCACAGGTCCTATGTGTTTTTCAGTGCAGAAGACTAATCCTGTGCATCTAAGGGAAGCCGGGATTCATCTGAAGGCTGCCTTTCCTGGTGGCTGCAGAGCATCAAGCTGAGTATTCCAGGGGTGCAGCCCTACTTGAATAGGGTGGAGCTTGGAACACCTAATGGCCCAGTTGTCATATCAGTTGGATTTTAAGAATGTCAGCTTCTAGTTTGGGGGGTTTGCGGAGGCTTGTGCAGACAGTCCTAGTGCTGGGTTGCGTTTTACTCTAGATGCCAGGGCAGTCGGGAGAAAAGGGGGCTCAGGGCTTGACTTTTGCTCAGTTCTTTTGTGGTCAGCTAGGTAGAGTTTTATATACTGCCTCTACTTTCTTTGATGTGAGTGACTAATGGGAACTTTCCTCTTTACTACCATGGCCAAAAAGTGACTGACTCCCTGTGAGAGAACAAGAACCCTTGACTCCTCCAAAAGCTGGCAGCTAACCCTTCTCAGAAATCTATGGTCACATTGTATTATAAGCCACTGAGTCCATCTGTGCCTCAGGCCCTTTCTCTGTTGTTTTTCCTTAACAATTTAGGTGCAAAAAAAAAAAAGGGAAATTGTTTGAAGCTTCTTGGCCTGGTTGTTGAAGTTTTTCACCCCTTGTTTGACTCTGATGATCTTACAGAGACAAGGTTGGTGAAGTGATAACTTTTATTGGACCAACTACTGTTGGTAGAAGAGACAAACTAAGGTGTGTATAGTGAAGTAGCCATTACATACCCACACTCATCTAGAACACTGAATGTCTGTTCCAGTTCAGGAATCTGTAGGATACTTTCCCTTCCAGTTGTTCCAGTATCACCAGTTGATACTGAGCTCTTATTCAGAGCTGTATTGATCTCATGTATGTTTACCTGGGGGAGGGGGTTGTTATGGCCCTGGATTAATGTGACTAACCAGCATATTTTTGCTGATTAGCTAGTCTGGCTCCCTAGGAGCCTGAGCTATGTCTACATTGCAGCTTGGAGCGAGCCTCCTAGCCCAGGAGGAGTCACTAGTGCTAGCTGTGTGAACACTGCAGCCCAGGCAGCTTGTATGCTCAGGCCCACCAAACCCCCCTGAGTCTGAGCTCAGGTGGCTAATCCAAGTCTGCTGCGTTTTTAACACATTAGCTCAAGCCCTTCATGGTTAGGAGAGCTATGGGTATTAGAGCTCTTGTGTATTAAAGCTAATGAAGACAGTTTGTTTCTTTGAATTCAGATTGCAGTAGGAAACTAAATGGGTATGGGGTGGTACAGGTGTGCGCTAGAGTTTCCTGTTAAACTGCTTGTGAAGTCAGCCACTGTGCTTTAGCATTCCTCATTGTTTAGAGAGATGCTGATCATAGCTGGGCTGCATGGAACATTTACTAGCCATCGTGTACTACTAGCATTCTGGTGCTCAGAGTTTCAAAGTATGTTGGCATAAGCAGGTTTGGTCCAGAAAGGCAGTTCTTTGGATTTTCTTTATTTGCATTTAATGGCTGTTGCAAGGGTCAGGAGTGAGAGAACTCAGCTAAGCACAGAAACCATAAGCCTCAGAAAAAAGGCAGCGTGGAAACTAGCAGAGTGAATGCAGTTGAGGAAAAGAGTTTTGCACAAGGGATAATATCCTCTAAATAAAGTGTTGATGCAAAGCATCAGGCTGTGGACTAGAGAAATAAGGGGCACAGTGGATGGAAGAGGAGGAGCGTGTTATGTGTTGGCTAATATATAGTAAAATCCTAGTGAAGACCAGGCAGTCTAACTTAAACTTGTGCTAGCAGGTCAGGGAAACACTGGATTCTAGCATTCATCTAGCTCTGCAATGTGTTAGAACTGCAGCTACCATGTCTTCATTAGGATTTCACTTTGGCTTGGTCTGCACTTAAAAGCTGTTGTCATAGTTACGCTGGTCAGGCAGGTGGGGGGGAAAAAGCACACTCTGACCGACACAGCTATGCCAGCAAACCCTCTAGTGCAGATGTAGTTGTGCTGGTAGAAGAGGGTTTCTGTCAATGTAGCTAACGTTGTTCAGGGAGGTGCTGTTCCTATGCTGGCAAACCCTTCTCTGGGTGTAGGCTGCACCTGTGCGAGGGGTATGTTGATGGCTGTGCTGGCATAGGTTCCACAGGGTAGCCCAGGGGTTCTCAAACTTCATTGCACCGTGACCCCCTTGTGACAAAAATTACTACACAACCCCAGGAAGGGAGACCAAAGCTTGAGCCCTGCTGCCCTGAGTAGGGGAGGGCCATAGCCTGGACCCCACAGGCAGACTGAAGCCAAGGGACTTCAGCCCCAGGCAGGGGACCTGTAACCTGAGCACCGCTGCCCAGGACTGAAGTCCTCAGTCTTTGGCACTAGGAGGTGGGGCTCCAGGCTTCTTCCTCAGGCCCCACCAAATCTAAGCCAGCCTGTGACCCCATTAAAATGGGGTTGTGACCCACTTTGGGTTCCCGACCCACAGCTTGAGAACCACTCGTGTAGGCATACCCTTGGTGTGTGTGTTACCACATGTTAACTAGAGGATCTGAGACTGAGAGAGGTCTTTTAAAAATATGTTCACTAACATTGTGTTGTAAAGAGCCTAGTGTAGACAAGACAAGTTATGCTCTAATGTGTTGGTTGCAGGAACCCATAAGTCTATCCCTGTTGAATACATTGTATCTTATACAGCCCCTCAAATGGGGATAGGCTCAGCAACTCTTCTCGACCTAGGAGCGCAAAGTCCTTCAGCACAAGAGAATTGAACCAGTGGAACAGGCTTTTCCTGTCCTCAGGAGTCATTTCCTTTCCTTGTGAAGTTGGAGGACCAGCTCTGAGAATTCTAGGATGGGTGGGTGGCAGGCATAGTGCTGGAGAAACAGGGTGATGCAAAGGGCAGGGACTCAGAAGTGCATTAGTAAGAAAGGGTGGAGATGTGGTAAACAGTAACCAAAAGCAGTGTCCTAGTTCCATGTGCTGGGTGTTACTGAGGTGGGTGTAGGTCTGTACAGCACAAGGTAATAAGTAGTCACATGATGATGGTAAAGCTATTCTGGCTCTTTTTTGACTACTTGTAACAGCTCAATGAAATCTGCAGGGTGTTCCCAAAAGGGTTAACATGTGAGTGCGATGCCAGGGAATACTTTTATCATGTCTGTGAAATAGATGAGGTAAGCAGCAGGGATGTGGCCAGAAAACTGAGGGAATGGAACACAGGATTCCAGATTTACCAGATACTGATTAGACAGAGGCCAGTACAAAAGAGGGGTCCCACCAGATAGGTCTGTGGCAACATCCCAGAGAATACTAGCTCCTGGGAAGGTGGTGGGATTCCTGTCAAGGTGCTGTCCCTAGACTCTGCTCTTTCTCATCAGCATCTGGATAGTAAATACCCATTGAATCACATTTCTGTTCCCTTTGCTGCTGGAAGGGAACAGCTGTGGTCAGGGAGTATCTGATGGTCCAAACTAGCCATGTCTTATTATTAGTTAGATGAGCTGCAGATTTGTCTTGTAAAAGTTAATGAGGCAGTCTCCTCAGGGAGTGATGAAGGAAGAAGAGTAGCTATCTGCTTCTTATTGTGAGAGCAGGCAGGGCCTGAAAACCTAGGTACTTGTGACCCTGGTGACTAAACTTCTACTAGCCAGTGGCAGATGGGCTGGGGGCCAGTAAGTTGAGTGCAATACCCTGGAGAGAAACCCAGCCCCATGTCATCTCCAGCTAAGAGGGAAGGGGAGAGTGCTGAAATTCTCTTCTTTGAAAAAAGAACAGGAGTACTTGTGGCACCTTAGAGACTAACATTTATTTGAGCCTCCTGGCTGCTGCAGCAGTGGGATGGTGTCTCCGCTCCTCTAGCCATTCCTGTCCTCTGTGGTCTCGCTGTGCAGAGGGCAGAAGAGAAATGGTATTGGCCACTGTACTCCTCCCGAGCCTCTTTTTATTTGGGTGATCCTCTTCCATCCCTCCTCCTTTGAAAACTTCCCTTGCCTGCCTCTGTTGCTGCTCACAGCTTTCCCGTTGTCAGCATAAAGCTGACACAATATTTGAATTTTCTTGGTGACCAGGGCACTGAACTAGATAGCTGTGAAACTGCCAGACTCATTAACTTCAACTGTTGCTTCATGGTAAACTGAATAATGGCTCAGTTTCTGCAAACTGTCTTGATCATGCTCTTATCAAACTAAGGTGATGCAGCCATCCCTTCTTGTGGGGGAGGGGGGCGAATGGATTTTCAACCACAGAGTAAGGGGGTACCAAGGAGGGCTGATAGAGGTGCTGTCCTTCCTACAGAAAGCAGGAGCACTTCTGATGGTGCCTGTACAGCAGAGCCTGATGACATAAGCATGATGGCCACCTGAAACCATCAGATAAACTGAGGGTATTGGGGGAAGGGAGATGATCGTGAAGATGAACACTGGACTAGCTAGCAAATCGTCTTCAACAACCGCATTCAGGACTGCTGAGCCTGTGAGCCCTTGTGTGAATCCATCCCTATAGGGCTGGAAGAGAAGGGTGATGGAGGGACAGCTGTAGTGAAACTGCACCTGCAGGGCCTAAGCTCTGCTCCGGCCAAACATCTGGGCAGCTCTGCACCCAAGTAGAGGGATTCCCTTTCAGGGGAAATAGTTCTTACTAAATGTTGAAATGGGGGGCAAAGCAGAAATGTGGAAGGAGTGTTGTGGGGGCTGATATAGTCTGCCAACACAAGTAAGGCTGACAAATAGGTGGGAAAGAATTGAGGCCAGTAGCTGGTGAAGTGACTGTGGAATACTTACCGGCCCATGATAAATCAGGGTTGCATGTCTTCCAAATTAAGTAAATAGCCTTAAAGAGAGGGGTTCACTTGGGAACTAAAGCAGACACTTCCTTTCGTAGCAAGAAGAGAAATAGACCTGTTCAGAAGCAATTCTACACCTTATCCTAAAAACTAAACCAACCATGGGGCGGGAGGGTGCGGCTTAGTGATCATATCATCACCATGAAGGCAAAGCAATGCAGGCTCTTGCAGGAAGATGCGTGCTATCCAGGAGGTCTCTTCGTGTCTTACATGTAGGAAAATAAACACAGGGTAAATACAAAGTGAGATAAAAAGATTGAGGTTCAAAGGCGCATGCAGGAGCATCTGCAGAATAGCACAATTAAGAGCTGTCCTGTTTCAAAACTGGTTATACTTGAACACTAGCTGGGTGACTTATAACTTAACAAAGGTGGTACCCAGTATGTGTTGCAAAAAGCTGCCAGTGTTTCTGAATTTTCCTGTGGCTCATCAGGCAACTTACTGACCCATGTGGAATGGCCCAGTTACAGGAGTAGCCTCAGGCTGCCATCGCTTTCCAGCCCTGTGTGACACTAATTGAAATCCATTCTGGGTAAGGGCACATTGTCAAAGCTGGGAGGGCTTGAATCAGGTTTACATGCATTTTTTGGTGCATGCTTGTACCATGCCAGTCTTGTGAGCTGGCAAAACTTCGTGGGACCCTTGGAAGTTCACATACCCTGCTGGCTCTGAAGAAAAGGCATATTTAATAATTGGAGTGATATTGGCATGATGGGTCTCTTAACAAATGACCCATAACTTCTATTAAGTGGTGAACGGCTGATGTTATGCTCCCGTATGAATGAATGGGTGCTCCAATTTGAGTGAGATGTCCCTTTACACTTTGGTCTAGTTCCTGTCCTGTGTGAGGGCAGGGCTCTAGCTAAAGGAAAAGGTTCAGTAGGGGCATGCTGGCATTTTGTTGGCATGCACTGGAGAGACAGTCTTGTCTCTGTTTTAATGAATATAATAAGGAATATATCAAAATTCAGCAGCATGAGTATTTAAACTACTTATTGAAAAAACAACTCTTTCTGGCTTTAAATGTTTCAGTCTACCAATTGCAGGCGTAGCATGAGGCCTTGTTAACACTGGGCTATTCTGCCTCAACTACATTCATCTAGTTAATGCAGTACAGCCCTCCTTAGTGTGGATCCCCCCTGGCTATTCCTGTATTGGGTGAGTGGGTAGGAGAACTGGTATAAGACACCAACATGAGGGTTTGTACTGGTATTGCTATTTCAGTAATCACCCCCAGCAACTGACAGTTATACTGATCAACATTCAAGTGGAGGCCAGGCATAAGAAGGAACAAGCTGCAGTATCCTTTCTCATTTGCGTGCACACTTCTGGTCATACACCAAGTAAATGTCACTTAGCGCTCCTCCTACAACCAAAGCCCTTGCAGCCTGAATTTCCATCTTGACCCTGCCCTACCTCTAGATCCTGGGGAGCAGGAGCTGGAAAACTTACTATGTCAGTTTGAATAGGAAACTTTCCCAGTCCTGAATCTGCAGCTTTTCCTGAATGTCATCCACTTCTGCAGAATCTCAGCTTTCCTCTTAGCATCCCTTGTAGTTGTGCAAAGCTCCCAAAGGTGAGTGGGACTGTAAGCAGTTCTGTCTTTCTGAGCCTGCACTGCAGCCATCCAGCTCCAGTGTTTGTGCTGCTGCTGCTGTTTAGAACTCTATCAAAATGCAGCAAAGAGCAAACTGACCAGAGCCTTGTCCCTTGGTTCTGCTGCTATGCATACTGCCAGGCGTAGCAAAGCAAACTCTGAGCAACAGAGGCCAACAGCGACAGTCCTGTGGCACCTTATAGACTAACAGACGTTTTGGAGCATAAGCTTTCGTGGGTGAATAAAAAGTCTGTTAGTCTATAAGGTGCCACAGGACTTTGTCACTTTTTACAGATCCGGACTTACACAGCTACTGCACTGATACTAGAGGCCAACAGTAGACTGCTCACTGAGGAGAATCTGAGACTGGGGACGGCTGGGTTAGCAGACACCAGCAAGTGGAAGAGCTTTGGGACAGGAGAGGATCACATAGAACAGCAGCCAGAGGAGGGAGGGAGGTATCTGTATCACAAAGGCTACAAAATTGTCTGGGGATGGCACCCTGATAGGATTCCCAGCGGGAGGGCAGTGTGGTTTGGCTTATCACCTAGGCACTGCCCCTGGGCTATATAGCCCCTTATTCTGATGTAATCTTGTGCAGTTTAGGTGACAAACTGCACTGTCTGTGAGGGGTGAATTTGAGTGGGAGATGGAGGAGGAGAGATTAGCAAAGTTAGAGCAGGGTTGAAAATTCAGGGGAGGGAGATGTAGAAGGCAACGTATGGTGGGGAACAAAAGGGGTTTAAGGTGATGGAGAGGAAGGATGGACAGTGGAAGTAGCAGAGGAAAAGATAGTGCCAAGATGTGAAGGCAGGAAGGAAAAGCATATCTAATGGCATGCGAGGGGTGGGTGAAACAGGCTGGATTTTAAAAATGCAGTAAGAAGTTGACAGTTGTATCCTGTTTGCAGTCATTTCACAGCAAGACTTTGAGAGAGGAGTAAGGCAATGTGCACATTTGCTGAGGGTACTTTCCAAATCCTGTCTCCCTTTCTGGGCTGGAGGGATTTGCAGCCCCCATCACAATCTGTCTTGAGGCTTGCTAGGGGGAGGAAACACTCTGGAAGTCTGTGTGGCCAGAGGAGTGCAGAAAGGAGATAAAGGTACTCCCGTCTGCACAGTCTCGGAGCATGTCTGCTTCCAAGCATCAGGCTTTAGGCATCGTTATCTCACTAACTGAAACCCCTCCCATGCACTGAACAGGAATCTGGAATTGTAACATGGTGGGTTCACCATAAATAAAACCCCTTTGCCTGTACTTGCGTCAGGGTTGGGCTAGTTCCAAAGTAAATGACTCCATATTCAACCTGAGAAGGCTTGAGTTAGGTCCCAAATATTTGACATTTCTCTGCCAGGAATACTACATGAGATTCACCTTACTGAAGGGAAAATAAGTCTCTTGTTTTGGGCTGAGGGTCCATCAGTCAAGTCTGCAGCATGTGAGAAGTTCGGTTTCCTATTTCTCCTGAAGGCTCACCTAAATCTGTTCTTTAATAGAGATGTTGCTTAGCTCCTAGGAAGTTCTCTGAATATTTACTGCTCTGGTAGATGAGAGAAGTGCATTAAAAGTCGTACAATTGACGGCGATGACTATTAACCTTAAGGAGAACCTTTAGACTCCATAATTTAAGTTTCATGATCATTAAGCTAATTCCTGTCTGATCAGTCAGCTTTTTGGCATATCTGTAAATCTCTCTGCCTTTGTGTACAGTGTCCTGCTGCTACGAGCTCTGTAGGAGGTAGAGCAATGGCTGTTGTCCTGTTAGTGAGGTGTTGCAGGTTAGCAAGAGACACTTTCTCCTTGAAGAAAAGGTAGAGGACTAAAACTGACAGTCAGCATGTGCTCTCCATGTCAGTTTCCCTTGTTCCTAATAAACTTGTCCTGTTAGCTTGAAGCAGAAGGGATCTGTTAAGAGAGGCACCCATGAAAGTAGACTTCCTTACTTTATGGTTACTCTTGTGCTCTGTGTTCTAATTGGATTGCTAAACAGCTACTTCAGTTACAGTGTATAAAGAGTGCTTTATGAAACCTTATTTTGGCCATCTTTGACCAGAGAGCCCATCAAACCTAGGCTGTTTACCCCAGGCTGAAGAGAGGGCTAAATGTATGTTGTGTGAGCTGGCCCGCTCTCGATAAGAGGGAGTGTTTGCAGAAAGACAGCGTAGGGTATGGCCCTTTTGTGGTAGCCAGACTTCAGGATAGAAGAGGGGTTCTCAAACTTCATTGTGCCGCAACCCTCTTCTGACAACAAAAGTTACTACAAGACCTCAGGAGGGGGGACCGAAGCCTGAGCCTGCCTGAGCTCTGCCGCCCTGGGTGGGTGGTCCAAAGCTGAAGCCCAAGGTCTTCAGTGCTGGGGAGGGAGAGCTATAGCCTGAGCCCTGCCGCCCCTGGCTGAAGCCCTAGGGCTTCGGCCCTGGGCAGTGGGGCTGAGACTTTGGCCCCAGGCCTCAGCAAGTCTAACACCGACCCAGGCAACCCTGTTAAAATGGGGTCCCGACTCAGTTTGAGAACTGCTGGGTTAGAGCAAAGTTTTGCATCCCTGCCCCTCCTGACTAATAGGCACTGATGGACCTATCCTCCATTAATTTTCTAGTTCTTTTTTGAACTCTGTTATGGTCTTGACCTTCACAACATCCTCTGGCAAGGAGTTCCAGAGCTTGACTATGCATTGTGTGAAGAAATACTTCCTTTTGTTTGTTTTTAAACCTGCTGCCAATTAATTTCATTTGGTGACCCCTAGTTCTTGTGTTATGAGAAGGAGTAAATAGCACTTCCTTATTTACTTTCTCCACACCAGTCATGATTTTGTAGACCTCTATCATATCCCCCCTTAGTCATCTCTTTTCCAAGCTGAAAAGTCCCAGTCTTATAAATCTCTCTTCATATGACAGCCGTTCTGTACCCATAATCATTTTTATTGCCCTCTTCCAATTCCAATGTATCTTTTTAGAGATGGGGTGACTACATCTGCACACAGTATTCAAGATGTGGGGGTGCCATGGATTTATAGAGGCAATATGATATTTTCTGTCATCTTGTCTTTCCTAATGATTCCCAACATTCTGGCCACTCTTTTGACTGCCGCTGCACAGTGAGTGGATGTTTTCAGAGAACTATCCACAATGACTCCAGTTACTCAGGAGAAGTGACACACATTGAGTACTATGCTCACTCTTAGCTTATTTGGTCATGTATATTGTCACCCAGCTGTGCACCTAGGTTACTTGGATGCTGGCCCTTGTGTTGTCCTTAGGCTTAGGAGTTAAATATGCAAATAGCTGAGTGTCTGCCTTTCACCCCTGGGAGCTGATTCTGTCTAAGGCAGCATTACACTTTTATAAATGAGAGCTTGCCTTCTGCAGTCCGTCAAGGAGCTGGATAAATATAAATCCGCGGGGTGGGTGTCTGACACCCCTGTTCTAACTAGTCTTCCAGGACAGCAGCTTTCCTTGTGCCATGTGTTATCCAGCAGGAACTTGTAACTGTAAAGGGGAGCTGGCCATTTGCCTATTGCCTTTCTTGCCTGTCAATTTCAGAAGTGTTTCTTTAGGCTTTTTTCTTCCCCTGCTCTCAACTTTTCTATTGAGCTATGCTAACAGTGCAGATGTGCTCCAGGACACCTTGCTGCATGTCTTTCATAGCTGATGCATTGGCAGTCAGTGTAAAGAACTCTCTGGGTCCATTTGATTGCTAGGCTCTGATGCCTCTGGGTTTGGGAAAACTATACCACATGATGTAAAGGAAAGGATTTGAAGAGAAGCCTTTGGAGTGACCTGTGTGCCCTGTAATCTTCCTTCACAACGGTGCATGAGTCACTACCAAACAGCATGGTTCTAGCACAGAGCATCATTCATGAACAGATCATCACTGAAACTGACTTTTATCTGAAAGATAGATGCAGTGGGAGTGGGAAACTGAGATGGGGACAACTTTCTGTGCTTACTGGTGAGTTCTTTGCAATCAGTTTGCTATTCCCTATGTATCCCTGAGGCCTAAACATCTGAATATGCAAATCTGGTCTTCTTGCTTCAGTCATTCAGGGTACATCTTGCACCAAACCGACTGGCCTGATAGTGTAGTGCAGCTAAAATCTTTTAAAGTTGGAAAGTACAGTAACTGGTGACAGAGTATAGTGGCAGAACTAAGTCTGCTAGTGAGTCATCAGTGTCTGAAGTACAAAAGTGTTTACATGGGTTACCAATATCTGCCTCACTGCCCTAGAAGAACCCTGGTGCTCCAGGCCTGCAAGGTTCCACTCAGAACATGCCCATACCTTGTGCTTTGAAATCCTTGGCTGAAAGGTGAATACAGCAAAGTGGCAGTAAGTATTTCAGCTTCTGCTCCCCTGTATGGGAGCTATAGGATATAGAGAGAGCACTTTACCCACCACTGAAGTGCAGTGACCACGGGCAGATCAGTGGTTCCTCACCATCATACATGAGTGCTCTGCAGCAGTATGTGGGCAGCCAAGAATGCCATAGGCCGCTGGAATGGCAGAGCATTCAAGGCAGCAAAATGGAATTACCTGAGCTGGGATCTAGTGAGGAGACAAACTGTGGCAGAAATTGTCAGAGCAACAGTTGCAGGTTAGGGACCTCCAGAGGGGTGGGCGAAGGGAAGAAGCCAACCTAGAGGCTGTGAAGGGGAGTTGGTGGGTCTGACATGTCACAAGAGCCCAGCAGTGGCACCTGGCCTAGTTCCTGATGGATGGAAGTATGAGGAGGTACATCATCTGGTTCTTCTGTCGCCTTTTCCATTCCACCCCCACCCTCCCCAGAGATGAGCCATGCATGCCGAGTGCAGGAGTTAATGCTGGCAGCAGGCCAGAAACTGCTCAGGGGAAGCATTGCCTCTGGGTAATATCTTACTGAGTCTAAGCAGTCTCACCTCTGCTCCTTCACTCAACCACAGTCTGGAGTGAGGTCCCTGCCTAGACAAGGAGTTGGGAGGAGAAGAGCCTTGTCACTTAGTGTCTCTTGCTTGTCGGTCTCAGTGCTTGGCTCCCCAGCTTGCATCTAAGGGTTGTACAGCAGCTGGTGACTGTTCCCCCTGCTACCCTCCAGAACTCCCCTCCATAGGGGGAGCATCTCTTCCCTAAGGCAGTCCTCGGTGGGACAGAGGAAGCAGGGGAGCTTGGACAATCCAATTGGTCCATGGTGTGGCATCTCTGTTTAGTGCTGCCTAATCTGGCACATGGGGTTGAGCAAGAGCAGAGATCTAGTTTACGTGGCTGGGGATGAGAACTATGTTGTGGGATACTGGGCCCAAGCTGTCATTTCAGTCCACAGTGCTGTTAAGCTGCTTTAGTTTGCCCCAGGGTGGAGTGGGGCGCTACAGGGAAGCTGGGGTACTAGCTTTGTACAGATCAGAAGTGCCTTTCAGGGCAAGGAATTCCATTTCCTTCAAGTTCCCATTCTCCCTCATTATACCCAGAGCTACAGTTAGAGAAGGAATGGATCAGACTCCTGCCACCACAATCCCAAGCAGATGATCCTTCTCTTTCCCATCTCCTGTTGGATACTTGATCCCAACTTCCTTCCACCTAGCAACTGGCCTTTTTCTCGATAGTTGAGCAGAGCATTCCACGTGGTCTAACGAAGATGCTGCACAGAACACTAGCAGCTCCCGCAACCTTTGGAAGGACGCTGTCCGGAACATGAGGTGGTGCTTTGTGTCTTGGTGCACTTGAGAAACCCACACAAAAAGGCAGTGTATTGATGCAAGAGAACATGAGGCTCTTAGTGAGTCTATATTGAGAGTTGCAAAACATTTGCCACTTACAGTGAATAAATGCTCCAGATGACCTGGGTTTGAGCTCAGCCTGCATTTGGGGCCCATCAGTTGTTGCTTGAAACTGGCCCTATCCAAACTGTTAGCTAATTTCTTTTCTCTCTTTAGATATCTGTGAATCGTTTGTCTGCTGCTCAAGGGACATTTCAAGATTCCGATTACTTAGAATGGATCACATGGCATTTTGCCTGTTGCTGATTATCTGAGACCATCTCAAGAAGGACCAGTTCTGTAGAAATCATTTTCACTTTCCTCCGTGGAGGTTGTGTTAGTTACTCTCTGGCAGTAGATTATACCAGCTACTTGAAGACTGAGCCAGGGCTTTCTATTATTGGGTGTGTTTCAAAATGATGTTGGTCTATCAAGCCCTGAATGGGTTTGTGCAGTGGCTACTTGAGACTGCTTCTCCTTGTTTCCGTGGCGGTGCTGGTGCCTATCTGGGAAATGTTTGCCCTATCTGCATGCACCCCAAAGCATGACATTCAGAGTACCATGTAGGTAGGATAGCATTGTCAGGTACTCCTCCCATAACGCTGGGTGCAGAAAGCAGACTGAGTGCAATTGGGGCATTGCCTAGTTAAGGGTGACTATAGGTATTCAGTAAAATGGCGTATGTGTAACAGATTTAACAAGAAAACCAAGACTTGCAATGATTTTATTGAGATTTATTTTTGCAAAATCCACGTTGAACACCCATCCAGTGCTCTGAGCATAGGAATGTAGAGGTAAAGTAAAACTCCGCCAGAGCAGCAGCAGCACCTCTTCCTCCTACCCTACCATAAACCCTTAGATTCTGAGCCATGTGGCCAGCATGCGTTGTACTTTCCCACTAAACACCAGACCAGCCCTCAATGCTTGTTCACGTAGTCTCTACTTTGTGCCAGGAAGGTCAGCAAATTCAGGCTATTTCAGACCTTTGGGGGTCCAGAACATTCCAAAGGAAAGGAGGAGGCCTTACAGGACTGCCAGCAGCTTCTGAGCAAGGGGATCAAGGGCCTCACTGCAGCTATGGCAGTGTGGCATGGGAGAGGCGAGACAGTGTCAAGTCAGTGAGTTTCCAGATTTTGTATATGTGCAGAATCCTGCCTTTTCTGAGCCTTCCTCCCCCACTAATATAGCATTCCTTGTTTTTGCCATATCGGATTCTTGAATTTCATGGACACTTGTTGAGCCTCAAAGACCTGGAGGCCAGTGGTGCCTATTCATCATTCAGAAATGTGGACATCTGAATGAACTTGCAGTACTGACTGATGGAAGCCGTGCACTGAAAGTTTCAATCTCCCATTTGGCTATGGGACATGTGCCTCAGTGAGGCATAACCTGCAAGTCAGTTATGTATGGCAGTGGGGAGTTCTTCTGCCCAGCCCGTTGCCACCACATTAAACATGGAGGGACTTTGCTTGTATTCTCTAATCACTTTTGGGGGAGAAAACACACAGGTACATCCAGGAAGGTGACTCTTTTGATGGCAGTATCTGGGCTCGACTGTTCCATAGAAAGTCTTCCAGCAACAGTATGTAGCTAGGGTCACTTATTTGCATATCTTGTTCGTGGTAGGCTTTCTGCAGGCTCTTACAGTTAAAGAAATAAGGGCTTAGAGTAACCCTTTGAGAACATTGCTCTCAGCTTTTACTACCTGCAACTAAAGCAAGCCAACTCTGCACTTGACTGACAGCATTTACTTATTGGGGAGACGTGGGTGAAGGTAATATCTTCTATTGGACCAATTTCTGTTGGTGAAAAGGGCAAGCTTTCAAGCTCCCCACAGCTCTTCACCAGCTCTGACTGACATTCCTTACATTTGCTGATATCTGCTCATTACACCTTGTGATATTAGAGTAAAACCATCTATTGTGGAACAGCTACTGCTCAATTGCTTTTTCCATGTATCTAACAAAGGTTCCTCAGATATTTCAGTGTCGGTCACTGACTCCTATTTATTTAGCAAGGTTGGTTATAAACAGTTATTATCCTCCCTTGCCAGCATCAGGTCAGTGAGGCAGCCTGGAGTGAGCCTAGCTCCTCAGATTTCCACCTGTGATTGCTACTTGCTCTCCTAGCACTCTGAAAGGTCCTGAGGTAAGAATCACTGTCACTACGAATTATCTGTGTGGTACCAAACCACACTGGAGTCTAGGGCAAGAGGCAGCCAGTTTGCTGAAGGGAGGCTGTGTGCCCCTTCTGGAAGAGACTAAACTGATTGCCAGCTTGGCTTATCCGTTGAAACTTAAAAATGTGAAAACCTAGAAACCAAATCCCTTCTCAGCAAGATGGCCGCCTCTGATAGGAAGCTCAAATGCCAATTGTAATGAAAGTAACCTTCTACAAGAACAGAAGGTAGCTCACTCCAATGAAATGTGCCACTTGTCTTGTGAACATTCATATGCTGGCTGTGCTCTTCCTTCAGACTGTCTGGAAAAGACAGAGAAACAAGCACAGCTTGGAGCTGCAGCTCCCTGGGCTGGACCCATTCAGCACAGCCATGCCAAACTAGTTGTGTAAAATGTCTGCTCTGGATGTTTGGGAAGTTCCACAGTTGCTTCACAAAAGAGCCCAGAAGGCATTTTTTCTGGCCCTGCAGATTCCACAACAGCCCCCAGAGGTTGCAGTGGGATGGATGAGGCACTTGGGGATACTCCGACTGGGAGGTGCAAAAGGATTTTATGGGGAGCAGGAATATCTTTAAGTGCAAGCTGTTGCTGAGTGCATCGGTGCCTGATCACTGGGGCTGCTCACTTCCATTTTTTTCTTTGCAGAGCTTGGCTAATATGACCAAAAAGAGCACATCCATTACTGGGAGTGGCAAGTGTTAACACTAACCCTGATGTCTTCCTACAGTTATTAGACTCTTGTATAGCACCATGTGGCCATATAGAAATTCCATGATTGTAATAAGACTCCAGGATTAGTTACTCTCAGCTCCCTTGGAGCTTACTGTTTAAAACCTTAAAACAACTTGCTGTGTATAGGGAGAATAGAAGACATGTTACACTGTCCTGGTGACTTAATTCCTGGCAGTTGTGTCATAGGATCATGTTGGATCCTTAAACCTATAGTGATTGGGGAAGGGTTTCAAACTCTGGCCTTTCTCTGGGTTCTGCTCTGGAACTCCTTATGCTGACATCTACTTAAGCCCTGGCTACACTTAAGTGAGTTAATTGTTGATTGCTGACATGGTTGGCACACCAGGTGGCAGGATGCTATGGTTACTAATCAAGTTTTACGTGTTTCCTCCTTGCCAGAGGCTGGCACATGGCTGCTTTTCTGCCATGCAGTGTAGACAGGAGCTCACTAGTATGTCTGTTTGGCTGGTCCTCACCCTGCTGCTCAGAGCTGGAGGAATCCTGAGTTCACCTCATCTGCTGCTTCTCTACATGTATGCTCCAGAGAGCGCCACCTCCTTGCTAAGCAAATGTCCCAGAGTACTTCAGACTGAGTGCAGTGATATCACTGCTGAACTGTGACTACAGATGCCATTAAGAGGATGACAGGAAAGCTGCTGTGCAGACAAGCTGACCTGCCTGTTAACAGGAGACACTGTGTCTCTAACAGCTTACAAATGTCTGGTACAAAGGGCCTTAGTACCTTCCTTCTAGCAGATCTAGTATAATTTTCATTGTGGCTCACTAAAATCAGAGGGGAATTCTTAAAATCACTGTCTTCAGTTAAATGAAAAGTCCCATGTGTAGCTAAGTAGGAGGGAATCTGTCTCTTCAGTCTTGGCCTTTCATGGGCGGCTATGAGGGGAAGGGAACAGGGAGAGTCAACCGGAGTTTTAACACAGTGGTGCATGCTTAGCAACCAGTCTGAACACTCCATTAATTCAAACAACTTTAAGTCTCATGCCAGGGCATTGAGACTTAAATTTCACTGTATTGAAAACTTCATTGTAGCAAACACTTGGTGGAGCACAGCTGTTCCTAGCTATGATAGGGGGTTCATACCTTGCTGCATGCCATCTAGGTAGGGAATACAGTTACATAGTCATGTAAGTAGTTGGTGGACTCTGTGCCCCTGTTTAGATTAGACTGTGTTCCTACCTGGATTCGCAATTGGCACGCTTTGCTGTACATACTTCCAAGAATAATTCTGTCTAGAACACAATTGGTATAACAGAGGCTCAGTAAGATAGAGGGTATGCAGAAATATTTGTCTTCTGGTGCTGGGGCAGTCTGGCTGTGACAATATAGGGGTTGCTAGCAAATGTGATTTTTTGAGCCCAGATAAAATGCATATCACTGTAGAAAGAAACATTGTCTTCAGTGCATCTTAGACTCTGGGCTCAGTGTGTTTAAAATGTAGAAAGAACAGTGCTTATCTGAAGATGACTTATCTCACCAATATGATATTGGATTACAGGAATAGCTTGGCCATATAGCAGCATGACGAGTCACAGATATGTAATCGCTCTGAGACAGGAAAGCTGCTTTCCTGTGGTAAGCTATTGCTGATGAAGGTGAGAGTTCTGAGAACTGTGTCATCAGGGTCTTATTACCACTGTAACAGCCACAGCTCTCCAGCCACCACTCTTAATACACGTTCCTTTGAGCTGGCGTCTTACTGGATTTCTAGTTTCCTAGGTCCACTTTGTATTAAGTTACAGACACTAGTGGTCCTGTCTCTCAAAAGCATTCATGGATCCCAGTTCGGGTAAGTGAAACTACTTCAGAGCAAAGAAAATCACTCTGATCCCAGAATGTTAACACTAAGCCCATGTCCAGACTAACCCGCGGCATTGGCGGGTTAAAATCGATTGCTCGGGGATCGATATATCGCGTCTAGTCTGGACGTGATGTATCGAGCCCCGAGCGCGCTTACATCGATTCCGGAACTCCATCAACCCGAACGGAGTTCCGGAATCGACATGGAGAGCCGCGGACATCGGTGCCGTGCCGTCTGGACGGGTGAGTACCTCAATTTTAGAAATTCGACTTCAGCTACGTTATTCACGTAGCTGAAGTTGCGTATCTAAAATCGATTTTAATACCCTAGTCTGGATGTGGCCTTAAGTGCATTCGGGTTGGCCGTTGATCTTCCATGCCTTCCTTTTGAATGAAAAATAATTTGGCTGCTTTTACTCACTTACCCAGCAGATGGCAGCAGAATGCTCGGCATAAACTACTGAGAGGACCTGAATAGAGGTGATAGTGTTGAGCAGAGATGGCTTAGTAAACTGGAAAATGACACTTTAATAACTGAGCAGTCTGTCTTTCCATGCCAGCTTCAAGCTCAGACAGTGCAGTGCCTTTCTAATGGCAAATTGTGAGCCTGCTGTCTTACATGATTCTGCAGGAACCCGTTAACAATGAAATGGCTTCACTATATGAATGGTAGTGAAGCATGTCAAATCAGAGGAAAGCACTTAGCATGCTTTCACATGAACAGGGAAGGCAGAATTCATTAAAGTGCTTAGTATAAAGCAGAGTATTAATGCTAATCAAACTCTGGCTTTAACAGAGCAATTCGATGTGCCTTCTCCTTCCTCTTTGGATGCCTTTGCTCTTGTATTGCTAACTGCAGTAGCAGATTACAAGGATCTCTGAGGCCGGCTGTGTCATTATGGCCAAAGATAGTGGGAAGATATCCACTGTGTAATATGTTCTAGTCTGTTTTGAATGTGGTCACAAGTGGTTCATTGCAACAGGATTCCTTACTGCAATGTTGAGATAAGATTTACAGGTGGCACAGTAGTTTGACACTGTACTGTAGTTTTCCCCTATACCCTTAACCATGGGTTGTCCAAACAATCTGTCACAGTAGCATGAACTTGGACGGGTAATCCAGCATGCAGCAATTTCTCCTGTCTCAGAGAAGCCTGCAAGATACGGGATTGCCTGATCTGCTTGCTGCCCAAACTTATGTGAGGGAATGGTAGCAGGAACGGGGCAAGCTGTGCCAGTACGTATGTATGTATAACAGATCTTTGTCTAAAGCTAAAGTAGGAACAATGGCATGCTCTACGATAGTGTGAAATTCTAGGCGAGGGAGGGCTTGAGGAACAATGGGTTGATGGGAAAGAACAATGAAGTTGTGATATGAAGGCTGATCTCCTGGCCTGGTACGAGTGGCGGAGCACACTTATGGAACCTCCTAAGTGCTCTCCATATTTTGTTGTACATCAGGGCACTTTTCTGCATCAGCCTATGATCTCTTCCCATTGCTTTTCTCAGTAGAGGAGGGAGAGAGAGACTTGTGTGAAATCTCCAGGGCTCTGCTGTTAGAAAGGAGTGCACAAAATGTATGGACCTGAACATGGTGAAAAACCTTTCCCCCTGTTGGAGCAGGACTATTCTTATTTCATGCCACAAATAAATTGTTTTCAACTAATAGTGTGAACTACGGAGATTTCTAGTCTCCAGGTGTCTCAGGGTGCTTTCAGAGGAGATCTGTACCTTTTCTAAAGGTAGCATTCACTGAAGTGAGCTCCTACCCAAGTCCGAAAGAGGAGGGTTTCATTCTCATCAGCCTTTCTCTTAAAGAACCAGCTGGGAGTGTTTGACCATTGAGTCTCACGCACGGTTCATGCCATTCGGTGAGGTAGCTAACTGCTTGAAAGAGTGGTATGAAGTACTCTGTGGCTGCTGTGGAAGTCAAAGCTGCACTTGCAGATCTGTTGCTCACGTTCCCTTCCGGGAATAACTTGCCTGCAAGTGACTCTTCACAGCTGTTTGATTCTGTGTGGGGTGGTTATGGATATTTAAAACCAACTAGTCCTCTTTAAGATTGGGGACTTGTTTAAACTTATGCTGTTGGGTCAAACTTGGCCCAAAACATAGGTCTTGGAAAACACACAGGACACTTTTCAGAGCAGGAGCTGTTAGTCTGTGTTAGCAAAAAGAACAGGAGTACTTGTGGCACCTTAGAGACTAACAGATTTATTTGAGCATAAGCTTTCGTGGGCCCACTTCATTGGATGCATAGAATGGAACATACAGTAAGAAGATATTTATACATAAAGAGAACATGAAAAGGTGGAAGTACCCATACCAACTGTAAGAGGCTAATTAATTAAGAGAAGCTATTATCAGCAGGGGAGAAACTTTTGAAGTGATACTCAAGATGGCCCATTTGGGATAGTTGACATGAAGGTGTGAGGATACTTTAATGTGGGGAATAGATTCAATTAGTGTAATGACAGAGCCATTCCCAGTCTCTGTTCAAACCTAAGTTAATGGTATCTAGTTTGCATATTCAAGTTTAGCAGCTTCTCATTGGAGTCTGTTTTTGAAGCTTTTCTGTTGCAAAATTGCCACCTTAAGGTCTGTCACTGAGTGATTAGAGAGGTTGAAGTATTCTCCTACAGGTTTTTGAATGTTATGATTCCTGATGTCAGATATTTGTCCATTTATTCTTTTGCATAGACTGTCCGGTTTGGGTAATGTACATGGCAGAGGGGTATTGCTGGCACATGATGGCATATATCACGTTGGTAGATGTGCAGGTGAATGAGCCCCTGATGGCATGGCTGATGTGATTAGGTCCTATGATGATGTCACTTGAATAGATATGTGGACAGAGTTGGCATCAGGCTTTGTTGCAAAGATAGGTTCCTGGGTTAGTGTGTGTGTTGTATGGCGTCTGGTTGCTGGTGAGTATTTGCTTAAGGTTGGGGGGGGGCTGTCTGTAAGCAAAGGACACCTGTACATTCAAAGGCTAATGGAAATTATGCTTTTTTTTAAAAACCTTCCCGTGTGTTTGTAGCTCGGTACTTCGGAGGACTGTGCTAGTGCTTGAGACACCTGAAGAGGAAGTTGATGAGAAAATGACATGCCTGCTTTCCCTCCCAAACTGAATTGCAAAAACCAATCTGGCTCTTAAACTGTTCTTGGCAAAGTCAGTAGTAACACTAATTTATAGATAAAATAAAAGGGATGTCCAGATTTTCTGCAGTCTACTCATTTAGACGCTGCATGCATCTCCTGTTTGTCCCAGGCAATTACTAATGGGTCAGTTTAAAAAAAGAACGGGGATGGAGGTTCCAGAAAAGAGGCGTTCTCTGTACTTAGCACCAACTCTCAGGATTTTGAATCTCATGATACTTGGTATCTGTCTTCAAGCCCCAGCTCCTGGATTCCTGTGATTACATGAGAATCTCACTTTAATTTAAAAGTAAATGTTCAGCCCTTGTGACTAGAGAAGTTCAAAGTAAACCCCAGAGAGCTCAACCCAGAAGGCCAGAAAAAAGGAATCCCAACCCCATTTAAAGACAATCTGTGATTCTTTAGGGGGCCTGTTTCATGATTTTTTGGAACACTTGGAGTTAGCAATGCTGAACTAGCAGACATGCTCGCACAGTCTAGTAGCTGCTTTGCAATTGCATACTTATTTAAAACTCGTTATTTTAAAATGGCTTCTGTGCTTGTGTGCAATGGGATGGGGCTTGTAGTTACTCTGCAAATGGTTCTTTCCTGAGTCTCTCTCACTTTAGACTTTTGTATAAAAAACTGAAATGAAAAGAGCCCCTCCTACACCTCAAACCCCTCATCCCCAGCTCTATTGGATCATGGGCTTCAATGGGGTTGCCAGGAAAAAATGTTGAAAACCACAGTCCTAGGGTATTATTCAGACCAAAGACATTCCTGTATTCTCCCCACCCTAAGCAATATGCGCTGTCTTAATTTCTGTGATTAACCCCATTTTTTTTCCTTCCTCAGCAATGGCACCAGCATGATTTCGTTGATCATTCCCCCCAAAGACCAGATTTCACGAGTGGCAAAAATGTTAGCGGATGAGTTTGGTACCGCGTCAAACATAAAGTCTCGAGTGAATCGCCTTTCAGTACTGGGAGCCATTACATCTGTACAGCAAAGACTCAAACTCTATAACAAAGGTAACACATGGCCTGTGTGGCACTCTTGCTTGCTAAACGTTTTCCCAAGGCAAACTGTCCTTACGATATTTGCTTGGGCTATTGCAGCAGGCTGTCCAAGGCAGACCATAAGTTGCTGTTAAAACATGTCTATTGCTGCCTCTCATCAGCATCCTGCTGCTGCTCTGCACTAGTAAACTTCCCCTCTGCCATCAAGATGTTTAAAGCAAGTCGCCCTTTTGGTGGGGAGGAGGGGTGTGGCTCCTCCAATCCACTGCTTTGAAACCCTAGCCCCTTTTATAAATCTATGCAATCTACAGTGTATTGGTACAATGGCCAGCACAGTGGAGCCCAGTCCTCACTGCGAGGACCTCTGAGCACTGTCATGAGTGGGCTCCTGATTGCCTGTTTCTTTGTCTTTGTGAGCCTAATTCTGAAACTTTAACAGTTTAAAATGGTGTGGATTCTTCAATGTTAAATCCATATTTTCCTGCTTAACTTGGCCCTGGTTTATCTTTTAGCCCCTCTGTGTATGAAGTGTGACACGGATGTGCAAATCTGGGGAGGAAGTAAAACCTGCCATTAAGATGTACCCTCAAAGGGTCTAATTGTGCAGCTCTTATTCTAGCAAGTAGTCTGGCTCCAGTAGGACTGTGCACAGAAGAGCTGCAGGATTGGGCCAGCTGTAGGAGAGCTGCCACGTAGGAACTGGTAGTCTTTATGGGGTGATGCTGTTTAACTCTCTTCCACACAGTAAATATTTGCCTTCTAGCTGGTTTAAGAGCTGGGAACATGTTCTTAAAGACTTCCCTGGGACGAAGTTGTCCTCATAATGCATTGAGTTGCCAATAAATAACTCTCCTGTTGGCAAGCTTACTCCTTTTAGAAGTGCATTTGTGCATTGCTCCCCGTGTAGCTATGATAAGAACATGCAAATTAGTCCTTTGAGTTTCCTGAAGGAACAAGTGAGATGGGTGGTGGTTAGTGGGCTGGGGAGCGAAGGTAACTCCTGTAGTAGTGTGTGGGGAAATTTGAAATTAAATCCATATGTTCATTGTAAGCAATACCAAATATTATAATTGGTGATCTAAAACTATGGTACTTCGTGTCCTTTACAGTACCTCCAAATGGTCTGGTTGTTTACTGTGGAACAATTGTGACAGAAGAAGGAAAAGAAAAGAAAGTGAACATTGACTTTGAGCCTTTCAAACCAATCAATACATCGTTGTATTTGTGCGACAACAAATTCCATACGGAGGTAGGAGAGATCCTGTACTGCTCACAGGTCTTGCTGTAGCCGAAGCATGGTGACGCATTTCAAACAGCTGTGCTAGACTCACTAAATAATTCATATCGTACTTGTATCCAGACTCCCTAGAGCAGTAGCTCTTAACAGAGGAAACCAGCCTCCTTGTGTAAATGCTGTGGGGTGACTTGTAACTGGCTTGTGTTCAGAAATGCATGATATTTGCTGATCGAGGTTTTGTCATGGAGCTGCAGCTAAACTTAATAACCGAAGTGGATAACTTGGCTGAGTTTGTATAATCCACAGGCTTCTCTTTGGAGTTGGTGGCAGGCCTTGTCTAGCATCAGAGTGCTCCTTTTGAGCCATGCTTGAAGTGAGGCTTAGTAAAAAGAGTCAAGATACATCTGGGCTAATGTCACTAGTTCTCATACACGTCTTGCTGCCAAGCTTTCCTAGCTTTTCTTGCTGGAGGAAATGGAGCAGCATGTTGGGTGAAGATTACCATGCACTCAGGGGCCGAGCCATTCAGGTTTATCCGTTCAAACCTTTGTTTGAACCAAAAGCATGGGTTTGTATTTACAGTTACTGTAAAAGCAATCAATGACAAATATATAGAAAAAGGTATTGATCAGTTACCTTCTCCTGAGGCATAGGCAGGTCACAATGGATTCTCCTTCGAGGGTCCCTCTATTCCCTAACAGTTCAGCATATTTATACCTTTCCACATTATCTGACCACCCAATCAACTTTAAACATTGTCTTACATAACCCATACGGTACACATGAGCAGGTATCACTCTTGCTGTCCATGCAATTTGCATGTCTCTCTCCCAGTCGGTGTACTTACTTGCATCATACCATTCAGTGCAGGGACTTCCCTGTTTCTCCCAATACAGGGGGATGGCAGCTGTTTCAGCATACTGTGTGGGGACCCTAAAGTTTGAGACAGGAACAGTAGTCTGCAATCTGTCACAGACACTGTGGGCTCCAGCAAAGTTAAAACCTTCGGCTTCAAGTGGGCTAAACCCCTTCAGAAAAATGTAGCTGCAGCTCAGCAAATAACTTCTTAGCTGGCATTGCACTGGTCAGCAAGAGAATGTCATTTACTTTGGAAAATTATAATAGATAGACAGTGACATGATATTAGCACCTTGTTTCTTGGCCTGTCTACTTCACCCGTCTCCACTGAGTAGTGCTTAGTTCCAGTTTTCCTAGCGCTGCTTGTGGTGCAGAGTCCGTATAGCTATGAAAGAGCATGTTGTATTCTGTTCTGTAATGCCAATAGCCACTGATGTCTGGATGCCACAATGGCTATTCATTTTGATGGGTAAAATGGAAGGTGCAGAGTTCCAACACCGCAGTAGGAAAGAGGCTTGAGATACTTGACCTTCCAGTAGATGTTGTCTGTGTCCCTCTTCCACCCATAGCTAATAAATCAATAGAACTGTCATTACGAATACCCCTTTAATCTGTAAGGCTGAGCTTTTGTCACAGTTGTCATGGATTTCATAACTGTCAACACTGTGAATCTCTTGCTAAGTAGACGTGATAAAGTTGAAATTGCTTGATAGCGGCCGAGCTAATGATTGGGTTGCTGTGGTGATTAATATAGTAAACCTAACCGAAAGCCATATCAGAGGACTACGTGAGACATAATCCCCCAGACAGGAGTATTAGGAAAACTAGCTGAGCTTCCTCTCCACACATCCAAACAGAATAGGATTTTAACTTGGAGAGCTAATTTGGATACACAGAAGTAACCCTCCTGCTAAACCTGTTCCTTTAAGCAATGAACAGTTGATCAATGGCACTGCAAATGGTGGGGACAACTTGTGTCTGACTCAAAGCACTGGCATGTTGCTTCAGCACTCAGTGGTACTGGGTACAAGACAGTAATCAAGAATTTTCTTGGGTATTTTTGTCAATTTCACCTTGACTGCATCATAAAAATATCCATGATTACCAAACCATTGTTTCAGCGATCTGTATTGTGGCTGGTGTTTTCCCTTAATGAACTGCTGCTCTGCTTAGTAATCAGACCAAAGTGCTGATGTTGGCTGATAGTGGTTATTGCTAACCATGTTGTGTTCGCATTTCAGGCTCTGACAGCACTACTGTCTGATGACAGCAAGTTTGGTTTTATCGTAATAGATGGTAGTGGCGCACTCTTCGGAACTCTACAAGGAAACACAAGAGAAGTCTTGCACAAATTCACTGTGGATCTCCCAAAGAAGCATGGTAATGCAGGAACAAAGATCTTAACAGCCTCCAGCAGAAAGGGAATGTGGAGGCAGGGAGAGGAGTGTAAAGTACAGTTAGGGATGCTGAGGCAGTGAGGCAGTAATTCCACACTCAGGAAGAAATATCTAGCTGACTTAGACAATGAAATATTAAGACACAGGTACATTTGAAAGAATGAAACCGGTAGCGTTCAGATCCTGCAGTCCATTTCCCTGCCATCTTATGTTAGTCTCATAAACTGTTAGCAAATCAACATGACCCATATAAAAAGACACTTTCCAGTCAAATTTGGCCCGAAACTTGGGTGTTCACAAATGAATTATCCAAAACAAAGACCAGCAGCTCTTAAATTGCAGTGGAAAGTGCCTTTGAATCTTGCCCTGAAAGTATGTGCATTTCAGACACTTACCTATTGCATGAGAACCACAATGGAACTGACTTGGCCCCCTGCGCTGTCAAAGCAACAAGAAATGCCAAAAGGTTTAATGGTACTGAGTTCAGTAAACTAGACTTCTAAATGTTCAATCTGGTGTCTGTGATGTAAGCAAGGATCTTTAACTTCCTTTTATCTCTAAATATTTGTGAATTAAGTACTTAACTGGCAGTTGACTAGTCTTAGTTAACTGCATTTCTGTTCCAGCTAATTTTGCCCCAATCATATCAACATTAAGGAAGTTTGCCCCAATGTAGCTAAACCTGTACACACCTCTACTGCAGAGGCACCATGCTAGTAAGTAGCAAGGCTTAAGTTAGTACAGCATGGTCTGGTGATAAACCAAAGTAAACTGCATTGGTGTAAGCCTCACATCTCCAGATCTTTAGTCATTCTTCAATGTTTCCTTGTGACATACTTTCAGAAGACCTGTAGAAAGTCACCTGATGGGTGGGTCCGTCATGTTCACTTCTTGCTGTTTTAATCGAATGCCCGTATCTCTACTTGTGGTAGACTAATTTGCATCATATCTTGGGTTCCGTTGGGGCCGCATGCCAACAGTTTCTGTGGCAGTAGACCTCAAAATGGCTACATCCCATCTGTTTTCTCCTAAAGGTAGAGGAGGTCAATCTGCCTTGCGTTTTGCTCGTTTGAGGATGGAAAAGCGACACAACTATGTGAGGAAAGTAGCGGAGACAGCTGTGCAGCTGTTCATTTCTGGTGATAAAGTGAACGTGGCTGGTCTCGTTTTAGCTGGATCAGCTGACTTCAAAACTGAACTAAGTCAATCTGACATGTTTGATCAGGTAAGCGAAAGTGGACTTCCTGTGCTAAATGAAACCTACAAGCCTGTCTGCTTAAGGACTGTGACTAATATCCTCATGGTGCTAGTGGTGGCAGTGGCTCATGGCTGATGCATGCTCTTTGGGAGAAACCCAACTTAAGTATCTTAATTTAAGAATACAATTAAAGTGTAAAATTCTTGTATTCTATAGAGGGGGCCCTTTCTAGAAAGGGAGCTATATCCCAGTGACCTGTAAGGAGCTAGGATTTCACTTAGTAATGGAGCGTACCTGATGGGATGCTTGTCTCTTCTAGCTAAAAGTGGAATGTAACAAAGGAACATGAATTCCAAAGTGAAAAGCAGAGGCTTTAGTAGTATTCAACTGCTCTACACTTGATCTGTCTAGCCCTGCACTCTGAAAGTTGTAGTTACTCACTGAATGTTCAGAACTGTTTTGTTTCAGTTGCGTGCAGAGGTTCTGAAGTCAGATTACCAGTGTAGCTTGTCAGGCATTTTCATTCTGATGGGTTTCTGAACTAGTTTTATGGCAGTGCTGCTCAATAGGTTGGCTAACACGGACTTTCTTTGTATATAGCGGTTGCAGTCCAAAGTGTTGAAACTAGTTGATATCTCATATGGTGGAGAAAATGGATTCAATCAAGCAATTGAGTTGTCAACAGAGGTTCTCTCCAACGTGAAATTCATTCAAGAGAAGAAACTAATAGGTATGAATAGATCTACATAGCTAGCCTGTCATGAATTGGATACCCATCCTGCTTTACTACTCACCCCTAGCTAAGTCCTCATGTGAAAGTTGGGCAAAAGAGGATGTCACTGATGACCTCCATTCTCCAAGCACCACCTCAAACACTGCTTTCCACTTAAAATAAATTCTCCACTCTTCTTTCTGCCTGGCCACAAAAATGCTCTCTGAATGCTCGTGGTGTGAACTGAGACATCGCAGCAGCTGGCCTGGTATCTCTGTTACATCTGCTTCTGGTGTGGTCCACTGACATACTGAAGTGCTGTCAGTTGCTGCTTTAGTCAAGGACCCCCAAACATGTCAACATATGGAGTACTGAAGAGGATTGTGAGGGTAGTGGTTAGGGCACTGTACTTCAACTCTAGTGACCTGGGTTCAATTCCTGGCCCTGCTACTGACTTGCTTCATGACTTGAGGAAAGTCACATCAACTCTGCCTCAGCTGCCCATCCGTAAAACAGTCTCTTCTGGCTGTAACACATTGTTCATAGCATCCAAAAAGGAGTCCCGGCCTGTACAGATTAAACAGCTCGTTGGGTGTTACCTGCCTCAATAACCATCGTGATATTGTGAATTGGGTGCTAGGGAGTGGCTGGATCCTTAAATACCTGTAGAAATACAACTGGAGCTGATAATGGAGATTGCTCTCCCTTCCTGCTAGTTTGCCTCCATTGCAGTCTTTCTATCATTCCACCCTATACTTTATCCTTTCATCAGGGCCAACTTTAGTTTCTCAGGCCTCCCAGTGCAGTCAGGGAAAACTCCTGCTCTTCTCTGATCTCTCCCATCTCCAAGAAAAATGAAGATTAGACTTTTTTGCTTTTCTTTGAAATTGCAACAGAAATGATCCTCTCGTCACACGCCTGTAGGAAAGCTTAGTAACACCCATCCTGGGGGACAGTAACAGAAGCTGCCTTACACTAAAGAGGAATAAAGTTTAGGGCCTGCTTGTGGTTGGTGGCTGGGCATCAGAGGTCAACCTCTCTGTCTCACTTCGCAGTGCTCCTGAAAGAGCTGCCTAGCTGGCACTGTGACTTCCTAGCTAAGGGCTCTGAGTGACATGTTGCCAGCTCCCTAGCTGGTGGTGGATAGTTAATATCATAGAATATCAGGATTGGAAGGGACCTCAGGAGGTCATCTAGTCCAACCCCCTGCTCAAGTGTGTGGCCTGTATAGCCAGGCACAAAACAGTCTCACTTTACTGTAGCTTTTCCTCAAATGAGGCTTAGTAAAATTTCATGTGACATATGTGTTCACGAGTGTTTCTCTGCTGTCTCCTGAATGCAGGCCGATATTTCGACGAAATCAGTCAGGACACGGGGAAGTACTGCTTTGGCGTTGAAGATACACTGAAAGCTTTGGAAATGGGAGCAGTAGAGATACTGATAGTTTATGAAAATCTGGATATAATGAGATACGTTCTCCATTGCCAAGGCACGGAAGGTATGTCCTAATTCAGAGCTGGACTAGGAGCCTGGAGGGGATTAGCTGTTCAGTGTTCCTTGGGAGAACTCTGCTGTTAGACAGGAGCTGTGGTTTAAAACCTCCCTTTAAGAAGTTTTTAATAGAAATCCTATAGGCAGTCACTAGCTTGTCACTTCCCCACTTGCGTGATGTGGGAGGAGAAGCTGAAAACAAGCAGAGACTGGGTGGGGTGGCATAGCAATGCTGGGAGGGGACTTGGCTAAGCAGACTTTGAAGATGTAGTTTTGTGAAATAGTGTTAATCCCTGCGTTGATTGTATTTACACTTCCATAATACAGTGGGAGATTGACTTGACCCTGCAGCATCTAGCCACCCACCCATTTCCCACCACCACCCTCCACATTCCTCCATCCTCCTTTTGGCCAGATGCAAAATTCTCTTCCTGCCCCAGCAAGGGCATTACAAGCCCAGAGACCTTTTTCTGACTTTGCAGCTCATGCTCAGTGCCTCTGTGTGCAGCCTTGACTGTGCGACCTCAAACAGAAAGGAAGGGATTCAGAGACCTTTAAGACCCCTGCGTTGCACTGGCTTCTATAGAGTTTTAGCCTGCTGCTGGTTGCATCAAATCTCTAACACTGTTTTTCTCTCTCAGAGGAGAAGATTCTATATTTGACACCAGAACAAGAGAAAGATAAATCCCACTTCACAGATAAAGAGGTATTTCAACTCCTGGTCTTGTAGTACACTCAGGATGATTATGCTGTACTGGTGCAGGGCTTTGACTCTGACTATGCTTAATGCTCCACACTTAGCTAATGCTTGAACGTTTCGCACCAAATTTATGCTCTGGCTCCTTTACAAAGTCTTGATTTGATGGGCTGCGCTACAGTCTTTCCTATTGGCCTTGAATGTTACTCCAGAGTCTCGCCTTGTTGTTTTTTCCTAATTGATTTCCCTGTTGCTCAGTCTTCATTCTCAGGTCAAATGAGCTTGAAAGATGAAGTAAAAGGGACTAGTTGAGCACAACTGAACCTGGCTCTTCTCCTTGAACACATGCTCTTTTTGGTCCATTCCTCACTGCTCCGCACCTGGTGCAGCAGTCTACACCAGTGTGAAACATCACCATTCTGATTGGGTGGCATTTGCTCTGGTCTAAATGATTGCACAAGGTGCAGAGCAATGGAGAATCTCCCTCTAGATATTAAGGTTGATGGACAACTATTCACCATAGTGTGTGCATTTGGGGATGCCTCCCCATCCTTAGCTAGAGGACCCTAAGTTCTTTTCCGTATAATTTTCCCCTTTCTTGTCATGAAAGTCAGGCAGGACCCTGTGCCGTTGGAAAAGACAGCGCTGAAAAGAGACTGAACTGCTGCAGTTTGACCACGTGGCTAGTGTAGCCACTTCTGTCTTGCTTTGTTTTGCTGTTATGGTTGCCGATTGGAGTGCTTGCTGAGGGCCCTGTTGGTAATGGTGGCACAAGGCTCACAGCTGTGGTGAGAGTGGTCAGCGGTGGATAAGCACATTACGCCTTCCCCTCCTCCTCTCCCTTTAAACCGCCGATCTCTCTGCCTTAGTGCTCATCTAGGACACTCTGTTCTCTGCTCTCACTAGCATGCCCAGCACCAAAGCATCTCTTCAGGCCTGTGCCATGAGCATGCCTGGATGCCCATCAGCTACATGCTTAAACAATGTTGTGCCCACAGAGCCAGGACTCTTACAGCACCAACAGTGCTTGTCTTTGTGAGACCAAAGAGTGCGTATAAAGTTAATGTGAATTGGGAAGAAAGTGACCCCTTAGTAGATGTTGTTGTGAAAATTGAAGTCAGAGAAACCTCACTTAAGCCATGTCTGCTATTCTAGCACAGCTATGGTGCTGTAGCTATGCTACTGTAATGCAGGTGCTTCCTAGAGTGATGGGCTTTTCTGTCGCTGTAGTAACTCCACCTCCTCGAGTGATGGTAGCTAGGCTGGGTCTGCATCACTGGTTAGATCTGCATAGCTGTGGCACTTGGGGGTGTGGATTTTTCACCCCTGAGCACCATAGCTGTTAAGCTAACTTTTGACTGTAGACTAGGCCTTACTCTTTTTCTCTTTGTCTGTAGACCGGCCAGGAACACGAACTGATAGAAAGTATGCCCCTTCTGGAATGGTTTGCTAACAACTACAAGAAATTTGGAGCAACGTTGGAAATTGTTACAGACAAGTCACAGGAAGGATCCCAATTTGTGAAAGGATTTGGAGGAATTGGAGGTAAATTGCAAGAGGAGAAAGTAGGCTAAGCTGAAAATATTGGCCATATGTAACCTGCTGTTAATCTGGTTCTGAAACCAGAATAGGAGAGGCTACATTCCCATAGTGTCATGTTTGTTTCTGCTCTGTGAGTCAGTGACTGTCTTCAATTATCTATGTAGGAAGGGCCCCATTCAGTAAAACAACTTTTGTGTACACTACATCATGTAGCAGGGAATATCAGACTGTGGCCCAGGAACAACTGGTGGTCCGCAAAGCACATTTTGGCTCTCAATGGAGAGGTGGCTGGTCACATGATGCTTGCTCCCCTTGTATCCAGCTGCAAAATGTCATTACTGCCCGATCACTCAAAGCTGCTGTAGTTGCATGGGAATGTTATGCCCTCATGAATGGGAAGGGAGGTATCTGAGACAAGGGAGAGAGTTTCAAAGGCGCACCTGCATTTTTGGGGTATCTGCCACTTTTTCCTTTTGAAAATCTGTCCCCTATCCATCTTCCCAGTCCTCCAGCTCCAGTGTGAAAGAGACAGGTTTTCTCTCTGGGTAAGTTTGGAGTGCTGTGGAAGTCCAGGAGTTCTAAAAGCTTGATTGAACCTGTGACAGACCCAGACCAGTGGGGTACAGGAGTCTGATAGAGAGCAAATATACTGGCCACTGGATAAGTAGTTTTCTGTTCCCTGAGTGACCAGAGCAGGGGCTGCACTAGAGTAATCAGGAACCTGCTAGAACCAATTAAGGCAGACAGGCTGATTAGATCACCTGCAGCCATTCAAGGCAGGCTAATCAAGGCACCTGGGTTTAAAAAGAAACTCACTCCAGTCAGGCTTGGGGAAGCCAGAGGAGAGGAAGTGCGTGTGAGGAGCTGGGAGCAAGAGGCACAAGGAGCTGAGTGAGAGAGAGTGTGCTGCTGGAGGACTAAGGAGCACAAGCATTATCAGACACCAGGAGGAAGGTCCTGTGGTGAGGATAAAGAAGGTGTTTGGAGGAGGCCATGGGGAAGTAGCCCAGCGAGTTGTAGCTGTCATGCAGCTGTTACAGGAGGCACTATAGACAACTGCGATCTACAGGGCCCTGGGCTGGAACCTGGAATAGAGGGTGGGACCGGATTTCCCCCAAACCTCCCAACTCCTGATCAGACACAGGAGGAGTTGACCCAGACTGTGGGGAAGATCACTAAGGTGAGCAAATCTGCCAATAAGCGCAGGACCCACCAGAGTAGAGGAGGAACTTTGTCACAACCTAAAGACTTAACTCCTTGGTGGGATTTTATTGCCCATTGACTGCTGTGCTCCAGTGCCCATAGTCTTAGAAGGATGGACTTCCTGATTATTGTTCACTTAAGCAAGCATTGATAAGGATCATGGCCTTCAGAGCACTGTGGGGAAGGAACTACTCTGTCAAATAGAACTCTGCTCGTGATCCCCAGTGTCAGCTGTTTTACCTAGGCCCTCCTTGGGGGGAGATGAATTCAGAGCTGATGGGTGACTCTCAAGTGATGGTCTAATCTAAACGATTTCATACTGCAATAACTGCTAGGATTTGATTTATAGGTAGTTATACCTTTGCACTCCACCTTGTGTACCCATTTACACCAGGATAAAGGTTTCTTACACCCAGTATAGCTTCTTGCCCTTTCTGTATGGGAATAAACTATCCCAGTATAACGGCATTCATGCCAAGGAGTTGTACTGCTTTAGCTACATTGGTGCGGCTTGTCCGTACCCTGTCTTTTAGCTGCAGAATGTATAGTAGGGGTTACTTCCACACTAGGCTCCCTGCCATGTACGATCTGCCTCAGCCATATTCTGAGCATTGTGTGGGAGAGAAGATTAGTCTCAAACTGCAAGCAATGGTGTTAAGTGGAGTAGTGGTTGACAGTTGTCTTTCAGTTACGGGGTCTCCAGCTGTACTGACAATGAAGGTCACTCTGCTGTACCACTTCTGTGCCAAGAGTTCCTGGAAGTCTAGTGACTTGGAAGCACATGGAATATTTGGAAAATACACAAATTTAAAATTTCTATAGCAGGAGTTGGCAATTAGTTTTTGTCAAGGTCAAAATTTCTTGGTCAAGGTTCAGACTCCAGAGAAACATTTTTCACACTGAAATAATAAGCAGCAAATAAAAAGATTTCATGGTCCATTGGCAGTCCAGCCTGTGGTCCACCTATTGACTGCCCTTGTTCTGTAGCATCTTAATTCCACACAGACCAAGTACTAGACTTTGTTGTTAAAAATCATGGTCTCTATCTCCATGGTGCAAGTCAAAGTTTGAGATGACGTGATCCAGAAGTTGTTGATTAGCATATATGTTAAATAGGTCCACAGTGTATTGTAAGATATAGTTTGTACTAAGCCCTTTCTAGTACACTGAATTAGGAAGAAGCTAAAAGGTGTCTTGTTTTTACCAGGTATCTTGCGGTACCGAGTGGATTTCCAGGGAATGGAATACCAAGGAGGAGATGATGAATTTTTTGACCTTGATGACTACTAGGTAGTCGACCTGGGTCCGGCAAAACGTGCCTCACCCCTCCAGCATCCAACCCAAGGAGCAAATGGTGGAAAACACAACAGATCCCTGCCTTAGAATTGGAACATTTCCAGAACTTGATCCATAAGCATTGGATTTAAAAAAACAAAACCCTACACTTTGATTTGTCATAGTGTCAGTACAGCCGCAACCTACTAAGTTCCTATATGCCACTTTGGACTAATTTAAAAGAATCCCAGTTTTTACTCTTACTCGATGGTGAAATTGGTTGCTCTTGTATTTTATGAAAATGATTTTTTTAACCGTCATGATACATTAACTGCTGTAAACCTTCTTCCTTCAAAAATTAATAGAAGTAAGATCATACTGGTTTGTTTCTTTTTATTTTGATTGGAGAAAATCAATTGCTGCATTTTGCAGTGACATGACCCATTTACATGGCATTCTCAGCTTAGACTGCAGAAGAAATGTAGTGAGATATTGGAGCTACTGTTTCTCTATTTAATGAAAGAATAAGAGAAAAGGCACTCTTTGAGTGCCAGCTGACAAGGTGTGGCTGGAAGATTCAGATAGTTTGGGGAGCTGCTTTGACAAGCCAAACTCTTAGCTTAATCCATTTTGCAAAAGCACTACTTGTACAAATTAGGAAGCATGCTTCCTTGATTGCAATGGAAATGCTACCAGAGTCTTAGGAGGCTTAATTTGGGAACTGAGTGGTGTGGCCTTCACTCTTTTCAGTATTGACAGAAATGAACACATGATGTAAGGGAAGTAAAGTGGAACCCCTTTGGGTCTCTTTTTTGGTAAGATTTTATTTTTTGCTTTAGGATTGCATAAAATTTCTTGATTATGTGAATTTGATTGTTGGTGAACCCATAAATGGAAGCAGGTATTTCACAGGAGCAACTAACAAGATGTGACTGTGATTAAACCCTTGGCACTGGTGGATTTGGAAAACTTGACGCTACTGTTGATCACTTAGGTACCCCATTGGGAAATCCCAGCTCCCCAGCAGCAAGGACTTCCTAATGGATCAGCAGGTGGTCATGTACATCTGAGACTGAACTCTAGTCTAGCCTTAGAAGTGGGTTCAAACTTCTGATTTATACCCAGACCCTCAAGCAACGTCTTTGTAATGCCTGTTAATAGAATGCATTTTGAAACTGTAGAAATGGTTATGTTTACCTAGAGCCAAAGGTTGAAATCTGCATTGGCATGAGACCTAATGCACAGAGCTGACCTTTCTGTTCTCTTGGGATAGCGGGTTTTCTGATGAGTACTCTGACATTTTAGTGCCTAACTGCTGTCCTTCACTGATTCTTCCTCAGTCACTTTGAGCATGTTGGTTGGAAGCAGCTTTTTGTTTCCAAATGGCATACTTGCATATCGTTCCAATAATCCTGTTTCACTTGAATGGAGGGGAGTGTTTGTCTTAACCTAGCTTCTGACTGTCACACTATACTCCTAGAGGTCCAAAATGACTGTCAATGTGAGCAATATAACCTGTACTGCTGTTTTATAACCCAGCAAACAGGCAGTGTTTGCCATTGTCTACAACAGACGTTCCCATCAAAGCTGGAGTCTCCTATGAAAGTTTTGCAGTTGGGTCTGCTATAGATTTGCACAAAACCCAAGCGCCAGTGAGTTTGCGGTCTTCGAAGCAGTATGTTTGGATTTTGCCATTGTAAATGGGTCTAATGTGACATGACAAGACCAGAAAAATGGGATGTAAATTTACATTTTTGAATATACTGCTTGTTGTTTCACATGATACATTTAGGGTATGCAGCTCCTTTTTGTAGTTTTTATTTTTACTATTTAAGTTTGGAAATGATGCCAAATTTTTGTATTTCTTTAATCAATGTGTTCTCTTTGGTGATATATATTGCATTATATATTGATGTGTATATCAATATATACTGATATGTATTACACTTACACATACAAACACATTAAAAGGTGGCTGAGAAATCCTAGCCTTCGCATACTATATAGCCTCTGCAGAGGGATCCCAAGCAGTGATATCTTGGTGTTGTGATGTACAGAAATGGAGAAGAGTATTAAACCATATTTAAGAATATAGCATGGACTCTTGATTTTCTTTTAGTACAGTAATTACTCTTACAGGGGGCGCTGTTGCTTTACTGGTCTCATGAATTGTCAGCAGAGGCCACATAGTCAAACAACCTTACTCAATTCTCAAACCTAGATAGAGCATCTTGTTTCTATTTAGCACAAAATCTTCCCCAACTGGCAGCCCAGAGAGGACAGGTCTTTGGCTTCCCTAATGTTGAGCTGAAATGTAGAATATTAGAAGCATGAGAAGGGAAAAACAAGTCAAATTCAAGTGCTCTGGAACTCTGAAAAGGGCCATTCTTAAAGGTTAGCTGTTTGTCTGTGAACTGAGCATGGTAAGTGTTGGGCAGTGCCTAGGACAATTGCAGAACAGTTGGTCATCTTGTTGAAAGAGATGCAGAAATCATATTCCTACTAGTCTTGTATTAAAGCAAATTATCAATGCTTTCTAACAACCTCTTCCTCTCTTTCCCCTGTGTGTTAGTCTGAGTAAGGTAAATTCAGTGCAGGATAGTGCCCAGTACTTGTGGGCCATCCTGTTCCAGTGGTCAGCAGTGTTCACTTTGTCCTAAATTGTTTTATGTTAAATGGGACCTCCCTAGTAGGTGATCACATTTTCAGTAGTGGGGGAAGTGATTGTAAAATAGAATAAGTACTCTTGGTTGAAAGGTGCTTTCATTTAAGCTTCCTGTTTGTGATGAAATGCAGGGGCCTCAGGAGTTTGTGTTGTACTTTGAGTTAAAGAAACTCTTTTGGGTAACTGCAATTGAAGTTTGCTAGCATTGGCCAGCTTTGTTTTGATATTAGGCTGCACTGTAACTTTTGAGTAGTGCTATTGTCATGCTTTAGTTATCTTACTGCAGTGTGCTTTCCCTGTTGAAGATGGGCTGGCAGGCTGGGGTTCATTAGCCAGAACTGCTGTCCTGTGTTACTGATCTCATCACCTGTTACAAATCTCTGAGTGAGGCTGGTTTTCCTAGCACAGCAAGGGTTTAAGGAACAGATACCAAGTAATTGACATGGTAGCTTGGGATAGTGGAAGATGGGATCTTTTTTTAAATAGAAGATAAAGGGGAGAATGCATCACTGCTGTGGAACTTGTCTGATGCTGGAAGGAGACTGTGTGAAGAATTATACCTTCAAGGAAGGGAAAGCAGCGTGAGCTGAAACAGCACAAACAGCTTTCATTTATCAAGCATGGCACTGCAGCAGCCAGTTGGGTATTCCCCAGCTAGTCATTGACACACCTCTGGCCAGGTGCGAAATTGGGCATTTCACAACTAAGCAGCTGGTTGTACTGGTACTGAAAGGTTTCAATAACATGCCTTGTTGAGTGAGTATCTAATGTTTCTTAAGTGCATTGTAGTGGTAGCCTGAAACTTCTGGGGGGCTTACATTGGAAATAAGAGATCACACTGTAATTCTTAGTGATTCCTTGTCATAAAAATACGAGCTACATCTCTAAGGGAGCTAGGACTGGCCTCTGAACTCCAGCTTGGCAGTAACTTTTTCCCTTACCGCTATCAGCCATCAAATCTGGTTGCTAGATCAGCTTCTTGTAGCAGACTAATGGTGACTTCAGACTACTGGCGCCATGGTTCTTTTATATCAGCACTCCAAACCATGCATTGCTGATCCAGCTAATCTCACTCATCCAGCCTTGCAGTGGGCTTTTCCTCTGTTCTGTAATCTGAGTCAGACTTCTGAGTTGCCAGTAAGGGCTTGGCTCCCACTTCTGGAGAACTCTCCAATTGGATCCTCCTCCTGGTGGCAGCAGGTAATTTCCAATCCCCTGATCCCAACTCTACAGAAGCAGAGAGCCTATTAAACTACCAGCTTGGCTCCAAAATGGCTTCTTTCTCTTCCTGCAAAGAAATGTACCCTCTGACTTGCTGAGCTGCCTTGTTTCTCATGCTAGGCAGACATGCCCACCATGAGGCACCTCTTTGTGCTTATGGCCTTCTGTACTCCAAGCAGCCTTGCTGGTCAAGGAGACTTGCAACTTTTCTTCTGCCAGCTTTTTAGCCCCTGCTCATTCTTCCCACCCACTCTGCTGGGAGCAGTTTCCTGGCATTTGTCACCTGCGCCTGGCAACTCCCTAAGATGACGAGCATTATCCCTGCTTCACCCTCTGCTACCCAGCAGAGCAAAAACAAGCAGGGGAAGACGTGGCTCTGATCTCAAGCACAGGTGTCAGTGCTGGATCAGCAGGAGGACTTGGTGGCCAGTTAACACCAGCTGCTCCTTGGATCCTAGCTCTGGTAGGCTGCCAGCCTTCTCCAGTATCAAACATATACATGAGGTTCCTCTAATCCATAGAACTCAAACCTGTGCCTCAAGTTGTGCCCCTGTCTTGCCCTTTGGTCATGCTGCTGCTGGCTGCTAATGTATCTCTGGCTGGGGCTATGAGCTGTTCCTTATTGGTCTTCTCCCCATCAGCAGAGGTGACTGCAATGGCTCATGGTCACCTCTTACAGGCAACAGTATACCTACAGCTTTCCTTTAATCCCTTCCAGCAGCCTTCCCGCCACATACATGCAGGGGCCACATGTGGCCTACTCAAGCCAGGCTGCTTCGTGCTTCCTTGTGAAAGCGATAAAGATGGACTCCTACTTCACACATTCACCCACTCTTAAGGCAGTATCAAAACCCAATTCTGCCTGCATCTCGCTTTCCACTAGTGCCTTGGAGAACTTGGTGCTTGAGTCTGATGGTAGCGTCCTTAAATCAACCACTTATCTTCCAGCTCAGGGATGATTTAAAAGTCCTTGTCTTTTTTAGGTACATAGGTCTGGAAGACTCTGGCAACAGCATGGATATTTGAATGGAAACAAATAAGACAGTCTGTTCCACAAGAACACCTGGCTATGCTAGTCTTGATCTACAAACCCTGAGGAACAATTGACTTCATAGCGCAGAGCAGAAGAATCGAGAGATCAGCACACATCTGTCAGATCCTAGAAAATGTAGTTGATGGGCTATTGTTCTCCAGAAGGCTTGAGAGTTTGTACTCCACTGCAGGTGTCAACAAGATGCGGTACATTTAATCTCATCTTTGTCACATGGCTCCTTAAAGTCGCATGTTTGCAACATGACCCAATTTGTTAGTGACACTCGTTACTCTGAAGTTTGAAGACTGATTGTATTGTGCAATGCAGAGGGAAAATAGCTGATGTGGCTGAGCCAGGTATCCTGTCTAGATTGGCACTGGGTCACAAATGATCAATGCCAGATTTATTCTGAGTATCTTACTTATTCCAGCTACAGTTGCTGTTTCCCCAGCACTAATTCAGTTGGCAGGGGCATCATACTCTTTACCTTAGCACTTCAATGAAAAAGCAAAAATGCAGCTCTGGAGCTGGGCGACGGTCACTTCTATACACACATCTACCAGCCCTCCAGCAGAATAACAATCGGAAGGTATGTGCTCCTTGATACAAACTTTCCAGAAGCAATTAACGAACCAGCAGAATCAGGATGTTGTAAGGAGTTGGGATGGAATCCTATTCAAGCGAGTGGACTACTGTACTCGGGTGCTGACACAAGGCCATGACTCCTGTGACCCACAGTGATTGTCTCTACCAAAGGCAGGTCCAGAGCAGATTCGTTAGGTCTCTCATATGCTGGGGGTAACTGTTACAGCAATCAATGTCAGTCTTGCTTAGAGCAAGACTTGCTGTAGCTCCAGTGCAGCTTGGTTCTACAATCCCTCTGAATCTGTTAGGTGGCATGCATTGTTTAGCTAATGTTCTCAACCTTTTTCTTTCCGAGGTGTCTCCTAAAAAAAAAAAAAAGCTATTAAAAACCTCCATGCCCCACCTGTGCCACAACTATTTTTCTGCATATCCAGTAGATTAAAAGACAGGGCTGGTATTGGGTGGTAACAAGCAGGGAAAAGTTGCTCAGGTGTTGGCTTCAGCCCCATGCGGTTTGGCCTTTGGCTTTCTGCCCTGAGCCCCAGAGCGTCAAACACTGGCCCTGCTGTCTGGTTTATTTTGGCAGACCCCCTGAAATTTGCTCCTGGCCCCTCTAGGAGGCCCTGGACACCTGGCTGAGAACTGTTGATTTAGCTCACCAGCAAAGCAATATCCAAAAGTTGACTGTCCTCAGATCAGACTTGTGATCACTGGCATATTTAATCTGCAGAGCTGGCAATGCTTTGGAAAGGGACTCAGACTAGAGTGAGTGTGCACTCTTCCAGACAAAGCTGTGTAGAATCCTAAAGCTTATGGTCACAAGGGACCATTAGACCCAGTGTAGCCTCTTGTTTATCTCAGGTCACTAAAATACACCCAGCCTGAGCCTAACATGTTTCTGACTAAAGCATAACTTGTGTTTGGCTGAAGCATGTCTTTCAGAAGGCATCCAAGCTTGATTTGAAGCCATTAGGAGATGGAGAATCCACCACTTCCTCTGTCCAGGATGACTAACAGAGCGATTTACCTCTTGACATGTTGGGAACTTCTTGTAGAACATCCTGAGAGCATTTTAATCCACTGTGAAGGCAGTGGAATCAGACTGGGAACCAAAATCCTGTTCCTATCATCTTTTTGTATGGATACCCTGTTGAGATGCAGAGATTTGAAAAAGTAACTCAGTAGTCTGGCTCAGATCTTCCATCTAACCTTAAAATAACCTGGACACTCTTCTGAGCATGTGCTGCTTATTTGCTTTTGCTAGGGCTGCCTCTAATGTGGCATGTGCCTTCTGATCAACCATCAGCTACTGGTTCCTTTACAGAATTAGTTAGTAAAGGTGAGTTCCTTACACTCTCACTGTTTTAGATAGGGTAAACTGGCCATCTGTAGCACTTGTACACTGGCTCCTTTCCTTGGCTGGGTTTGCATTTGTTTAATTGGGTATCAAATGAGAAATGTTCAGGCTATTTGCTTTAGTCTACTTTCAAACTACCTGAACTAGTCAAGAAAGAGGTGCATGAATTGGATTAGTCAAGTCTGCTTACCATTATTTAAAAATGTCCCGCATTTCAACTTGTCCATCTGCACTGTCGCAATTAGCCACCTTATGTCCCTTCTGCTAAGTTCATGTCCTCTTCTGATACATTGCAACCTGGAAGTTTGAGAACACTTTTTTGCATTTGTATGTGAATTGCTTTGGGGGGCTTCTGCAGGAGGTGATGGGAGGTGCTGGAACAGCGTTAAACTGTATTCCAAATGTGAGAAGGAAGAGGGGTTGGTCCTGTCTAAGAAAGAGGAGCCAGCTGCTGAGGGGATCACTGGAGAAGCTTTCATTAAGGGCTGGGGTGGAGGGAAGCACATGGTACCTTGAGGTACTGAAGTAGTGTAAGAAGCAGAAGGGCTAAAAATGTGGGTGGGGCTGTTTCTTGGGGTGTTTGGGATAGTGTGTGTGTGGGGTGTTGAAATATTGGCAGCACAACCCTGCATGGTATTTAGGTGATGTCTGTTACTGAGCTGAGTGTACCCCTGCCCCCACACCCCTGGGGCTCAGGCCTCAGGCTAGCATCTCAGTAAGTTTCCAGGAGGGGGACTTGATAGGTCTAAGCTGCATGTAGCCACCTTGCAAACCCCCTCCCACACACACACTGCTGCAGAGTTCCTAGAAGTCTGGCTGTCATTCATTCCCTTAACAAACCATTTCTCCCTTCCCACCTCAAAGGGGGAGTCAAAAGTTGTTTTGAGTCAAGTCCTAGCCTGGCAAAGCAATGTTTGCCTCTTCCTTGGATATAAGGGCCTCAAAAGAAATAGTTTTTCCTATTGGCTGGTACTGACCCCTAAGTGTTTCTCTGAAGGTTGCTTATCTAGATCCACTGTGCTGCTTCCCCGTTGGCTTTCCCCACAGCCCCCTACTAAGCAAGATCAATGAAATTATACAAGTATGTCTTAAATCAGATATATATACTCATTTCACCTCCCTGGCCAGGTCACATACCATGTTCATAAAACCATTACACCTTCCTATGCTTAAATTATTACATAGCCTCGCCACCGCTGGCCCAGGATCCAGTTCTGCATTAAGGCAGAGCACATCCTTAGGCATCTGACTGCCCAGGGCAATTCCTGTCCAAGAAGTGGATACATGTCATGACTGTGGCTGCATAGACTTTTCAGCTGTTACTGTATCTGCATATCAGGGCTGCAGTGTACTTGTTCTGAGCTCTGCCCGGAGGAAGCAAAAGTTCAGTGCAGATACAACCTGTCTGATTTAGCAGCTGTGCACAGGTTTGGTTGCACACTTGTTTGAAACCCCACAGAGGAGGGTTTTCATACTCAACCCTATGCCAAAGCAGGTCTGCAAGAACAGGTGCCGGAAGAGAAATTGGGAACATTGAGAGCAAGATCTAAGGAGCAAAGTTCTGAGTCTGACCTGCTTTGGGGCAGCCTTGTTGCAGGATGAAGTTCAGTTCAGTCCATCTCTGAAACTACCCCCTGCTGGGAGACTGTCTAGGACAGAGGGAGGCAACTAGAGCTCACAGTCTGTGTCCGGCCCATCAGACCTTTTAATCCAGCCCTCAAGCTCCAGCTGGAGAGCAAGGTTGGCAGCTTGCCCACTCTGTGCATGCCATGGCTCCATGCAGCTCCCGGAAGCAGTGGCATGTGCCCCCTCTGGCTTCACATGCTGCCCCAGCCCCAGCTGCTGCCTCTGCAGCTCCCGTTGGTCAGGAACTGCGGCCAATGGGAGCTGCAGGGCAGCACGTGCAGATGGGGAAGTGTGCAGAGCCTCCTGGCCGTATGTCTGCATAGGAGCTGGAGTGGGGACATGCTGCTGCTTCTGGGAGCTGCTTGAGGTAAGCGCTGCCTGGAGCCTGCACCCCTGAAACTCCTCCAGTGCCCCAACCCCCTGCCCCAGCGCTGATCCCCCTCCCACCCTCCAAACCTCTCACCCCCAGCCAGAGCCCACGCCCCACCCCCTGTCCCAGCCCAGAGCACCCCCCACACCCACTCTGAACCCAGCAGCCCCAGCCTGGAGTCCCCTCCCACACCCTGAACACCTCATTTCTGGCCCTGCCTCAGAGCCTGCACCCCCAGTCAGAGCCCTCTTCCCCTCCCACCCCCCACCCCCCAATTTCATGAGCATTCATGGCCCGCCATGCCATCTCCATACCTAGATGTGGCCCTCAGGCCGAAAAGTTTGGCCACTCCTGGTCTAGGAGCTAGATGGCAGAGGTGGAATGGAGCAGCATTGCACTGAACAGAGGCAGCTGGGAGTGCAGGTAGAAGGGTAAGATTAAGCAGCCAGATGGAGAAGAGAACACTCCTTTGTGGCTGAGACAGCTGGCAGGCCTCTGTGTATTCAAGGGCATTTTTGTTCCCTCTCCAGTCCCAGCCCTCATTGAGTTTTCCCGTGTTCGTGAGGCTGCGTGAGTTGCGTGCAGCTGCCATAAAGCAATCTCCCTTCGACATTCCTGATCCCCACCCAATGGCAATTCTCCAGTGCTGAATACCAACCAACTTCAACATTTTCTCCTCAAAATACTGAGCAGGTAAGTAGGACAACACTGCCTAGTTAAGTCCGGAATCCTCTGTTAGCTGAGCAGAGGGGAACTCCCACGAGTCATCCAGGTGGAGTCTGGACAGACAGACTCGCCTTTGTGGCAGCTGGGAAGTACCGTCATATGAGTCAACGCCTCAGGAAGCTGCACAGGCAAATGCCAGCTGATGTATGCTCCTCTGCTAATCGCTTCCTGGCCACACGCAGAAGACCTAGTGCTCCAGCTCCTGCCTGACACCAATTCTTGTCTGAATGTGAACACCCTACTGCCAGTCTGACTTGGTTGTCAGGCTAAGTGGGAGATAAGGCACAATGGCTGGGAATGTGAGGCAGCACTTACTCTAAGAGTCTCAACCCATCCCAGCAGCAGTCCTCTTCGATCCAGATTAATGCTCCATAAACTCCCTTGGAACACCCAGTTCCATGCCTTTTGCATGGAAACTTCAGCGTTCTCAGGCTTTCACTCCTATTGATTGTATTTCTGTGGATAGAATGCCACAGGTGAGAGAGTGTATTTTTAATCACAGAACTAAATGAGAATTAAACTCTCCTGTGTGTGCACTCATCTGCCCAGCGTGGCTGTTCTTGTCCCTCCACAAAGTCTCCACTGAACCCAGGTGCAACCACACTGGAAACAATGGGTGGGGGAGACCCAGCTGTGAAACTGCATGATCCTGCGCCGCACATCTACAGCAAAACAATGTTGGCGAGATGGGACGTTCCTCCTCCCTCACCTTGTGGTTGTGTATCACAGGAGGTGCACTCTGTGGCAACCGCATGCCACAGTGCTGGGTCTGATCCTGAAACAAGGGTCTCTGACCTCCATGCCCTGGGAGCAGAGGGTGTGCTGAGGCCCAAACACAGCTTAATGTGGAATCTCCCTGCATTTCAGAGGAAACACTTCCTCTGTTTTGATTCAGGCCTCTAGAATGAAACTGAAGTCATGCTGGCCCCTGCTCATCACATGCCTTTAGTGGGTGTAATGATCTGACCAGCTGAGGGGTCTTGTGAGCACCAAGGAAAGTAGAGACTCTGAATCACAATTCAGTATGTGATCAGCAGTAATTATTTGTACTACAGGAGCAGCCAGAGGCCCCTATTTTGCAAGATACAGTACAAAGCCACATGAAAATATGGTCAGGCCCCAGAAAAGCTTAACTGTTTGTGTTGTCCTTTATCAAATCACTCTGTTCCTTTATTAATCAACTTCTGGATTGTCATGTTAGCTCAGTGTTGCCAGTGCATTTATATTGTAAGTTAATATGGGATCCATTGAATTTAAGCATTATGCAGAACTGCCAGCATTCTTTGGTCACTGGAGAGTGCTTGAAATATCTTGCAGGGCACCAGAGGGAGTACTTTTTTTATGAACGTTCAGAGCTAAAATGTTCCCTGCAATACATTGGAACTGGATATTGAAATGCCTGATTTTTTTTATTTTTCTTGTCTACATGGTCCTTTCACTGCTGGTGTTCCTGTTTAAACCAATCCCTTTAACGCTCCACCTCCCTTTTCCATGTCCCCTGCTCATACATGAACTGGGAATAGGTGATGATCAATGGGGTTTGGTCTCAGGCTTGGTTTTTAAATGATCTAGAGCAGTTTAGTGAACCAGCACATGAGCATGTACATGCAAAGCAACAGGCAGTAGCAATAACCTGGCTGGCCTTCTTGCTAATCCCTTCTGGGAACATGGGGTTAAAGGAAAGGCAGATTCCATCCTCTCTGTTGCTAAAGCCTCTTCTAGTCAGGGACATGAATGACTGGATCTCCGATGCATAAATTTCTACTCAGTCTGTATCAGCCAAGCCTTACCATCCCAGCTCTCCCCTGCGAGAGGCCTTGGCATCCTCTCAATCCACTCAGCTCTTTCTCCCCCCAAGTGAACAGCACGTCCTCATGAAACTCAGGAGCATCTCACGGGGTCTCAGTTAAGTCCAGAAACTGCTGGAGGGAGCTTCTGTTGGGTTGGTTGTTCCAATAGAAATAAGTTTTCTCTCTACTTTGTTGGTAAGACTCTCTGGATCACAGCAGAACTGGCAGGGTTGTGCCAGCAGAGCTGCTGTGCAATTAAACCTTTACTACAGAGGGCTTAACTTGTCACGAGGCTATTTCGGTCTGATTTCCCATTTACACTAAGGCCCCTTTACACCATGGCGGCAGTGTTGAGGGGCCTAGTGTAACTGAGAATCAAACCCTTTGTCTTTGGTTTAGCTGGCCCCTACTGACTCAAATGCCTGACAAATTGTTCTCCTTTGGTCCTGCCAGGGAGGCTGTAGGCTCTGCCGCACAAGCAGTGCTGGAGACGCTGCATTTGAGCAAGTCAGTCCCTAATTTAGGAGGTGCTTCATTTCCTTATTGACAACTTTAAACTAACATTTGATTGACTTGAATTCAGTCTTTTGAAAAGAGTAAATAACTGAAGTGGGAGGAGTCCATGGAGTGAGGGTTTTGTCTTCAGTTGTTGTGTATCTGTTTTTAATATAGTGCTGAGGGTTCAGATATAATTTGTTGTTTTATCATTCAATTTCTTGGTGTCTGTGGTTTGTGATTTGATAGTTGGATGTTGCTGAAGCTCCACTGGGCAACTATAGAGCAGAGGCATTATGACCAAAGACAAATCAAGAGATGGGTAAGCATCCAGGGCAGCCAGCTCTCTGCAAACCACACCAGCAAGTGCTTGGCAGAGCCCCAGTTGGACATAGGCTACAGTTTGGAATTGTATAGTAGGGTGTGGGCTGATCACTTGCCAAGCCCAGGAAGCTGTTTTCCCACCATGTAGATAATTGCCCCCACTGACTAGCTGTAATGTGGGTTAGTGCTGGTTTTGCAATCCCCTGAAACAACAGGTACTGGAAGCTGCTGGAGACAGGAGCACCGCCTAGACAACCTGACCTGGTGTGGTAAGTCCAAGGATCCTATGTAAATAACAGCCATGACATAAAAACAGATTGGTCTCTAGACTGAATGGTTCCAATTAGCTGCTCTCATAGAGGAAGTGCCTCTCTCTTTTCGCACTAGTAGGCAATTTTTGAGCACTTAATTTGTTTTGCTGCATTCCCAAGGGCTGCTAAATTGGTCCTGGTCTCATCACTGAGATGTAACATTAGTGGATATGACTTTGAAAGATTTTGATGGATTAAGCCACTTTGGAAAGGCTCCATGAAAAGCAGCATCCAGGATACAATTAAACAAAGTTGTATAGAGACGGACGGGGCCAAAGATACAGTTCTAAAAGCAAGGCATTTGGAAGTGCGGACACCCACAAGAGAAGTTCTCCCTTCCAGGAAGCAGGTGTCTGTCTCACAAAGCTCTTGTTGTTCTATTGCACTCGAGGTTTGCTGATGTTGCAAGATACAAGCTGAACAGAGCAGGGGCAGCTTTGCTGAAATCAGTCAAAAGAATTGGGCCTGCTGTCTCCAAGCCAATTTGGCCCACAGCCTTGCATTACGATCATAAATGATGGGACCCCCTTGCTGGCCAGCCAGTGCCTGGGATTTTTCTAGGGTGAGGTCCCGATTTTGGGGTCTTTTTCTTATATAGGCTCCTATTACCCCCCTACTCGGTCCTGATTTTTTTCACATTTGCTGTCTGGTCACCCTAAATTTTCCAGACCTCTGATGCTCTTTCCTTTTGCTAACTCTCGTGTGCAGCTTTCAAACTGCCGGGATCCCTGCTTTGCTGGTGAGGAGATGAATCCCCTCACCTGGTGGAATGAATAGTCACTAATGGGGGTGTTCTTGCTCTCAAGATGGTCTCACTGGGGCCTCTTTGAGCTGCTCCTGTGGTGTAATGGGGCCCCATAACTAGTTTGTCAGCAGAGGGAGGGAGTGGTTAGGGAGCATGCTGCAGTGTGGCTCTTCTTGGCTTGCTCAACAGCCCCAAGCTGGAGCAACTATGAGTAGGGTTGCCAACCTTCCAGGATTGTCCTGGAATCTCCAGGAATTTGTCCAACCAAAGTTGGTAACCCTAACTAGGAGTAGCCCTGGCTCATACATTCACAGCTCCTGGACTCGTGCTGATATCACATAATCGTATATTCCTCCAATGTATTTTAAGCCTGAATCTCCGTCTGGACTAGGTGTCAGTGACCAGTCATTCTGCAATGAGGATAAGCTAAGATTTGTGACACCCAGCTCAGCTGATGCTTCTCCGGGTGAGCAGAACCAGTCCCGCAGCTCCTGCAAAATCTCAGCTTCTGCCACTGCTGGTTGAAAAGTTTAAAAAAAAAAAAAAAAAAAAAAAAGAGTACAACCACTGCAGCAGCTGCTGCGCTTATGCGGTTCGGCCTCTAGAGGGAGCTTCACTCACTCCTTCTCCACTCCACAGCAGCAGGGAGGGACATCTGCCACTACCTTGGCTGCATCCTCCTGGCTCCATCTGTGCTCCTCCTGAACTCCCCTCCCTTGGGCCAGGCCTGTTTCCTGCCCCCAGGCAGATGAAGGTAAACCCCAGAAAGTTGCTGCTTTGCCACACTACAGCCTGCTTGACCAGATACAGCACCAGAGGCAGCATTCCCCACCCAGGCACAGGGAAAGGAAGAAAAGAGATCCCAGCAACTCCTGTAGCCCCCACCTTAAGCAAGGAAGGGCTAGAGCAGCAGAGTCCTGGGCTTCTTCACAGCAACTGCTGCTGTGGTGCTGTCCAGGGGAGCACAGAGGCACCTGGCGCTGGGAAAGAGGAGACAGTTGTGAAGAGCTGCTGCTGGTCTGAGGGGAGAGCAGAGGAATTTGGTTGGGGGGTGAATGGTGACTCAGTCAGGGTCTGGCTGAGCAAGGGGATTGAGTAGTGCATGCAAGGCAAAGTGTGTGTGTGTGATACAGGGTCAGGTTTACCTCTCTCTTTAATGATTGTAGGTCTGCTGAGAAGGCCAAAGTGGGCAGCTCTGGTTGCAGCAGCAGAATTGGGTGTGCTCCAAGGGTACATCTACCCTGCAATTAGACACCCGCAGCTGGTGTGTGCCAGCTGACAGGCTCATGGGGCTCAGGCGAAGGGGCTGTTTAATTGTGGTGTGGACATCTGGGCTCACCTTGGAGCTTGGGCTCTAGGAGTCTGTAAGATGGGAGGGTCCCAGAGGTCTCCTGAGCACTGCACTGCAATTAAACAGCTCCTTAGCTGGAGCCTGAGTCAGCTGGCATAGGCCAGCTGCGGGTGTCTAATTGCAGGGTAGACATACCCTGAAAAACCTGAGAAGCAGTGGGACTTATGCGAGCTGAGTGTGTTTGTTTTCATACTAAGTTAAATAAAACTGCCCCTAGTCTGGAGTGTAACGTGCATTTTAACACCTATTGAATTGTGTGTGTGCAATGTCTGGGTATGCGTGTAGTATATGTGGGGGCCAGTTGTGTGTTGATGTTGGGGATGGGCTAGCAGATTTTTTGCCCCAGCTGGTACATCTTCTTGCCAATTTTGCAAGACTATAAGTACAAATAAAATACAAACACTGGATGCTGATAGGGTGACCAGACGTCCTGCTATTAGGGCCTTTGTCTTATATATGTCAACTATACTTCCTCCATCCCTCCCCCTGAAAAAAGTGTCTAGATTTTTCACACTTGCTATCTGGTCACCCTATATGCTGAAACTTATCTTCAGTGACCAGCAAAAGTTGGGTTTCTACTTGAGGCTGGCTTTTAAAAGTCAAACACTTGTACAGGAATCCTTGGGGATACTTTATAATAGCTACTTATTGCCTATTGCAGCTGATGGTTACTGCAGATTTTAATTTATATAATGGACAAAGTTCCTCCTCTACCTTGGTGGGTCCTGTGCTTATTTTGGCAGATTTGCTCACCTCAGTGATCTTCCCCACAGTCTGGGTCAACTTATCCTGTGTCTGATCAGGAGTTGGGAGGTTTAGGGGGAACCTAGTCCTGCCCTCTACTGCGGGTTCCAGCCCAGGGCCCTGTGGATTGCAGCACTGTCTATAGTGCCTCCTGTGACAGCTGCATGACAGCTAGAACTCGCTGGGCTACTTCCGCATGGCCTCCTCCAAACACCTTCTTTATCCTCACCACAGGACCTTCCTCCTGGTGTCTGATAACGCTTGTACTCCTTAGTCCTCCAGCAGCACACCCTCTCACACACACTTCCTCTCCTCTGGCTTCCCCCTCCCCTGACAGGAGTGAGCTCCTTTTTAAACCCAGGTGTCTTGATTAGCCTGCCCTAATTGGTTCTAGCAGGTTCCTGATTACTCTAGTACAGCCCCTGCTCTGGTCACTCAGGGAATAGAAAACTACTCATCCAGTGACCAGTATATTTGCCCTCTACCAGACTCCTGTGCTCCACTGGTCTGGCTCTGTGACAATAAGCATCCTCTGGCGCTGTGGCACACAGGATTCACTTGGCTGGAAGGGAGGTAATTTGGGGGAGCTAGGCAGGTTGGTTTGAGGTCTCTTCAAGACCAGAGATCTGCAAAACAACTTAGCAATTGCCAGTTGTGTTCCTTGCTCACAATGTATTTTGTGCTTCCTTCAAATGTTCAGATACAACAGGGTTTCCAGCAGATGCTCGCTTTTTAGATTTGGTTTTCCTCCCAAGCCTGCCCTTCCTTGGACAAATGGCATTTCCCAAGCAAACCTAGAGGGGATCATTCTTCTGAGTTTGAATCTGCTCAGCAGCTGCCTCTAGATCTCCTCTTTTTTTAACATATGCAGCAGCATATTTTTTTAATTCCAGAAGTTTAATAAGCCGCTCTGTTGGTTCACTTCCAAAACCAGGATGCAGAGCACTAGATTGTCTCCAACCTGCTCTTGTCCTTTGTTTTATCTCATTTCAAGGAGGAACAAGCCCCCTCTGCATCTGCTTTTTAAGTGTTGGCCACAATTTCTTTTACAAGCAGTTCTTTCATTATTCATTTTAATAATTATATATTTATGCCTTTTGTGATCTTCTGCATGGGGATTTAACCATCTCAAGAACCAGCCCAAGAGGTGAACTATCCAGTGTCTCAGCAACTCACGAAAAACTAAAGGCCATAGGTTCCTGTGGCTTACATGCCAGTAAGCTTACTACAAAGCCTGCCTCAGTTCTGTGCATGAGTTAAAACCTGTTACGAGGGGTGGATGCTATAACAATGGTCCCACACAGAAGATAAGCAGTGGTACAAAAGTTGCCTCTGTGTAGAACTGTGTTGTCCAAACTCCCAAAAGCTGAGCTAACGTTCAGGAAGATGAAATCAAGAGCACTCTGCTTCAGCCTGCCATGTGTTCGTATAGGCCCTGTTTTTAAATAATTAGTCACTAACAGTAGATTGTGTCCATCTTCCTAATTCATCAATCATAAAGCCAGAAGCAACCACCGTGATCACCTAGACTGATCTATATAACCATAGAAATTCATGATTAATTCCTGTTTGAACTAACCAGATTTTTTAAAAATCCAATCTTTTTAAAAAATGGCCAGTGATGGCGAATCTATAACAACCTTTGGTGAATTGTCCCAATGGTTAATTACCCTCACTGTTAAAAATTTGCACCTTATGTCTAGTCTGAATTTGTCTAACTTCAACTTCCAGCCACTGCATCTTGATAAACCTTTGTCTGTTAGAGTGAAGAGCCCGTTATCAATTTTTCCGCCCCCCAAGTAGGTACTTATAAACTGGGATCAAGTCACCCTTAACCTTCTCTTTGTTGAGATAAATAGATAGAACTTCTGCAGTCTGTCACTATAAGGTATGTTTCTCAGTCCTTTAATTATTCTTGTGGGGCTTCTTTGAACTCTCTGCAGCTTATCAACTTCCTTCTAGAATAACCCATTTCTTCTCCTTTGCTATGTCCTTTGAGCAGTGAAAAAGTTAACAATGTTGGTGTGCAAAGTTTGATCGTTGTCATCTAATTAACACCCATTGTATTGAATGGAGTAGTTTATTCCTCAGAGCTATTGTTTCAGGCTCTCTGCAAACTCAGGCAGACAAGCACTGCATTGGTTACACACAGATCATGTTTTCAAGGTTTCTTTGCAATTATAACAGTGAAAGATTTGCTTAAAAAAATAAATAAAAAGAAAGGTGAGACTCTGGCAAACAACCAAGAGATCGGTGCATGTCCTCTAGACTTTGGGAAACACTGACAAAAGATTCTCCAGCTCCAAAAAGGGGGTGTATGGTCTGAACAAATGTGTGAGGAGTAGGGTCTAAGCCAAACTACTGCAAATGCTATACTCAAAAAATCAAAGGCAGTTACTATCAGAAAACTGAGAGCAAGTTAATACTGCTCTGAGCACCATGCACTCTGTCAAGGTCCTACCCTCAATGTAGCAGAACAGAGGATATCTAAGAGCAAGACTAGTGTTTGTGGGTGCCCAACTTTAGATACATTAAAGAGCCCTGATAATGAGAGAGTGCTGAACATCTGCTCTCGGAAGATCAGGCTCCTTACAGGGGGTCTCAAGTTGGGCACCCAAAATCACCAGTCACTTTTGAGAATCTTGGCCTAAGTACAGTAATTGTCAGCAAATGGTGGGGGGCTGTGGGCAAGAGTGAATTGCTTCCTGTTCATTTCCAGATTTTCATACTGTTGAGGTAGAAGAATTTCTTCTACAGAATGACATTGTCTGGGGTTGGAAGAACTCCATTGTTGCACCAACCTTAGCTGCTGCTTAACAAAGCTTTTGTTTACTAATTGTCTCGAGAATGTAGCAGTCTAACCATCTACACAATGTTCTTTAGCATAATACGTTGTGTATGGCATACTGTATAATGCACTTGAACTCTAGCAAGGAAAGAGAGAATGTGTTGGTTGATAAGATTGTCAAGGTGGAGTGGGACTTACCATACATAGTTGGGAGGAGGGCTGCTGGGACTAGAATGCTGGTCCTTCAGCATCACAAACACAGGCTAGAGAGGCTCAGGTGACAGTAGCAGGCCCTTGATTCTCTCGGGGGCGGGGGGGAGGCTGAATGCTGCCTCAAGTGTCTGGCCATTGGACTTTTCTCACCTTGACAATTTGAAGCATAGTCAAAGATTCAAAAAAAAGAAACAAAAGAAAGAAACCCCCAAGAACAAAGAAACACGTATCCCCTTAGCGTGGTGGCGTAGCTAAAACAGGAAAACTGGGTGGTCCTAGCTTTCAGGTGGGCGGGCAATGACAGATGCAAAATAGGTTTTGTGGGACCTGGCTGGGCTAGGACAACTGGGGGTCCCTCCCTACTCCTTCCTGCCAGGGAAGTGGGGTCCGGGCATGGGGGCTTGCCCCGCTTCCCTCACCTGGTGTTCCCGCTGGGGAGCTTGATTGAGGCACAGGGCTTGCCCCACTCCTCCTGCCCAGTGTTTTTCCCATGCCCTGACCCACTCCCTGGCTGGAGTGCTGGGCAGGGGGAGTGGATTGGGGTGACCCTGTTGGCCCAGGGCCAGTGGCTAATCTGCTACGGACCCAGACCCACCTCCCTGAGCCACACCCTAGTTGGGGTGGGAGACCAGGGCATCAGCACACGGGACCAGCAGGAGACAGACCCAGCTGGACACTGAGCTAGGATCAGGAGTCTCCAGCCAGTGGATTGGGGGGCTCTGCCCCAACATTGGGTGGGCCTGGATGCTATGTGAGTGGGCTGTGGCCATGCCCCTGCCTTAGCATGACCAAGGTTTACCATCTGGACATCCTACCTCACTCCAGTTTTCTCTCTCCCTGCTCTCTTTCCTCCTCAGACCCCCTTACAGTGAGCAAACTCCACTCCCTGTCCATCCCTCCCTCTCTGCCTGTTCCTGTAGCTGCCCCGCCCAGCTCCTAGCACAGCTGTCTGTCTCTAGTAACCACAAGTAGCAACATGAGAGGGAATAGTGCTCAGCAGCAACTCCTGCTCATTGCTTCCCCCTCTTCTCTTGTTGGTTGCTGATGGCAAACACGAGTGGTACTTCACCTGGAGGCGCTCAGGAAATGTCGAGGCTAATTTACTGAATAGAGGGAGAAAGAATGATAAAATGAAATCATTTGCTTCTTTTCACACAGGAACTTGGTGGAGTTTAAAAGCAACAATATACATAATAAAACTCATTTCATTGATGGAAGAAATAATACAGAAGGAAATTACAATCAGGTCAAAATAGGCTATCACATTTCATGATCATGGTCATCAATAAGTGGGTAAAACCTGGAATGGAAACAATTGTGAAATAAATGCAGGCAAGTGGCCTAGTGGGTTAAAGTATGGGTCAGCAGCATGGAACGAAATTCATAATTTTTGTCCTCGTGGAAATTCTGACACTTGGGTTTTGTCCCAAATTGGGATGAAACATTGAAATTTTACATAAAACAGAAATTCCAAAATATTTAGATTGGGAAATGTCAAAACATTTCATTTTGCTCAAAACCAGGTGAAACGTTTAGACATTTCTGAAATTTAAATGTTTCATTTCAGTTTGTTGAACTGAGCCAAAATTCTTTGTCTTTTCAACATTAAAAGCAGCATTTTCCCACTGTGATGCACTGTCTCATGGGACCATAACACAGGTGCCGGCTTCCTCCGGGCCAGGGGTTGCTCAACACCCTGCTCTGCCTCCCCCCACACCACCCCTTTTCCCAAGCCCCCACCCCTGCCCGCCTCTTCCTGTCCCTGCTCCAACGCTGCCTGCCTCCTCCCACCTAATTCTACCCCCAGCATGCCCTGGAGCACCCATGGAGTTGATGCATATGGAGTATAGTTCAAGAGTCTGATTCTCCCTATGGGTCAGGCTCCCCGTCTGGACTACATCTCCCATGATGCACCACGCAGCTTGGTTAGTGAATGAGGGCCTTAACTACAACTTCCATAAGGCAATGTGCTTATAGGAAAATGGATTAGAAACTAAACCTTTTAGGTCAGTTTCAGAGAACAAAATATTCTGATTTGGTTCAAATTGCCACAAAACAAAATATTTATTTTTAATTTGCCCAAAATAAAAATCAAAATATTTCAGCAAAAGTTTGCAGAAACTGCATTTTCTGACAGAAAATCATTCAGACAGAAAATTCCCAACCAACTTTAGTCAAGAGTCATGAATCTTGGATTCTGATTCGAGAGATGTCCCTGAGCCCTCGTCCAGACTACCCCGCCGTATCAGCGGGTTAAAATCGATTGCTCGAGGATCGATATATCGCGTCTAATCTAGACGCAATATATCGATCCCCGAGCGCGCTTATATCGATTCCGGAACTCCATCAACCCCAACGGAGTTCCGGAATCGACACGGAGAGCCGCGGACATCGATCTCGCGCCGTCTGGATGGGTGAGTAATTCGATCTTAGATATTCGACTTCAGCTACGTTATTCACGTAGCTGAAGTTGCGTATCTAAGATCGATTTTCCCCCCCTAGTCTGGATGAGCCCTGTGGGTACTCCACTCCAGATGCTGGTGCATCCCCACGCATTCGCTCAGATTTGTACGGTAGTACCCGCACAGGCTGCACACACACTGCTGGTGCCGTAACAGCATGTGCATGGCTGTGACTCCTCAGTTCCTTCTCTACTGCCCCAGTCTGAGATGGAGCTCAGCAGTCCTGCTCAACATTTTCTCGCTTTCGCATACTTCGTTTGTTAGTACAGTTAGTATAGTATTTTAGTCAGAAGTTTTATTTTCTTTGACCCTTTCTTAAGATCTATTTAAAAGGGTGGCTAGTGAACTCAAGATCACTATGGAGGAGGTGTCAGAGACTCAACATGAAGTGAGACTCTTGCATCTTGCAACCCGCACCTCCTCCAAGATTTCCCTCTCAATCAGTGGAGCTGTCCTGGACCCGGTCAAGAATATCTGGCAAACTCCAGCTACTATGCCCCTGACCTGCAAGAGAACAGATTGGCAATACTGTGTCCCCTCCAATGGCTCAGTTTCTTTTCACACATCCACTACCAGCGAGTTTAGTGCTGGAAGCGGCAAATCCAAGAAACAAGCAGCAGCATTTCCGGTCTACTACTCCTGGCAGGGACAGTAAAAGAATGGATTGATTTGGGCTGCAAGGTTTATGCAACTTCCACACTGCAATTCAGTGTGGCATAGTTTGCCACCCTCCTAGCCAAATATGACCATAGAAATTATGGGCAATTAATGGAATTTGTTAACAATATTCCAGAAGAAAAGAGATTGCAATTTAAGGCAGTGGTCTCTGAAGGACACAAAATTTCCTGCACGTTACTCCAGGCTGCCCTTGATGCTGTGGACACTGCAGCCAGGTCCACTGCTCCAGCCGTTGTTATGCATCGGACTTCATGGTTCAACTCTTCCTCTTTCCCACATGAGATACAGAACACCGTGGAGGATCTCCCCTTCGATGGTGAGAAATTATTTGCAGCAAAGACAAACGAGCTGCTGCACACCATGAAGGATTCCAGGGCTACGTTGAGATCTCTAGGCATCCATACACCAGCCTCTACCTTACCAATGCCCGTAATACCTGGCGTACGCACAACAACAACAACAACGGCCATACGATCAGCAACAGCATCAATGCCAGAGACCTAGGCCTCAACGCCGCCTCCCCCCACAATCAGCAACATCCCAACCTCCCCCACCCAGGGCTGATGCAAGGATCTTTCGTGCCCTAGGCGAAACTTCCACCTTGCGCCCTTCCCCGTCCCCGAGCCCCGACTCTGAGGGACACCCCCCCTGCAGCAGCTCCTCCCATCCACCCTGAGGCGCGCCCCCGGCAGCAGCTCCCCACCCTCTGCCCTGAGGCACCCCCCCTCGCCCCAGCTCACCCCTGCTCTGCCTTCTCCCTGAGCACGCCGTCACTGCTTCACTTCTCCCGCCTCCCAGGCTTGCGGCGCCAATCAGCTTAGGCACCGCAAGCCTGGGAGGTGGGAGAAGTGAAGCAGCCAAGGCGTGCTTGGGGAGGAGGCGAGGCGGGGTGAGCTGGGGCAGGGAGTTCGCCTGCGTGCTGCCCCCTCCGCCTTACTTGCTGCAGGTGGCCTCCCCGTGCTCCCCTGCCCCAGCTCCCTCCACCTAAATGCCGGCGGCGACCGGGGCAGCCGAAGATCAGGCCGCCACAGTCGCTGCCGAAGAAATTGCCGCCCCCCAAATCCTAGCGCCCTAGGTGACGGCCTAGGTTGCCTAAATGGTTGCACCAGCCCTGCCCCCACCTAGCAAACAGATTTGAAGCTGTGGTCAAGGACATAGAAGACTTCCCACCCACTCCTGCCCTCACACTAATTACTCAACCCTTTGGTCACAGTTTGCTCCCATTGTACAACAACTGGCGAGCCATCACTACAGACAGATGGGCCCTAGAGGTTATCCAGTTGGGCTATACCATCCCTTTTGTGTCCATACCCCCCACCCACCTCCCTTCCCCTCCCCTCCCTGTCCCTCTTCAGGGACCCCTCTCATGACCACTTGCTCCATGAAGAGGTACAACTTCTTCTGCACATAGCAGCAGTGGAGTGGGTACCTGACCAGCAGAGGGGAAAGTGTTTTCTGTCCAAAAAAAAAAAAGTAATGGGAGTAAAAAGAAAAGTGGGGGATGGCGACCTATTCCTGACCTCAGGCAACTCAACAAGTTCATCAAAAAGCAAAAATTAAAAACAGTTACTCTAATGACTATTATTCCAGCACTGGAGCAGGAAGATCGATTTTCAGCTCTCGACCTGCAGGATGCTTATTTTCATGTAACTATACGCCCTGCCCGCAGACGTTTTCATAGATTTTGTTCTGGGAACAAACCACTACCAATACAGGGTTCTACCCTTTGGCCTCTCAACAGCACCCTGTGTCTTCTCCAAGATCCTCGTGGTGATTACCGCACATCTCAGGAAAAAAGGAATAATAATCTTCCCTTACCTGAACAATTGCCTCCTCAAATCGTAAACTCGTGAGGAAGCCATCCGATCCACACACATGACCATTGACTGCCTTCAGGGTGTTGACCTGCAAAAACCCACAAACAAATCCACATTAATCCCTACTCCAATCTGGAGTTCATAGGTGCACACCTCGACTCCACAACTGGCCTCGTATCTCTTCCAACCAACAAACTGCAGAACAGCCCACAACTCTCGGCTCATGACTGCCTACAACCTCTAGGCCACATGGCAACATGCACTTTTGTGGTCAAGAATGCATGCCTGTACTTGCAATGCCTGCATGGTTGGCTAGCCACAGTCTACAAACCAAATGTACACAGACTACACAAGCTTCTCACCATGCCTACCAACAGCAAGGACTCACTCATATGGTGGACTTGACCATACAACCTTTGTTCCGGGGTCCCATTTTTACAGGAATCCTCTTCAATTATAATCACTGCAGATGCATCCCTCACTGGTTGGGGGGCACACATGGGACACCATACAGCTCAAGGACTATGGTCTCCTACAGAGACCTCACTACATACAAATCTTCTTGAGTTCTGAGTGGTCTGCAACGCCTGCTTCCACTTTCTCCCACTCATCAAGAACCAAAAGATCAGGATCATGACCAACAACACTGCTTCTAAGTTTTACATAAACAGGCAAGGAGGAGCCCAATCTGATTCACTTTGCACCGAGGCTATGAAACTTTGGAATTGGTGCCTCCAACACAATATTGATATCTCCGCCTTGTACATGCCCAGTGCACAAAACACCACAGCAGACAAGCTCAGCCAATCCTTCCCACTCAACCATGAATGGGAGATGATAAACACTACAACATCTACACATTATCCACAACTGGATCTCTTTGCGACTGTGACCAACAAGAAATGCCTCCAATTCTGCTCCAGAGCGGGTCTAGGGTGATGTGTTTACGCTCAGATGGAATGACAACCTATTATACGCATTCCCACCGATACCACTCCTACACAAAGTAGTATTAAAGATATGGACAGAGAAGGCCAGGATCATATTGATAGCTCCTACATGGCCCAGACAGCTGTGGTACTCACTTCTAACACAGATGTCCATTTGTCTGCCAATCTCCCTTTCCCTCTGCTTCTGAACTTACTGTCCCAATGCAGGGGCCATCTACACCACCCAAACACAGGAATGCTCCACCTCAAATCATGGCTTCTCAACAGTTCTCCTACGAAGCACTAGGCTGCTCTAAGTAGGTGCAAACTGTACTATTACTCAGTAGGACACAATTTACACACATCACCTATATCCATAAATGGTCTGGGTTCATGGCATGGTGTTCTGCCAGGCAATCCGCTCTTTGTTCCGCACCTCTTTCAGTCATACTGGACTACCTTCGGGAGCTCAAACAATCTGGGCTCTCCTTCAGTTCCATAAAGGTACATCTGGCAGTAATCACAGTATTTCACCAGAAGATCATTGACACCACTATCTTTACCCACCCTATCACAAAAAGATTCCTCAAAGGCATCCAGACCCTGTACCCGGACATCAGACTACCCACTCAACCATGGGACCTCCACTTGGTCCTCACATGTTTGACACAATAGCCATTTGAACCACTAGCATCCTGCTGTCAACTACACCTATCTCTGAAAGCTGCATTCTTAGTGGCAATTACATCTGCCAGTCGTGTAGGAGAACATGGAACTCTCATGGCTGACTCACCCTACACTATCTTTTTTAAGGATAAAGTCACGCTATGAACGCATCCCAAATTTCTCCCAAAAGTACATTCATCCTTCCGCCATAATTAATCTATCCATCTACCAATCTTCTTTTCTAAACTGCAGGCAAACTCTTTTGAAACAGCAATGCACACACTTGATGTGTGCAGAGCATTATCTTTTTATTTAGATAGGACTAGGCCGTTCAGGGCTTCCCCTAAACTTTTTATTTCAATTGCAGAAAGATCTAAGGGCAAATTGATATCCACCCAGAGAATATCCAACTGGATATCAGACTGCATCCGTTTATGCTACCAACTAAAGAAGATACATCCTCCAACTTCTATTAAGCCACACTCTACCAGATCTGTGTCAATGTCTGTTGCATTCCTATGTAACATGCCCCTCATAGATGTCTGCAAGGCTGCCACCTGGGCTTCAGAGCACACCTTTGCCAAACACTACGCCCTTACTCAGGGCCCTTTGATTGACACTTGAATGGCAAGAGCTGTGCTGTCCATGGCTTTCTTACTAGATTCGATGGCGCCAGATGCCATCGTAGAGATACTGCTTTTCAGTCACCTGGAGTAGAGTACCCACAGGGACATCTCTCTCTCTCGAAGAGGTTACTTACCTGTCCACTACCCACCCTCCTCCCTTCTACTTCAGAGTTTGGAGTGGTCTCCATTGTAGAGAAGGAACTAAGGAATCATGGCTACACACGGGCTGTTAAGACACCAGCAGCGCATGAGGCAGGCACTGTGTGCAGGCGGCCCATGCAGGTACTTTTATACAAATCTCCGAGCGAAGGCGCAGGGATGCACCAGCACCTGGAGTGGAGCACCTGCAGGGACACTCATCTGAGAGAATGTCAGTTACTGCACAGGTTAGCAACCTCCTTTTCTACTTCCAGCTCTACTACTGACTTGCTATGTTGACTTGGGAAAGTTATTTAACCACTCTGTTTCTCAGTATTACCATCTGCACAAGAAGGATAAGGCTTTCCTTCTCAGGGTGTTGTGAGGCTTAATGAATGTTTGTTCGGTACTTTCTCATCCCTGGGTGAAAACTGCTATGGAAGGGCCAAGTTTTATTGTCTGAGGGCACTGCAAGCTCCTAGGCTGGGAGTTGTAGTGAGAAGCCATGGATTGTGGTGCCTTCTATATGCCCATGACATCCATGCCTATCTTATCTGAACCTGATGCGCTCTACATGGGGCTACACCTTAAGACTTCAGAGACTTGGACTAACATGGCTGCTTGTGAAATGTGGCATCTCCATGAGCACTGTCTGCCGATTGATTTCCTGGTGGAGTTCTGTTTATGGGTCTTAAATGCTTTGGGTCCTATCTTCTTGGGAGATCCCTCCCTATGTTTGATATTGGCCTCAGCAGAGGTGCCTCTAACAGGGAGGTAGTTGCTGCTAGGTATTTTCTACATAGGGCCCAGGACTTTGGAACTCATTCTTGGCTTAGTTCCAAATAAACCTGAAAAGCTTGCCATTCAGGACGCACTGTACAGCCCATCTGTTTCCTCTGGCTTTTGAGGAAAGGGGAGAGGACTTGGTGTTGAGATATAGAGGGAGAAGATAATTGATTGTTTCTATATTCTGTGGCTTAGCTGACTAGCTCAGTGGGTTGGGGCTGGGGCTTTTTACGTTTTTATGCCCTTTGGGCCAGATTTCAAGGACATCTAGATGCCTAAAGATGCAGATAGGCACCAAGTGTGATACTCAAAAGTACCTAAGCAGGTTAGGTGCTTTACTCCCACTGACATCTATGGGACTCGGACACTTCTCTAAATCTCACTAGATGCCTTGCTTCATCTTCAGGCACCTAAATCTCTTTGTAAATCTGACCCTTTTGTGACTAGACATTTTCTAAGTTGTGCAAATGCTTAGAGCTCTGAGAAATAAATGAAAATGGGAAACACTCAGACAAGAGCTTTCAGAGTAGCAGCCATGTTCAACAAGAGCTTGTTTAACATTAAGGGCTAAATTCATTCCTGGCATGACTCCACTAAAATCCATACATTTGCACCATGGTAAATTGGGCTTAATGTATTTCCTCAATTGTTTGGCTATCGTGATGCCTCTTTTTGTAACTCGCCCAGCTTCATCATATGTTGAAATGCCCTCTGTCTCTTCCATGCTAGTCTTTACCTCCCTACTTGGCCACTTAAGCCTCTAGTCCCTTGTTAGGTTTTTGTTTTATTTGCCTGGGTTGAATTTTGATTTCATCTGCCCCAGCTGGATCGTAAACACTTCCCTCTTCTGCACTGCATGTTTCTTGCAGGCATGAAATTCCATCCAATTTTCTGTAGCTCACTTTGCATTCCTTAAATATGTGCTTTCTTTAAGTCCAGTGTGTGTGACTGACCTTTCCGCAGACCCTCCTTTACATTTCAATCCTGATATGATCCTTGCTGATCTTCAGCTTCTGCCTTGTTTGTTATACCTGGCTCATCTCCATTTAGTGGACCAAATTCAGAAGCAATGTGTAAGATGATGTTACTGAAACTCACTAGGGCTGTCTCTACACTTATAGGGACATGTAGAGTACAGGCACTACATGTGTAACTACACGCTGCAGTGAAAGGCAAGCTGCATCCACATTTGTAGCTGCATATGGCAGTGACACCCACCAGTGAAAGGCTGTGGCTGCCCCCTTTGCTGTCGTGAGGAAAAGTTGTGGCAACAGGGAGACAGCAAGATGCTACACTGCTAAAATATAGCAGTATAGATATGGGAGGCACTGCTTGGGAGTGTAGAGAGCCATGTGGGAAATTACACTCCCAGCTAGAAGTGCAGCCATAGCCAATGTAACAAAAGCTCAGATTCTCTGTTGTGACGGTTTAGTGCAGCAGAGGGATGTGTATTTGGGGGGGCGGGGCAGGGGGTTAGCCAGTTACGGCTACTTGACATTCTGGCCATTTCTGCACCAGACTCAGCAAAATTTGGAGCAGCATGGAGGCTGCTCTGAATTATTTTAACTGGCATTGATCCTCCATGACCATCCTCCAGCTGGGAAGCACAATGCTGTGGCCACAGCTCCACTTCATCCCCTATGTTGGGACCAAAAGGAGGGGTAGCATAGGCGCTGACTGCCAGCTCTACACCTGCTGTTCCTGTTCCTACCCCACACTGGAGAAATCCTGAGCAGGGGAGATAAAAATAGTCTCTGACTCTTTACATCTCCAGAGTAACAGAAAGAGGACAGAGCAGGTAGAGAATGTGGCCCAATATGTTAATTAGGAGATCAGTACCTCTCCAGTTCAAGTGCAGATTGTGTAATCCAAACAGGCACTGAATCCATTCCAATGATTTGGGAATCCAAACCCCTCCTCCCTACACCAGCCGGTACAGTCTTTAATCTCCTTCATAATCCAGGTTATTATGGAAATTAAAGAGATGCTATAAATATATAAAAGTACACCCAAGTCTGCTAAAAGAACTGGCATTCATTTCCAAAGTTTCCATCTGTTTGAAGGCGAGACCTGTGGTTGCATGCCAAAAGGGGCAGTGGGGATCTTACGACTCAAGCTGCCTTGGATTTATTTTACTCTGTGGGCATTGGAAAAAGACTTGATGCAATCCAGCTTGCATTTGTTGCGACAGAAGAGATGTTTAATGGATTTGGTTGAACGCTGCAGGGGTCTGAGAGAAGCATGTGAGCAAATCCAGGGCAATAATCCATTGCAAAGTTTAATAGATGAAAATAATAACCTGAAATAAAAAGCTGAAACTAAGAAAAAAATAGGCCAGTGGTTTTTCTTTCTCTTAGAAAGATCCACAGGTGGTTTAATCCATCATTCTCCTGGTGCTCTACCTAAGACTTCACATGCTAAATTGCATTTGTTTTTCTCGTGTCCTTTTTCACCAGGCATCTGAGCTACTCCCATGAACTCTTACTGTTTTGCTTTGTAAGGTGGATATGCCTAGTGCGGGGGAACTTGGCATATATTCTTCCAATCAGTCAGTGGAGCCTCTCTCAAGAGGTGGGTCTCACAGACATCTTATTACATCTGGCAGGATGTCTTGTCCACCAGCTACACAGATGTAAAGTGGTAGTGTGTGGAGTTAGAGGGATGAATTGCCAGTGCTGCAATATGAAGGATTTAGTACCATTCAACATTCTGATGTTCATTGGCTTCAATGGATCTAGGCTGATTTATGCCAGCTGAAGATTGGGCTCCCTGTTTGCATAGCAAGACCATACAGACTGCACTAGAAGAGTGCCTACCAAAAAGAACAAGTGTTTTGTGGAGGGGGCCTGCTCATTTCTGGCAACAGGTAAAACATACAAATCCACATACTCAGGGTCATTTAATTTCTAGCTTCCAACCAATCTTTCCCAGTCCCTTTCCAGGTATGTCATGCCCCTATCTTGGTCAAATGAGCAAAGCAAGAATAAAAGGACTTTGTGTACAGGACCACAGGGTCTGGGGAGATAGACTCCTTTCTCCTAACATGAAGGCAGAATTCTGAGTGACATAGCATGATCTACGTGCTGATTACACACATAATTAGGACCCTACCAAATTCATGGTCCGCTTTGGTCAATTTCAGTTATAGGATTTTAAAAATAGTCAATTTCACCATTTCAGATATTTACATTTGAAATTTAATGGGGGAGAAGGATCCTGACCCAAAAGGGAGTCATGGGATTGCCACCCTTACTTTTGCCCTGCCTGGGGAGAGCAGCGGCTACTGGCCTGGCACCAGCAATGAAGCCAGCGCTACCACCAGCAGCGCAGAAGTAAGGGTTGCAGGGTATGGGGGTGAGGTTGTCACTTTTAGGGGACAGGCAGGGCTGGCCTTGCGGGTGAGCGACCACCTAGGGCCCAATGGTTGGGAGTGCCATGGTTTCCTCCCCCTACAACCAACCAAAGGCCCCTTTAACACTGGGCCCAGACCTGGGGATGGGCAGGGCTGGTGGCATCCCAGCTATGGGCTTCTACCATGTGCCAGGCAACAGCTACTAGTCCCAGTGGGGCTGGGAAAGGACGAGACTTCCTCTTCCCCTGCATGGCCACTCCTGGGCTGAGTCAGACTTACCTCCGGGAACCTCCCCCAGCTGCAGGAAGCTCCATGGGTGCACTGCCTTCAGAGGTAGGTCTGACCCGGCTACAGCAGTGGCTCCTGCAGGGGAAGAGGAAGTCTCATCTCTCCTCAGCCTGATCGGACTAGCAGCTGGAGCCTAGTGCACGGTACAAGCTCCCCTTCCCTACAAAGGCCAGATTTCAAGATCTGTGACATGTTTTTCTCAGCTGTAAATTTGGTAGGTCTCTATACATAATGTGTAGTGGACCCCACGTAGTCATAAACTCATTGGCTATACCCTTGCCTCTCCCCTACTTTTCAAATCCCCCCAATGCTTTTGCTGTGGCCTGCAAGGGGGACATTCTACTCATGTATGATCTCTTGATGGCTGGAGCTATCTCACAGAGCACAAGGGCACTGGTTCCACTTATCCAGGCCTTCTGTGACCCTTATTCAAGATGAAGCAGCAAGCACTTTATCACAAAAGAGCTTTTGTTTTGCTGTTTTGCACCTTTCACCAACAGTCTCTTCTCCACTCCAGAAGTCCTAGCTCTGTGCTGTAAATTCTTCTGTGTGGAGATTCCTTGTCAGAGAGGGATCAGTTAATCTGCAGGAGCTCCATTAGATATCAGATAATGTGACACAGTTGGAACTAGCAAGCACTGTTGCCTTGGCTATTGTGTGCACTATTCTGTATTTTATATAATTTCAGTTCTGCCTTGTAAAGATAAGGAAAATGTCAGACAACTGGTCATGATTCATTTTCTGCCAGGCTTGGGCTTTGCAGATTTATCCTAGTTAAGTCCAATGTTCTTTTGATTCCTCCTCACTCACAGTAATCTGTCTCCTAATCTAGTTATCTTATGTCATATGAGATCTGTATGAGGAATGGTTGTTTATCCCTTGGTGTCTGGCTGGAGTTACTGTGTCTATTATTAGGCACTAGTAAGAAGAGTTATTAAAAATCTGTTCATTTTTTCAGTGCTTTAAAAATCCATCAGCATCATCACATCAGATAAAACATATTTTCCCCTAAGGTAGAAATAAACATTTTGATTCTCAGAGTGCACTTGTCTCTGCTGTTCCAATAACATTTATGATATCATCCTTTCACCAGCTATATGTTTAAACAATTTTTTTTCTAAACAGGCTCATTTGCTATTCCAGTGTGGTAACCTGTTACTGCCCATTTGGTGACCTCTGATCCTTATCCAATCAGCAATGCATGCAATACAAATAGCATGGTCAGAATTCAATGTTTGTTTTTGTATAATTTTGATGGATAATATCTATATTTTAAAGTTTTTTTTTATTTTTATCAATTTAAATTTTTGCAATGGGGGAAATTCTGAGGGTAGAATAAGAATTATTTAATGGCAGTTGACATTGAGATTCAAAAAGATACAGTTTATACCTGTGAAAATACAAATTCTCAATATCACGTGAAAATATACAAAGTAAATATGCTTAAATCAAACTCTCAGTTCTCAAGCAGCATTTTTCTTTCTTTGCCTATCTGTAAATTTTGATTTTTATTGATGGAAATATTTTTCATTGGTTTGCGTGTGTACGGAGTCATCAAAGTTTATCGCCATTTACCGATAAAGATCTAATCCTTCCAAGCCTAAAAACAAATCATAGGGTCTATAGTTTAGAGGGTGAAATAATTAGGCTAGGATTTTCAAAGAAGCCAAAATAAGTTGCGTATCAGCCAGTGTCCACTGAATTTCCATGAGATGCTCCCAGATTAAGCTTAACTGCATTTCTATTGTCTGCAAACAGAGGCGGCTCTAGGCATTTTGCCGCCCCAAGCACGGCAGACAGGCTGCCTTTGACGCCTTGCCTGCAGAAGGTCCCCGGTCTCGCGAATTTGGCGGCAGCCTGCGGGAGGTCCACCGAAGCCGCAGGCTGCTGCCAAAGCCGCGGGACCAGCGGACCCTCCGCAGACAAGCCTCCGAAGGCAGCCTGCCTGCTGCCCTCGCGGCGACCGGCAGAGCACCCCCCGCGGCTTGCCGCCCCAAGCACGCGCTTGGTGTGCTGGGGCCTGGAGCCGCCCCTGTCTGCAAAAGAGTTTTAGATCCTTCTAGAATCCTAAATTTCCTGCACCATGAAAGCCACTTAAAACTGCATAGATGAACCACTTAGTATCACTGTTCACATACACTAATGAGGATTGATACAACAAAACAGAGGTGAATTTGCAGATAAAGTAGCTGTGTCACTTAGGAATGACAAGTCCCCATTCTCTAGCCATGAGTTCCATTCCTTCCAAAGTATCTGCATGGAGTTTCACCATTATTTTGGTCACTTTGCCACTTTGGTAAAAGCATAGAAATATCTGATGGGCTATGCGCTGGCGAAAAATGGCTAAGCAGGGTGCTCACCATTTCGCACAACTGTCTGTCACCCATTTAATACAATCTGCACAGTCCTTTGACTGGCCTGGGGATGGAGAGTGATGGGGGCAAGGCCTGTGTTGAGGGAAGAGACTCTTAGCCAGTATGCTATGCCCAGGACAAGTCTAATAAAAGGTATGCGAAGCTGACAGGGCTTTGAAAATGCATTTCCTTACTTAAACGGTATGCGATTTCAGTCAATGCCGGCATGATTACTAGGCCAGATTAGCCATTGCGGGGAGAGAGGCTGGAGGTGAACACAGTGAGTCCTTCTGTGTAGTTAGCTGGGGATCCCTTGCTTTCATTAGCTTTGCTGGTCCCCCTCCCCCCCCCCCCCCCCCCCCCCCCCCCCCGCACACTGCTTGCCCTGTTTCTGTTTTTGTTTGTCCTCTCTGCATGTCTTTGTGTGTGAGAGAAATACAGGGCTTTTATACCTATGCAGGGAGAAGGCACAAATAACGATAGTGGATAACTGAGCTAGTTGAAAAATTTCCCATGCAAAATATGCTGATTTGACAAAATCAGTGTTTTGTGGGAACATACTGATTTTGTCCAAATTTATGACAAAGTTACCTAAACATTTTGTTTTGACGTCAAAGCGCTGTGTTTTGACAATAATGTTTTAACTTTTCTGTGATATAGTCACAACACAGCATTTGACTTTCTCAAAATATAATGTTTTGATAAAGCTGTTTTGATGTTTCTGAAACTCAATTCTTTCAAAATGTCAATTTTGACTTTTTTGTTCTAATTTGGGATGAAAGGAAATTTTCTGAGTTTAGACCGGCTCCAGTGAATAATCAAGAAGATGCTTAGAAAGAAGGTGATTGAGATCAGTTGGTGATAAAAGAGTAATGGTTTTCTGCCCAATCTCCAGCCAGCACTTCGTATCCAAAATCCCAAAGTGGCTGGATATTTCTGCAGCAATGATCAGCATGAAAATGACCTAACAATGTTGACACTCCAATTGTCATTATTAGACTTCAGAGTTATACACCCCATGAAGACAAAAGGAGCAATTCAAATCTCATATAGTTGTTTCTGTCTATTTAATTATTAAGATGATATAGCACTGGTTCATATCCAGAAGATTATCTCTGAATGTGCAGTTATACTCTGAAAAATAACTGTAAAATGGCATCTCCTTACTCAGTAGATCTGCCCATGGCATGTATAAAGGATTAGATCTGCTGATTTTAGTGGCAAAAATAAGTATCTACTGACTCTACATGGCTAACAGAAGTAAGAGTGAACACAGCATGGAGAGAGATGAATTTCATTACATCTTGTGCTTCGTAAGCAGAATCTCAGTCAGTTACACCTTTGCAAACTTGTTGAAGTCAATGGCATTACACACGTCATTGCGGGTATAATTTGACCTGTAAATCCTTAGTTACTGGTTTGATGTGCAAGCAGAAAATAATCTGGTTTAGCTGTCAGATTCCAAGCTGAATTTCCAGGTCTGGCAGCTAGAATAAAACTCCCACATAGTTTGACTTGTAAACTGAGTATGTCTGGATAGCAGTCTGTGTGCTGCTTATACTGCCACAGCTGACATCACCAGAGGTGTTTGAGCTAGAGCTTTGTTGGTATAAATGTGAGGGGCTGCTGGTCAGGTGCTGTTTGTGAATGCTCCACGGCTTTGGAATTCGCTTCCAACTTGGTTTGAAATAGCTCAAAATCTGATGATCTTCAGGATACATTGCTAGGCTCATCTCTTTTCCCAGGCACTTGAAAATAGGAGTGGGTGTGTGAATGTGTGTGTGAGATTATAATCGTAAGGGTGGGAATTGTTTGAAAGAAGGTGGATTGTTTGCTGCATTTAGGATATATTTTTGTTGTGCCTAGAGTGCATGGCTAGGCACCTTTAGTAGCATTTTTATGCATCTATACAAATAAAATAAATCCCTCTTGGCATCTCTTCTGGACTTGAAGCAGGCACTTACATCACTAAGGAAAAGAGTCTGCACATGCTATTTTCACTTGTTCATACTCTATTAACCATTTTTAAAAAACATTAATATAGTAAAGCACACATTCCTCACTGAGGATTCTGCACTGCACTGGCCAAGAGTTAGATCAAATCTGTTTGGGGTGTTAGTCAAACAAAACTAGGAGGGGATAAAAGCATCTGAAAAGAACAGTTGACTAAAAAAACCAACGCTCTTTCCCCTCACACCAATAACTCAAAGAACATGGAACAGTTTTTGTTTAGTCTTTTTTCATGCACACCACAGCACCAAAAACGACTTTCAGAATAAAAATATAAAACATTTCAGCCCCAAAGATAATTGTTAGGAAAGTACTTAGTAACTTTCATTCTAATTCAGTTGTCACCATGGTTACAGTGTCATTAATGCTACACTGTTATGGCAGAATGCTGTTTGTGACATTTTTTGCCACTGATTTCCAATGGTTACAGCTGCACTGTGTCCTTGCTGCATCATCAGATTTCAGCCTGTGTGACCTTGGTAAACCAAAGCACCTGAGATTTAATCATCACTGCTTTGTCTCCAGACTTATTAACATACTGTCGCTCCAACCACCTTTTCTCAGGCAAAGTCTGCAGATGCTTGAGCTGAATCTGTCACTCTGCATCACCATCATGGAGCCTCGGTAGAGGATGATCCTGGCTCTTTGCTAGCAGGTTGGCAGCCTGGAAATGGAATGCAGACACTAAAGAGTTTGGCCAATGTTTTAAAAAGCAGCTCACTGCTAAGAATGCAGATTGCAGTTATTTCAATGGAGCTGTCTGGGACACCATCCCGTGGTCATGCAATTTAATGGTGCCTTGTAAGTGTGGTTTGTGCCACAGAACTGCACCTCCTCTTTTTTGAGCTGTTGTTTGTTCCATTCTGTCTGTTTGCATCTAACCTAGATTGAAAGTTTCTTAGGGCAAGGAGCACACTCTCAGTTCTCAATCAATAATAATATTGTAACAAAGCTGTGGCCACCTAGATCTTTATAGTTGTCCCTATGCTGCATACCAGGGATACTCAGAACTTAAGAACAGCAATGGGAATAGAATTTAGATACACCTGTTCCAAAAGTACAGGCGCTACCACTTGAGCTAAAGGAGAATCTCTATTAGATGTTAGCAATATAAGGTCTAAGACACACATTTAAGCATGCCTCATTTCATCCAATAGAGGGCACTTGTATTCACACACAACAATCAATGCATTACATACTGCCCTAATCAGACAGTTTGTCTTCAAAACCAGTCATTGCGTAGGAGTTCAGTTCTCAATTCTGACATAAGTGTAATAAATTAATGTAATCTAGGACTTTGACAACCATGGTGACTTGGAATTTCATGGCAAGAGCAGGGGTCTAATTCAGAATTTCCTTCTCCAAAAGCACAGGTTTCTACCATTTGAACTAAGGAGCAATCTATTAGCTTTTAGCAGTATAAAGTTTGACAGAAGCGAGGATTTCTAACTTCATCTAGTAGAAGGCAGTGCTACAGATACATACTAGCCTGTATGTTACTATATGTAAAACGTGGGCTTTATCACTGTATGTTGTTATTTAGTTTATGGGAAATCACCTTTTACATATATATTTTTTGGTTGTGGTGGCAAGAACTGTTTTATTTAAATGAGATAAGTTCTAGGGGTTTTTTTTGTTTTTGTTTTGCCTTCTGTATTACAGGGTGAATTGAAATGGAAAGCATTATTACTAAGGAAGCAATAAGGATGACAATGAAAAGGTTAAAAGAATGTTGGCAACTTAAACGTGGCCCTCCAGTTACATTTTGTAAAAATAAACTTTTATTAAACCTCATGCCAATAGATTTCTAGGTCCAGATTCAAAACTCTACATAAAAATGACAGCTATCTCAATCATTTTCACTGCAGCCCTGTGGAGTAAATTCATCCCAAGGCAGAGACCAGCAAAACATCCAAGTCTAAGTTACAGGGCCAGCCCACAACATTTTGGCACCTGAGGTGGGGAGCTCAAATGACGCCCCATATCCCCTCGCTTGGGCCAAAACTTTGAAAGATCTCAAGTCTGTCTTCTTCCTGTTCTACTCCTCTCATGGTACTGCTCTGCTGCCTACCCCAATAAAGGAGAACTAACCACTTAAAATGCCTTGTTCAAAAAATTTAAGTAACACGTAACTTTCAAATGCCTGAACAGCAAATGTAACTTTTCTTGTCTGCATAGTAAACACTGGCATTTTTATCTGTTTGAATAATTAAAGTGGTGCTTTCCGTGCCTTCTTGGTTGCAAAGATTTGAATTGCTTCCTGCTGAAGGGCCACAGTCTGGGCCAGCTCAGGCTCTATTGAGATGATTGCAAAGCTGACCAGCCTCTCCTGTGTCATTGTGGAGCGTAGATATGTTTTTATTGACTTCAACTTGGAGAAGCTGCATTCTCCCCTGGCAACTGTTACAGGAAGTGTTAGACGTATGCGCAGAGCAACAAAAGCATTTGGAAAGAGGGTGATCATCTTATTTGTGCACATATATTCCAGAACAGAATTTGGAGTTGATCCTGCTGAAATGTGTCTTGAAAGCGCTTTCAGTTCATCACCTAAATGACTTGCATCAATATTGCACGTCATCATGTGCCAACACTGTCTCTAGTGCCCTGCATTGCTGGTGTAGGTCTTCTTTAGGTATAGTGAGGAGTTTAGGAATATCATACATCATCTCAAATATACTGCTGTGTTCCTTGAGCTGCATGAAATGTTCTTCAACTTACTGTATTGCACAATCTAGCACTTGGTTAAAGAATTCAACTTTGAATTGTTGTTTGGGATCATCCCGTGCCTCAAAATCAAAACATCGTTGTCTTCTTTGGTGACTCTTGTATTCTTGAATGGGTGGAAAAATAGCTTCAGTGTGAAGTTCCTCTGCCAACTTCTGTGCACTCTTCAGTATGTTTTGAAATCCCTCATCTGACCGGTAAGACACTAGGTATGACTTTGCTTTATCCAGTTGTTCTATTGCTCCCGATATATCAAAGTCAACACCTTGGAGTCTCTTGCCTACAACATTTATTTCAAATAGTATGTCACGCCACAACAATAAGCCACTCAGAAATTTGAAATTATGTATGTTTCTGGTGATTCCATTTCCCTCTGCCACTGTTCTCCCGTGAACAGTTCCTGTCATAGCATTATCCTCCATAATGGCAACTATGGGCAACATCTATCTTCCCAGTTTGGTGTTTGATAGGCTTTATTGCCTCCACTCGACTTTTCCATCATGTGGCACTCAGTGGTTTCAGTGTCAGAGAGGATGTTCCCAGATGTTGCTTCAAAATTTGCCATCGATGACTTGATGCAGAGAAAAATATGTTGATGCTTTGAATTACATTAAAAAATTCAGCAGCCTCACTAGAAGCTGATGCTGCATCACTGACCACCAAGTTCAATGAATGAGAACTGCATGGGACAAGAAAAGCTCGAGGGATTTAACTCTTGGATCCGTGTCTGCACTCCTCTGTTCTTTCCTCTCATGTTGGCACCATTATCGTAGCCCTGACCTCTCAGGTCAGCTATCACAATTCCCATATCTTCCAGCTTTTTAAGAAGCACATTTGTCATACTAACTCCTGTAGTATCATCAATGTCAATACATTCTAGAAAATGCTCTCTGACAGTCACCATTGCTGGGACAATTTCACTAGATTCTGTTGTTGTTACAAAACGCACCATTAAATTTATTTGTTCCGTATGGCTGATGTCAGGTGTGCAGTCCAGAATAACAGAGTAATAGCTTGCTGACTTCAGATCTGCCACAATCTTCTGTTTGACTTTTGTTGCCAGTAACTGCATGATCTCATTTTGAATTGTTTTTCCAAGGTAGTGGTGTGTGTACCTTTCTTGGGTGGTGACTCTTCTTAGATGGTCCTGGAGTACAGCATCAAACTCAGCCATCAGCTCCACAATTTTAAGGAAGTTTCCATTGTTTGGCACATACAGCTGATCTGAAGTGCTATGCAGTGCTAGGTTTTGGGTAGCAGGCATTCTCACAATGGCAATGAGCCTTTTCAGAACATTTTGCCAGTAAAGTGACACTGATGCAACCTTTTCTTGATGCTGGTCATCTATGGTAGCCTTTCACCACCTATGGAATGCTCTCTGGTGATTTGCTGCCTTCTCATGGCATGCCAGATTTCTAGCCAGATTCTTCCAGTCTTTTGTTCCTGTAGAACCCAATGTGGCTGGAACATTAGACTGGAAGAATTTGCAACAAAAACAGTATACAGCATTCTGGGGTTTTGAGTACATAAGCCATGGCCTCTCCTCTTTGTCACCATTGGGGATTTCATGCCAGTAATGTGTTGGATGGAAACTTCTATTTTCATTGTCTTTGGGGAACATGAAGTTTTTCACTTGCTGTGGCCCGTGCAGTACAAGGAAGTCCCTCAGACTACTGCTCAAGTGGTCCACAGTCTTGGATCTTCTAGACTTAAGGAACTAAACTCACCAGCAGCTGTTTCTTGCGTCTCCACCATACTCTTCTCTGATCTACACTTTTCTTCAGGAATGTGCATGGTTACATCCATTTGAGATGGAGATATGGATGCTGCAGTAGCTGCCAGATTACCTGCACTCTGACTAACTGGAAGATCAGGCATCTCCTCACCACTCACATCCTCACATCCAGAAGGATCACCATGAACATTTGTGTCTGTGTATCTCTGGAGAGCTCCTTCCTGCTTAGATACAAAAGTTTTCTTTGCTTGCTTGCTTTTTCTGAATGCTGCCCCAGAGGGTCATTTTCTTCTTTCACCCATGACTGCTGTTCTTTGCCAGCTATAGTGGCTCTCAACATTCAATTGAAGGGGACAAATAAGCAGGCTGGTAAAAGAGCCTGAGTGAGGGAAGATATCAGCATCTTAAAGGCCTAACTGGCTCCTGCTACTGCAGTTGACTGCCTGTTTGCCTCAGGTGGATTCAGGGAAGCAGCAGGAAACAGGAAGCTCCCTGAGAAGCTGGTGTTAATCAGTCCACGCTCCTTGGGATGCTAGAAAGGTAAATAAGATGCTGCTCCTCCTCTTTCTCTCTGCAGCTCCTGCCGCTTTCTCTTATTCCCTCTCACTATTTTTCCTGCCTGCCTGTTATGTCTCTTATGCCCTCCTTCCTCCAGCACAGCACTCCACCAAGTCTGTGCATCTAGAGCAGAGAGAATACATATGCACCAGCAGCAGACACAATTTTCTACACTGGGTCCTAGTGGCGCCCCTCTGCCTGGCACCTGAGGCGGTTGCCTCAGTTTGCCTCATGGTAAGGCCAACTCTGCTAAGTTAAGGCTGATTTTGAGGGCTTCAGTGGTATTTATGTGATCCATAGTGTGGCAAGAGATTTTGCCTCAGTTGCCTGAAATGCCTTATAATACTTTAAATTGAAGGTTTGCATGAAAACCTCAGGAAGGGGATTAAATTTGTGAAAATTATAACTTTGCTTAATTGGACATAAAAAGAGTAGTGATAGTGTCAGGACCCTTTGGGATGCTTAGAGTAGTCGTTAGTTTTAAGAATAGAGCTTTAATGAGAGAGAAATTAATAATAGTTTAAATTAGAAATTCAGTAATGGCGGCTATACAGTGATGTAATATCAGGAGAGATTCCATTTCTAGGGCACATAGGAGTCCATTGCCTGTGATGTAACAATCTCACTTCCTCTAATGCAATGGTAAATTTCACTTCCTGGGGAGAATGACTAAGCATAATTCCATAGAAATACATTGGAGCCCAGAGGAATACATAAGGGCTTCCAGACAGGAAGTAGTTAGGGGTCAGCCACAGGTCAGTAAAGAGAAACCCCATAGAAATATATTGTAGCCCATAGAAATACATGGGGCTTCCAGACAGGAAGTAGCTAGAGTTCATCTAAAGGTCAGCTCAGAAAACGCCTCCATAGGAATGCACTGAAGCCCATAGGGATGATGTAATTGGGAGATAGGATTGCATCATTTCCAGGTGATGCAATCAAGGCATAGGATTGCATCACTTCCTGTGGAGGATGACTCATCACAATCCCACAGAGATACATTGTAGCCCCATAGAAGTCTATGGAGTGGGCAGAGCTACGGAAAGCTCGAAGCTGATTGGCTGAGCTTGGGAGAGCAAATCGTATATAAAGACGACAGCCAGCAGGCTAAAGTTCTGTAGGGAATGGACCAGCAAGAGAGTGGAATGCTGATAGACACCTGTAAGAAGATGCCTATACAGAAAAAGCTAGCTAAGAAGCAGCATTGGAACTCTGCAAATAAGGAGCTGCCTGCAAAGTAGCAGCAGCTCACCTAACCTTCCAAGGTTGCCCCAGCAACAGCTGCTTCTACCACCTGATGCAGCTATCGCAGCCACCCAACAGGCTCCTGCTGTTTCTGCCTGAGGAGCCGCTTTCACCTCAGGTGCAGGAAGCCTCATCAGACTGCAGCCATTGCAAGAGACTACTACCAGTGCTCCCTCAACATCGCTCCCAAAACAGAGAGCAGAAGGACCTCTAAGACGGTTCATAGGGATTGTTAAGAAAGCCCTTGTAAGTCCAATCTTCTTTATTTACCATCCTAGCATCTATGGGTTTTGCTTGTAAATAAAGCTGGGTACCTGTGGTCTCAGTGAGATCTCTCCCTACCCATTTAGTAACTTCCAGGCCAGCGCTTACAGGATGTTTAGTTTTACATGTTTACTATTGAATGTTAATTAATATATTATATATTGACATAAGGTATAGAGTATTAATTGATTATATTATTGTTATATGCTACAGAGTTAATTGAAACTGTAATTGTAGTGTTGTTATTTGCGCTGCTTCATTCCCTTTTTAATTGTAACTCTATTATCTCTACTCTTTTACTGTACCCACTCACTTCTAAATAAATAATATTTTTATTTCTGAAAAATTTACTGCTTGTTTGCCTTTTCTTGATCGGAGGTCTGTATCACCCACTGTTGGTAGGATGCCGGTAATGATAATACTGCAATGGTGTTTTTCACCATGAGTTTGCACTCATGGTGAAAAAACTTACCTTAAGTTTCTGAGTGGATTTCTAATGCAAGCCCATGTGTGACATCTGGAAACCTACTACTTGCAAGGATAATACATTTTATGCTGACTGTCTCCATCCTAAGGACTAAACTCAATCACCGCTCTCCCAGCAGAACCAGGACCATGCAAAACTCAAATGCATTCACAGGGGATAAATATAAAAGCTCTCTCACAGAATGGGACATACCTACCATAGATTTAGAGGACAGCTTCCTTCACAGTGTGGATGTATAAGGTAGCCTGAGTTAACTATTCATACCTTTTAGTCCTTCATTCCTGACTCATAAATATTTCTGTATACTTTTAATTGATTGTCACTGGTAAAAGGCTGCAAAGCCCAGCCAGTAGCAACTATCGTGTAGTAGTATTTTTTCTTCCTTATATATTCTGTCACTGCTTTCTCTCTCACCATGGGCTTTAGTTGTTTTACACAGTAAAAAATTAATAAAAACAATAGATATATCAACGAAAACAATTGCCTTTAAACAAATTGTTACAGTTAAAAAACTGAAAGTGAAACTCACTATAAACAAAAAGTGAAATTGATTTTTAAGGGGTATAAATGACAAGTAACATCTCTTTACCATGTATACAGATGGAGCTAGCAGCAACCTCAGCTTCTTAATCCCGTATCTTAATACTGTCCAGCTGTACTGGTGTGTGCTTAAGTTTTTAAGGAATCTGGATGTAACAATCCGTTGTATTGTTTCAACTGTCATTTTGGATAGAAGAGAGAACATTTAACGGTACCATTAAGATGAATATCAGTCAAAACCCTTATCTGAAAGTAAGGGTTGCTAGAAAGATAGTGGAAGAGTTACAAAAAAGAAATGCCAGGAATGTTACAATTAATAAACCGTATGTTGTCAAAAGGTATGGAAATGGTAAGTGAATTCAGCAACTACAGATAATGGGCCCTAATTCTGTTATACTAAGGTCACTTTTTGTCCCTCTGGCAGTGGAAAGGGGCTTTAAGTGGGCAGAATGGCATCAAAACTAGTGCTTTGTTTAGGGGCTTCCCTGGCTGGAATAAAACTGCTCTCAGACCACAGTAAAGGGGGCTTATTATCATCTTTGTGTTCTCCATTGCTGCCCCAAATGCAGAAACAGGGAAACTGCAACTCAGGCCAAATATACGACAATTCTGAATGAAATACTAGACTATTAAACTATGTGATATTATAAGCGTGACAGGATCCTCTTGGGGTGCAGCCTGGGACACTGGGACTGCTGTGCCCCCTGAACTCTCTCCAGCCTGGGCGGTCTCTCACAATGCCATGCTAGTGACCAGCAGCAATCCCTCCAAGTGCTGTTATCACTCATCACAAACACATGTGGAGACACCACACCCAGCTAGATTGCATGAATGCTTCCAGAGCCACTCACGAATCACACAGAGATGGATTTTAAGTGATATTAAGTAGTAGGCAAAATGTCAAAGTTGGTTACCAAAATAAAATATATAATATTAAGCACACAGTCTAAACTCTCAACCCTATTAGATTGGGCAACATCTAGATCAGTGGTTCCCAAACTTGTTCGGCTGCTTGTGCAGGGAAAGCCCCTGGCGGGCCGGGCCAGTTTGCTTACCTGCCGCGTCCGCAGGTTTGTCCGACTGCGGCTCCCACTGGCTGCGGTTCGCTGCTCTAGGCCAATGGGAGCTGCTGGAAGCAGCGGCCAGTACATCCCTCAGCCCGTGTTGCTTCCAGCAGCTCCCATTGGCCTAGAGCAGTGAACCACGGACACTGGGCGCCGCGATTGGCCCAACCTCCGGCCATGGCAGGTAAACAAACTGGCCCGGCCCGCCAGGGGCTTTCCCTGCACAAGCGGTGGAACAAGTTTGGGAACCACTGATCTAGATTAAGCAGTTTTTCTAACCACATTGGATATTGCAGTCCACAGTATACAGATTTCACCTTTGAAATCTGTGCCAGTCCCCTCTATTGGAGTCTCACGTCTTCAGCGTCCTTGTTGCTTGCAGTGTGGGTGGGTGAAGAAGAAAGGCCAAGCATGGGGTCCCTGTGGTCTCTTTTATGCCCTCCATCCCATGTGCTTGGAGAATGCAAGTCCAGGGGCATTGCTGAGTCTCCAGGCAAAGCTGAGCAATTCTCCTTGTGTGGCCTCATGCAGGTGAGTCACTGAATTGGAGCTCACTTGCTGGACAACGGCTGTTGACACCCCCACCGGGGTGTTGATTACTCTTTTTGCTGTTATTTCTAGGAAGTTAATATCTGGCTGACTTCCCCAACTAAGGGTATATCTACACTTACCATTTAAAGCACAAAACGTCCCCCTTTTCTTCTTTTGTGCTAAAACTGCAGGAGCATCTCCACTTGTTAATGACTTTTTGCGGTGAAACTCAGAAGTTTCACTGCAAAAAGAAAACCACCTTCACAAGAGGCGTACAGTTCTTACTGCTGTTCTTTTTGCGCTGCTGTGAAAGTGAAGACATATTTTACCAGTGTAAACACCTTTTGGCCTCTGAAGGATATCCCACAGTTCCAAAAGCAACCACTCTGGCCAGCATCACCGCAGCTCAGATGGATGGATGTCTGCCCCTCCTCCTGTAAGCCCTGGGAAGTTTGAAGCTCCCTTTACCTTTGTTTGTAGATGTGGCAGGGAAAGCAGCCAGACAGCAGGAGGTTTTAAAAAAAATGCCAAGGAAGAAACAAGGAAATAATGGGGCTTGTGAGACATGAAGCTGGGCAGTTGGGGCACTGAGCAGGGACCCAGAATGCCTTCCGCTCACCCCTCTTCCCCTTCTCACAAGACCTATTGAGAGAGCTGTGGGATAGCTGCCCTACAGCATAGCCATGGAAGAGCTGGTAATGTAAACACTCTCTGACGCCTGAGGAATTGAGTGAGTACACAACCAGCGCTTTTCTTTCACTGGTTCCCTATCACTGGTGAAACTTACAGCACAAAAACTCTGCAAGTGTAGACATACCCTTACAGTATGTTTTAGCAACAACCATACAACACATTCACATAACTTCATATGCATTGATGATATACGTATATAGATAAGAGAAATTACTTTCAGCAGGTCATGACCTTTTCCTTGGTACCTTACAAGGCATGCTTTATATGTAAGATGATGATTACATAAAATGAGGAATTTGGGGGCTACAGGGGCTCCCCCAAGGTATAGAATGTCACAATAAAGGCCTTATATCTTTGAATGAACTGGGTGAGCTTTTCTCCACTCATTTTATCCAACTACCAAAAAAGGACCTAAGGTTGGGAGAACCAAGGTAGCTAGTGCAGAGCAGGATCCTGGAGGGACTTGGGGCAACCTGGGGCAGGAAGGAGGGTGGAAGGCAGCCATATGGGGTGGTGTTTGGAGGTAGTGGGAGAGCTTTAAGGCGTTGAGTGGGAGGCCCATGGGAGCGGCCTCATCCACTTTATTTCCCATTATACCACTCCAACCCATTCCCCTCTGAGACTCTGCTTCCCTCATTCTTTCCCCCCTGCAATAGAGGTTAAAGTAAGGGGGGCAGTGGAGGGAGCATAGATGCCTCTCTCCTCAACGGCAGGTGCTGCTGAAAGTCTAAGGAGAGGTCTTGCTCCTCTTTCAATCTACTTTAACCACTGCCCCTTTTTAAGCACTTTTCCCATTCTGTTCCTGTCCCTTGAGTTCCTATTTCTCTTTAGCCTCTGCCCCGACAATGGTGTCCCCCTCTGGCAAGGGTCGGAGTAGCAGTTGGATGTTGCCATCTCCTTTCTCTATCCTTGTCAGCAGATCCATGCTAGTTGGGCACCAGTATCAGGAGCACTGAGAGCGACGGGGAGATTCTACAATAGCTCTGATACTTAGGAGTCACTAAATTGCAATCCTGCTCAGTTCCTGAAGCCCTGCTGGGTGCATGAAAGACACTGCACTTGGAACTGGAGTGAACACACAGGGACTATAACAGAAAACCTTATGTAATAATTTGAATTTTCTCAAATATAACAGCACACAACTACACTAAGACAAGAAATTCAGGTCCCACCCAGAAACTGTTCAGGCCAGAGTTTGAGAAAGTCTGATGTAATTTACACTTAATCTGCATATGACCTCTTCCAGACTATATCCAACTGAGAAAAGCCAGAGCACAGCAGTGCTCTGGTCCTATCCAGTTCCTGCTCCCTATGCCAGGTGGCTGTGTGGAGGTAGCTTCTGAAAGGATCAAAGTGAGAGAGATCTACTGCATTTAAGTTGGGGTCAAGGAGATTTAGGGCATCAGAGAATAGGCCTATGTGAGGATAAAAGACTATTATTTCTTATTACTTATATAGTAATGTAAGATTGTATATTTCTTTAACACAGTTAAAGCGATAGAGCCTGCTATTCAGAGGCATTGAGCACCCAGAGCTCCAGTTAACTTCAACTGCTAGCCAGGTCCCAAGGTACAAAGCGCTTGCTATAGAGACTGATTTGAGTATCATGTGAGGGAGTGACACACATAGGGAGGGCAAGAGTAATGGACAATGCAATCATGTGGCATGCTAACGTGTTTTAGGGTGCAGGATATTACGGCTGCCAACAGGCCCTTATTCATAGATTCATAGATTCATAGACTCTAGGACTGGAAGGGACCTCGAGAGGTCATCGAGTCCAGTCCCCTGCCCTCATGGCAGGACCAAATATTGTCTAGACCATCCCTAATAGACATTTATCTAACCTACTCTTAAATATCTCCAGAGATGGAGATTCCACAACTTCCCTAGGCAATCTATTCCAGTGTTTAACTACCCTGACAGTTAGAAACTTTTTCCTAATGTCCAACCTAAATCTCCCTTGCTGCAGTTTAAGCCCATTGCTTCTTGTTCTATCATTGGAGGCTAAGGTGAACAAGTTTTCTCCCTCCTCCTGATGACACCCTTTTAGATACCTGAAAACTGCTATCATGTCCCCTCTCAGTCTTCTCTTTTCCAAACTAAACAAACCCAATTCCTTCAGCCTTCCTTCATAGGTCATGTTCTCAAGACCTTTAATCATTCTTGTTGCTCTTCTCTGGACCCTCTCCAATTTCTCCACATCTTTCTTGAAATGCGGTGCCCAGAACTGGACACAATACTCCAGCTGAGGCCTAACCAGCGCAGAGTAAAGCGGAAGAATGACTTCTCGGGTCTTGTTTACAACACACCTGTTAATGCATCCCAGAATCACGTTTGCTTTTTTTGCAACAGTATCACACTATTGACTCATATTAAGCTTGTGGTCTACTATGACCCCTAGATCTCTTTCTGCCATACTCCTTCCTAGACAGTCTCTTCCCATTCTGTATGTGTGAAACTGATTGTTCCTTCCTAAGTGGAGCACTTTGCATTTATCTTTATTGAACTTCATCCTGTTTACCTCAGACCATTTCTCCAATTTGTCCAGATCTTTTTGAATTTTGACCCTGTCCTCCAAAGCAGTTGCAATCCCTCCCAGTTTGGTATCGTCCGCAAACTTAATAAGCGTACTTTCTATGCCAACATCTAAATCGTTGATGAAGATATTGAACAGAACCGGTCCCAAAACAGACCCCTGCGGAATCCTTATGACAAGAGATATCCCTTATTTTTTCATCTCTGTACAACAAGATCGGGAATTGCTGAGTGTTGCAAAAAGCAGCAAGAAATGCAAATATAGGTGAGTACTGCTTATTATTAATACTAATAATGTCAGGAGGAGTGCAGTGGGGTGCTAAGAAAACAGTCCCGTATTTTTTAAATATGTTTGCAACCTTACTTGGTATGGCCACAGGTTGTTAACCCTGACCTAGAAACCGTCAGGGATCCTACAGCACCTAATAGCCTCGGTCCCGGGGGTCTCTGTTCGAGTTTCCTGCAGGTCTCTCACACCCAAGTGCTGGGCAAGCAGGTTTCTCGGCGTGACAGTCCTGCCCCAAGGATTGAGAACGTAGAGGGGGCATTTATGGTGGGTCCCGGGGGTGGTGCACTCAGGCCCCGGGCATATCTCCCGTCACCCTGACTCAGCCTAGGAAGTGCCCTGGCCTGGCAGCCTAGACGGGGTGAGGGCACGGGAAGCTGTGACTGCACCTCATCCCCCATCATGGTCTCTGTCCCTACTTTCAAAAGACTCCAACTCCCAGCATGCACTAAGATGGCCTCCCGACCCAGCTTCCCCGGACAGCCTCTGGGCGCGATACCTGTTGGGTATTGTAGTCCTTTGCGCGTTGTGTACTGAAGGGGCCGCGGAGCTTGCCGGGAGTTGTAGGCTCTGCGGACGTTCCGGTTCGAGGGGTGTGGGCGTTGGTGCGGCGCTTCCTGTTCCGGGTACGCGGCGCGGGTACGCCGCGGCGGCTACAGCGTGCGTCCATCCGTCTGTCCGGCGGGCGGGGGGAGGGAGCAGCTGGCGGTGCGGGGGTGGCGGCCCGAGATTGGAGCCAGTGGGGTTTCGGTTACGCGCTGCGGGAGGCAGGCGGGGGGGGAGGGGACGAGGAGCCGCCCGCCGCTATGGAGCCCGACTCCGTGATCGAGGACAAGACTATCGAGCTGATGGTGAGTGACCCCCCCCCCCGGAGCGCCCGCCGACCGGAACAGCCCTTCCCCCACCCCGGGGTTTCCCTACCGGCCCCTCCCCGTCGCTTCCCCTCTAGGCCGGCGCCCCCCTTCGTCCCGCAGGCAGGAGAGCGGCGGGGCGGCGAGGGCCTCCAGGTTCCGCGCTGAGCCAGGAGTAGGCCCCGCCGTGGGGGGAGCGGGCCTAGGCCTTGGGAGAGGAAGCCGCCCCCGGCCCCTACAGCCGAGGGCGCTAGTCTAAAGCCCCCCGCAGGCGGGGGCTTCTTCCTACGCGCCCCGAGCGAAGGTGACATTTGAATTCACCCGGGCCTTGTGGAAGGTGCGAGATCGGGATCATCCCTCTGCCCCCCGAATGGCGGCTTGGTGAGCGGGGCTGGGCTTTGGGAGCCCCCTGCCTTTCCCAAGACGAGACCCCTAGGGCCAGGAAATGGGCCTCCCCCATTCTTCCTGGCATCCCACTCTGGTCCCGCTCCTGTCCTCTGGCCCCACCATTCTCCCCACTCCCATTCATTGTTCCCCAGAATAACCTCGGCCTGTCACTCAACAAATAAGCCACTCCCCTCCCAAAAAATGGAACCCCCCAAATCAGAATCTCAAAGCCTTCGTTACGAGAGGCATTGAAAAGGGCTTGTGATTATTTTGTTTGTTTAGGATGTGACAAGTAGTTTAAAAGATTTACTGAATTCTACAAATAATTGCTGATTTGTGTGAATTATGTGGCATATATTAAAAAAAATGCTAAACAAATGGTTTTTTAAACAAGATGACATTCAGAATTTAGTCATTGTCTTTTTTTGTTCGTGGAGATCCTCCTGAGATGCAGCATCTTGTTTTTTAACTTTCTCTTGAGTATAGGTTATAATGAAGCAATCTTTGCTACTCAGTATTTTTGAATCACTTGGTTAAATTGATTACCAAGTATGTAAAGGGGTTTGTCTTAGAATGTAAAGAATTTATATCTTAGCATTCAGGTCTGTTTCAACCAAATGTATTTTGTAATTAATACAGTGTTTTTACAGTGACTAGTGTATATAAAATCTTTTTGTAACTCTTTTTACTCCTTAAACCTGAAGTTTGTAGTTTGAAAAGATATTTTTTTATTTCAGTGAGGAAGCATTTACTGAGTTAATTTGTATTTTGAAGCAGTAGCAATAAACCTTTTGTGAATTGTTCAATGCAGTAAATAATTCTCCAAACTCTGTAATTTAACAAAACTTGGGTACTATAGTTGATGTACCATAAGACTAAATGTTTATGCCACTAAATTTAGGTTGCCAGAAAATTGGCTGTGAGGAAGTGGGAGGGAGGGAGGAGTTCTTTGTAGAAATAGTAAGAGCAGTCATAAAATGTTAAATGAATTATAATATAATCTGGAGGGGGGGAAGTGTGTTTTTAAATTAGTGGCTGGGAAAGATTAGAATGGGTGATCAAGATTAATATTTTCTGTGTATTAGTTTGCTTGCACTAAACATTACCTATTAGAAATTTAAATGTGATAGTGCATAGTTATCCTCTGTTTTTATAAAGTGCCTAGCACAATGGGGTCTTGTCCATGAGTGGGGCTCCTAGATGCTACACTTGATGATTGCCTTGTTCTGTTCATTCCTTCTGAAGCATCTGCGCTGTTCACTGTTGGAAGACAGGATGCTGGACTAGGTGGACTATTGGTCTGAGCCAGTATGGCTAATCTTCTTTCAGTGATATAAATAATGTAGATGGTCAGTTAAAGCATGCAAGGGAGATCTTACTATTTGAATTGTGCTAGGTGCTGTATTGGCATTTTTTTAGGCACGTCCACATGCTGTTAGTAATATAGTCTGAGCAAACTACCTGGTTTGGGAAGCCTGTGAACTCTCTTTATAAAATGTGCACATCATGGTTGAGCACTGTTATATCATGTTCTTTTTACGAAGTAGCAGAAATTCAAGAGCTTCTCTGGAAGTCATTTTACCGTCATGCTTTCTGCATTTCATTTACTCATTGTTGCTGATCATGGAGGGCTGTAGCTAAGTAGCTGTTCCTAATGAACTTACTTCCTTGATCCTTACTGATTTAGTGGTGCCACTAAATGTTGATGACATCAGAATCTCCTTCATGTTAATGGCTTGTAATGTTACAAACAATAGCTGGTGATGCCAGTCAAGGCATCAGTTGGAGGAAAAATCTAGTTGTTCAGTAATAAGTTTTTATGTAGATATAAGTAACAAAAAGCATTGCATATAAAATACTCAAGCTGAATTCTAGGGGCTATTTTGCATCATATAAAGGGTAGTTACTCATGGTGTCCGGTGCGCTAAAATTTAACTGGTTCTTTAAGCCAGGTAGGTAGAGTAGTTTTACTTAGCTTTCTTGGTGGTCTTTTGGCCGCCTCACCTGCATTTTAATAATTTCTTGTTTTACTGTGTTGCTAACTAACTGAAGCAAATAAAAATTTTGAATGATTTAATTGTGGCAAATCTAGCTATGATTACTTCTGGGAAATGGGGAGGGGGAGGCAATGATGAGATTTTTGAAAAAATTCTTCAAAAGATTTTGGATCTCTTTAAAGAACAAAAATCAAAGCTTCTTTGTGTTATGCAATAGGAATCCAATAAAATGTACGGTTACTTTGGCTAATGTATGTATAGATTTGCAGTGCTCCTAAAGAGTGAATGTTTAGGATAAAAGCCAGAGCTGCTGTTTCTCTATAAAATTAATAAAAATAAAGTTTAACAAGATTAAGGGAAAAAAAGTATATTTTACAAATTATTGCATAGAAAACAGTTTGTAAATATGGTTGTATTTTTACACTTAATGTTGTCTTTACTAGCATTAAAAGTAAAACATACTTTTGTTCTTGAGCTAAAAATTATACAGAATCTGCACAGTCTTCATGAACAAACATTTATTTTTTAACAACTTGATAATGTTTGCCTTGTTTCTCGAAAGAGATGTTAGACTGAAGAATCTGTGGAAAATTGGGAACTGTAAAGTAAGCACAAATGAAAAGCACTATGTACAAAAAAAAGACTAGCCAAGGACATTTGAATAGAATATGCAAGCTTTTTTTTTGTCAACTGTTCTTAATGTTGGCCAGCATCTCTAAAATGGAGACCATTTGAAAACACAAGCTTTATTTCAGCGTTTTTGCATTTAGAATGTTTCTTGTAAGTGAAATAAGATACAAGCATTAAGATTATAAAGGCAAGCTTTTTGTGCCTTCCTGTTTGGTATAGCAATTAGTGTTTTAGTTACTGCATCTACTGCATCAAAGGCTGGGAATGAATATGTATTTGATTATACGCGTTTTTTGCAAATGTGTGGTGAGTGTTCTCAGTAGCAACTGGAATGTAATTCTGTGAGACTGAATTCAGGGATAAACAAAAGATAATGTATCAATATGTTAATAGTATGAGAATTTCAGACCATGATGATCTAGCTTTCAATTGTTCCTTAGCTTGATAGTTTTTTTAGTTTTTTTTTTAATAAATGCAAACACTGGAGTGATAATTGTTCTGTTTGTAAAGCTAAGTGTGAAATATTTTAAGGTTTCCAAATTGCATCTATTACTCCCCAAATAAGCTTTAGTGAGTGTGCTACCTATACTCATTTATTTAAACATTCTATAGGACAGCTTGCATTTTAGATCATCTTATTTTACTTTTGCAAATCTTTCCACCTTGACTTATTAAGTTTACTAGTACTTAACCTCTGATGAAGGAGGTCAGTCATATAGCAATGTTACTTTCATGTGGTGGTAGTAGTAGCTAAGGTTGAATAGCCTCTTTTGCAGGCATGGAATATGTTGCTTGGAGAACATACTCTGGAAATATGAAACTTGGGAGTCCAGCTTGTTTCTAGACTGCAGTAGATGTGCCATCTGGACTATGAAAATGAATGATACAATTGCTATGACTTTAATATCAAATATCATAGTAAAGTAGTAGTTACCCAGTTTTGGTGAAATGCATTGTATAGACTGGACAAATCACTAAAAAATACACAGTAAGGAGGTAACCAGAACAGATAATTGACTAGAATGGTCCAAAAGGCTTTTTTTATCCCTAACTTTCCATGAACACATAAAAATAACACTTTTGAATTACACTTCGTAAAGTTAGGTAAACATAACCTTCCTACCACTCAAGAAATCAAATTATTTTCTGCACTTTATCCTAAGAAGATATGAAAATGAGCAAAATTTTCACCCATCTGTTTTGATAAATGGTGTTTTTGGCTCCAAGTTCTGAATGGCATTTAAGCTCTGAATATAATGTAACATTCAGTTTCATTATCCTTTCAGTAAAATCCATTCTGTGGTATTTGACACTACTAGAAATATATATTTATCAAAGATTATTGATAACTTGTGTACTTTGTATAATGAGTGGTTGTGAAAGGAAGCACTAGAGGGGAAAATATTGTATATCTAATATAAAACAAAGTACATATTTGTAAGATTAATGGTGCACCATAAGATCTGGTTAAGGGTGGAAACACAAATCCTTTTCTTAGGCCTTAGTTGTCTTGGTGGATTCATAAGACTTGTTTATCGAGGTAGGAAGCCAAGCATGTTCAAAGATTTTTCAGGTGCTGAGCTTGCTATCTTCAGTATTTCTACAGCACTCTTGGTGTGCATGTCACTTTACAAACACACATCCCTGCCCTGAAGAGCTTACAGTCTAAATTAAATATAACACTGCAGTGGAGTGGGAGGGTTGTAGAAGGACAAGGATTTAGAAGTAAGATTAATTTAAGATTTGAAAAGCACCTGTTTATACCCTTCTTAAACATGTATTTTAAAAATGCATAGATGAAAGGCATCTTCCTTAACAAATTACTTTTATGGCGTGGAGCTTCTGCCCATCTAATACAAACAGTCCAGCATTAAGTGCCACAGTGTAAATAATAAATTAACTATAATTGAAGCTCCTGCCAAAAAACTCTCCACTTCCTCCTGGAAAAGCCATGAAATGTGTGCTGAAGATCTTCAATCCAGAAGGCAACTGAATGCCAGAATCAAGTGTTTCACATGAGCACACCATATCAGCAACTCCTTCCCTAGTAAACCAAATGCATGCTGGCTTAAGCTATCTGGGTGATCACAATTGGAGGAGGTAGCTGTGACCCAAACAGTTTAGGACTTAAAAAATAAAAACCTTTCAGGATTCTACCTGGAAACTATTGTGCAACTCAGGCAGCTCTCAGAGCAGCAGTGTAATATACTATCTATGCAAAACACTGCTAAGCAAGTGGGCAGTTGGATTCTTCACCAGCTTAAGTTTCCAGATGGTTTTAAGGGTCTGTCCAGTCTACAGTTTATTATAATTAGTCCATCTTGAGGTCCAGGAGATATGGATAATGGTTGTCTGCAGTTGATAGAAAAGGAGGTACTCTTCTTGCCAGATGTAGCTGATAAAAATAATCTTGGCAACACTTCTTATCTGGAAGTCCTGAAGCAAATGTGGAACTAACAAGACTTCTAGGTTGTGAACCTGAGTAATAATTGGTGAATGTGCTCTCTCAGCAGGATTGATACCTACCAATCTTGCCTATTGCTTCTCACAACCTACAGTCATTACTTTGGCAGAAATGGTGGGTCAGCAACATGGAGATTGAAACCACTTGTGATTGTGTAGTGGACTGGGATAAAGGAAGGAGAGCAATGAAATGTCAGGGAAGAAGGCAAATAAGACTGCAGGATAGTAGACAATCCCATGCAGAGGAAAAAGGAAGGAGAGATGGTGTGTGCTGGAGGGAGTGACTGGAGAAAATGGCTTAAAGTTGCAGGAGAGAGGTGTCATCTCTGAGGCAGGAGATGTGAGAAGACTGCAGCTACACATGCTGCCAGAAAGGGAGAGTCTCTTTCGAAGAGTGCTACGAGGTGGAAATGAGTGTATAGAGTACACAGATTGGTGTGACTTTGTCAGTGTCAGGAAGTGTCAGGGATTGAGTTGGGAAGAAAATGAATAGGAATGAGTTTACTTAGATTGGAGCCAGCAGAGTGTGGGTGATGGTGATGGAGTGAGGAAAATGGACAGAGAGGGGAGGAAGGTGAGATCTTGGGGAAAGCCAGTGCCACAAGCTGAAGTGAGGAAAATGATTTACAAGGGTAAGAAGGGAAGTGTGCTGGAATTTAGATGTGTGGAGCAGAGGAGGGGAGTTCAAGAGAGAAGAAAAGGATTAGGGAAAAAAGAAGAGTGAATCTTTAGGCATTGACCTGTATTTTTATAGTAGCAGCCATACAAGTCATAGAGAAGAAGTAACAAATGCTGCTTTTGTGGGAACAGCCATGAAATTGTCACTTTTAAATTGCTTAGTACACTCAAAGTTCTACTGTACGCAAGACGCCAGTGAGGTAGTTGCATGACAATTGATTTGAATTTTCTAAACAGGTTAGTTTGAGCCAGAACACTTTTAGATTGAAGCTCTAACACTTAAAGTATTGGTTGTAGACTGGATGGGTACCGCAATGTTGCTAGAACTATGGTGTTACATGCCAATGCATTCCTATGGTCATCATGCACTTGTATGATCTGAAACTTTCAGTTGGGCTTCTCCTGTTTCTAAAACTGATTGGAAGTGCATGCTATCCCCTGTACCTTGTGTATTTCACAGACAGTGTTGATTGTATCAGCATCCTCTAAGCAGGGTTATTCTAAGCATTACTGCAGACTTGGACTTTTGGTATTCATTGCATGATCTTTCCTGATTACTTCAGTAAAATGGTTCAGTGCAGGTTATGCCGTGGATGAGGCTTGGGAATATGTTTTGATGGTTGGATGCAGTACCCTTTTTTCTTTCCTCCTTTCCTTCCCTGTCCTCTGAAACACCTTTGCTACCTGGTGTATCAATTTGGCATTTGTTCTTTGATGCATATTGTTTACTGCAGTAATGTTATTGACTTCAGAAGTCACTGTTGCATTGGCATCTTGAATTTAATCTTAAACCTTTTTCCTAGAATGGTACATTTCTTTCTGCTTTTAAACATTGTGGCCTGGTGTGCAAAGTGAAACTGCTATTGCTTCTTACTTTGCAGCTCAGAGGTTCTAAATGAAGTAGGTGGTACAGTAAGGATGCCAACAGGAAAGGAAAAGATTGGAGAGAATAAGGAAGCATAGAGGTAAGGGAGTGCTGCTCTAACATGATTTTTTTCAAAGAAGGGAGTGAGGAAACAATGGAAAGGGAGAGAAATAGGAATGTACACGGAGTCATTTTAAATGAATGTTATTTATAAACATGCTTCATTATGTTCCTGCTTTTTCCTGTAGGGACGTTCTTTTATACTGATGTTACTATCTGCTTTATTGTTATATTCTCTAAGTTCTCAGTGTGATATTTGCACGTACAAGTATTGTTAGTTGATCATTAATTGTAGAAAATATCCTCTTCACTGAACTTTTCAAATTAACAGAGAAAAGATTGTGTCAGTGGGCACGGCCAGGCATTTCCACTTTGTTCTTTCTGTGTTTGGAGGACACATTTCCCAGATGCACACAGTGAGCATTAAGGACATTTTATTAAACTATGGTAGATTGTAAACATTTTGCAAGCCTGTGGCATAACAAAATCCTTCCTCCCAATTTGTGACCTCCCTGCTGTGACTACTCTGGTTAACGTGCTTTTTTATTTTGTACAGCCTACCGTGTTCAAGGTACTGTTTTCCACAAGTTATTTCCCAGTGTTTTAGTAGTAGATGACCAATACCTTCTGGTGCTAAAATACTTGAATGCATGTCATACTTTAAAAAAAAAAAAATTTAGGTTGAGAAAGAAGTAACTTTGTGAACATCAGGTAAATTTACTTCCAGTAAAAAAAAAAGAAAAAAAAAAAAAAAAAAAGCTGGGGAAGTCAAAGTCACCTGTTTATTCACACACAGCTATAGCCCTGACAGTAGTAATCCAAGCTTTTCCACACAGTTGCACTCGTGTTTCAACCTTCATCATTAGGGGTTAGAAGGTATTTCAGCTACCAAGGCCCATTTTGTTCAAATAAGGGTGAAAATTGTAGTGATCTCTTTGATGTAGGCACCTGTTCCTTAGGAATTGAGACCAAGGCTCTTTTTACATAAGCTGCTAAATTGCTGTTAAGGATCAATTTTAAGTAACTGCATTTTTTTTTTTTTAACCAGTGACCTACAGGTGAAAGGCTCACTATATTGTGTCAATTCTGTAATCCATGCAGCTCCATCAATAATTCTAGTTTTGATAAACTCTGTCCTTGAATATTAAATTCTAGTCTCTATGGATCTTTACTAATATGTCATTTGTGGAGTGTACACTTTTCTGTGGTGATGGCTGAAAAGACTTCATTTTATTAACAACTTACTAAGCTTTTAAAAATATGTGGAAATGAACATAGAATTTTTAGTCTTTGGCAACAATTTGCACAACATTTTAATTTTAATCTTCAATCTTTGTGTATGGCAAATAGTTTATCAGTTTGAGTCACTGAGAGTTTATAGTTGATTAGAATTGTTAAACAGGAAGATACCTCTGCCCAGGCAACTAAAATTAACAAGGAAACTTTAAAAGCAGCAAAGAGTCGTGTGGCACTTTATAGACTAACAGACGTATTGGAGCATGAGCTTTTCGTGGGTATTCACCCACGAAAGCTCATGCTCCAATACGTCTGTTAATCTATAAGGTGCCACAGGACTCTTAGCTGCTTTTACAGATCCAGACTAACACGGCTACCCCTCTAAGGAAACTTTGACATTCAAGTTGGGTCTCCATGATGCAGGTTTTCACTTATAAAGAAATTGAGACCTACACTGCAACATATTTCCACAGAACTTTTAGGAGATGCCTTCATGGTGACTTGGTCATTCCTTCTCATGACTCTCTGACTCTGTCGTTGCTTGGAGAAATGGTTCATTTAGGTATTTCAGGTGGCTTTCTTACTACCTGAGAAGCTATGTTGTGCTCTTTATGTGTGTGAGTCATATTCCTAGACATCTTGTGGCTTGCTTAGTTGTGATGTACATGGCAACTATTGAGGTCCTTTTGAAATCAAAGGTTGGACCTAATGTCAAACTCTTAAGTCTATTTGTCTTCTTGAAATGTTATTTTGCAGCAGACTTATTGATATGTCTGCAATAAAGTAACGAATGAACACACAGGTGCAGACGATCCTTTCCCTAGTTGGTTCCAGGCAGTTTCAGATTTGATAAATTAGTGGTACACACAACCAATGTGAATGGCAGTTGTTTTTCTCTCATCTTTCTCCGAAGTCCCTTTGTTCTGATGTATGTGGCACTTCCTGAGGAGATACTGGAACCATCAATGCACTGGCTTGTGGGAGGGGTTGATGAGGAAAGCAGAAGTATTGGAACCTATGGCCCTGACAGTGTCTTCCCAAGTTCTAGCAAAAGTTTTCTTTTCCTAATGTAAGGATAGATACTCTTAAAAAAAAAAAAAATTATGTATCTTTGTAACTTTAGACTTTTTTGAGCAATAACTGGAGAAAGGAATTTCAGTCTCTTTAGGATACATATCCACAGTTAGTGGTGCAAAAGGCACAATAAACTCTGCAGGATTCATCTTCTAGTGGTTGTGTTCTTGAAGGCTTCCTCTAATACAGTGGTTCTCAAACTTCTTTTTTTTTTCTTCATGGACCACTTGAAAATTTCTGATGGTCTCGGCTGACCATTTAATGATCTTTCCAAATGTTGTTTGTACCATTAACTAACTGTTGTAAAGCGCTTTGGATAAAAGCACTATATAAAAAACTTAATAAACATTTTTTCTACAAATAAAAGCACACAACTCATACTTTAATATCAGTAGTCTTACCTTTCTAATGTGATGGATGTGCCCTTTCTCCCCCTCTGTGGCGGCCACCGTGCTGGGGCTGGTAAAGAGGGGTGTCTCTCCCGTGCCACAGCAGCCACAAAGCTGAGGCCGGGAAGGAGGGCCGTCTCTTCTTCGCAGCCCTGGAGCTGGGGCAAGTCGCCTCTTTCTCAGTACATCCCAAATTCCCCCCACCCCCTCTTCTCACCCCACTTTCCCCTATCACCTATTCCCCCCCGCCACTCCCCCCCCTGGCCACCACTTCACCTTACATGTATGTCTTCTCCAGGGTCCAGGCACGCGTGGGTCCACTAATTAGTGAATGGCTCTTCATTCTGACGTGTGCAGCTACCCAGGCATGCACCTTAGAAGAAACTATCTGCGGACCACCTGAATGGAGCTCGTGGACCACTGGTGGTCCACGGACCACAGTTTGAAAATCTTTGCTCTAGTAGGTTTGCCCCTTAAACCCACTTTATAACCTGAATATAAACCTAAAAGTAGCACAGGAACTGCCTTTGATTTTAGGCTTTGTCATTTGATTTTAACAATATATAGGACAAATTTTTCTAATAATTATCTTGGCTAAGAGAATGGTTTATCTTATCTTGCAGTCTTCTATGATTAGATTTTCAGAAAGACAGTGATACTACAAATACAGTGAACTCTGGCATGATTGAGATTAGAAAAGCTGTTAAGGTTACCTGTTACTAGGGGCACTCAGGAAAAATTGAATTTGTTTTTGGACTCAGAAAAAGGCCAAGAATCATTGTAGTAGAATGGTTCAAAGCATGTATGTGAATGCAGTTTAGTAGAGCAGCGTTTTGAGAGAGAACCAGCATCATGAGTTAAGAAGCGATGCCTGTTTTGGAAACCTGGAATTAGCCTTCTAGTAATTAATTAGACATATTCCCTGTATGTAAATGGTGGTTGAGGCTATAGCACATTCTTCATTCTTTGAGTTATAGTTTATTCTCATCCCTCTTAATCTTGGTAAAATGATTTTTTGACCTAAAAACACTTGTTCTGGATTGGTTGATTCAGGGCATGGGAAAGAGCAATTTCTTCTCTGTAAATTAGTTTCTTTGTCTTAGATCCACCAATCCGGTGACCCCTCTAAATTTAGTTGCTACTGGAGTCATAGTAAGCTGTATAGGTTGACTTGTCTTTCTAACAGCATTAGGAGTACGTAATTGGGATTTCGTTCAAGAAAGAAGTAGGTACACCAAGCTGAAGATGATTGGCTGCTCTCTTTTGACAGACAAGTCTGAGAAGGAAACCCCATTCGATTCCCCATTCATTCTGGATTGGTGGATCTGGAGCTCAGAAACAAAGTTTCAGGTAAGAAATTACCCTGTACTATATCTTACTGCTTCTGCTTAGTTGCATTTGTCTGAAAGTTCAACACTTCGCTTTTTCTGCATTATCTCCTTGAAAATATTACAGGATGAAAAAATGTTAGCTATTTACCGTGTATGTTTTAGTTTAAAGAACAATGAATATGTTCAGTATGTACATGTATAACTTTTTAGCAAGTTACTTTTGCTCATGGATACATTTTTAGAACAGACTACAATCCATAAACTTTGTATCTCCTGGTGAAATAGAAAACAATATTTAGGCATGCATGGATGTTCAAAGTAGGTAGTATACAAGACAACAGTGGGAGAAAAAATACTGTGTTTTTGAAGGGGCTAAAGAAGTTCAGACTTTCAGGACTTTTTTGTATTAAGCATTGTTACATTGCTGAGCCTATGTATCCTATGATTTTTTTAACCATGTACTATTATGTGTTCTCTACAATTTACAATTGTTAATTTATAAAAGGAACAAATGTTTTTCTTTGTCTGCAGTACAGTTTCTAGTTGTGCGTGTATTGATGAGCTAAAACATGATTAGAAATCCTAGTGTAGATAGCACTTGGTGTATGACATTTTTGAACTCTTAATAAAAGTTTCATTTAGAATGTAGTTAGTTTATAAAACACAAATGAGCCAGTTTGATTGTCTTTCATGAGCAATTTTTGTTGAGTTACAGCAGGCTGATTTTACAGTAGATTGGTACAAACAAATTGCTTTTGCTCAGTTGTAGTTTTCAAGTGACCAGGAATAGATTTCTCTCTCAGAGAGATTGAAATATCTCTAAAATAGTGCAATGTTAGAATTTTTTTTTAAACCACTCTGAAAGGTATTGTGTGTAGTAGGGAGGGGGGAACTGTTTTAAGTACAAAGGAGATTGCTAGACAGAAAAAGGGTACTTGTCTTAAGTTAGCAGAGGGCTATTTAGGCCTTCTACCTGTGCTGCCATTCAGCTTTACTCTCACTTAAATTACTTTAATGGACTTCTCTTGACAAGGTATTCCATATATTTCCAATGTTCTTCATCCTCTGTCCTCATCTGCAACAGATTTGTGTATAATTCCTAATGGTAGTAACACTAAACTCAGCATATTGAGGACAACACACCCCTTGTTAGCTTTTCAGGAGTCTCCCATTTCCTGTATTTTTAGATTTACATCTGGTTTAACCTTAACTGCTAACCAAGTTTGATACTTCTGGGGCATGTCTGTGTGTTCTCTTCTGAAGAAAATCGTTACTTGTATTTAAAACAAAGATTCTTACGATAATCATTTTTTAATATAGAAGTAACTTTTGTGGTTAGGTCTTGTGCTCGTGTGATTCTTGTTTTGCTGAATTATACATTTCCTTGGTCTGTAGTCTCTTATTTGTATATACAAAACTGTAGTTGGGTTTAACAGATTAAAATATAAATTAATGATTTTCCTCACTGACGTCTGCAGCTTTTGGGTTTAAATTTTATTTTGGCTGACTTGGATCTTATTTGGTTAGGATGAGGGAAGTTCTGGGTATGTTTTTCTGTCATATCTTCAATTTCTGAACTATGGAGGACAAATGGAAACTTTCAGGCTAACCTGAATTTAAGAAGTATTTGCCGCTGTTTGAAATTGGAGATCACACGCTGTGGGGTTTTTGGGTCCCATGAACCTCAGTGGTTGAACCTAGTTCTGGAATTACAATGAGGAATATGCTACTGATGACATATTTGGTAGTCACCATCTGTTCTTTTTTTAAAACCATGAGCCTGACATGGTTTTTGAAAAATGAAGAAATCAAAATAGGGAAACTACATTTCTAGCTGCCTTATGCAAACCATTTAAAATAAAAAATTTAAAAATTGACTCAGAAAATGAGCTATTCTTGCAAATCAAGAGTACTTTAGTCACTTGACTTTGTGGGATTTTAATACAGATTGGTTTGTATGCAATTATATTCAATTTTTGGAAGATAAAAAAGGACTATTCATGTTGACGCGAGTGGCTCTACTTGGTTTGTAAAGTTAACCACATATACAAGTGTTTGAAGGTTCAGGGCCTAAGTTTTGTCCAGTATTTAAATCTTGTAAAAATAACAGTGGAAATGCTTTCACAATTTTTTAAAATAACAATGTGTTTAAACTTTTTCCTGCAGTATTTGAAACCTGAAAGTGAAACCCTGCTTTAAAATGTGCTAAACTGAGGCTTTAATTTGACCAATTTTGCTAATGTTAAAATTACACTCTAGCTTGTCTGCAAAACTGTTAGAACACGTTAGTTATCAAATATTAGCAGTCCTTTAAATCCTAACATTGAGGCCTGGTCCACACTACACAGTTAAATCGATTTAAACAGCGTTAAATCGATTTAACTCTGTACCCGTCCACACTACAAGGCACTTTAAATCGATTTTAAGGGCTCTTAAAATCGATTTCTGTACTCCTCCCCAACGAGAGGAGTAACCCTAAAATCTATATTACTATATCGATTTAGGGTTAGTGTGGACGGAAATTGAAGTTATTGGTCTCATTCCTTTAATGTAGCTACCCAGAGTGCAACGCTCCGGAAATCGATGGTAGCCTAGGACCATGGACGCACACCACTGAATTAATGTGCCCTAGTGTGGATGCATAAAATCGATTTTATAATATCGGTTTTATAAAACCGGTTTTAGTAATTTCGATTTTATGCTGTAGTGTAGACGTAGCCAGACAAGCCCATTGATGAGAGATCCTGAGCCTGCTCCTAAACTCTACCATAACTTGTAAGACCATTTTCAAACATAATTTTCTGTTTGCCTAACTGCTATGCAGTAAGCCTTTGCTAGTCATCTGACAACTCCCCACATCCACTTTCCACCTTTCATCTTATTTCTCAGACCTGATGTACTGTTAACATGATGTGCTACTGTTTCCAGACAGGTAGGTGACACCACTCTTTCTGGTGTCTGAGAGAGTAGAAAGTAAGACACTGCTTTTTTCATTTTGTCCTTCCAAAAAGACTGTTTTAATGTAACACAGCTGATTTGCCAGTTTAGAAGGGAACATAACTTTTTTGAATTTTTCAGAAAACCGTTAGCGATGGGGTGCATGTGTATTAGGGAAAGTAAGTTTAATTTAGATGTAACATATGTTGGAAAATACAGCTTTGTCTTAAGAATCAGTTAATGCCATTTAGGGACATTGATGTAATTGTATTAGTGTTTTTTCTGGTAGTCCTCTTGGATCTTTATGAAAACAAGATATTGCATCTCATGAGTCTTTTCCTGATGAACAAATTAAAATGGAGTAAGATTTTTTTACGCTCAAGGAAAAGCACTTAAATCTCTCCCTCACTGAATTTATACTCCTTTTGTAGCAAATATGTACTTTAATTTTCAGGAACAAAGTGGGATGGCAGTATTGATCACCTTTCTGTGAATTCATATTGTCCTGTGTAGAAGAACTGTTTGGTAAAAGGGAGAACTTGTTTAATAGATCAAATTACTTTCTATTTATAGCTTACTTTAAACTAAGGTAACGATTTTTGTAAGAATCTTCCCAAAGTTCAAGGAAATTATACACAGATCTTGAATGACAATTGGAAAGCTGTATCACTGGGTTGATTTTTGAATGCCTGTTTGGTTTACTTGGACTATTATCTAATGGACAGGAGACCCAGTGATCAGTTTCTTGAATTTTTTTAGCACTTTAAAGAATAAAGAAATGACCCAAACTTTCACAAAGTCTTTAAGATGAATTTGGTTGATTGCAACAGAGTAGGTATGCGCTGACTTCTGAGAAACTCAATCTTAAAGTATTGTAGTTAATCTCAAGTACTAAAATGGAAAAGTAAATTGTGTTGTACAAAGAGAGTTCCCTTGACTTGTGACTAAAATGAGAAAGTAACTAAATGCCCTTCCTGAGTTGACCTAGAACTTTGATTTCATAACATGCATTTGGTACCTCGTATGTTTTGGAAATATTGTAAACATGGTATTCAGGCTACATTCTATTTAGAATGTAGGCACTTAGGACTAGATATACCAGTTGCATTTTGTTTAGGAGTATGTGGTGATGTGATACCACTATTCCAAAAAATACTTTCTGAAGACTGTGCTTACTCTGCATGTGCACAAGAGAACTTGGTTTTGATATTAAAGGGGGAAGAGGTACTGTTGGTACCAAAGTACTGTTGGTCTGACACAAATTGTCTTGCATTTTAGAACATTTTAATAGAAATAGGTTGTGCAAGACATCCTGAACTTTATTTAAGTGCACAGCATAAAAGAATGCATTATCAAACCAAACTGCTACTTGTGAAACACAGTTACTCATATCACATGCAAGTCTCTCACTTTATTTCCACTAAATATTCACAACTTATAAGCATACTTTTCTAATAGAATTTGCCCTCTCCCACCACATGCAAATCTTCAGATTAATTCTTCTCAATACCTACTAGTTCAGCTTACGACTATATTGGGTGAGTCATGTAAGTAAAGTAAAAATGCAAGATAAGGTCTGCATGATACCTCAGCTAGCTGAAGGAGATTGACTGCAGCCGGTGACTACTCTCTGCTGGGTGTAAAATACTGAAGGCCCTTGAATAGCATTATAACTTTACAATTTGTTCTGTGATTCTTTCTGCTTTTTGGGGGGGGACGGGGACGAGACGGGAGGTGGGAGAGGGGTCTTAGAACCTAAATTAAAATTTCACTTGTGATCATGGGATTTCTTTCAGAAATGGTCATATCTTGTTTCTGTTCACTAGACCAAAGCTTTCTTTTTAGTGTCCCTGGTTAAGAAGATTAGGTGTAGCCTACCACTGAAGATGTCTTCTCTCTATCTCAGACCTGGAACAGCATTTTAAGTAGCAGCAGTTAACCTATGAGTCTTAATTTTCCAGTGCTGAGTGCTAATGCACATATTTGCATTAAAGATTAGCAGAGGCAGCTCCAGTTCCACTATTGTTGAGGTTAAACCAAAGCAAATTAAACCTCACCAAGTTACAGAAGACTGTAATAACGTGCATCTCTTTTGTATCCACAAATCAAGGGAAAGAGAAGGCTTAACTTTTTCCTACTGTAGCTTAATGTTGCAAATATGGGTCTCTATACGGGGAAATCTGAATACTAGCTATTGATTGACTAATTTATTGGCCCCAGAGAGTTGGCTGGGGATGGCATTTCATTCTCTGGTTTTAAATGGGACTCTTAACAAAACTGAGTGGACTTTCGGTTTAATTTTCTTTCTTATATTAAACTGTAAAATAAATTGACAGCCCTATAATGTACCTCTAGCTTAAAAAACCCAAACTGCTAAAAATGAGGTGGTGTGCTTTCGTCACTATTTAAGCCTCATTTGATTTATTGTATCTTTATCTTTGTCATTCTAAAATACCAAAAGATCATGTCCGTATTGGACTAAGTCAGCAAATTCTCATTTTGAAAGACAAAGCTGTTCTTTTTTGCATAGAAACAAATGTCCAAAACTCTAAATATTTTTCTGCACTCTGGTACCTAGAGAGCTTAATTGATTAAAGTGTGTGTACTTTAAAAAAAATCATCCCCAGGTTGGGACCTTCAGTGCCAAGTTTATAATACTTATACAATCTTCAACAAAAAGGAATTAAATTAAAAATGTTGATACCCTTAACTATAGCAGTATAATGTTTCCACTGTTGGATACAGAATGAGTATTGGTTCCACTTTGTGGGAAGCTTTTTTTAATATAGAGCTTTTCTTGAGCTATTCTAGGGGATGTTTTAGAACAGTCTGATAGTCACAGTTGAATGATTGTAAAAGTTTCAGAAATATTCTGATCTCCCACTGTTAGATGAATTTTAATTTTCGACTTTTGAATCCAAAGGTTTCTTCACTTGGAGAGTTCTTTAACAAAAATAGCTGAAATCAAAATAGCAGCACTGTTTGCATATAACTGCTCTAGAACTGTTGGTGCCCTAAACAACAAAGCTTACAAAGGAAGCAGTTTTCATCCTCCCCCTTAAGGATGCCACAGACAAATTCTGGTATAAATGGAAAGAGAGAAAATTTCCACATCATGAATCCTCATCTGAGAAGTCCTAACTGCCCACCTTTCAAGACATCACTAGATGTTCCAATCCTATTGTATGCTGTGATGGGTCATAGGGCAGCAAACACTTCTACAGGTAGCCTAATTTTATATTAAAAATTTAAATATTAAGATCTTAAAGTGCCCCATCTGGTGTCAGACAGCCAAATTAGTTGATGATTGTTTATAGGAGGTTAACTGAATTTAATCACAGTGAAATTAATGTAGATCATTTTAGGAACATGGGACTTCTGAAAGATCAGAACAATGGTTGAGCAATGCATTTTTTCTGTCTCTGATACTGATCTAAACCTGATGCTTGAAGAATAGTATTGAGGGAAAAGGAACAATCCGTAAGCCCTATTACTCCCAAATAAAATAATTCACCTGGAAAATTGTGACACTATACTTAGGAGTGTGTGATTTCCTGACCAACCACCCCACACAAAGGTAATCATTTTATGCCTTGAAGCATGAGATTTGATTAGCCTTAGCTTAGGCTACTTAACTCCAAATGTTGGTCATCACATCAGTTTCACTTATAAATGCATTTACAATTTGATTGTGACCATCTCTCAGTGAATTATGAAGAGGGCCTGTTGAACATTACATTTTTCAGCCACTAACTTTGAGTCACTTCTAAGCATAAAAGTGTCTGACCAATTTGTGGTGTTGCTTTATAATAAATTATCATATGAAGACCTATCAAACTGGTCTCTCTTCAGTCTAGTATCCCTAGTTTTTTCAATCTTTTCTCTTGCAAGGCTTACCATACTTTAACCCATTTTGTTGCCCTCTCTGGAGCTTTGGGATTGCTATGCTAGTAGCTGGGAGTATGAAACTATATTTTCTGCAGTAAGAAACTGAGTTGACTCAGCTGTGGAAATTTCTCCCCACGTTCTGGCCAATGATCTTGTTTTAATGTGCTGTACCCCTGCTATTGTGTTTAGTGTCTCTCCTATAGAGATGGCTTGTTGCTGCAGATTTTGGGGTGCGTTTAACTGTTACGTGTTTTTAATAAGTACAGTGCTATACTATCTGGGCACCAAATAGTAAAATTAATAGTTGGCATTAAGTATGTCTAAGATGGATTCTGCTTCTGACCCCAGAAAGGAATGTTTACTTCTCCTTTTTTCCTGTGATGGACAATCTGACATGGTCTGAGATAAAGCCACCAAATTCACTTTTACTGTCCATTATGCATCTTCCTCTTCAGTCCTCCCTTTCCCCATCTCAGTTTGAGATCATCAGTTTTAGATCATCGCAGCTGTCTAAGGTCCTGTTGGACTAAAATGTGGAAACTACCAGCTTATATCCAAATTCTTACTAGAAAGCAAAAGGTAAAACATCTTCATGTTCATTACATTGACTGTGATAGGTCTTCTGTGCCTCCAGTTATAGCTAGTGGGTCGCTACACCAGATCAAAAACACTTTTTTGTTCTTTACTGAAATGCATAATATTTCACTTGCATTTTCCTGTTCTATTGTGAAATCTTGTGTGCACTATTTGAAGCTGTCTCATGTTTAGTAAAGCATAATACTGCTATAGCTAAGAGTCTTAGTTTTTCCTTTATAAATCCCTTTATTCTGGAATTTGTAATACTGGAAGAAAAGGTTCCCATTTGGTTTAAACTTGGCATGAGAATAAACAATGTTTCTGCCTAATGGTTTAGCTAAATTGAAAGTTTATGAATTGCATGTGGCTCTCCAAAGCTTCATAGTCTTTCAGTCATTTAATTAGAGCATTTTACAAACACAAATGTAGTAAATGATCTAGAAACTGGGTTGACTCTTTCTTCAAATTAGTTTGAGACTAAAATGACCAAAATTCTAAAAAAACTTAGTACTATACCTGAGATGTTTACAATCTTGCTTCAATCACTAACAAACAGTGACATAGTTCATGACATTGAAGTATATATGCCAAAAATCAGTATTTGAATTAAGTTTTTTCCCTCATGTAGGATCAAATGTATAAACCACTAAATAGGTCCACACTGTGATTAAAAAACCCATGGCACCGAGTCTCAGGGCTTGGGTCAGCTAACTCAGGCTTGTGGGGTTTCCCCTGAGGGGCTATAAAATTGCAGTGTAGATTCTCAGGCTCTGAGACTCCAAGAGTGGAGAGGGCCTCAGAACCTGGGCTCCAGACCAAATCTGAATGTCTACATTGCACTTACATAGCCCCGCAGCCTGAGCCAGCTGACATGGGCTAGCTGTGGTTGTGTGCAGTTCACCAACCTACCTAAGAATTTTTGGAGAAACCAGAGAGTGGAATTTCAGGTGAACAGCAAACTTTGTGTGTTAACTTTAATACCCATCATCTTTATTAGAATGAATGTTTAGATTTGAAGATAACACTTTTATTCTAAATTATTTTTGAAAATTTTAACTTACTTGCTAATATTTTCTGAGATTAGGATTTTGAGCTCCCCCTACTATAGCCAATGAATCGCTTAAAACAGTTTGGGAAGTGAAGCTTTAGGTGGGGGTACATCAGCTATTGTGGGGCAAAGATAGGCTTCCAGACTTGAAATTTGGTAGGTAAGTGAAAATCATCTTTTTTCAGTTTTTAAATATGAACTTTCCAAAAACTAAATACAAGGTTATACGATTATGCTTGAGTATTGGAGGCAAAATTATTTTAACTTCTTCAGAGTAGTAACATTTGTAGTTTTACATCTGTAAATGAGATGTATACATTTACTCAGTCATATATTTTCAGGCACAGCCCAAATACATTCAGGCTCACAGAGTAGAAGAGAGAATTTGAATAATTTCTGAGATTGGCCATAATCATGGTATTTTTGCCTTTTATAGTTTTTATTTTTTAGCACAGTGTAAAGAATTTTAATTTTGAATGGAAAAACATAGGGGAACTTATAAGAAAATATGGTTTTAACCTCTCTTGCTCTGGATCCCCCTTCTAAATATTGGCACAATAACTGCATTTCAAAGGTTTTCATCTGTGGCCCCATACTGCTTTAACTTTGTTGTACAAACTAATTTGGGAAGTTTTTAAACGCATTTGACTTGGTGTTTGTAATAAAAGCTAAATAGGGCACTTGTGAGTGTGAAAAGCCATTGAAAACTAGGACTGTGCCAATCTTAGAGTTGGGTTTACCTGCTGCTCAGTAGTGAGTAACTGGATCCATTTTAATTACTTTTTCTGTGTCTTAAGTGTACAGTACTGCTAAATCCTGAAAATGGACTCTGAAATATGGCATAATGAGATTCCAAAGTTTTGTGTGACTTCCACATCACATATTGCCCCAGTTTGCAAGTAAAAAGAGACTTTTTTCTAACCACCAGTGCCAACAACTTGGAATCTGGTAGCTGAGCTCATTTTTGCTGGCTTGTCATTATTAGTAATCTTCCCTCATTTATGCCTATGACGGAACACTGGTTTTTGTCAGTAACTCATTCAATAAGTAACAGCACATGTGTAACTGAGAGCAGAATTTTGCCCTATAGTTTGTACTTTTGTTTTAAAAAAATATTTATATTTGAGGAAGAATAATATTCAGCTCTTTTCGTGGGCTTCTTTTTATTAGAAAATGTGGTCAAATTAGAACATAACCGTGATTGGTTGTATGAACTAACATGATGTTTAAAGAGGACTTTGCAGTCCGGTATAAACAGAGGCAAGTCGTGTTTGACATAGTCACATGGGTGAACCGTAAGTCTGATTTAAGTCTTGTATAATACCATGTTAGTTTAATCCAGCTCCTCAAGTTTGTGTGCTAATGACTCCTCCTTTTCTAGTGAAGACAAGCCTGTAGTTCTGTGTCCTAGGACAATGCAAAATTTAAAAAAAAATCATAAAAATTTACACTAAAACAAGCAAGTATAACTGAATACACACATGAGGCAGATTAAGAAGGTGCCATTTTTATGTAGTCACTTTTCTGACGATAACAATGCTTGAATACAAGATTCTGAACTAAGTCAAGAGCAGAATATGTTGAAAATGAATTGAGACAATTCTGATACCGTGCATCGTAGGCTAAAATATTCGAATAGATGCTAGGAGTGAGCAGTTGGGTGAATCAACTTGTTAGGCTTCATGTAACAGAGGGGTAACATATATTTTAAAAGAATCTTCAGTAGTAGTTTTGCTGTTGGCCCCTAACTGTTGATTAACATAGAAGTAAACAAATACGTGTCCACTTGAACATACTAATAAGTTGCCTGCATTAAGTGATTTGTTGTGGCATCTAACTGCTTCTTCTCTTCCTTCCTTTTTGTCACCCTGCAGTGTTCTGTGCCAAGGTCTTTGTGGCTAGGCTGCTCCAACCTGGTAGAGAGCATGTGCGCACTGAGATGCCTGCAGAGCATGCCCAGTGTCAGATGTCTCCAGGTGCCTTTCTTCTTTCTTGTTGTAAATGTGTTATGCGTATACTGTGAACGTTGTTAAACTCTCTCAGGGCTCTGTTTAATCCAATTGTTAAGTCTGCTAAACGTTTTTTGTGCATCCTTCTCTGAAATCTTCCACTTAACTATTTTGTAGGAGTCATTAAGAGAGCTCTGTGTGAACTTGATTATTTGTCAGTGGGGGGTGGTGAGCTTTTGTGTTTATTGCCTGAAGTTGATACAAATAGTATAGTTGTGCATGTTGCCTGTTACATTTTGCTTTTTCATGTTTGGTTTAAAAACTTATTTTAATGAGCTTTGCCAATTCTTTTAAAAACTACTTGCAATGCCCTAAATGGCTTATAATACAATTTTTGATTTTTCATTCAGAGGAAGAGATTTTTACTAGTGTGGTCCTGGTTATATATCATTTAAGTTACCATCATTGTGCGTGTTTGAATACAGAACAGTTTTGTTAGCAGAAAGTCCCAGAGCTGTTTTGACCTATTTGTTTATGTAGTTCTTGATTTTGGAAAAGATAATATGGTAAAAATGAGAGCTCCTATAAATGCAAGACCAATAAATCTTAAATTCCTTTGCTCTTCATTTTTAGTAAATGGTGTAAATCAATCCTGCCTAATTTATAAGCAGTGACTGGAGGGGAAGGGAGAATTTCTGTTTCCAGTTGTTTGCTCAGAGCAAGTTTAAAAATACCAAAAATACAGACTACTTTTAATTTGCTATGAGTGAAATATTTTGAATCCACAAGAAACGTAGCTTGGAAAATAAATACAGAGCATGTGTAATATTTTCTTAAGTACTATACACTAATACATAAAATGTTTAACAGTGCAAATATATATTGTCAGTATCTCTCCTCTATCTGTATTTTTAAAATATTAAACAATAGGAGAGTTCAGTGGTGGAACCTGTTTTATGTGCACAGGAATTTAAGAATGGAAGGAATTGCTTTTGTGAATAGAAGTCTTAGCAGTTCAGATTCTGTTTGAATTTAAGTGAACCAACCAACTGTGAACACCCTTCAGTGAAATAAGAAGCTTTCTGAAAATGGCCTCTTATTTCAAGAAACCAGCTTTTTTTTTTTTTTTTTTTTTTTTTTTTTTTTAGTTCTGGCACATTTGAGGTTATCATTTTAAAGTTTAAAAAAATGCATCTATTCAATACAAATGTAAATAACAGGAAAACCCAAATATGACTTTGTGTGTCAGAAGACTTGTTTGAAAGCACTGCTAATAAACCAAATGTAAAGGTTAGAGAATGTTCTTCCCTGTTATGTGTCTAGGGTTGGATAGCGTAATCCAAGACAGATTAACACTGTAAAACCTAACCACAGGTTGACTGAAATGGAAGTTCCAATCCACAGTGTTATGATGCTTGGGTTGTTGTACTGATGATTTGACTTCAATACAATCCAATCTCCACCTTATCCCCCATAACCATGATACACCCTGAAGTAAGAGGAAATATTTTTTTGTATTGTAATGTAAAATGAGAAGTTAGCAGCAGCAGTTCTCAATTTTTCTGTATGGGACTGCAAAATCAGCTGCAGGTTTTTATCATGACCATAGTCCTTTAGTTACACGCACAATCCGTTATAACTGTTAAGTATTGTGGAATTTGGTTCACAGCAAGAAACCATGGTTGGTTTTTTGAAGGGGCTGGTAGGCAATGGTGAGGGAGATGAAATCTGCTGGGTGGTGTAAAGTAGTGGTGGGTTCTGTGGCCTAGTACTGTTTTAAGGCTTGTTAGAAGGTGGTAGTGAATAGAGTTTAGGAAGTGATTGACTGCTGTGAGCAGTGGGGTTGAGGCAACTGCCTGCTTAGCACTTTTAAATAGTATTGTTCATAGTTGGTAGAGCTGCTCCTCTTCCCTTTGTTCACCAGCTTCTGAGAGGCCTTTGATGTCACAACCTTCAGCCACCCTCGTGATCCACTTTGAGAAGTTTGGGTTTCAAAATGGGAAGGTTTTCTAAAGCAACACTTACCCTACTGGACCCTTTAAGATATCAGTTTGCTGGGCTGCAGATCTCAAGGAGAAACTGTTGCAGGATTCCCACATGGTTGCAGAAGTAAACTTTCAGAAATACAGCAAATCTAGCTGATAAATTCAAGTTGCATGTTATTCCACAGGGTTTACGCCCATTCATTCATAGTAGACTTAAGATGCAGATATTGCAAGACAACCTTTACCATTGAATCTCAAATAGCTTCAGAGTTATCACAACCTCTTTGCATGGTGTCAAGTATCAGAGGGGTAACCGTGTTAGTCTGGATCTGTAAAAGCAGCAAAGAATCCTGTGGCACCTTATAGACTAACAGACGTTTTGGAGCATGAGCTTTCGTGGGTGAATACCCACTTCTTCACCCACGAAAGCTCATGCTCCAAAACGTCTGTTAGTCTATAAGGTGCCACAGGATTCTTTGCTGCTTTTACACAACCTCTTTGTAATCAGCTCTTCAGAAACTCCAGTCATCAGTGAGTATGTTCAAAAAATCAACTTAGCCTTGTGGTGTTCCCCATAATTTAATTTTTATTAAAGCAGTTCACAATATCAATACAAGAATGCAAATGAGATGTCCAGTGAATATCATTACTAATAAATGTACAGAAGATACACAAAATCAAAGCTATTACTAGATAACCTTTCTTAGTGTCATCTGACATCTAGATGGTATGGTGCTCTATAAATTCTATAAACAGAAATTTAGACTAGAGAAAAATGTGTATTAGTTTGTGTGCAGTACATTCATTATATTGGACACTCACTTTGGCCATGTTTCTTTTTATGCTATAGTTGACCACTAAAGGAGCATGTTAAGATATGTACTGTATATTGCCACATAGGAATCTGGAAATCTATGCTATATCGTTGATGTGACATGCTATAATTCTGCAAGATACTAGCTAGTGAATCTGTGATGTCTGGACATATATCATGAAGCACTTAAAAAAATTCTCAATTTGTGATACTTCGTGAGCTCTCATCTGAGTTTGTTTTAATTTTAGCTGCCATGTCAAATAGTCGTTACATGTAACTACAGGGAAATGTTAGTGTCAGAGCGCATCATGCACAGGGTGTATTAAGTATCAGTTAGTCTTAGCGGATGGCACTAATAAGATCCAATAATATGTGAATGTTCAGATTCCATCTCCACTGATAGGATTATTGTGAAGTTGGCCAGAGTGGGTTCAGCATTGTATGCAGGGATAGAAATGTTTTTACAGTGTATGATTCCTGTTTCAACTCTGTCAATCTATTCTGTAGAAATTCCTCTCTGACATTAATCCTGTATGTTGCAACTTCTGAGCTTGAGCATTCACTCAGTATCCTTCTGTTCTGGGTGACCTCTGTTGACAGTTTGTGTAGAAAGTGTGTGGTATAGTTTAGTGGGAGCTGTAAATGGCATAAGATTTGGCAAGGTCCTGTTTAAGGATCACCGACAATTTGTATTTGACCCAAAACATAAATTTCTGGAAAAGCCAGCTTTTACAAAATCTTGACCAATGGTATGCGCCCACAATTTAAAAAGCAAAACAAAACATGGACTTTTGCTTTTAAACAAGTAATTCCCCTCTGTCTGCAACCCAAATACTGCCACACTGGGAATCTGAAAGTGAAACTGACTTTTTGTTGATTCTTAGATGATAGCAGATGCATTAATTGTTCTTCACTTTTTCTAAAGGCTAGATGTCTTAAGTTATTTAAAAATCGGTGTTCAGTTAAAAAGAACAGAGTATGTACACTAGCAGTGCTTCATGTCCCCATAGGACAAATAAAAGTAGGGCAATGACTAGCTGCACTTTGAGAAGGAGAACTGAAAAGTCCCTTCGTTCGTTGATGCACATAGGATTTACACTGGTAACTCCTATTTGTATTATGTGCACAAAAACCTCCTGCACTGATGAGAAAATAGACCTGAATGCGGAAGACGTGAATACTCAGTGGCTTGGGATTTACGAATGACTTCAGTGAGCCCTTGTCGAATCTTTGACCTTTTCAAATTGTGTAATGCTTCAAGAGTAAAGTATGATCAGCTTAAAAGATGAATCCTGAGTTTAGATTTACTCTGACCTTAGTTTGCATAATGAAAAATGTCATTAACATTCGTAAAATTAATCAGACCCTCCTCAGATCCTGCCATAGGATTTGACCAAATGTCTTCTGAAGCCAGTCAATTGGATATTATTCTCCAAATGAGAGCTGACCATTGTTAATCTATTTGCTGTGCTTTTTTCATGCAGGCAAATTTCTTGTTTTTAATTGCTGTGGCATGCTAGTCAGGCATCTTCAGTCTGTCACTGTGGATTTTCCAAGTTGAAAAAATATATATTTTGCCAAGGTGCATTATTTTACATTTCTGCAAGCTGAATTCTGTACCATGCTACTCTATTGCTCAGAACATTTAAAATCATTTGGAGATTCTCAGTCACATTTACTAACTGAAATATTGTCATCTGATGCTTATTATTATAATGGGTATATTAGAAATGCCTTATGAAAGTACTTGCTTGTCCGTTATAAATATTGGAGCCCCATTTTCTTGGCCACTTTACAAGCTTAAAATAGACTGTCCGTGCACCTAAAATGCTTACCATCCACAGCTGATATCCTGGAATTGAATCCACACAGGTGGACCCTTGCACTTTTGCTAAACTTCAGTTTTGACTTCAGTTGTTCCTGGCATGGATGTGATTGCAATATCCAGGACCTAAATGAGAGATCAGTAAACCTGACCTCCTTGTGTTGAGCCGCTAGTTCTATTTCTGGTTGTATAACATAGTAGGGCTTGTCTACATCAGAAAGTTGCAGCGCTGGTGAGGGAGTTACAGCGCTGCAACTTAGGAGGTGTACACATCTGCAGGGCACCACCAGCGCTGCAACTCCCTGTTTGCAGCGCTGGCCGTACTCCCGTTTTGTCTCGGGTGTAGAGGATCCAGCGCTGGTAATCAAGTATAGTCACTTACCAGCGCTTTTCTTGACCTCCGTGGAATAAGCAGGTATCCCAGCATACCTGAGGAAGCCTCTGGTAATCAAGCTGGTCTCCTTCCCCGGTTTGCTCTCGCGTTCCCCGAACCCCGAGCAAGCAGGTCTCCTTCCCTGAGGTTTGCTGGGTGGTTCCGGGAAGGCGAGAGCAAACCGGGGAAGGAGACCAGCTTCGCCGCGGTTTGCTCTCGCGTTCCGCGAACCACCCTGCAAACCGCAGGGAAGGAGACCTGCTTGCTCGGGGGTTCGGCGAACGCGAGAGCAAACCGGGGAAGGAGACCAGCTTCGCCGCGGTTTGCTCTCGCGTTCCCCGAACAAGCAGGTCTCCTTCCCTGCGGTTTGCACGGTGGTTCGCGGAACGCGAGAGCAAACCGCGGCGAAGCTGGTCTCCTTCCCCGGTTTGCTCTCGCGTTCCCCGAACCCGAGCAAGCAGGTCTCCTTCCCTGCGGTTTGCAGGGGGGTTCGCGGAACGCGAGAGCAAACCGCAGCGAAGCTGGTCTCCTTTCCCGGTTTGCTCTCGCGTTCCCCGAACCCCGAGCAAGCAGGTCTCCTTCCCTGCGGTTTGCAGGGGGGTTCGCGGAACGCGAGAGCAAACCGCGGCGAAGCTGGTCTCCTTCCCCGGTTTGCTCTCGCCTTCCCCAAAACCCCTTGAAGCCGCCCAACAGCGCTGCAGTGTGGCCACATCTAACACCACTTGCAGCGCTGGTTGCTGTAAGTGTGGCCACTCTGCAGCGCTGGCCCTATACAGCTGTACTAATACAGCTGTAACAACCAGCGCTGCAAAATTTTAGATGTAGACATGGCCGTAGTTAATGTAAGAACATCCAGAATTTGGGGACTATATCTCAGTCTTGAAAATTTTACTTGATGCCTTCTACACAGCCATGCTCCTGCATTGTAAAGGGTAAAATATTGTGTACTGTATTTAATTGTAACTCAGTTTTCTATTTCATTATTTTAAAATAGTTTAACTTTACAAGTGCTAGTACAACAGTAGCAAGACATCTCAAGTATTCAAATTTCAAGAAATATATTTGTAGATTAGCAAGAGCTGGTCAAATAACACAAAAATTATTTACTATATATACTTGTTCATAAGCTGAATTTTTTTAGTAAAAAAGGGAAGCACCAGAGAAGGGCGTTGTCTTATGAATGGATATAGAGAGGGAGAAGTGGGACACAGCCCCTCCCCCCAACAGAGGGAGCAAGGAGAGGCAGCACAGCCAGTAGAGCCAGAAGGGAAGAGGTGGGGCCAGAGTCTCTCCACTTCTGGCCACGCTGCTCTCCCCCGCAGCCTCCAAAGCAGCTGCAGCTCCAGGGCTGGCAGGCTGCAGCCGGGCTGCTCGGCCCCACTCCCCAGAGCAGGCTGTGGCCATACCGCCCAGGCACCGGAGCACACTGCAGCCACGCCACCTGGCCTAGCCCACTGGAACATGTGGCCGTGCCACCCAGTCTGGCCCACCAGAGCAGGCTGCGACCGCGCTGCCCAGCCTGCCAGAACAGCTCCAGCCAGGTCAGATATCCTCCTCTGGCCCTCCCGAGAGAAGGTGGGAAGGGATGGGATGGGGTGAGTGTGAGGGTCCCGGGCTAGGGGTAGGGTCATGTGGGGCATGGTCACAGGGGTTACTCCCCTGACTCCCAGCTTCTCCCCCCGCACCCAAAAAAAAAGTTCCCCACCAGTTACTTTCCCCGTCCCGTCAGGGTAAGCAGCTGGCGTGCCGGGACACTTTGTTTACTTAGGTTTACCTCCATGCCTGTGGATGCTCGAGGTAAACAAACCATTGTGGACCGCCAGCAGCTTATCCTGATGGCCCAGGGAGCCATGAATGACTCCTGAATTATAGGGTCGACTTATGAATGGGTCGTAACATTTTTTCCATTTTTACTTATCCATCTTGCGAGGCTTCTGCTTATAAACAAACCGGCTTATGATCGAGTATATATGGTAACTGTTCGGTCAGTATTTCTCCACACGTCTATGCTTACCGTGCATCCACACACAAGGCTTGGAAACTTACATAGCTACTTCCTAGGGCTAAACTTACTAACCATGAACAGATAAGGAATCCAAGGAGGGCCAATGCCCATGTGAAAAGCCAGCTTGCCTCTCCAAGATTCCAGAAAGGGGAGAGTGGTAGGATACTATCTGGGAACTTCGTGTGGATCCTGCTCAGGTGCTCCCAAATTTTTTGTCAGCCTCCATTTGTTCTAACAGGGGATCTCCCCACAGTACCCCTCTCCATACCTTAATTTTTGCATTTTCCACCCCTGACAATGACTTAATTGTCTGCCTCACGATTAATTGCCTCACAATCTGTGGGACTCATTACCACGGAATGGTGTGATGGCCAAAAGTATAGCTGGGTTCAAAAAAGAACTATAGTTCATGGAAGATAGGTCTGTTAATGGCTATTAGCCATGATCAGGGATCTAACCCCATGTTAGGGGCGACTCTAAACCTCTGACTGACAAAGCCAGGAGGGGAAGACTGGTGGATCTCTCCAAAATTGCTCTGTTTTGTATTCTCCCCTTTAAAGCTCTGGGACTGGCCAATATCAGAGACAGGGCTAGATGGAGCATTGGTTTGCCTTATCAGATCAGTTTTATGTTCTCTGCCATTAAAGCTTTCCCAAGCAACAACAGAATGAAACTGATTCAATTCTTGTTGGTTTCATTGCTATCCAAGAGTGCTTTGAATATCCATGAATAATGGCAAGGCCCACTGGAAAGATACGAGCAACAGCAGGGGTAATGAAGAAATTTAGGTGTATTGTTAGGAAGATGACACTATATTGATTTACACGCAGTTCACATTTGGATGTTTTCTTCACAGTAGTAAGGTCTAGAAAGCTAAATGGACTCTTAAATTGTGTAGAAGTTGGTACTTTCCTGGTAAAGCTTCCTGCTTGCCCTGAGCAATTTGGATTTTTTGTATTTAGTACATATAGAGTATTTTGTAAAGCAGATGAAAGCTTAATAGTATGAAAATTGAGCACCATCACTCTTAAAAACAAAATAGAGAGTCTGCTTTTTTGTTAAAACAACAAAAGGCAATTTAGTATTTACTTACCTAAGTTCCCTTTTGGTATTCTTTCATAACAAATATACCTTCCCAAAATAATGTGGTATTTGGATCTGTTATTCAAACACCAAGTGTTAGTACAAATAATGAAACTTTTCATACATTAATCATAAATATTTTTTCAGTTAAAAATGAAATACTGAGCTTTTCATTTGTGGCTGACGGAGTTTTATGACCATTAACTCTCACAACATACCTTTGAGCTAGAGATAAGTTATCAAACCGATTTTAGACAGACCAGCTGTGGCACAGAGAGGTTACCTAAAGGTACACAGTGAGTTAGTGGTAGTGGGGAGCAGAAACCAGCCCTCTTGACTCAGTCATTAGGCTGCTTCATTACAAACCCTCCTATGCTTAATATCGAAAGTGATAATTGGTGTTCTGTCACAGCTCAGTTTGTGTGCCTTTTCTGAAGTATTATTTTTGTGGTTGTACAGTTTTAAAAAATAGGTTTCTATGAACATCCAAACAACTGAAGGAAAACTTATTAAAAATTGCAAGAGGCAGTTTCATGCTTAGATATTGAATTAGGACATACAGTTCAATCCATGTCATCACTCAGCATTACATATCCTGGCATCATCTTCTGATCCTAGTTTATGAAGAACCAGTCTTGTAGCAGCAACAAACCAAATCTAAGAAAAGGAGCCTAGTCAGGTGGGTTGAATAGAGGGTTAGAAGCCAAGCGCTAGTGAGTAGTAATTTTGACTCTGCTAACAATTCCCTCCATGGCCTTGAGCAGATGATAAAATATTTGTTTTTAATTCTGATAGGTAAGAAATGTCATTCATTTTACACATCTTGAGGGTTTTGTGAGAATTAATATTGAAATGCTGATTATTATTGTTTAATATTGATAGCAGGAAGATGTAATCAAATCTGACTAGAATGTTCAAATATAAATCTTAATTACGAGGCCAAAAACTAAAGTAAAGCTGTATTACCCTTCTAAAGTTGATTTAGATGTTTCCTCGTTAGAGACAGTTATTCCTTCAAAGGGCAGATTATTAGATTTTGTGACTGTAGCTCCTCTCTTGCATCTACCTACTTTCCATCTGAGCCTGAATGGAAAGTATTTAAACACTTATCTATCAGTAAGAATCAGACCTGAAGTCACCGCTGCTTTAGATTTTTTTTTCAGCTGCTGCCTCTGTATCCAACTTATTCCTAGACTCTGTTTCACTTCCAGACTAAGAGCAGTTAATGAAGCATCCAGAAGATAGCTCTGAGATTAGGTCCTGATAGGCATGCATCCAGGCAGATTTTTTTGTTTTAAATAGGCTGAGGATAGGATTACCAGGGAACTCCTTGACAAAGTAGTGTTTTAAGGTGGCAGATGAAGGTCTGTCTCATTTTTCCAGGCAACAGGGGAGAATTTAGATCTTACAGAAGTAAGCAGCCCTTCTGAGGCTATGTTTCAAAAGTCCACAGATCATAGGTGCTGTTCCTAAGGACAGTAGACCAGGACAATTGACAGACCAAGCTTCAACAGACAACCATTTTGCAACAAGAACATTGGGTATTGCCCTCTCTTTCAGAGGACTTGGGACCTTTCTGAAACAGATTCTTCTGATATTCAGAAACTGCCTTCACCTGTTTGGTAAGATGGGAGATGTACAGTCTTTGCTGGTCATTTCCCATAAAATTTCAAAGATCTACAAAAGAAACCTGTTCCGTTTCCCATCTTCCAGATATATACTTCCAAATGTGTTTTAATTCATCAATCCTGAATAGGTCCTTTGGTAGGATTCCCTCTTCATCTTTCCTTTGCTGCCTAGGCAGTCTGGCAGAATTGAGCAGTTGTGGTCCTGAAGTCAATGAACAAATATTGCAGGAAACTAAAATTTAGAACGGGAAGACTGACATTCTGGAATGGATACTGTCTCTTAGGATATATACTCAAACACCTGTCAATATAAGGGAAAGTATCAGGGGGGTAGCCGTTAGTCTGTATCCACAAAAACAACGAGGAGTCCAGTGGCACCTTAAAGACTAAGATTTATTTGGGCATAAGCTTTTGTGGGTTAAAAACCCACTTCTTCAGATGCATGGAGTGAAAATTACAGATGCAGGCATAACTATACTGACACATGAAGAGAACGGAGTTACGTTACAAGTGGAGAACCAGTGTTGACAGGGCCAATTCAATCAGGGTAGATGTGGTCCACTCCCAATAATTGATGAGGAGGTGTATTGACTACATTAACATAGATCAAAGTCCACAGATGATCTTTACTATAGTGGGCAGTAGAAATCTTTGCAGACGCTTCTTTACATTCACAGAGCAAGATTTGATTTGACCTGCAGTTACCTCCTGAGATCTTCGAAGGACCTTTTCAAGTCAGGACTTTCAACACGAATGTGGTTGCACCTGGCCAGCATGTTTGGATGGGGAGCTCATTTCTCTTAATTTGTGCTACAGGACTGCTGGCTTTAGCAAGAGGCATCCTGGAATATAGGTTCCCTGGAGCTTGGGGCCATCTGTCTGGCATTCCCTGAAAGATCACTTGAAACATCACCATCTTTTGGTGATAATGGGCAATCCTTCCTTATGGCCTTGGAATGAATGAGATCATCAGATCCTCTTGTCTGCACAAGAAAGCAGTTTTCCTGCTCAAATGAGCTAAAAGGTTTTTCTTACACGTGGAAAAAAAGCTCAGTTCTGCAGATGATTAAGTAGGCAGGAGGTGGAACCACCTGAGCCTTCCCTAGTGACATTTTAAATTGCTAACCTAGGAATTCTGAGCTCTGTTATGCACCTGTTCACATCCAAACAGTCCATCATGATTCACAAGTTCTACTCCATGAATAAGAACAAAGAAAGTTGTAGCTCCGTATATCCTTTCACGATGCTGGCCCAACAGCACTGCTTTATGCTTTATTCCATTAGCTCTCCTTTCCAGAACAGTGTGGAAAAAGTTAAGGTCTCGGTGATTATAGTGTTTAAACTGGGCTTGGATTTCAGACATATTGCCCTTCCAGCCAATCTTTGAAACACTGCTTTTGATGGTTTTGCTGAAGGAAATAGAGATGACTGTTATAGTAGCTGTCAGTCCATTAGATGAAAAAAGGAGCAAGTTAGTGAACACAGTCTGCAGTTTTCTCAGAAATTTTAATTGATTTAATCACGGGTCTTCCTGTGAGAACCATTTTATGATTGTAGTTAAACTGTAGGAACAACACATCGAATTAGATGATACATGCATTTTTAGTACATTTTCTAGTGTTTTGCCCAATAGTGCATCCACCATTTCTCTTGAGAGACTGTTCAGCTGCCTAATATCTCACTATAAGGATATCTATTTATGTCCACTTGAAAATCAGAATTTCTTTTAGTTTCTCCTCGTAGTGATTTAAATCTTCCTTCTTAGAGTATACACCCTTCAAATAAATTGGCTATATCCCTATCCCATAATAATTGTTTAGCCAAGATCTAAGTAGTTCTCTTCATCTTTCTGCCTCGGTTCCTTTTCGTCCTTTGTTTTGAACTCCATCTAATTTGTCTGCAACTTTCTGGGACAGAGATATCCGGAACTAAATGTAATGAAGATGCAGTATCACCAGAGCTGTGTATAGAGACGATTTACTTCCATGCCCTGTGACATGCCTTTGTTTATATGGCCCCAAATTACTTTAGCCTATTTTTGACTAGATCAGATTGCAAGCTCATGTCTAATTAGTCCACTGTTGGTCCTTCAGCATAATTACTTCCCAGTTTTCTTATTCCTAGCTGTAGCTGTTTGTTGACCCCTCCACCCCTACCCCTCCAAAATAATCTGGATTTGCTTACTGTATTCTGAGCAGAATCTTTTTTTGTTTGGTTACCTGTATTTTTGATCTCTGTAGGCCTCTATTGTACTACATCTGTCCTCCTCATGTGTGTAATACAGACTTCATTAACATGCATTCCATCTCTTAAATTGTTGTGGAAGATGTTAAATAAGTTTGGATCTCTCAATGATCTCTGATAAAATACTAGACAGCTCCCCCAGGTTTGGTATATTGCCATTTACTACTGCTCTCTGTTTATAGCCCTTACAGTTCATGAGTATGTTTGTGCCAGTGAACTCAAACTAATTTTGCAAGTAAGATTTAATGAGATAGTATCAAATGCTTTATGAAAATCTAAAAATATGCTGTACCTTTGGAATTTTCAAAAGCAGTCAAATTTGAAGTTTAAGAATGTCTGCCTATATTATATATCCAGAAACTCTCTTTATAAAGTAAACAGTGCTGACTCCATTTTCTTGTAGTTGGACAAATTCACTTTTAGTGATTTTGTGTGGAGTTGGAGAAAATACAAGTGACTAAACTTCAGATTATTATGGGGCTAGGATTTCTGTAATAGAACATATGTTGTAATTTTCTTCTGACACCAGCTTTTTTTACTATAAAAATGTTGAAGTAGTCTAATTGCAGCCCTTGCAATTTTCTTTTACCTTTGCAACCTCTTGGGCGGGGTGGGTTGGGGATGGGAGGAGAAGTGCTTCCTGATGTGTTGTGTAATTGTCTCTTGAGCCTAATCTGTTACTGTGTGTTGATACTTATTTAATAAACAAATATATAATGTAGGACTAACAAGCCCATACTCTTCCTTTGCCCTTGGTTTCAGACAGTAGATCATGCTGTTGTCAAAGCACTTCCTTCAGTAATTCTTTGAACATTTGTGATTCTTTTCACTTAGGACTTTAAATAAGTAAATCTCTTTATTTTTAAGTAGAGGAGAGTGGTTATTTGCTCTACTTGTCTTAACATGTACCTAGTGTGTCCTCCTGCCCTAGCATCCTATTGTGAACTAAAGCATCCTCTTCAATATATTTCCTGACCAAAAGAGCAGAGGTGCTGTTCTGTGATTTTTGTCGTAAAGTTAGGAAGCTTTTTCATTAACATTTATATAAATTTTATATCTATATTTTTCCCCAATGCTCTTTAAGTTTATAAATATTCTTACTGGGACAATGGCCAAATTTTGACCATTTGAGGGGACTGCGTCAGTAACTCACTAAGCAGCTGAAAATCCCACCTAATTTGTATCAAATGGAGCGGATTGCATTCATCACCCTCTGTAGCATGCAGGTCCAGCAGGTAGAGACAGCACACTGGGACATAAGTTGTGGCTAGGTTGTTCATATATAAATATGAGCATTTCTGGATGATGAGTAGTCTTCACTATACAACCATCTTACAGGTGGTGGTAATTGCAGTTGCCTTTGTTGGGTGGTGGGGTTTTTGGTTGCCTGCCAAACTGCTAATTTGTAAATTTCTGGACAAAGTCTACCTCTCTCACCTGATAGGTTTCAGAGTAGCAGCCGTGTTAGTCTGTATCCACAAGAAGAACAGGAGTACTTGTGGCACCTTAGAGACTAACAAATTTATTTGAGCATAAGCTTTCGTTGGCTACAGCCCACTTCATTGGATGCATGCAGTGGAAAATACAGTACGTACGTACACACACACCCGCACACAACATGAAACAATGGGTGTTACCATACACAGTCTAACTAGAGTGATCAGTTAAGGTGAGCTATTACCAGCAGAGGAGAGAGAAACTTTTTGTAGTAGTAATCAAAATGGTCCGTTTGCAGCAGTTGACAAGAAGCTGTAAGGAAGTGTGGAGGGAGAATAAACATGGGGAAATAGTTTTACTTTGTGTAATGACCCACCCACTCCCCGTCTTTATTGAAGCCTAATTTAATGGTGTCCATTTTGCAAATTAATTCCAATTCAGCAGTCTCTCATTGGAGTCTGTTTCTGAATTTTTTTCTTGTAATATTGCGACGTTTATGTCTAATCGAGTGACCAGGGAGATTGAAGTGTTCTCCGACTGGTTTTTGAATGTTACAATTCTTGATGTCTGATTTGCTTCAATTTATTATTTTACGTAGAGACTGTCCTGTTTGGCCAGTGCACATGGCAGAGGGGCACAGCTGGCACATGATGGCATATATCACATTGGTAGATGTGCAGGTGAACGAGCCTCTAATAGTGTGGCTGGTGTGAGTAGGTCCTATGATGGTGTCCCCTGAAGAGATATGTGGACAGAGTTGGCAACGGGCTTTGTTGCAAGGATAGGTTCCTGGGTTAGTGTTTTTGTTGTGTGGTTTGTGGTTGCTGGTGAATATTTGCTTCAGGTTGGGGAACTGTCTGTAAGCAAGGACTGGCCTGTCTCCCAAGTTCTGTGAGAGTGATCGTCCTTCAGGATAGGTTGTAGATCCTTGATGATGTAAGTAGTTTTAAATTTACAAAGAATAACACTTGCACAGGCAGAACCAAGGATCTTTCAGTGGATCTTCAACCTGCTTGCAGCTTTGAGAGCCAAACCAGTCCTGTCAGGGACTTAGCTGTCTCCCTCGAAACAGCCTTCCAGTTTGCACTGCCTTTGCAGCTGAGAGCTGGCAGACAGAGACCTCTTTGCTGCCTTTGAATTCTTTAACAGTTTTAGTAAATTCATTTACCAATTCAATAGTTGTTTTGTCATTCCTTTGCATGTAGGGCTCCTTTGTGTAGAGTTGTGTGCCTGGGGCAAGACTGTTTCTTTGACTCCCTACTGAGAAACTTGACTGAACTCCTTTCTGCACCAGCCATTTTTCAGTGTGCCAGGCCAAACAGAAGAATAAAAATAAACCAAAGATCTGCTTCTTCACCGTATCCCCTTTCATAGAATGAGATTCTGTCCATTTTCTTGCTACTAAGACCCAGGGCTTTCACCTTCTTTCAGCCTGGAAAGGACAGGTCCCTGAACCTTAAGAAGAAAGCCTCTACAGAAGAAAGTACCACAGTTACTTTCTCAATGACAGATCAGTGATACATGGATAGTTCTTCAAAAGCAACACACATTCGCGTAATGAGCCTCTGCAGCCCCACTCCCATTGATTGCAGCTCCAGCAGATCTGACCTCAGTTCCAGCAGAAACCCGTCCTGTCCCCCAAAAGAAGTAGCTGTTACAAAGCAAAACTATCTCAAAAGACTTAACAGGTAGTGGGGAAGAGGCCTTTCTAGGCCCGTCAACTCTCAACCAGTAGTGTGCCAGTCAGTGTGTTGCTTAGGATCATCTCAACCAGGTATTCAAATTCACACCCTCCCAGTCCTGAATCAAGATTTACTGGAAGAAGGAGGTTCTTACCATCTGGTCTAGCCTCATCTTCAGTGATGTTATCATGAGATTTTCTCTCCTGGGTAAATCGCCTTGTTTTTGAGATCCTCCCCAGTAATCCAGAGGCATCTTTTTCTCTGGTGTATGGAAAGGTCAGATCAGAGATTTAAAGGACTACCCACCTAAATCTTCTGACTCCATTGAGAAAAAGTTAGTGTATCTTGCATTCCTCTTCCTTTATGAATCCAGAAAAAGAATCTGCAGGCACCCCAAAATAGTAGACATAATTATGGGCCAGTTGCCAGAGAAAATTGATATAATACTGTTTCAACACTGGCATTCCGCAGTCTGACTGGATAACTAAAACTGAGGCATTAGCCAAAGGGGAGAGTGCAATATATAAAATCTGAAGTAGGTTATCATTGTTCTTTGGGGCCTTCTTGTGACAAACTGCTGTGCCGGTCACAGAAAGAAAAACCAAAAGTAAAAGCACTAGGAAAAATGTGTACTCATCCTGAGACGAAGTAAACTCTGTCATGAGAGAAGAAAGAAATGCAGAACAGACTGTTTGCAGGTGTATTTTGAGACTGCTCTGCCTGAGAGGGTTATCGCTGGTCTGTCACTTCCACAGGAGAAATCAAGAAGGAGCAGGAAGATAAGGCAGTGAAACAATGAAAAGAAATTCCCTTAGGATTTGAAATTGGACTCATACATTATCCTGCATACACACTGGTGGATGTCCTACCAAAAGAACCCATGACAGAAGGATGGAATGCTCACTTGGGAGAAGCTGGGAAGCAGCCTTGATGGCCCTACAAGCATTAATAGCATCAGCTTGCTGTTCAGGGGCCATTCTTGGATGGCCAGATGCTTTTTTGGATGCCCTACATTGTAAAGCTAAGAAAACTCAAAGGACTTAACAGGTAGTCTGGTCCAAAGTTTCTCTCAACTTACTGGATGCACTGCGGTTCTTGGGAAGGCTTTGCCATGTAGCGCTATCCTGCCTGAGTGATTAAGATCCTGGGAAGGAGGCAACTGCACTCAATAACTCCTAGCTGTATCAAGTATATTAAAGTGGAGAGGTCTTTGGGGAGCCGCTTGACAAACTGGTGGTGGAATCCTTCAATAAATTCAGAGATCTCTCTCAACCTAATAGAATATAAAGACAACTGAGCAGACTTTTGTGGCAACCCATCAACTAAGTGTGATAAAACTGATACAGCAGAGAGAGGTTGCTCCAGATGTGAATTTTCGGGACAGAATACTTTCATAACTAGACAGTCCCATAGTTTTCACTACAAAGTTGGAGAACAACCTGTTCCTCGTGGAAGAGAAATGGCCTCTCACCACATCAAGCAAGTGAGTTTTAGAAACAATCCAAAAAGATTTAATAGAATTGGTCAGGACCCTTAACATAAATTTGTTCCTGTCTCCACCATAAAAAAATCCCACAGAAGTGATCAGATGTGATCAGCTTCCTTCACATTCTTCGCAGATGAATTTCCTCAGCACAGTGTAGTTTGTTGTCTGCATCACCTCCTGTTTTAGTGCCTTAGTGATCAGTAGAGCAGTTCGTTACCTCACATTTCTGAACAGGCATGTTCCAAAACCTTGAAATGCAAGATGGAAACACTCTAGACTATCCTGGTGGCCACTGGACAGGAGTCTGTAGTTTCTGTGCATATCCATCTTAGCTTTCTGCCATATGCCTTCAGGAAAAAGCATTTCAGGGCAGGGCAGTATCTTTTGGATTATTTCTTATTCCAAAACTTCTGTATAAAAGACCTCATAGCCCTAGTGGTCTTCCTGAGAAATGGTTAGATGTTAAATCTCCCCCAGCTGAGGAAAGGGTAAATGTGTAAATGGGGACATGATCCACACTTGAGAAAATAGTTGCTTTCTAATAAGTCAGCTCAGACCCTTGCAATTTTCCATCTCAGAGCCTGGACAGACACGATCATTCAGTCTTAATGCAAGCACATATGTTTCTCAGTGCAAGAGAGGCTGTGATCTGCATCTCATCCTGTTTCTAGTGACTGTCTAGGAATTCTCCATTGGGCCAGCTTGTATCTCTGTGGCCTTTACGGGCGTTCCTTTTATTATCATCCCAATGTATGCTTGCTTAGCCCATAGCAAGGATTAAAATTCCTGCAGAGGTAACTAGATCCCTAAGCTAGTGGACATGACCTGGCCAGTCACTGTGATATCAGTCTGGAGGGATGGGGAGCTTTTTTTTTTTTTTTTAATGGAGCTGGGCAAGGGGACATGCCTCCCTGGAAGAGGAAAAAGATATTTAGTGTACACTGTTAATAAAATCCCATTGTAGAATTTGTGATTGCCTGTGTTGAAGAATTTTTAATTTTCAATAGGTATTTGGGAGTAGCGAAAATAATTGAGTTTCACATGTATAGCCTTTCTTCAGTTACCTTAAAAGCAATACATTCCATTATTGTTTGATGCTGTCATGATAGGGATCTTAGAAATACTTAGTATAAATTCATGTTTTTTCCTTTTGATTTCTTATGAAGTGTTTTTTTTTCTAGCTGTAAGTTTACATGTTTTGGAAAAACATGTTAATGCAGTCAGACCTACTAATAAAAATAACAAGAACATGTCTGCTGAGAAATGCCCTTTAAAGAATTCCTTATCTAGTCAGGTGCTTGTAGAGGAGGAAACAGTGAGTAAAAATGAAGTCAATAAGGAAAAAAATCATTCTGCTCTTTAAAATCAAGGCCTTTTTATTTAGTTAATAAATAATGAGATAATCTAACATATCAGTAGGGAATATGATCTCTGTGTTGAGGGGAAAAAATTACGTGTTGCACTTTGGTTAGGATACTGAACACACAGATTTATTAATGATGTATAACACGTAAAGTTTAAAGAAATGGACATGATATTCCCTACTTTTGTCATGGCTGTGGAATCTTTAATTGTAGGATTGTGTCATGGTAGCTGGATTAAAGTTGGAGGTTAATGCATTTATATAGATCCTCTAGAATTAGTCCTAATTGACAACTTTAGAGTATCAGAACACCAGTATGTGAAGTGGGTTACGGGTCCTCTTTTTTAACCGAAATTTTAATTGGACAGAAAAATTAAATTCTAAAGATTGCTTGTATCATAGAAAATTAAGGTTTAATTATTCTTAGGTGGTTTCCTTTGAGAATATTTCATGGAACTCATTGGAGAAAATGTTCGTTAATGAATAACAGTGGATTTTGGTGCTCTGGTTTTATAAGATGTTCAGCAGCTATTACTTAAAGGCCTATTCTAGTTGAACAAAACTAGTGAGACAATGGGCCAAATCCAAAAGGCTTGTCATTTGTGTGTATGACTGTGGTAATTGCACGCCCAGTTGTGCACACGATTGGGAAAATCATACCATGTGTCTTCAGCATATAACAATCTGTTGAAGAGATGAGCGACAACAGGAGTGAAAAATGCATTAAATCATGGAAGGATTTTTCTGTAACATCACCAGAACACAAAGAACCATGCAGGATGTTAAGCTCAAGTGAATGCATCAAAAATTCAATCTGATATTTGAACACAGTTTCCCCATACCTTTGCATTGGCTATAAAGGTGTCATAGAGACAACAAAGCCATGCTGCACAAAACTTTTCCAAACTGTAAATCACTCTGTAAACCCAAGCCGCATATATTCAATCCCAGAGCACAACACTGCTTACTGAAAGGGGTAACCCTATTTCACAGAAGAATCATCCCCCAGATGAGGAATGATCTCCTGGTCCATCAAGAATAAGCTAAGAGCAGGACTATCAATCCTGCCAAAAAACTGGTCTATTCACAAGCATAGCAGTTATGGAAACAATGACACAATTGGGACAGCCACCTGTGACTTCTGGCCCTGTCATCCCTGGATGGTAAAAGTACACTATAGACAATACTTGGAACTCCTAACAGGTAGTCAGTACGTCCTATGAAAGTTGCCATTCACTCTTAAATATGCAGTCCAGTCATTCAACATGAGACTTTTGCAGACCACCCTGCAGTCTTTACTCTCCCTTTTCCAAGTTAATTAAGAAGCTGGCAAAAATGCTCGATTGCAGCCTATTAGCAGCTGTTATTTTGGATCTCTGTCACACTCCAGATCAGGACAAGGCAGCAAACAGCAGTTGTTGATCTAAATGACATCCTCCTGTTCATAGACAAAAGAACTGTATCCCTCTTCATCTTGTTGGACCTCTGTGGTATTTTGATACCATTGTCTTCAAAAAGCTCTGATAAACACAAGTGCCGTGAAATGATTCAGACTGAACCCAGAGATTGACTAGCTGTTCCTCAACCTCCAGAGTCTTCATCTCCAGAGTTTCTCAAGTGCTTGCTTTTTCCTGTATTATTCAACATCTGTCTGAAACTGATGGGAGACTTGGTGAGCTGACTAGGGCAGAAGGGCCAGCAGTATGTGAACCCCCTGAATCTAAAGAATCCAATCACCCAGCTTTAATACCTAGCAACAATCTTCATATGACTGAAGAAAAACTAGCTAAAGCTGAGCTCAAGCAAGATTGAAAAAAGCGCTCTGAAGAATTAGGAGCCTCTGTAATATCTCCCACTGTTGGCATCTGTTCTTAAATTGTCAGTCCACGGGTTTAAAGCCCTTTAGGAATTCTCAATGTTTTTGGATGCCCAACTAGCCATGACTACAAAAGTGCACTTACATTGGTGATTGGCCAGAAGGTTGTGGCTAAGAGGAATATCATGGACTGTACAACTCAATGAGCAAGCTGTCAAATCTATAATAGACTAACATAAAAAGGCATAAAATGCAGAAAGAATATTTGCTCTAAGCTTGTTACAAGAATCCAAAGAACCATGCTGGACATGAAGCTTAATTCTAAAGGGGTCTTTAGAGAAAAATGGGATTTATAGGTGATATGGCCCTATTTTTGAAACAGCCAACTGTTTCTAGTCTTGTTTGTTGTGCATTATGTATATTTCACTCTGTATAAAGATGCAACAGTATCAAGACTTTCCTGTCCGCTTCCATTCCCACACTTGTTTACTCTAACAAATTTTTAAGATGAACAAATTAAAATGAGGGCTAGCAAAGAGGATTTCATTCTGGAATTTGGTTGATTGTATTGTTTTCCCCAGTTTCCACAGTATATCCCAAAGGTTGGATAAAGTAATTATAGTTTATCTTATTTCTTTACATTACCAATTAAAACTTCCAATCACTGGGAGGAGGGGGAAGGAACAAGAACAAATGTCAATGAATGGAATTTTGCTTCATAGAGAGATAGAGGGGTTGTGGAGGAAAGGAGTGCAAATATCTGAGCCTGAAAACTGGGAAGAACAAATTGTTTACTTTACAGACTCCCCAATTTTGAATATATAGTTAAAACTGTAGCTTTTGACATTTCAGTCCAGGAGTATTATATACTACAGCGGAATTTTGACACTGCAGACCCATGGTAGTTTTGATGTGACTGTGAATCACTTAAATTATCTTTTGTTCAGCTGTGTTTTTCAGAATGCAGTGTACAGTATGTACTTGTCACTCAATTAATTTGCTTACTATATGCATGTACTCTGCTTTTATTTGTGTTTTTCTCCCCTACAGCACCATTTTGTTCATGGGCATAATAATAAAATTGCTTCAGAGATCCTGGCTTTTAGTAAATTTTATAAAATGGAAAAATATTATCAAAATATTTTAATAGTAGGTATACAGAGATTAAGAGCATCATAAATTGGGAAGAAGGAACTGTTTAATAGTGATCTGGAATAATTTTGTGTGTGTGTGGTGAATTTGATGCCTATGTAATTGAGAATTTATAGCACCACCTTAATACAGGCAACCACTGTTCAGTCTTCCTTACACAGCATTCCTAAGCACACTTCTGTTCTATCCTGGACCATTCTTGATTGTGTATTTTCTTCCAGTTGGCAGACTGGTGGTTTTGTGGACAAGTAGAGTTTAAAATGAGATCGCTAAACTCATTTTCATATATAACCTGAACCATGCATTCAGCCTGCGTCCCCAGAAGGACCTTTGAAACTGCTCACATCTTCAGCTAAGACCCTTTAGCTTGCAAATATATTTACCCTTGATTCTGACCAATATATTTCCTAAATTTGAGGACTTAGTTACTTGCCTGTCTGCCTCCAAGAGAGTATTAGGAGGATGTTGAACTGCACTCTTCTTCAACAGATTTACGTATTGCGTAGGAGGGACTGCCTGTTCTTTCTGCCTCCTTGGATTTAGGTATGCCTTAGTATGGAAGTTCTAATAGAATTTAGACTTAAAATAAAGAAGACTTTGGAAAAACAAAATAATACCTGTAATAGAGTATATCTATAAATCCATGTGAACTTCCTCCAAAGATTGATGTTACTTTTGCCACATTTATTGGTAAACAACCAATAAGCATAATCACCTTTTAAATCAATCTAGTACTTTCCCATCAGATTTCCACTCTTCTCTTTATTTGTTTATAGGGAAAATAAAAGGTTGCTGAAAACTCTTAAACACACTTCCTATTGCTATTCAGAAAGCATTTACTATAAAATACTAGTTTTAAAAACTTCAATTTAATTTTTAAGTCTTTTTTTGACAGATAAATCATACTCTCATCCTACAGAATGCATTTTAATTTCAAGCCAGTATTTTAAATAGGTGTATGTAAATAGACCTGAAACTAGGAGGAGGAAACGTGCTTATGGAAAGGAGGCATAATTAGCATCCACAACTCAAGTCCCATTTACTACACTAGTGTGAATTTATCCATTATGCAGCTGGTGGATTTAAAGTCTTTTCTGAAACTAACTTGCCACATGCATCTAATGGAAAGATTGTTTTCCACCTAGTGCTTTGCTTAATACTTAGAAGGCCTGTGTTTTCTGTTTCTAAAGTTTATTGGAAATTGTATGGAAAAATTAATTGGGCGAACCACAGGAAGTGAGGTTATCAGATCTGTTTTACATGGGAGAACTGGAAATAGTATTTTGAATTCAATAAAAATTCAGAGAACTAAATCTTGAAATAACTTTGATTTTTGTACATTGCGATGTGCTATCCTCTCTTCTGAAATGTACTTGTGTGATGTGTAAAGGTAGAAAATCAATTTCATAACTAAATATTCCATTAATCTTAGGTACCCTTGGTATTTACTCTCAATTGTGAAGCTAATGCATTTTGTTGTGGAGTACGATACATTTTTCCATTCTAGGCAACAATGTGGAATTATTATTATTATTATTATTATTATTATTATTATTATTATTATTATTAATTTGCACATCTTTTTACAGAAACCTTTTAAGATAATTTTTTGGTGTCCGTATATCTAAGGAACTGAATTTCAGAGATAGCTTGACTGTCGATCATTAGACCATAGTAGCAAAGCTTTCACAGGGTGAGGTTATGATTAAATGTCTTGTTTGGATAGCTGATTAGAAAATAATCTTTATTTTTCCTTGGAAGTATACATGCTCTGTATGTGTCAGGCTTCAGTCACATAAGAAACAATGAGAGTCTCTATGAATTTGATGATAGAGAATTATTGCTTAGAGTTGTACGGGAGAGAAACTGCTGTGGTAGCTGCTGATGCGAAGCAAATGTGACCTGCTGAGATTCTGGTACAGTATTGTTAGTGAGTTTCATAGACAGCTATTTACGGCTGGATGCTATTAGTATTTAAGAGTTTTCTGTGTTGTCAGCTATTTTTGACGTTCAGTTTGAGCTGGGCAGCAGGCACTAAGAAAAATTAGAACTGAACTTAAAAAAATTAACCTTAGATATCTGGTAGATTTTAAAATATCCCTTGGGGAATAAGTCGATTCTGCATGAGACTGTAGTGCTTTGTTTTGAGAGGCAGGGACGTAAAAATACATTTTAAAAGGTAAATTTGTGGTCAAATGTGGGCAATATACCAAAGTGTTATGTAGTCTACAAGTTTTGCAGGTCTTCATGGTTCAGTAATCAGAATGGTGCAGGGATGACTCATCAACTGCTACAGTTATATAGTACAGTACTGATTGCCCTCATGCAAGATAACACCATATTAATGTGATAGAAACAAGCAGTTTGAGCCCTGATCTCTCTACTCCAGCCACCCTGAATATCGTGTGTGTTAAACCACAATTCTTGTATATCTGAAATACAGTTATATATTGAATGTGTTAGACTTCATCCTGCAGTTCTTACTCAGATCTCCTATGGGACATAATTAAGAGACCATTTTTAATCTGATATTTAAAGGGACAATGTCAGCTTGAATTCTGAGTTTTAAATTAAAAAGTAATTTTAGGAACTATACCTGCTTTTGGAACCACCTGCTATCTCCTGTGGTTTTAATACCCACATTTCCCTATCTTTTTAAATGCTCTCTCTCCCCCTCGTTACTGAGTGAAAAATGCAGGCAAGCTAGAAACTAACTGAATATATAGGGGAAAGAGTGAAACTGACTATATAAAGTTCTGTAAAAAGCGCAATGTTAAAAAAAATTCTCTGTTGTTAAAGTAATCCTAGAATTGTCAAAATGTGGGACTGCAAAGGACCGCAATAGGTCATCTTGTCCAGTCTCTGTTTTAACACTTGAAACAATAGTAGACAAAAGTACGTTTCTTTCAAGTTGTCCTTGCCCCTGTTGAAAGCCATTTACTGTGTTACTCTAGTCCAGGGGTTGGCAACCTTGGGCACGCGGCCCGTCAGGGTAATCCGCTGACAGGTCACGAGCCATTTTGTTTATGTTGACTGTCAGCAGGCACAGCCCCCAGCAGCTCCCAGTGGCCGTGGTTTGTTGTTTGGAAGCTGCGTGAAGCAGTGGCCAGCATGTCCCTGCAGCCTGCACTGCTTCCTGCAGCTCCCATTGGCTGGGAAAGGCAAATGACTGCCACTGGGAGCTGCAGGGGGTCTTGCCTGCTGACAGTCAGTGTAAACAAAATGTCTCGCGGCCCGCCAGCGGATTACCCTGATGGGCCAAGTACCGAAGGTTGCCAACCCTGCTCTAGTCTAAAGGTCTGTCTGTATTTTGGTATGCATCCTATTTCTGAAGTTCCGTAAGCAGTAAAATTCATCTTATCATTAAAAATGTTACTTTACTGGTTGGCATGCTTTTTGGCTTTTAAAATTCATACTCCAAAATCTAGAGGTTACTAGATCTAGTGGCTTTAAGTGTGACGCACAGAGTGAGGTGTCTAATCTTTTGTGTGAAAGTTTCCAGTCCAGAAATGGAACAAACACCTTTAGAGAACTCTTAGTTTAAGTGAACGCAGCAATAGAGTTTCATGACTAGCCTATGGATGCATCTTTAAAAATAAAGTAAAACAAAACAAAAACACAGTTGTGCCTTTTTACCACCAAAAATTTCTACAGTCATCAGCTAAGGGGAACTCGTGCTCCAGTATATTTGAAACTAACTGGGCAGCAATATTTCCACTCAGATTTTCGAAAACACTAAATTTACCTGTTGATTAGTGCTGTAACTGAAACTGACACATGGCAAAGAAATGATCAAGTATGTTTTAAAAGGTTTTAAATAAATTATATTTGGCATTTTTGAGTCTATTGCTATCAGGGACAGTGGGGAAAGTTATATGTTTATAGGACTTCTGAAATGGAAAGTGAGGCATCAGGCTTACTAAATATTGTATCAGATATGGAAATTGAAATATTTACAGAAATTATGCATATTAAATTGTTAGTGACATATGGCAAGTGCTGGTATCCTAGAAACAAAGTTAAAACATACAGTGCTAATTACCAGATATCAAATCACAGTGAAATTAAACAGATAACTAGTTAACATTTAAAAATGTGTAAAATACCTGCCCACATCCCTTTGACTTTGAGTATGTTAGGATGAAGAGAGGGCTTGCAGATACTAGACTCAGCTGAGCTCAGTTCAGAAAGATAGATGACTTTTTCAAAGCAGAGAAACTTAATGGTCAATATTTTGAAGTGCCTGTTGATTTTGAGTCAATTTATGGGTGCTCAACTTTTGAGACTCCCTAAAGTCTGATTTTTGGAGGGTGACTGCTCAAGCAGAACTTTCTGAAAATCAGGCCCTGTTAAGATGTCTCAAGTTGGGCACCTCAAATCACTAATCATTTCTGAAAATCTTAACCAATGTTTCCAGATTTTACTATCAACTTATTAGCACTGATAGTAAGGCCAGAGGGACTGTTGTGATCATTTAGTCTAACTTGCATTACACACACTGTAAAATGATCACCTAATACCTTGTGCACTGAGCCCAAAACCTGTGGTTGAATTAAAGTAGTGGTTTTCAATCTGTGGTCCGCAGACCTTTGGGGGGTGTAGGCCAGGGATCTCAAATTTAAATGACCACGAGGGCCACATGAGAACTAGTACATTGGCCTGAGGGCTGCATTACTGACACTGCCCCCACCCCCTGTCGCCCTCGGCCCTGGCCTCACTCCATCCTTTCCATGAGGCCCCGCCCCTGCCTGGCCTCTTCCCACCCCTCCCTGCCCCCAGGGGATGCAGGAGGGGTGTGGCAGGGGTTCAGGGCAGGGAGCTGGCGTGTGGGGTGTAGGAGGGATGATGGGTGTGGCAGGGGGCTCATGGCGGTGGGTTGGGGTGCAGGAGGTCTGGGGGTGCAGCAGATGGCTCAGGTCAGGGTGCAGGGTACGGCAGGGGGTCGAGGTGTGGCAGGAGGCTCAGGGCAGGAGGTTTGACTGCAGGAGGGGTTCGGGGGCGGGCCCTGGCCTGGTGCGCACTGGGGGCAGGACAGGTTCCCTGTCCTGCCCCCGCGCTGCTCCGGGAAGTGGCTGGAATGTGAGGGAGCAGGAGCACAGGGGTGTGTGTGTTGCTGTTGCTTCAGGCACCGCCCCCAGCATCTCCCATTGGCTGGGAATGGGGAACTGCAGCCAGTGGGAGCTGCTGGGGGCGGTACCTGAAGCAACAGTCACACACACCCCTGCACCTCTTCTCCCCCAGGTTCTGTCCACTTCCTGGAGTGGCGCAGGGGCCGTGCAGGCAGGCAGGCAGGGAGGGAGCCTGCCCTGGCCCCAGTGTGCATTGAGCTGGAGCCGCTCTAGGTAAATGCTGCGGGGGGGCCACGTGGAGCTTGTGGGCCGCGTGTTTGAGACCCTGGCGTAGACTATGCCTCAGCAGTCTGTGCTTCTGTGACCACTGAACCCACCCCCAACCCACCACCCTGGGCTCCCTTTCCACTGTACTGCTGTCACCAGCCTGTCAAAGCCCTCTCTCAAGCTCCAGCCTGCACTTTCAACAGCATACATACAGGTAGGGACACACCCAGCTGCGGTTACATGCAGATGCTGTGATCAGCTCTGCATGGAGAGGCTCCAGCTAAGGAACTTCTCAGCTACTCAGGCACACCCCTGTCTTTGGAGTGTGAAACCAAAATTATACTGTCTTGCACTGCACAGGGAACTGTACAGCACAAGCTCATGAAATTCACCTCCTCCCTCAATGTGGAGAGAGAGATACAACTTTCTGTGCCGAGTTAAGATTTCCCCACACACTGGTTTTCTTCATCATCATGTTCCTATTATGCCTCTGGCGTTTAGGGCAGTGATGAAGCTCCTCTGCTGTTGTCTGTTTCTGGCAAGTCTTTCAATGGTTCCCCAGCTGTGGGCCAGGTTTTTTGGCTTGGCTTCCACAGCTCTTCGCCATGTTGTTTTCGGATGGCCTTGTTTTCACTTGCCTTCAGGTGTCCATCTTATTGCTACTCTGGTGATGGAATTAATTTCCATCCAAAGCACATGACCAATCCATTTCCAACGCCCCTTGGCAATGACGGTGCTCAGATCCTGTGGCTGCATTGTGTCAGTAGGTCTTGGTTTGAGATTGTTCTGGGCCAAAAGACATGGAGGATTTTTCTGAGGCAGGTTGTATGGAATGAAGACAGTTTGGACATGTCATACTTTCTCATATCTCAGCATTAGTATTGAAAGTACGCAGCTCTGATAAATCTTGTGTGTTTTTGGTGTTGTATTTTGATTTCCAGACTGTATTTAAGCTCCTGAAGTTCTTCTTGGCTTTACTCATTTTGTTCTGGATGTCTGGCTTATTCTGCTGTCCTGGCTGATGGTGCTGACCAAGTGTGTGACTGTTTCTGCATTGGTGAGAACATAATTCTCTATCTGTATTGGTGATGGCAATATTAAAGGTTATATCTGTTTTATTACGCTTGATTTTCAGTCCAATTTGCTGGCTGAATCCCTTGAGTCGAGTTGTTTTTTCTTGTATATGATGTTGGGTATGTGATAGGAGAGCGACATCATCTGCAAAGTCCAGGTCTTCAAAGGATGAGAAGAGTGTCCATTTAATGCCTCTTGGCATGTCTTTTGTTGTATGCCGCATTACACGGTCGATGGCAATGTTCAAAAGGATTGCAGATATGACACACCCCGATGCACACCTGTTTTGACTTCAAAACTGAGCTCACTGTGGTCAACACTGCATATAAAGTTGAAATAGAAGCTTTTGATGACTTTGATTACGTGAAAAGGAATTCCATGCCCCATAGGTTGGTCCTGTGAATGCTATCAAAAGCTTTCTCAAAGTCTATGAAATGTATATAGAGTTGCTGTGCCATTCTAAGCACTGTTCTATTATGTTTCGTTGAGTGAAGATGTAGTCTGTGCCTCCACATCCTTTCCGAAAACCGGCTTGCTCTTTTCTGAGAACGGTATCAATTACCTCTGATATATGCTGGACTATGATCTTACACAATACTTTGCTAGGCACAGATAAAAGTTTGATACCACGCCAGTTATTACAATCATTGAGAGTTCCTTTCTTTGGTATCTTCACTATAATCTCATTGGTCCCCTCATCTGGCACTTTTTTCCTTTTCTCTGACTGATGTAAATAGAGGGACCAGGATAGATGCTGCTAATTTAGGATTTACCTTGAACAATTCTGCATTCAGGTTACCTTTGCCAGGAGCCTTCTCATTTTTAAAGGATTTGATGGCTTCAATGATCTCTTCCTTAGTTGAGGTGTCTGTGTTGATATCAAGATCTTCTTCTGCCTCCCAGCTTCCTTTTTTGGTGTCTCCCTCTTCAGCAATTCTTTGAAATGCTCTGTTCAGCGCATTTCTTTTTCATTTTCAGTTGTTAGTAGGTGTCCTTGTTTGTTCCTCATGAGTGATTGCTGTTGTCTGCCATATACCACTGATGAACCGTGTCATTTTGTAGGTGGTCCCTTGTTCACGAGCACTGCATCCTCTGCTTGTGTTGCCAGATTATCAGTATAATACTGTTTGTCTGCTCTCACAAGGCATTTGACCTCCTGGTGTGTCTTGCTATACGCTTGTGGTATTTTTCCTTTAGCTTCTGGTATTTTGTGTCTAAAACCTTTTTCTTCAGGGCTTGTCTGGTTTCTATGGCATTCCATGTTTTGGGTGTAATTCACCCCTTCCTTCTCTTCTGCCTGTAGCCTAGACAGGCTTCACACCTGTGTTTATAAATTGCTGTTACTTTGTCCTACTTCTTGTTGATCTCCTCATCTGCATTCCCCACCTCTTCATCAAGGTCCGCAAGGGCTTGAAACCTGTTCTTTAATTGCAGAATGAAGGCTTTCTGTATTACAAGGGTCTTCAGCATGTCAGTATCATCATGTCTATGTACAGTAACTCCTCACTTAAAGTTGTCCCTGTTAACATTGTTTCGTTGTTACGTTGCTGATCAATTAGGGAACATGCTTGTTTAAAGTTGTGCAATGCTCCCTTCTAATGTCGTCTGGCAGCTGCCTGCTTTGTCCACTGCTTGCAGGAAGAGCAGCCCATTGCAGCTAGCTGGTGGGGGCTTGTAACCAGGGTGGACTGGCAGCGCCCCTATCAGCTCCCCGGTCCCCTAAGTTCCCTGTGCTGCAGCTGCCCAGCAGGCTATCAATGAGCAGTTGAGCTGTCCCTCCCTCCACTGCCATGTGCTGCTCCTGCCCTCTGGGAACAGCTCCAAGGCAGAGACTCCTGCTTGCTGAGCAGGAGGGGAAGTGGGGGTAATGTCAGGATGTCCCCCTCCCTCCTGCACCCCACTTACGCCATCTCCATATAGAGCAGGGAGGAGACACAGATGGAGAGAGAGACAGAGAGAGCTTGGGGCAGCAGCTGCTGTTTTAACTTCCTGATCCACTTAAAAAGACAATGCACTTAAGAGTGGGTCAGCTTACTTAAAGCGGCAGTGTGCATCTCTCTCTCCCCCACACACAAGGTGTATGGCTGTCTCTGTCTGCTATGCTGTCTCCCCTCCCTCATGTTCATGCTGCCTTGTATGAGAGGCTACATTAACAAGATTAACCACAAAAGAGATTTTAAGTGACTATAAGGGATAGCAAACAGATCAAAGCAG